>NC_089505.1:1544287-2144287 GCF_036850995.1 Saccopteryx leptura | reverse complement strand
GCCTGGCAGGTCCGAGCCCGGGGCCCTTGTCAACACCGGGGCTTTTAATGTTTCCTTTGGTTAGGAACTAGTTTCTGCATTTCTTACATCACTATGGAAAATTATACTGGAATTGCGTGGAAAGGGAAAACCGAGAGAACGGCGGGGACCATGTTCCGAGATAAGTCCATGGTGGAGAGACTGCTGAGGACCAGCGGGAAGGTGTGGAGACGTGGGTCCTGCGTCTGCCGCTCCACCCCACAGGGACTCACGTGGTCCCTCTACCCCACAGGGTCACGTGGTCCCTCTACCCCACAGGGACTCACGTGGTCCCTCTACCCCACAGGGTCACGTGGTCCCTCTACCCCACAGGGACTCACGTGGTCCCTCTACCCCACAGGGTCACGTGGTCCCTCTACCCCACAGGGACTCACGTGGTCCCTCTACCCCACAGGGACTCACGTGGGCCCTCTGCTGCTCCACCCCACAGGGACTCACGTGGTCCCTCTGCTGCTCCACCCCACAGGGACTCACGTGGTCCCTCTACCCCACAGGGACTCACGTGGTCCCTCTGCTGCTCCACCCCACAGGGACTCACGTGGTCCCTCTACCCCACAGGGACTCACGTGGTCCCTCTGCTGCTCCACCCCACAGGGACTCACGTGGTCCCTCTACCCCACAGGGACTCACGTGGTCCCTCTGCTGCTCCACCCCACAGGGACTCACGTGGTCCCTCTACCCCACAGGGACTCACGTGGTCCCTCTGCTGCTCCACCCCACAGGGACTCACGTGGTCCCTCTACCCCACAGGGACTCACGTGGGCCCTCTGTTGCTCCACCCCACAGGGACTCACGTGGTCCCTCTACCCCACAGGGACTCACGTGGTCCCTCTACCCCACAGGGACTCACGTGGTCCCTCTGCTGCTCCACCCCACAGGGACTCACGTGGGCCCTCTGCTGCTCCACCCCACAGGGACTCACGTGGTCCCTCTACCCCACAGGGACTCACGTGGGCCCTCTGCTGCTCTACCCCACAGGGACTCACTCAGAACTCAAGAACGTGGCCGCTGTTGACTTACAGAAACAAGTTAGCTGTAATTCAGACTGCAATATGTGTATTTATGCAGGACACACTGAAGAAGCACTGGGCCAGTTTGTGAGGCTTCACCAAAGCAGAACCTCATTAGAAAGAACAGAAGCAGCCAGTCTCTCTACAATGCTAATTCAACTGCTGAGCACTGGACTGGGACATTTGACTCTGAATGGTGTCAGTGACACCAGGAATGGCTTCCTACCCAGAACTACACAGGTAGATGGCGTCACCATTTTCAGAGACTGTCCTCTCTCAGAAATATGCTAATATTCTACTGGGAAAGCCTGGTCAGGAAGAATTTTATTTTTGCCAACTATATTATTTTATTCACACTTCTTTAAAACATTACATTTTTTTCCAACCAATGTACAGAACAATGGTTTAAACTTTAGAATTATTTATTACATTAATAAATACTTACCAAGACAGGATCCTGTTAGAGTGTTACACCCACTTTACTTGGAGTGGCGGAAGTGTGAGCCACTTGAAGAATAAAGGCTGACAGGGTTAGCCTCTTCTGACGTCCTGGGTTCACAGGAACCGTTACACAAGTGTAAAAGCCACGAGTCAGTCCCTTAGCAATTTCCCCGTTGGCCTTACTGTCCTCTGTGGTGGTTGCAGACATACCTTTGTCTCTCCTGGAGGATGTTCAGGACCGTGGAGTTAGGAAGAACCCTGACTTTCATTCCATCTTCCAGGTCACCAGCCCAGGACACTGTTACTTATAACGTGTGCATCTCCGTATCTTTTTTAAAAAGTTTATACTAAAATTAGTTTTCAGACTTATCTTCTTCAAAGTTTAAAAAATGATTAAAAACTCATTTATAATACCTTATAAAGAAATATAAATGGCCTGACCTGTGGTGGCGCAATGGATAAAGCATCGACCTGGAACGCTGAGGTCGCCAGTTCAAAACCCATGCCTGCCTGGTCAAGGCACAATTGAGAAGCAACTACCATGAGTTGATGCTTCCCTCTCCTTGCCACCACTTCTCTCTCTCTCTCTCACTCTCTCTCTCTCTACTCCCACTAAAAAATAAAATAAAATCAATAAATCTTTAAAAAGAAGGAAGCATATATGTGTTGCGTAATGCATTAATATGCAGTTTTGTATGGCAGTATTTTGTTATTAGAAGTGATTTATTTTGTATTATAAAATTTCACTGCCAGTGGAATTAAGACCCTCCAGTCAGTTATAAATAAACATATTCTTATAATTAAAAACACAATGGTTTCAGGACTGGGGAAATTAGTGTTGTTTTTGTTTCTTAACTTGGTTGAATTTATAGCCATTCCATCAATGGATTAAAAGGTTTTCTCTTAAAAAAAAAATAAAGAAATGGTTTGTTACTTTGTCCTAAAAGTTAATACACCCACATTTCCTTAAAACAGTCTATAATTCCACTCCCTTCAGCGTAAATCTTTCTTATCTGTCTTTCTAATGATCGGGTTCATTTCCCCTGAATTCCTTTCAGTTCCTATGTCTTTTTCTCATCTTAGTGCCAAGTCGTTAGTTTGTTGTTCTGAGACCCGTGTCCCCAGCCAGTGTGGGGAGAGGAGTAAGGATGTTGGAGCCACCCACGGGTCCCGCAGCTGCCCAGCTCCTCAGGACAGTGGCCCGTTCTGCCCCGAGGGCTGACCAGAGCCTCCGCCCTGTCTCTGCTCCTCCCAAACCCACACAGCGCACTAGAAGCCAATTAAGTCTGAAAATTACTTGGATTATTCATTATGTGCTAATGGAATGGAGTTAACAGTACATTTTCATAAACGAGCTCATTTGCCTAAGGAAGGGACCCAAATGTGTTGAACTGTGGGGAAAGATGGCGAATTGTCTGGTCACCCGTTCTGTTACAGACAAAAACATTTTAAATATTGATGCAAACAGCACAACCTCAGATGCCCCGCTTCGAAGGGGGAGAGCAGGTAACACTTCCTGGCTGGTGCGTTAAGCGGTGTCTGTAGTAGAAATATTTGGTCAGTTCCTACTAAATGATTTGCCAGGTTGAGTTTATAAATCTTGTGGCTGAAAGGGGTTATGTCCAATCAACATTTGGAGACCCTTTTTAGAGGTAAGAATTTACGAACTGAATGTTTGCACTAACAGGATTTATAAGAGGAAGGTTTAAAAAGCACTGTGTGCTTTGGAAATCATCATTTAAGTCAAGAGTTGTTTTTCTTATTGGACACCTCTGATCAGGAGCCTTTAGCAGCCTCGACCCGACAGGCAGGAAAACCGTTCACCTCTCCTCCTGAGTGTAAGTTCTGTCCCTGATCCAAGCAGCCGCAGCCTGGGCAGTGGCCGGAGCAGCGGTTCCCACACTTCAGCATCCCTGGACACAAGAGCGCCTTTGAGCGAGGCTGCATTTGCGAGCCTCGCCCTGCAGCACAGGGCTGGGTGTCTCCGGGAACTGGCCGAGCACCCCGGGGCTGACCGAGCCAGGCTGTGGTCCCAGGAGCTTCCCGGGGAGTGGTCTGAGGTGGGGACCCCTCCGTCTGACCTTTGCTACAGCAATGTCACTCCAGCTCTGCACCCGCACACACCTGCTGTCCTTCCCCGGTGTCACCTAAATCAGGTGAAGTTAAGTGCGAGAGACAGTCTTCATGAGGTGGCGGGCATCAATCATTTTAAAATTTTTGGCATCCCGCCTTCATGCAGGGACCGGGCATCACGGCGTGAATCTTGATCAGCTTGTCCCTGTGGTTGGCACGGTGACGGGCAGCAGATGGGCGGCTTTGCTTCTAACATTGGAGAGACGGTTCGGATCCAGGCTCCCTGTTACCCGAACGTCCCCTGAGGCTCCCGAGAGGGGGGACAGCGTTAGGCAGAACGTGTACTGAAATTGGCATTGAGAGTGGGTGGAGGCATAATTCCAGGAAAAAAAATGTTGAAGATAGAGTAATATGAATATTTTATACTTTTAAAAAGTTTTGATGTGCATTTTCTGTTGTTTTATGAAATACAGAATTAAATGTTAGGCGATGGCACAATCCAAGTTCAGAGCTTGTTTTGAGTATTCCCAATACTCCTGGTTGCCACCAGGCATTCCACACATGGGGGCGATCCACACGTGTCATCACGGTCCTTGCTCAGCTCCTGTGGCATCTAGGGTCCCCGCGTGATCAATGGGCACCTTTGCTTAGAGGACCCCGAGGCAGGTGGTTGGATTGCTATCCTGGTTCGAGTCTAGTCTCTAAGGTGACCAACTCAGCCCAGTTCACCGAGGACTTTTCCGGTTTTAGTACCAAAGTCTCATGTCCCTGTCCCCTCAGCCTGGGAGGGTTGTCACTCTCACTCCGCCTGGCATGGGTCTCCTGTGTGTGTAGCTCTCTGCATCTGAAGGCATGGGAAGCCGGCTGGATGCCTGGCCGACTTTAAACCACCCAGGAGCAGGAGGAGGGAAAGGTGGTCCCCAGACCCCCACTGAGTCAGAGAAAAGAATCAGAACTCTGTAAAATGATTCTCTGCAGTCTGTACTCCACTCAAAAGACTGCCCTGTGGTAAAGCGTTTGATCTCACTCTGAGAATGAGTGTGCTCTCCTTTGTTGGCATAAACAGCGTTTTTAAATAAAATGATGCAGAGTTTAGATGAAACAGCTCACATTTGGAGATTGCCCACCATGCCGGGTGCTTGTATATATATGCCTTGTCTGGAGCGGGCACTGGCACTGAGGGAATTGTTTAGGGGTGAGGGGCACCTGGTCGCCAAGGTGCTGTCCTGGTAGGAGGAATGGGGACCTGTGGGGACCCAGGGGGACAGAGAACGCTCCCACTGACTTCCCAGGGACATGGGGAACCAGGGCAGGAACACCCCCACCCCTCCGTGGCCAGGCTGTGCCCGGCCAGGCTGTGCCCCAGAGAACCCCAAGCTCTCTGCCTTGTCCCTTAGAGAGAGGCGTGTCTGTGGACTCTATGCACCCTTTCCCAGGCGCTAACTGCACCCCCCCAGCTCTCAGCTCTTCTGTTGGCTGGGAAGCTCAGGAGGTGGGAGAGCACTGGCATTGTCAGCAGGTCCTGGTGTGAGCATCTGCCTCACGATTTACACTGCTCACAAAAACGAGGGGAGCAGGGAACGTGCAGATACTCCAGTACTTTCAGCCTTTTGTCTAGAGCAGTGGTGATCAACCCGGTCCCTACTACCCACTAGGGGGCGCTCCAGCTTTCATAGTGGGCGGTAGCGGAGCAACCAAAGTATAAATAAAAAGATAGATTTAACTATAATATGTTGTTTTATAAAGATTTATTCTGCCAAACTTAGTGAAAATCCTACATAAAGTACTTGGTAAGTAATTATTATATGCTTTAACTTGCAGTAACTCTGCTTTATAAATTTTATAAAGTAAAGTTACTTCCCTACTTTATAAATCACCATTACTGTGGAACCAGTGGGTGGTTAGAAAATTTTACTACTAACAGAGATACAGAAGTGGGCGGTAGGTATAAAAAGGTTGACTACCCCTGTCTAGTGCGCTTCCACCAATGAAATAAAAGTTGGCTTTGCATCTCATTCACATAATCAAGCACCTCTTTGACTTGTCGTTTGCTTTTCTGATGTTCTTGTTTAATAAAAAAAAATCAAATGCTTTTTTTTTTTAAAGAAAGGTCTTTTTTAATTATTTATTTATTTATTCATTTTTAGAGAGGAGAGGGAGAGACAGAGAGAAGAGACAGAGAGAGAGAAGGGGGGGAGGAGCTGGAAGCATCAACTCCCATATGTGCCTTGACCAGGCAAGCCCAGGGTTTCGAACCGGCGAACTCAGCATTTCCAGGTCAACGCTTTATCCACTGTGCCACCACAGGCCAGGCATAATGCTTCTTTTTTTGATCGCTTCATATTCATTTTTGAAATAGCCCCTAATTTTTGTGAGCAGTATAGTTTCCCAGGAAGGATGATGCCATGCTCACATGAATGTGGTGGCTTCTGGTAGGTGACATCTGAAAGGGACAGAACATTGTGGTGTTTCACCCACCCACGGGCAGCATGAGAGCTGTCTCTAACGCCATCACCAAAGGTGTGGTATAGCTTATAATATACACACACATATATATATATTTTTTTCAGAAGTATGTTTGATGTGGCATTTTATTTGCTTTATTTTTTATAAGAAGGAGCAGAGAAAGAGAAGACTTGGGGGGGAGAGTAACTCATCCTCCTGTACTTAAAGAACGTACCCATCCCTTTCTGCACATGAGTAAAAGGAGGAACAGCATAGACAGGGCTCCGTATGTCTTAAACCAGAGCAACAGACTCTCTTACTGTGATCTCAAGAAAACAGACTGGGACGTAGTGGAAGTCGGCTGCTGGTTATTCAGAGAGCGCGTGCAGAGCCCCTTGCAGGGCACAACAGCCAGAGATCCGATTTTAGCAAGAAGAACATCTATCTCATGGGAAGATGGTCAGAGGAGCAGATACCCCACGGGCACTGTGGCCTTCATGGCACTTAGTGTATGACAGCAAGCATTGGCGTTGGTGGTGTCGCAGGTGACGAGACAGTGCGTGTCAGGGCCGTGCCACAAGGTTGTGCTGACTGGGCCGTGCCCAACAGTGTCACACGGACACGGACGCTGTTCACATAGCGGACTTCACAGATTGGAATATGACAAATTTTTGGCATAAAGTAAACACGCATCTTGCTCTAACAAAATCAATTTTTCACAATAATTTTGCAACAGATGGATTGAACGTGGACTAGGGTGCCTTTTTCCAATTTTTCACAAAGGGCCATATGGACTGCGGTGGCCTGGGTTTACGCTGAGATAATTCACAAGTCTAAGGGAGCAGGAATCGCAGAGATAATTCATAGGAGTCCTAACGGACAGGGAAATGGAGGTGCGGGTGTAGGACAGGCAGTACGGACATGGGAGCCACAGGGCTCAGGGAGGTCCCGTGGAGCAGGCGGGGTGGCCGGCCGGAAGTGGTTGATGAATCCCCCCTGCAGAAGACATCTTCTGTACATGAAGCAGTTGTGCCCTCTGACGGGGTGGCTGCTTCTTGTCCCTAGACGGTGTTCGCCCTGTGGAAACGCCATCCTTGGGTCGAGTCGCTAGATATTCCAGTTTTTCAAGGGACAGCCCCATACGGATTTCAATGTGAAATTCTTGAATTTTGGAATAGTGGCTTCAATTTTTAAAGCTCTGTGTGAGCCAAAGAGGGCACATCTCAGGGTCCGTTCAGTCTGGACTGGATGAGCACTTGTAACTCTTACAGGTCAGACTGCAGTTCTAGGTGGGCAGGCACCTGGGTCACCCTTTCCTGACAGAGGTCAGGAGCCTGGCACAGCAATCTCTAGATGTCCTAGGGGTTCAGTCAATATTTATTTATACGTCATTAATTATTAAGATATTTAATGTTCTGGTTTTATTGAGATGAAACTGACATATAGGATTGTATAAATTTAAGGTATAAGATCTCATGAGTTGGCCCTGGCTGGTTGGCTCAGTGGTAGAGCGTTGGCCTGGCGTGTGGAAGTCTGGGTTCGATTTCCGGCCAAGGCACACAGGAGAGGTGCCCATCTGCTTCTCCACCTCTCCCCCTCTCCTTCCTCTCTGTCTCTCTCTTCCCCTCCCGCAGCTGAGGCTCCGTTGGAGCAAAAGATGGCCCGGGAACTGGGGATGGCTCCATGGCCTCTGCCTCAGGCGCTAGAGTGGCTCTGGTTACAACAGAGTGATGCCCCAGATGGGCAGAGCATCACCCTATGGTGGGCCTGCCGGGTGGATCCCGGTCGGGCGCATGCGGGAGTCTGTCTGACTGCCTCCCCGTTTCTAGCTTCAGAAAAATACAAAAAAAAAAAAAAATACAAAAAAAAAAGATCTCATGAGTTGATCTATGTATGTATTAATGTATAAATATAATAATCTCCACAATAAATTAAAATCTACCTCACACAGTTGCATTTTTTTTCTTTATGAGAACTTTTAAGATGTATTCTCTTAGCAACTTTCAAATATACAATACAGTATTGATTACTGTAGTTTAATATTTATTGAATGAGCAAATGTCTGAATGTTTTCTGCTAAAATATGCTAAATTTTTTATTTAACTTGTTGACAATACCTTCTAAAAAAAAAAAAGGTAGAGGAACCCCCAATGGGACTGCCTATTGTAGGCCGAGTCGCAGCATGGGAAACGGAACAGTAAGCCCCTCGTTATGAAGGTATCAGCCAGCAGGGGAAGAAATGCAATGTCACCAGACACAGGCCTGGGCTGGCAGGGGCACTGGCTACGAGGCCAGAGGAGGCGGGGCCAGACTTAGAGGAGGCGGGGCCAGAGAGAGGAGGTGGGACCAGAGTTAGAGGAGGTGGGGCCAGAGAGAGAGGGAGGTGGGGCCAGAGAGAGGAGGTGGGACCAGAGTTAGAGGAGGTGGAGCCAGAGAGAGAGGGAGGTGGGGCCAGAGGGAGGAGGTGGGACCAGAGTTAGAGGAGGTGGGGTCAGAGAGAGAGGAGGTGGGGCCAGAGAGAGGAGGTGGGGCCAGAGAGAGAGGAGGTGGGGCCAGAGGGAGGAGGTGGGGCCAGAGAGAGGAGGTGGGACCAGAGAGAGAGGAGGTGGGGCCAGAGAGAGAGGAGGCGGGGCCAGAGAGAGAGGAGGTGGGGCCAGAGGGAGGAGGTGGGGCCAGAGAGAGGAGGTGGGACCAGAGAGAGAGGAGATGGGGCCAGAGAGAGAGGAGGTGGGGCCAGAGAGAGAGGAGGTGGGGCCAGAGAGAGGAGGTGGGGCCAGAGAGAGGAAGCAGGGCTCAAGCAATGCAGAGGCCTTTGACACAGGGTCCGGGAGGGAGGAATTCTGACTAGTCACTCACAAGGGATAATATTAGGAAAGACAAACAGTGGGATATATTGTATTAACAAAACCAATTTAGACGCTGCCTAACGAGTTCACGTTTTGAAAGAGGAAGTATAAATATGCTGAAGCAGATGGCAGGTAGCCCAGGCCACGTGTGAAGAAAGATAGAAAGCTATAAAAATCCGTGCAGAGAGTGGGAGCAAGAAGGGAGATATGGTTTACGTTGTTTATAACATGAATGAACGGACGAGATGATCGCAAGCATATGCTACGTCCTATGCACTTTTCATGAGACCCGAGAACGAGTTAAGCCCACTGTGTAGGACTGATGGTGTAATGTTAATGGATACTTAAGAAAGACAATGAGTATAATATTATTTCAATTATACCTAAATAAAAAAAAAGAAAAGGAAATCAGTGCTATTCAACTTACTTATTTCTGTTATCTGTAAAAAAAGAAAAGAATAAATAATTAAAATAAAGTAAAACAAACATTTCAAAGGTAACAAAAACTCTATTCAAGTGAAAAGATAAAAAGTCAAAGAACATTTAGCTGCTTGAAATAAGAGCGGGTATTTTGTGAGAGCCTGCGGTAGCTAGGAATTGGGTTAAGTGCTTTACAAGGATGACCCCATTTCTTTTTCACAATAAACCTATGCTATAATTACTATCATTAATCCCATTGTGTAGCTGGAGACATTGAAGTTTAAGTAGGTCTAAGTGTTTGTCCTAGAAAGTGGTGAAACCAGGCTTCCAACATTTCTTCCGAGTCTGATGTCGCATCAGTAAGCTACTCTGCCCCATAAAGAGCTCAAATCAGTTGGTGTGGATCGTTTACTTAGCAGGGTCTTGAGAGATTTACAGAAGAGGTGAGATACTTTTGTCTGTCCTCCTCGATGATGCCCAGATGTTGAGAAGGACGGTGAAGGCTGAACAGAGATAAATGTTCTTCCTGTTTTTACAGAAGCTTTACCACCTGGTGACTTGACATTGATTCCTGGAAAATTGTGGAACAGACTATCAAAGAAATGGTTTTAGAGTGCTCTAGTTTTAATAAAATTTATTTATTCATTTTTGTAACATGAGAGAAGGAGAGATTGTGAGACAGACTCCCACATGCAGCCCAACCCAGATCCACCTGGCAACCTCATCTTGGACCAATGCTCGAATCAACGGAGCTATTCTTAGTGCCTGAGGCTGATGCTCTTAGACCAACTGAGCTATTCTTAGTGCCTGGGGCCATGTTCAAGCCAATAAAGCCACTGGCTATGGGAGAGAAAGAGGGAGAAAAGAGGAGGGAGAAGGAGGAGAGAAGCAGATGGTCGCTTCTCCTGTGTGCCCTGACCAAGGATTGAACCCAGGACATCCGCACGCCAGGCCAACACTCTATCCACTGAGCCACCAGCCAGGGCCAACTTTAATATTTTGGCTCTTTCTTCCAACTACCTTTTCCTCCCTTAATAACTAGCTAACTGCCTGTGCTAACCAATGCAGTGCCAGCTTAATCCCGTGCACCCGCTCCCGTCTTCCATAGAACAAGAGTTTTGTTAGGTGGAAGGAAAGGTCCTGGAGTAACTTCATTTAAATATGACTGCGCAGTTGAAACGGAGGGAAGTGTCTAGTGGCGTGTTCTGTTCTTTGTTTCAAACTCTTTGTCTGCTTGTATGAAAAGAGAGAAAGAATGTTTCTG
The DNA here is from genome assembly GCF_036850995.1 of Saccopteryx leptura. NCBI lineage: Eukaryota > Metazoa > Chordata > Mammalia > Chiroptera > Emballonuridae > Saccopteryx > Saccopteryx leptura. Next base: position 2,133,749 of record NC_089505.1, on the reverse strand, counting down.
AGACTTGACTCTGAGCAGCAGAACAAACAATGTATCCTCTGGGTGACAAACTTGGTATTCAGAATTCAGATAGACCTTTATAGCTGGAATTTTGGGCTCAAACAGCAGGTTGATATTTAGCAGGAACAATGTTGAAGGTCATTATTTTACAAAAAGGTACTGCAGCAATCTAAGATAGGAGAAAACCATGTTATAAGTACAGAAACGTGTTCATAAATAAATAAGGTTCCATTGCCACCACCCATTCGGGCCGGACTCTGTGATTTCAAAGGACAGCGTCGTAGCCGGTACCACTTCCACAGCGAATGCCAGGCTGCGGCCCAGGCACGTCCCACATCACCTGGAGAACATGCTTGTAAAGCTTGGAAAAGTGGATGACACAGGGCGTGATCAGCTCCCCAGTCCGGAGAACTGCTGGGTCTGGGAGGACTTGGTTGATGGATAAAAGCTACAGAGAGGCAGTTTCTGAGAACTACAGCTATTCAGTGGTGGGGTGGACCATGGATAAGGCAACGAGGTACCGGACCTCCGGCCTGCTAAGCCCGACACCCCCCCAGCCCTCCGCCCCCGGCACTCACTCACACACCACCTTCCCACGAACGGGTTGTTTCACCAGCAGGAAAATCAAACGCTGCTTGTGGCCTGTCTGCAGAACCATTAACTTCTTTTTCCAGTAACGAAGGAGCTAGCCTCCGTACTTGGGAAGTTCAGTGGCAGATCTTAGATACATTCACACCTATATTCATGCACACACACATACATATTAATAGAAATAGTAGCCTTGTACCAAGTGTGAGCTTTCTTATCCAGATCATTTGATTCTCTTGGGCCCACCACCTGAAGGCAGTGTCCTTGTTATGGGTACGAGGGTGGTGGACACTGAACCAGAGGGGCCACCCCTGCCTCCTCCTCCCAGGGGCCCCTGTGACTCACCCTGTCCCCGGGCAGGCCGGGCCTTTTCTGGGCTTTTCTCTGTGGCTGGGGCGCGCCCTCCCTCCACGGCCCACTCGCTGCCCTTCCTCCTCCATCCGGCCCATTCTTCTCGGGTCTCAGGGCCCAGTTACCTGTCACCCCTTCTGTGAAGCCTTCTCAGGCTCCGTCCTCTCCCCAGGAGGAACTAGCAGCTGCCGTGTCAGAGCGCCTGTGTGTCCCTGCTCTCCTGGGCCCCTGCTGCTGGCTCGGCCCCCACAGAAGGCGTCTGCAGGTCCCTGGTTCACAGTCTCTTCCCCTGCAGACAGGGCCGTCCCTGAAGGGACTGGCGGCTGTACCCCAGGCTGCGCTGGGTCCTTGTGTGCGCAGTGGCTGCTCCGTAGAATCTTCTGGATGACTGGAGGAAGGACAGGAGAGTCTCTCTGCACCAAACAAGCAGAGCATCTGCTGCAGTTCCAGGGGCCATTTGAAGGACAGTTCTTTCTCCCCAGGGGGGGGGGGAGGTGTTGCTGCGGCATCACAGGGTGGTCAGCATCCCCGAGCCTGCCCACGACAATGGCCGTGTCCATCCCCATGGAGCCTAGCAACGCACAGCGCCTCCCAGTGTCTGCACTCCGTGGGGAACCCCCGGGACCAGCTGCGTGAGCTCCCCTGGGTTCTCCCGGCCCGGCCCACGAGTCAGAAAGAGGGAGCGGCCCCAGGGACCAGGGCGCGCACACACGTGATGTCAACACTTCCGAGCTCCCAGGCACGGGCACGCGCGGAGCCTGTTGAAACCCAACGCGACCGCCGTCGGGGAAATCATCACGGAAGCCCGAAAATTGTTGAGCAATGAGTTTTCAGTAAATCTTCCTGCTGGGATTTTGCGAACTCTGAAGAAAATCAAATCACTTAGTCCTCTTTGGGGAAAAGGAAAGCCACAAAAACTTTTCATCATAAAGGAAAAAGAACTTAGGCGGCAGATGAAGTGACTGATGCGATGAGTAATTCTGACTGAATGGAAAATCGCTAGTCGGAGCGGAACTCATACCTCATCTGTTTTTTGCTTCTGATCAGTATGCAGCTTTTAAGTGGCCCTAATTTTTTTTTACGTTCAGGGAACAAAGCATATAAATGTGATGGAAAGTCAGTGTCACGGCAGGTGACTGTGATCGCAGTCCTGTGCTTGTTAGATCAGAAAGCAATACGGTGCTTTAACCACAGGAAAAAAATTGTTTATAGAAGAGAAATGATATATTTAAGAGGAATACAAGAAAAAATGATGTGATGATGGATGGAGGCAGGTGAAATGTCTAACGTGAAACCGTGCTACGCAACACGGAGAAACGGTGCCGTCAAGCACGTTCACTGCCTCCTCACTGTACAGGTGGCTCTGGTCACAGTCGGCCACCACTGTCCTGACACCCAGCAGAAGTCGGCAGTCCCTGTCACTGAGTGCGCAGGAGCAGGTGCAGAGCCTGAGCTCAGGTATTCCCTCCTCCGTTCAGGACACGGGGCTTGTGACAGACACGTGGCTGTGGAGCTTGTTATTTGGGGAATCGGCATTTGTTTTTTCTTTACTCATTTTTAGAGAGGAGAGAGAGAGAGAAAGAGAGAGAAAAAGAAGTGGGAAGGAGCAGGAAGCATTAACTCCCACATGTGCCTTGACCGGGGGAGCCTGGGGTTTGGAACCAGAGGCCTCAGTGTTCCAGGTGGATGTTTTTAATGTGTGATTAGAACCTTGAGCAATTAACAGGAATATCAATGATTTACTACAACTCCTTTTCTGCATGTTTAACGGACCTGTTGGATCTCTGTGGACAAAGAGAGAACTCTTTTCTAAGGAAGGTATTTCTAATCTCTTGCAGTATTAGTGCCAGAGACGGCCGGCGAAAGCAGTTCTCAGAAACTCATTAGGAGGTAGCTTCATGTGTGATTATAGCCCATATAATATCACACAAATATTAAAAGAGGTTTAAACTTTCTAAAATCACTGGTACTTTTCCATCCTCAGGCAAATTGATAAAAGCAGAAACATATTGCTTTAGGATTAGCCTTTAGGAAAATGTACCACACAAAACATGACATAAAAATACGGCATGACAATTTTATCTGACTCATAATCCCTGGGAGCATTTGAATATTGCTGCTTTAAAAATTCTTTCTATGCTGTGATTCATGTATTTGAGTTGTCTTCTCTTTATGAGTTTTTTGCCCTCACTGGCATAACTTGAACAATACTGCAGTTCCAATGGTGCAAGCTTCCTTTTCCTTCTCGGCTCTGTTGACCTTTTTTATTCAGAGGACCTGAGTGTGTAACTGTGCTTTGGGTGTTAACATTACTCAGTCGGTGGTTAAGGAGTTCTGACCTCCTGCTGAGAGTGACCCCCTGAGTCAGTGGTTTCTGTTTCACTGAGCTGTAGACACTTGCTCTTTGTCCAGTAGACATCTCACAAGTCATCATCGGTTTATATACGGACCTTGTTTTTATCATAATGGGTGTTTGAAAAGGTTTCCATAGGTTTAGACTGCCTGAGAATAAGGTTTTCAACCAATTTAAAACTGTGTACAGTTGAACTTTGGCTTCCTCTTTTCAAATATGATTCTTTTCTGACGGAAATAGTATTTAAAACTAGCATAAGGTTGGCACTGGCCAGTTGGCTCAGTGGTAGAGCGTCAGCCTGGTGTGCAGGAGTCTCGGGTTTGATTCCCGGCCAGGGCACACAGGAGAAGCATCTGCTCTCCACCCCTCCCCCTCTCCTTCCTCTCTCTCTGTTCCCCTCGGGCAGCCAAGGCTTCATTGGAGCAAAGTTGGCCCTGGCGCTGGGGATGGCTCTGTGGCCTCTGCCTCAGGCGCTAGAATGGCTCTGGATGCAACAGAGCAATGGCCCAGATAGGCAGAGCATTGCCCCCTGGTGGGCGTGCTGGATGGATCCCGGTCGGGCGTATGTGGGAGTCTGACTGCCTCCCTGCTTCTAACTTTGGAAAAATACAAAAAACAAACAAACAAAAAAAGAAAACTGGTGTAAGGTTGATTCTAAAGGGCTGAAGGATGCAGGCTAACTTCCAAAATACTTATTTTTTAACAATATTAGCAATGCTATCTAGACTGATTTTCTCTAACTATTTTGATGTGCTTTAGAAAAATATCTACCAGCATGTACAGTTGTCTAGAGTGGATACAAAAATCTGAAAACTCAGAACAGTGTCTGAGCCCGGCTGGCTTGTCGTGCTGACTCAACCCATGGGTGTCACCAGAAACGTCCCATAGTCCCAAGGGGGCTACAGGCTGGGCCTAGAAATCCAGTTGTAGGTATAGCTTGACCCTGGAAACATAGACAAGAGCTGTTGGGAGCAGGTTGGTGTCCCCTTGAAGATGTGGTCACTAGCGAGCTTTGCCATTTTTATAGTAAATTGAAGCTGCTTCCCCTGAGATGGGTTGAAAAATGGTAGAGAGCACTTTTCATTTTACTCAGGATGAAGGAAGGGACACAGAGGCAATGGAAAGAGTCAATAGCCCAGAGCTCTTAATTAAGGAAGTATTTGGTGACTGTAAATCCCAGAATCGATAACTTGTGTTAACCAGCCAGATGGAGTGTTCGAGAAGAAAAGCTGTTTGTCTGGACCCCTCTGCTCTCGAGGAGCTTCCACGGGGAGCCCGGACGGGACCCCTCTGCTCTCCAGGAGCTTACACGGAGAGCCCGGACGTTTCCAGTGGCTGCGGCGTGAGCGCTGTAGCTCACCCCTTGTTCAGCTCTCACCGAGACAGTCGCTGGAAACAAACGTTTCCTCCTGTGATCGGGCATTTCACTTTAGAGTAATGTAAGTCTTTAGGTAGATATGGATGTAATGTTTCCAAATTAAAATACCCCCATCCGCTTAGATTTGTATGCTAATTTTGATTTTTAAATTAAGCTACTGGGAAATCACCCAGTGGATTTAAACACCAGTGATTTTACTTGTTTATTTTTCATCTATCAGACACAAAGAATTGAATTACTCTTACTTACTAGTTCACAGCACATTATTATTATCATTTGCTCAGGTGAGATAACTTTTAATTGTTCTTGTCTCTTCATCTGAGATCCACTGTGTCATCCGTGTGTCACACACACACACACACACACACACGCATATACGTCATTGTAAAATGCAGATCAACGGAATTGTGTACAAGGACTGGTGATATATATGTGTGTGTGTGTGTGTGTGTGTGTGTGTGTGTGTGTGTGTGTGTGTGTAATTTTATACATATAAAAGATTACAATGTGCCCTGGCCAGATGGATCAGTGGTAGAGCATTGACCCACCGTGTGGAAGTCCCAGGTTCGATTCCCAGTCAGAGTACACAGGAGAAACAACCATCTGCTTCCCCCCCACACCTACTCCTTCTCTCTCTCTCTCTCTCTCTCTTCTCCTCCCACAGCCATGGCTGGGATGAACATGTTGGCCCTGGGTGTTGAGGATGACTCCATGGCCTCACCTCAGGTGCTAAAATAGCTCAGTTGTGGAGCAACGGAGCAATGACCCCAGATGGGCAGAACATCAGCCCCAGACAGGGGTTGCCTGGTGGATCCCAGTCAGGGTGCATGTGGGAGTCTGCCCCCCTGCCTCTCACTTGATTAAAAAAAGTTTACAGTATATGTAATCACGCAATGTAGGAGGAGCTGAACATCCGTGGACCCTGTGTGCAATCCCGAAAGCTTTGCTGATCTTGGTAACGATTTCAGGTTCTCCCAATCCGCCCATATTTTACTGCCTATGTCTTATCCATAAAAAAAGCAAACGAGCAGAGCTGTTGGTTTGGCCAGGCTCGTCTTGGGTCGACTGAGCTGTAACTGGCATACACTAAGCTGCACATGCCTGGAGAGCACACACTTGGAAGTTTCAACGTGTGTGTATCCTCGGGAAACCGTCGTGGGCAAGGAGATGAGCAGACACATCACTCCCAAAAGGTCCTTGTGCCCTTTGTGACAACTTCCTCCACCTGCCCTGGCTCTTACCCCCACTCTGTCGTCCCCCCCCCACATTTTCTAGAATGGTATGTACTGTAATTGGAGCCAAACAGTCCATACTCCTCAGTCGGGCTTGTTTGATCGTGACTGGTATTTTGAGAGATCTGCTCATGTTGCTGTATCGTTACTTTTTACAGCTGAATGTAGCCTATTGTGTGAATTAACTGCCACATGTTGACTCACTCACCTATTGGTAGATGTTTGTTTCTATCTGATTTTGGGCTATTCCACTGTGAGATAGAGCTACTATGCTCTTTGTAGACATGGAACACACATATGCTTTCACTTTTAGATGAGCTGAATCATGTGATGAGGGTATCGGTAAATGTAAAAAACTGCCAACTCTTCCAAAATGTCACTATTTTATATTCCCAACAACAGGGCATCAAAATTCCTGTAAGTCCACAGTCTCATAAATATTTTGCATGATTAGTATTTTTTAATTTTAGACATTTTAATAGGGTTGTAGTCTCACTGTGGTTTCAAAATGCATTTCCCTAATGACGAATGATGGGGACCATCCCTCATGCATTAATTCTCCCCCCAGGTAGCTTCTCTGGGCAAGTATTCAAACGTTTGCCCAGTATTTTTAATTAGGCTGTTTGTTTTCTTACTATTAAATTTTAAGAGTTATTATATACTCTGGATATATCAAATGTGTTTCTTATAAAGCCATTCTCCCAATAGGGCTTGTTTTTATCATTCCCTTAACTGTATCTATCAGAGAGGTGTTTTGCATTTTGATGAACTCTGATGTATCAATTTATTCTTTTATAGATTTTACTTTTGGTGTGATGTCTACAAAATTTTTGCATAAACCAAGGTCATAAAGATTTTCTTTATTTTTTTTTATTTTTTATTTTTATTTTTTGCATTTTTCTTTTCTGAAGCTGGAAACAGGGAGAGACAGTCAGACAGACTCCCGCATGCGCCCGACCGGGATCCGCCCGGCACGCCCACCATGGGGCGACGCTCTGCCCACCAGGGGGCGATGCTCTGCCCATCCTGGGTGTCGCCATGTTGCGACCATCCTGGGCGTCGCCATATTGTGACCAGAGCCACTCTAGCGCCTGGGGCAGAGGCCACAGAGCCATCCCCAGTGCCCGGGCCATCTTTGCTCCAATGGAGCCTTGGCTGCGGGAGGGGAAGAGAGAGACAGAGAGGAAGGCGCGGCGGAGGGGTGGAGAAGCAAATGGGCGCTTCTCCTATGTGCCCTGGCCGGGAATCGAACCCGGGTCCTCCGCACGCTAGGCCAACGCTCTACCGCTGAGCCAACCGGCCAGGGCCTCTTTATATTTTTATAAGTAATTTTTCCAGTTTTAGGTTTCACATTTAGGTGTATGATCTGTTTTGCGTTCATTTATATGTAGGAAACAAGAAATAGATCCAAGTTCATCTTTTAACAATGAATATACAATAGTTCCAGTACCCTTTGTTGGGGAAAAAAATCCTTTACAATCTGTTGACTTGCCTTTGCACGGTTGGTCAAGCATTGATTCTCCACATATGTGTGAGCTCACTGTCACTGTGTCCTTGACCTGTTTGTCTCTCTTGATGCTGGTATCACACTCTCTTGATTTCTGTGGCTTTATAAGAGGATTTGAAGTCAGGCAGTGCTAGTCCTCCAACTCTTTTCCTTGTTTTCAATGTTTTGGCTAGTTTAGGTTTTTTGCATTTTTATATGAATCTTAGGCTTTAACTTTCAATTTCTACCATATTTCTTCTAGGATTTTGATTAAGAATCTATAGATGACTTTGGAAAGTACTGATATTTTAATAATACTACACCTTTCAACTTTAGATCATGATATATTAACCCATTTTTTTTACATCTTCTTTAATTAAATTTGGCAATGTTTTGTACTTTCCAATGTTCAGTTCTCACAAAATGTTTGTGAATTTTATTTTTGAGTATTTAATATATTTATTCTATTGTATATAATACTGGTTTCCTTTAAATTTTATATATTTTATATATATATATGTATATATATATATATATATATAGGCTTTATAACTTGAGTCTTGCTAAATTCACTTATTAGTTCTAGTAGTTTTTTAGTTGATTCTATAGGAATGTCTAAGGAGGAAATAAAAGCTTTGTTTTATTTTTTTTCTCATCATGAAGACCTTTGTTTATTTTTGTTGCCTTATTATACAGTCTATAACCCCCAGTATTGTGTTAGGTAGAAGTGGTAAGAATGAACATAAAAGTCTTGATTTTATAGGAAAATTTTTCAGCCTTTTGTCATTAAATATGATGTTAACTGTAGTTTTCCATAGATGCTGTTTGTGAGGTTGAAAAAAAAGTCTTTATTATTTCTCACTTGCTGTAAGATTTTATAATGAATGAGTGATAGATTTTGTAAAATGCTTTTATGTGAAACCTGTTTGGATGATCAGATGTTTTCTCTTTTTCAGTCTGTTAATATTAGTTACATTAAATATTTTCCATATAATGTCTTTCTCTTGTTCTTGAATACAGGTAATTCTGGGTGAAAAGAATATGTTGGGAAATATTTCCTTGTCTTCAATTTTCTCAAGAATTTGTGTAAAATTGGTATTGTTTTTTATTTAAATGTTTGATTGAATTCACCACTGAAGACATCTTAGTCTTAACCTGGAGTTTTCTTTGTGCAAAGATTTTTTTGGGCCCTGGTCAGTTGGCTCAGTGGTAGAGCGTTGGCCTGGCGTGCAGGAGTCCCAGGTTCGATTCCTGGCCAGGGCACACAGGAGAAGCACCCATCTGCTTCTCCACCCCTCCCCCTCTCCTTCCTCTCTGTCTCTCTCTTCCCCTCCTGCAGTCAAGGCTCCATTGGAGCAAAGTTGGCCCGGGCGCTGAGGACGGCTCCATGGCCTCTGCCTCAGGCGCTAGAATGGCTCTGGTTGCAACAGAGCAAACGCCCCAGATGGGCAGAGCATTGCCCCCTGGTGGGCATGCCAGGTGGATCCCGGTCGGGTGCATGTGGGAGTCTGTCTGACTGCCTCCCTGTTTCCAACTTGAGAAATATACAAAAAAAAAAAAAGATTTTTTTTTTGTTTGATAATTTGTTTTACTAAAGATTCAGTTACTTAATAGACATGGGACTGTTCAGATATATTTTTACTGCTTGAGATTTTTTAGTTTTCCTTTGTCTTTCAAGGATTTGTCTATCTCATCTAAGTTGTCAGATACAGGGTATATATACAGTTGTTCGTAGTATTCTGCTATTGTACTTTTAATGTCTGTATTGTCTGTAGTGCTGTCCCTTCTCTTGTTCCTGATATTGGTGATTAGTGTCTTCTCTGTTTTCTTCCTGATCATTCTTACAAGACATCTATGAATTTATTGATCTTCTCAAAGAGCGAGCTTCTATTTTCATTGCCTTTTCCCAACTGTTTTCTATTTTCTTAATCATTGATTTTTTTCACTTTGATCTTTATTGTTTCCCATTTTCTTCTTGCTTTGCATTTAATTTGCTAGTTTCTTAAGGTGAAACCTAAAGTCATTGATTTGAAACTTCTTTTTGTATAGATGTTTAGTCTCACAAATGTTTCTCTTTATACCATTTTAGCTGCATCCCACACATTTTGATGTGTTATATATTCATTTTCATTGTTTTATGAAATTCCCTATTGATTTAGAAATATGTAATTCAGTTTTCTAATATTTCAGAATATACTTTCATTTCCCCTGGGTAATGCCTACAAGTGCTAGACAGTTTTATTAAGTGTTATACCATTCTATATTCCCAATTAGCAGTATAGTCCAGCCAATTCTTGGTGCTGTCAGTCTTTTTATTTTTTGTGATTCTAATGGCTCTGTAGTTGTCTCGTGGTTTTTAATTTGCATTTTCTAAATGTCTAATGAGGGTGCACATCTTTTAATTTACCATCCATATATGTTCTTAGGTGAAATATCTTTTGAAATCTTTCACACACATATTTTGATGTTTATATTTTTCTTTTCAGGGTTTTTCAGAGCTCTTCATATTTTTTAGTTTCAAGTTTTATAAGATATATAGTTACAAGTAGTTTCTATCCATCTTTTCCCTTTTAATTACCTTGCAGTACTTTTCAAAGAGAATAAATTTTAATTTTTTATTAAATGTAATCTATGTTTGTTCTGATATGAATAATACTTGTAGTGTCATGTCTCAGAACTGTTTACCCAAGGTTACAAAGAATTTCTCCTATATTTTCTTTGAAATGTTTTATGAATTACATTGAGGTCTAAAACTCATTTTGAATTAATTTTTATATATGATGCTTGATATAAGCAGGAGTTAGATAAAGGAAAATAAGGGATTCATATGTAATGGATGCAAAGTTTTAATTTGGGAAAATGAAAAATCTTTGGGACTAGAAGGTAGTGATGGTTGTATAGCAACAAAGCAAGTGTCCTTGATGCTACAGAACTGCACAGCCACAATGGGTAAAGTGGTGCGTTTGATGTTACAGATATTTTAAAAATGTAGATATAGACTAAGTAACCTTTGTGCCCTGTTGTTTTAAGAAATTATTGCTATAGTAAAAACACGGTAGGTGCCATTTCTGAGGTCTTTTCAAGCCCTTTCTATTTTTGAGTAATTTTAGAAAAAAAACTGACTTTAATATCAAATTACAAAATTATATTAGTTAACCTTTTTTTCAGGTAATGAATTCTGACAGCAAAAAATAAATTCTGATATTAATGTCTTTGTTAATTAATAATTGCCATGCACAAGGCTGTTGCCTAGGGTTGCCTTCTCAGATTGGTGTTTCGGTTTGCCAACAGAGTCCACGATACTGTAAAATGCTTTCTGTAGGCATTAAAGGTTAAACTTCTGTCTATTTGAAACAGTCTTGTCTGTGATTTTATATGCCTCTGTCTCCTCAAAAGCAGATAACATAAAGCTAACGCCCATTGCAGATGAACAACAAATCTGAAATTCAAATGTAACTTAATGTCTTGTCTTTTTTATTTGCCAAATCTGACAGGCTTACTCTCCTGGCAATGGGTCGTAGGTTATCACTGCCTTCCCACGGGTCACAATCTTAATAACTTGTCTCAGCTACTTGAAACTACTATTTTTAAACTTTCTGAATCATTCGCTGTGTTCATTGAACTAATGGAATAAAAGGTTCCCATTGGCTGTCCAGGTATTTCCTCGCAAAATTAAGCTGCTTCAAGCACTGGTTCTTTGTGTTTTGAAAAATTATAATCAAGTCAGATCAATGACCATTTCTAGCACATAAGAAAAAAAAAAAAAACGATTTCAGTTTAAGGAAACACTAAGTGTTCTACTCACGTTCTCTTTCTATCTGCTTTGGAGTCTGTGCGCTTTGCCTTGGGAACTCGGAGTCATAACCACGCACGGTGTAAACCCTGACCGAAGGCAACAAGTCTAAAGATTTTTTGCTGTTTGTTTGTTTTTAAGGAGAAAAAGGTATATAAAAGAGGGAAGAATTATTATTTAAACAGATCCATATTAAACCGATGACACCTATAAAATCGTTTAAAAATATCATTGGATTCTGCTGACAAACCAAAATAGAAGATTACTGCAGTAAACCCTGGAGATCTATGAAGACAGAGTAAGGATTTGCTTTGGAAAAAGAAAACAATGGCACAGACATAGGCTGATGAAGACCTGCTTGGCAGAAGTTCAGGGCAACGCTCCCGGCGTTCTGGCTGATGCGGAGCTCAGTATGAGAGAGCAGGGTGGCACAGCCCTTAAAACATGCTCTCACCTGCCCTGAGTCGATCACAGCCTTGTTGGAGAGGGACAGACAGGAGCAGCGCCTGGCCCATGGACAGCTCTGAATAACTATTTGGGGAATGACTGAGCGAGTTGTGTGGCCAGACTGAATGGTGAACGTCTGAAATACGGTGTCAGTTCTGGGTAGCACCTCACTTTAGCAGGTGCCTTGACAAACAAGAGTGGCCACCAGAGGACAGTTAGGGAAGGAAGGGGCCTGGGGACCCAGTGTCAGTGCGGGTCTTGGGAGAAGCCCTGGGATGAGTGGTCATGGGGAGGTGCTGCCGTTCTTCAGCTATTTCGGGGCTCTCGGGTAGAAATGTTAGTGTTTCCATTTCAGTGACTCCAGAGGATACATTCAAGCAGGGGTAGCAATTACTATGAAGAATATCAAAAGATAAACAATGTGTCCACTAACCCAATATTGGTCAGTCTTGTAGCCTTGGTCATTTTTAACACAGTGGAGGGTTTAAGTGAGCTGGCTACCTAGTCCAGCCAGCTGTGGAGGTGTGCACAAGGGGCTGGTCCAGAGTGCACTGACTACCAGCTGTGGGACATTGTCCAACGTTCTCTGAGCTTCCCTTTACTCAGCTCAGAATGTGGGGAGTTCTGAGCCTGGCAGCATTCCTAGGGGGGCCAGATCAACTCTGCGTGGGCGGTAGGAGTCTGGCATATAGTAAGCATCCGTCAGAAGGGTTAGGGTTAGGGTAAGGGTTGGGTTAGGGTTAGGGTAGGAGTCTGGCATGTAGTAAGCATCTGTCAGAAGGGTTAGGGTTAGGGTAAGGGTTGGGTTAGGGTTAGGGTAGGAGTCTGGCATGTAGTAAGCATCCATCAGAAGGTAAGTCCCACACAGCACGCTTGTCTGTGCGTTTCATGGGGGTTAGGGTTAGGGTTAGGGTTAGGGTAGGGTTAGGGTTAGGGGTTAGGGTTAGGGTTAGGGTTAGGGTTAGGGTTAGGGTAGGTGTCTAGCATGTAGTAAACATCTGTCAGAAGGTCAGTCCCACATAGCACGCTTGGCTGTGTGTTTCATGAGGGCGGTTATGTGATTGTTCATTTTGTGATAATCCTTTGAATTGCTTTGTGTACTTTTCTGCATGTCTGTTAAGCTTAGCAATTAAGAATGATTAAAAGTATTTTTAAAACTTAAACCTGAAAATATTAAGCAAAGTGGCTTTTTTATAAATAGTTTGATTTCTATATTAAAAGTTTAATTATGCTCACCCACGTTCATTGCAGCATTATTCACGGTAGCCTGAAGGTGGAAGTGACCCAGTTGTCCACTGATGGATGAATGGATAAACAAAGTCTGGAATATACGTACAGTGAAATATGATCCAGCCTTAAAAAGGAGTGAAACTTGGCCCTGGCCGGTTGGCTCAGTGGTAGAGCGTCGGCCTGGCGTGCAGAAGTCCCGGGTTCGATTCCCGACCAGGGCACACAGGAGAAGCGCCCATCTGCTTCTCCACCCCCCCATCCTTCCTCTCTGTCTCTCTCTTCCCCTCCCGCAGCCAAGGCTCCATTGGAGCAAAGATGGCCCGGGCGCTGGGGATGGCTCCTTGGCCTCTGCCCCAGGCGCTAGAGTGGCTCTGGTCGCAAAAGAGCGACGCCCCGGAGGGGCAGAGTGTCGCTCCCTGGTGGGCGTGCTGAGTGGATCCCGGTCGGGCGCATGCGGGAGTCTGTATGACTGTCTCTCCCCATTTCCAGCTTCAGAAAAATACAAAAAAAAAAAAGGAGTGAAACTCTGACACATGCTATAACACAAGCGAACCTTACCTACGTGAACTAAGTCAAGTACAAAGACAAATACTGTATGAACCCCTTATGTGAGGTATCTTGATTAGCCAAATTATAAAGAGAAAAAGTGGAACAGTGGCTTCCAGGAACTGGGAGGAGGAGGAGATGGGCAGTTGTTGTTTAATGGGTACAGAGAGTTCTAGTTTCGCAAGATGAAAAGTTCTGGAGATTGTTTGCACAACACTGTGACTACACTAGGCATATCTGGCTGTACACTTAGAAATGGTTTAGATGGTCAATTTTATATTATGTGTATTTTACCACAATTGGGAAAATTAATTTCACTTCATTTCCAGAGAAAACATTCACTTTTATTTAAGTGCATGAATAATTGCTTCTTCTGTCAGATAGTATAGGCCAATCAAGAGAATTTCGAGGTTTATCCGTGATATCATTCATGTTAAATAATAATATAATTTCTTCTATCATCTACTGTATAGAGCATTACTTTCCAAGACAATGTGCAGACTGCATAATGGAAAGGTATCTAAGTCATTATCCGTCACCTGAGTACCCTGGGCCTCTAGGAGCTCCAGAATGTGCTTCAAGCAAAGAGCTTGAATCCTCTGAAATTTTGTGCAAAATATTAGAGTATGTGTGTGCCTCTTCTGAGAAAGAGAATCCATAGCTTTCATCTGACTCTCAAAGGCTCTGTGACCTCTGACCTGTCAGGAAGCACTTATGTAAATGACCTGCAGAGAAGCCCAGGAGGCTGTCGCTTCACGGTTTGGGGCCACTGGAGGTCCGTCTCCGCTGGCCTGCTCTGCGCCCCTCCTAAGGAGTAATTAATCGCGGCCCACGGTTAACTTGGCAGATGCAGGTGGCGTGCCGCCGGGACTGGCCTGTCAGTGAGCGGGTGACGGGCTCAGTACATGCTCACCTCACATGAGGGTGTCATCAAGTCAGGTGGGGCGCAGAACCCAGGGGGACGCTACTGTCAGGTCGGAGAAGCGAACAGCAGCCAGTGCCAGTGAGGTCTGCAGGGACGAGAGCAGGACAGTAGAAACCGGGGAGGGGACACAGGCCAGCACATCTCGGGGCTGGGGGAGCCCCAAGGCTCGTGGTGCAGGCCAGCACGTCTCGGGGCCGGGGGACCCCAAGGCTCGTGGTGCAGGCCAGCACGTCTCGGGGCCGGGGACCCCAGGGCTCGTGGTACAGGCCAGCATGTCTCGGGGCAGGGGGACCCCAAGGCTCGTGGTGCAGGCCAGCACGTCTCGGGGCCGGGGGAGCCCCAAGGCTCGTGGTGCAGGCCAGCACGTCTCGGGGCCGGGGGACCCCAAGGCTCGTGGTGCAGGCCAGCACGTCTCGGGGCCGGGGGAGCCCCAAGGCTCGTGGTGCAGGCCAGCACGTCTCGGGGCCGGGGGACCCCAAGGCTCGTGGTGCAGGCCAGCACGTCTCGGGGCCGGGGGACCCCAAGGCCCGTGGTGCAGGCCAGCACATCTCGGGGCCGGGAGACCCCAAGGCTCCTGGTGCAGGCCAGCACGTCTCGGGGCCGGGAGACCCCAAGGCTCGTGGTGCAGGCCAGCACGTCTCGGGGCCGGGGGACCCCAAGGCTCGTGGTGCAGGCCAGCACGTCTCGGGGCCGGGGAACCCCAAGGCTCGTGTGAAGCCCCGGCTGGGGGCCAAGGCACAGACACCACTCCCCCGATGAGCCTGCTCCTGCAGCGCGGCCACAGGCAGAGAAACGGGCATGGCCTCTCCCCAAGATGATCTTGAATTGCCAAGCTGTTCCCTCTGTTGGGCTGAATACTGACGACTTCTAAGTAGTTATCTACATGAATCATTCTATGTATGAAGCAAAATTTTTTTGTGCACAAAGATGCTTGTACATGTATCCATTGTGTATAAGTGTGTGTGTGTGTGCGTGTCCGTGCGTGCGTGCGCACGTGTGGGTACACATCAGCAAGAGGCTTGGCTGTGTGCTTTGTATCATAGTTTGGGTCTCCAAAGCTTAAAATGAATGCTTGGAGAATTTTTGAAAAACTATTCAGGAAAGGGAAGCAGACAAGAAAGGAATGGGGATATTGCAACGTGAAGACTGATCGTCTCACAGGACAGAAAATGAATGTGTGTGGTGAAGACAGCGTGGCAGGTGCCCACGCTGTGTGATTGTGCTGGGAGGACAGAGTCCCTCCCCGCCCTCAGGGGGGACCGAGAGCACATGGTGTCCCCTCGCAGTGGTCGCTGGAAGAAGGACAGTGCTGAGTCTAATCATTATCCAAACAGATTCGGATAGTGCAGTCAGCGTCCCTTCTACTTCCATGTGTGAGATGGATCTTACAAGGGGGATACGTTAGCCACGCTCCCAGTTTTAAGGGACTCTTCACAGCCCTGTTGACAATTTCAGTTAATTAGATCCAGATGAGTTGTTGCAAGTTAATTATTATCATGAGTTGCCAGGTAAAAGCCATCTCCCACAAAACATCCTACATTTCGGTAAACATAGTTTCCACAGTCAACATTTAATAAATCTATTTTTATAAAAACATATTTTTAAGTCACAAAGTATACATCAACAGTCCTTCAAGCCAGTGTAGCAATACTTCAAGTTGTTACAGGAAAATTAGTTGCCAGTTTTAGCAAAGAGACTTAAATAAAACTCAACTTTTTGATAAAACACCAAATAAATATATACTGCTCACAAACATTAGGGGATATTTCAAAATGAATATGAAAGGATTAAAAAAAGAAGCATTTGATTTTTTTTTTATTAAACAAAAACATCAGAAAAGCAAATGATAAGTAAAAAAAAAAAGTCCAATTATGCAAATGAGATGCAAAACCAACCTTTATTTCATTAGTGAAAATGCACTGGACAAAAGGCTTGAAAGTGCTGGAGTATCTGCACGTTCCCTGGTCCCCAGATTTTTGTGAGCAGTTTAGTTTTACTTATTTATTTATTTATTTATTCATTTTTAGAGAGAGAGAGAGAGAGAGAGAGAGAGAGAGAGAGAGAGAGAGGAGAGAGAGACAGAGAAAGGAGCTGGAAGCATCAACTCCCATATGTGCCTTGACCAGGCAAGCCCAGGGTTTCGAACCAGCGACCTCAGCATTTCCAGGTCGACACTTGATCCACTGCACCACCACAGGTCAGGCCAAGTAAGCAGTTTGGTTTTAACTTAAACTTAGTAGCTGGAATTAAATATCCATCAGCCTCCTTCTATTTGTTAATGGATGGCAGAAACTTTTCTTGTCATAGCCTGTGGTCTGAGCCTCGTAATCTTTCTTAGTTTGCATTTCAGCCGTGAACTTTAGGCTTGCCTGCCATCTCTGACCTTGTCATTCATTTCCAGCTGAGGCCCTTCCAAAGGAATATGGCGTGTATAATTTTCTGTATCTACGTATATAAGTAAGACATGTCCAGAGATAGAAAAAGAGCCAGAGGGTTGCAAGACAACCTTTCTGATTCAATGATTTCAAATTTTCCCTCAATACCGGAAGCTTAAGGATGCTATACATATTTTTATTAATAAATAGGTCATTAACATGCAGATGACACTTAGCCAAAATATTTGCTAGGGATGCTTCAAACTAGATTGACCTAAAAGTGTGTCAGTTATTTGAATTCAGTGCTCCCTTTGAATTATATGCAAAGGTTTTATGTATAATTTTCTACTGCTGTTTTATTTATTTAAAAAAGATTAAATTATACTTTATTTTTAATTGGATTTATTGGGATAACACTGGTTAATAGAATAATACAGGCTTCAGGGGCACAATTCTACTACACATACCTGTACACTGTGTGCATCCCCCAGGTCAAGCCTTTGTCCATCACCACGTGTCCCCTCAGTCCCTTCTCCCCCTGCACCCCACCCAGCAATCACCACACTGTCCTCTGTGTCCCTGAGTCTTTTCTCTTCTTGACAGGATCCCTCCACCTCCTCACCCAACCCCCGCCAACACCTCTCAGCCTGCTCTATATGTAGGAGTCTGTCTCTAGCTTTTAAAAATTAACACACATTTGGTGACTTTAAATACTACAAGTTTATTCTCTCAGAGTTCTGAACGCCTGCATGCCAGAGGTAGCCTTAGAGTGGAACTCAAAGGGATGGCAGGACTGCGCCCCTTCTGGGCCGTCGGGGGGTCCGTGCTGATTGATTTCTCGGCCTCTGGAGGCACCAGCTCTGTCTGGTTTGCGCCTGCAGCTCTCGGGCCTCCACTGGCATCCTCACAGCTGCTTCCCTGACCCTGACCCTGACCCTGACCCTGACCCTGACCCTGACCCTGACCCTGACCCTGACCCTGACCCTGACCCTGACCCTGTCCCTGACCCTGACCCTGACCCTGACCCTGACCCTGACCCTGACCCTTGCCCTGGCCCTGACCCTGACCCTGACCCTGACCCTGGCCCTGGCCCTGGCCCTGACCCTGACCCTGGCCCTGGCCCTGGCCCTGACCCTGACCCTGACCCTGACCCTGGCCCTGACCCTGGCCCTGGCCCTGGCCCTGACCCTGGCCCTGGCCCTGACCCTGGCCCTGGCCCTGACCCTGACCCTGGCCCTGGCCCTGACCCTGGCCCTGGCCCTGGCCCTGGCCCTGACCCTGACCCTGGCCCTGACCCTGACCCTGGCCCTGGCCCTGACCCTGGCCCTGACCCTGGCCCTGGCCCTGGCCCTGGCCCTGACCCTGGCCCTGGCCCTGACCCTGACCCTGGCCCTGACCCTGACCCTGACCCTGGCCCTGACCCTGACCCTGACCCTGACCCTGACCCTAGCCCTGACCCTGACCCTGACCCTGACCCTAGCCCTGACCCTGACCCTGACCCTGACCCTGACCCTGACCCTGACCCTGACCCTGACCCTGACCCTGACCCTAACCCTGACCCTGACCCTGACCCTGACCCTGACCCTAGCCCTGACCCTGACCCTAGCCCTGACCCTGACCCTGACCCTGACCCTGACCCTGACCCTGACCCTGACCCTGACCCTGACCCTGACCCTGACCCTGACCCTGACCCTGACCCTGACCCTGACCCTGACCCTGACCCTAACCCTGACCCTGGCCCTGACCCTGACCCTAGCCCTGACCCTGACCCTAGCCCTGACCCTGGCCCTGACCCTGACCCTGACCCTGACCCTGACCCTGACCCTGGCCCTGACCCTGACCCTAGCCCTGACCCTGACCCTAGCCCTGACCCTGACCCTGACCCTGACCCTGGCCCTGGCCCTGGCCCTGACCCTGACCCTGACCCTGGCCCTGACCCTGGCCCTGACCCTGACCCTGGCCCTGACCCTGGCAAAGGTGCTTGTGGCTCCGTTGGGTTCACTCAGACAATGCAGACAAAGGACATTTTCTCAAGCCGCTTCTACTGCGTCAGAGACGACATCTTCCTGGCCTGCAGTACGCATCTCAGTGAGCCCCGCGGGTCCCTTCCCCGCAGGGAGATGTCTGCCGCGACCCATCTCAGACGCCCACTCTGCGCGGGAGGGGGCTCCTGTCAGCCCCCCTGGCCAGCTGAGGGGCCTGCAGCGTAGAAGTGGGGGGCGTGCACGAGGAGCCAGACTGACGTTTGAATCCAGCCTTTGAGACACAGGACTCGGTCAGTGGTCTTTCCAGGTCTTTGACTGAATCGCAGCTTTTCTGATTTTTCTTTCCATTTTGATTTTCTCGACGACAATGAGATCAGAGCACTCTCAGAAGCTCAAGGCAGGTGGGCTGCTCCAGCCCCAGAAAGTAAATTGGTAAAGGCGCGCGAGGGCTGACTGTCTTCCCTGTGGTGTCCAGTGTAAGTCCTCCGCTGGTTAGAACGCCGTTTCCATCCAGAAGAAGCTATTTTTATCTCTACCTTACAACAGATGGGTGCCTCAGAATTTTATAGAAGATGACAAGAAAATTACATTACCAAAAGGAATTGCAGAAGTGAGAAAGGATGCAATGGGATGGTTTATTGAGGGAAAATAAACTAATATCAAAATAGAAAGAACAGAAGCAGAAATAATGAATTTGCCCACATCAGTCTCCTCTTTCATGACCTCATCATGCCTGAGATACCAATCAATTTCACTGCAAGCGATAAATATTAAAATAAAATTTTTGAGTGTCTTTTCCAAAGCTTCCTGACATCAATTGTTTTCACCATTCGCCCTACCCCCGCAAGCGTTGACTACCTCCTCATCAATCTTTCATTCCAATCAATCTTGTTCCAATTTCTCTCTTCCCACAGAAACCTCTTTCCTCCCCTTCTGTTTTTGACTTCTCCTTCTTAGCAGAGGGGCATGAATATTATGTTACACTCCGCTGTGGCTGCCTCTCCACCAACCAGGAAATAAAAAGTGGGTCTGACAGAGGAGTCCTGACCCTGCGGGGCTACAAACAACCGAGCGGCGTGTAATCATCCGCAGCTCCCGGCGGCGGTGGTGGACAAGGGGACGCGTGCGGGTCACACAGACGACGAGCCTGCATCCTTTCTGCAGCAGATGCTCTGCGGGCCAGGCACTTGCAGGAGAAGGGGCTTTTCAAGGAGCATTTAATTCTTAAATACCATCACACAATTTTCAGCTCGACAAGTGTCTCCAAACCTCCTAAAAGCAAATGTTAAGGTCATCGTTCTTGTCTGTATAACTCCCTCGATCTCAAAATGCAGTGACTACTTTTTATATCTTAAAAGTTGAAGGCAGTGCTAATTTTCATTTTCCTAAACATCCTTCAATCGAAGGAGAGCCTGTTAGTAATATCAGATGCGGTTCACAAGTGAGTTTACTTGGGGATTGTTGTTTTCTTTAACGTTTGTGACACGTTCTAGGCTTTTCCTCACCGTCATGGTTATGTTTTCATACAATTGAGCCTCATTAGCCTTGAAGTGTCTGTAAACTTTTTTTTTATTTTTCCATATTATTTAGTCTTTTTCTTCAAAATGCGCATGAGGGCTTCCTTTTCTTGACACACCCCACTCTGAGACTCGGTTTCATTTTCTCTTACGTTGCACATATTGTTTGTAATATCCAATTTGGTGCTTGATTTTATCTCGGTCTTGTCATTACTGTTTCATATCTGAGGTTTCACAAGAGCTGAAGGTGACCTGTGGGTGTGTTTGAATTGGCCCAGAGATAGTATTAAAAATAAAAATTTTGAATTAGGCATCAACATTTGAAAACTGGTTGATTCCACCCAGAACTCCGGATTCCTGCTTTCACTTGAGTCTGACGACATGTGGCAACACGGGACTCTCATTTCCGTAAGGCAGAACTGGCTGGCGCTGAGGTGTGGGCCCTCGCACGGGCCAGTGGGTCTCCAGTTCCCAGGACCCTGCACACAGTTTACTTTATTTAATTTTTCTCCCAGGCCTGCATGCATTTGAGGTTGTGATGGGGGGGGGGGGGGGGGGGGGTGTCCTTTTAGAATTTTGTTCGCCGAACTAGGTTATAAATTCCTTGAAGTCAGAGACTGCCTTCTACTTTCTCTCTGCTCTCACACTGCCTAGCACAGTATCATGCACAGAGAAGTTGTTCAATAAGTTAATTTGTTAAACTGTATCTATTGTGTGCGGCTGGGCCTGTACTGAGCTTCCTGAAGAGCTCCGGGGAAGTAATCCCCAAACAGTTCACGCAATTAAATGATTAATCTTCACAGCTCCCTCTTCAGACTCAGGAGGGATGTGTACAGTGTAGGGATTAATTTATGGTGTGGCAAGGAGAACAATTTAATGAAACTATTTCCACTCGAATGTTCAGGGAAGATTTAGACACACAAAAAGTAATCACCTATAGTAAATCGCCCCACAGGGGTTAGGGCCAGCCCATCCTAACCGTAGGGTGCTGTGTCCTCTCCAAAGAGGGGTTCCAGTCTCCCTGCAGCCCTGCAGCCTTCTGGGACCATTTTCACCTGCCTGCAAGCCTTTCTTCATCGCCCGGGGACCGTCACCCGCATCTCCCTCCAGCTTACAGCTTTTCTCGTCACCCAGACTAGGGACCCTTGGAATAACCTGTGTCAGAATGCTCTTTCTGCTCCTGTATTTAGTTATATAAGAATACTTCAAGTATCCATTTGGGGATAAGGAGATTTATGAAGGTTATTTTCTATATATATATATATATATATAATATATATTTAAAAATTAATAAAAACATTCCAGTCTTAAAGTCTTAGAAGAATTGATTCTTAGCAACTTAAATTTATTTTCCTTTTTCATTTCAGTTGTGAACTATTCAAGGATTTAAGCAAGAAAAAGATAGAATGTTAACATAGAAACATATAGAATAAAAACTTTAGTTTTTCAATGTATTTTGAAATAGTTGATATGTATATATACATATTTTGTGATAATGATTTAAAATTCATAAAATAACTCTTCAGCAATCAAATATTAGTGAATCTAGTGGTAAATTAAAAAAAAACAAACACAAAACTTGGAGCCAACAGCACTGACCTCATAAAGCCTGATTGTGGAACTAACACCACATAAAACTTTTCTCACAAGAGCGTCACGCACTCACTGTTTTCTTGTTCAGTTTATACAAAATTCTAGCTAATGTGGCTTTCTAACTGCATGGCCAATGACGACTTGGAAATAAAGGAGAAGCTTGCTGAGGCTCCTGCTCTGACCCAGGATGGGGTGAAAACAGCCGGGTATTGAGGAGGGACCGGAAGCGTTGTATGAAACACACTGACACCCCAGAAGCGTGCAGCAATGGAGATTTGAGAAAAATCATGAGTGGGAAGATTAGTTACAAAGAAGTCATCACTATGTATTTCTGAATGCAGCACCTATACCATTATTTTAGCTTTCCATGTTCTGATTAAGTCAGAACTCAGAAACCCAGCTTGCATTTAATGCATGGGGTACTGGGCAGCTCTGAAGAGAGAGAGAGAAAAGAAGAAGAAGAAAGGAGAAGGAGAAGGAGAAGGAGAAGAAGAAGAAGAAGGGGAGGAGGAGGAAGAGGAGGAGGAGGAGGAGGAGGAGGACGAAGAAGAAGAAGAAGAAGAAGAAGAAGAAGAAGAAGAAGAAGAAGAGGAGGAGGAAGGGCAGAGGAGGAAGAAGAAGGGGAGGAGGAGGAGGAGGAGGAGGAAGAGGAGGAGGAGTAGTGAGGGAGAGAGAGAGAAACAAGTTGTAGATATATATTTTGGGATTACTAGTATATACCAAGATCGAAACAATTCTTTCTTTCTCTCTCTCTTTTTTTTAAATTAAGTGAGAGGCGGGGAGGCAGAGAAACAGACTCCCACATGCGCCCTGACTGGACATACTCCACTGGCCCCCTACAAGGTGACCCAGTGAGACTGGTTTTCTCTTGTTGCACAATGACCAGAACCTCAGGGCAGACACACCTATTCACGGTCCCATGGTTGGCCGGGCTCAGCAGTCTCGGCACAGCGCAGGCGTGTTCTCTGGCCAGGACCTCCCCCGGCTGAAGTCCTCCCCCGCTGAAGTCCTCCCCCACCGAAGTCCTCCCCCGCCGAAGTCCTCCCCCGCCGAAGTCCTCCCCCGGCGGAAGTCCTCCCCCGCCGAAGTCCTCCCTCGCGGAAGTCCTCCCCCGCCGAAGTCCTCCCCCGCCGAAATCCTCCCCCGCCGAAGTCCTCCCCGCCGAAATCCTCCCCCGCCGAAGTCCTCCCCGCCGAAATCCTCCCCCGCCGAAGTCCTCCCTCGCGGAAGTCCTCCCCTGCTGAAGTCCTCCCCCGCCGAAGTCCTCCCCCGCGGAAGTCCTCCCCCGCTGAAGTCCTCCGGGCTGAAGTCCTCCCCGCCGAAGTCCTCCCCCGCTGAAGTCCTCCCCCGCTGAAGTCCTCCCCCGCTGAAGTCCTCCCCGGCTGAAGTCCTCCCCTGGCTGAAGTCCCAGGGTCGGCCAGGGCTGGGTCTCCTCTGGAGCTCGGGATCCTTCTCCAAGCTCACGTGGTGCTGGCAGAACTGGCTTCCTTGCAGTTGTAGGGTTAGGGACCCAGCTCTCTTGCTGTCTGTCAGCCAGGGGCTACCCACTGCCCCTACAGGCTACCTGCATTCCTTGACACATGGACATGGCCCCTTCCAAGTTCACAGCCAGCAATGGAGGACCTGTTTCCTGTCGAGTCTATTGCATGCTTCACGTATTTTTTTCCCAGGGGTGGGAAAAGGATTAAAGCCAGAGAGGCAAATGTATTTTACAGGAAGGGTCAGTGGACTTGCCGGTTGACCTGAGAGTGAGAAAAAGGGTCAGAGATGGTTCGAACCAAGTTGAGCCATTGACCAAGGCAAAGACAGGAGGACAGACAGCTTCTCTGACCAGGAGGGCACTGAGTTTGTTTAGCGACAGGACATCAGAAAGAGAACATTTCTGAGGCCGCTGTCACCATGTATTACTGCAGCACAGGTAAGAACTCAGGCTTGAGGAAACAGGTTTGGCATTTATCACTTTTAGAGGTATAGCTGAAGTTTGGAAAATAAATCTACTTTTCAGGAAAGAAAACGGCTTGGAAGCCTGTTACTGACTGAATTCTGTTCCTCAGAATTTGTATGTTGAAGCCAAGTCCCCAGTGTGATGGTGTCTGGAGATAGGGCCTTTCAAGAGATGACTAAGGTTCAGTGAGGTCACAAGGGCGGGGCCCAGACCCAAGAGGACCTGTGCCTCATATGAAGAGTGAGGGACACCAGGAAGGGGCACGGATCGAGGGCACGGTGGGGAGCCAGGGACTGTGGCCTCACCAGAAGCCAGCCCTGCTGGTACTCTGATTGTGGCCTTCCAGCCTCCAGAGCAGGGAGAACATACTGTATTTTTTGCTCCATAAGACACACTTTCTCCCCCCAAAAGTGGAGGGGAAAATGCCCGTGTGTCTTATGGAACGAAAAATATGGTATTTTATTAAGTATTTTAACACACCATTTGGTTCAGATGTGTTTTTTTTTCCTCCTTAAAACCCTAAGTATGTCTTATGGAGCAAAAAATACGGTACATGTCTGGTGTTTAAGTCCCCCAGACTGGTCACTTTTTATGGCCACCTGAGCTGACTGATGCAAAGCCTGAGTACCGCTTCTAAAGAGAAACGCGTTCTGAGGAGGCAGGAGAGGCAGCGTGAGTGGAAAGCACCAGACGGCTCCGGGCGCCACGTCGACACCGAGGCAAACCAGACGATCAGTGGCCGGGGCCGCAGGGCCTGGAATCCCGCCTGTGGCCTTCAGTGACGGCACTGACTGTGACGCTGGCAGGACTCACGCTCTCAGAGTCTGGACCCGGAAAGTGGGGATGATAGCATACACCTCCCTGGCCACGGGGAGGTTTCAGTAAGTTTCTGTCGTCATGAAGCTAGATTGACGTAGAGACACGACCAAGAGAGCTCTCCCCTGAGCTATGGAGCACTAGGTACATGGACGTGATTATTTAGTGGCCTCCGGACTTCTGGAACTGTGGCTTGTGGTGACATCCATATAGAATGATTTTGGTTCTTACAGGCTCCTCTGCCAACTTCTCTCACTTTCTCCTGTTGCCCAGGTTTGTCCAGCCCTCTGTTCTGTGACGTCAATGTATAGGTTAGAAACCAAGGAGAACTTTGTCTACAAGGGGCTGAGGAACCTGGGCCCGGCTTGCTCTCCCCACCACAGTTAGCCCTCCTGCTATGTGTGGACTCCCAGTTCACCTTTGCTCCTGGGCTCCTGCTTGGGAAATATTCGGGGGAAAGGTTTCAAGAAGCCAAATCATTCAGCCTTAAAAAAGGAGCATCCTGGGCCCTGGCCGGTTGGCTCAGTGGTAGAGCGTCGGCCTGGCGTGCAGAAGTCCCGGGTTCGATTCCCGGCCAGGGCACACAGGAGAGGCGCCCATCTGCTTCTCCACCCCTCCTCCTCCTTCCTCTCTGTCTCTCTCTTCCCCTCCCGCAGCCAAGGCTCCATTGGAGCAAAGATGGCCCGGGCACTGGGGATGGCTCCTTGGCCTCTGCCCCAGGCGCTGGAGTGGCTCTGGTCCCAGCAGAGGGACCCCCGGAGGGGCAGAGCATCGCCCTCTGGTGGGCAGAGCGTTGCCCCCTGGTGGGCGTGCTGGGTGGATCCTGGTCTGGCGCATGCGGGAGTCTGTCTGACTGTCTCTCCCCGTTTCCAGCTTCAGAAAAAGACAAAAAAAAAAAAAAAAAGGAGCGTCCTGCATCGGGCTGGAGAGCGTGCCTCTGCCCCCACCGTGGAGAGCTGGGCCGCTTCCGCAGGACGATCCCTCCAGACGTCCAGACTTGCTCTAAAAATATCCCTCCGGCCTCCAGAAGTGGAGCATGTAGCTGTCACATCGTTTTCTCTGTCGGTCTCCAAGAATATGACAGCTTTTCACATCCCTGCAATGGTTCAGATGGATTTGGGTTGAATAGAAGGTGTTTTTAAAAAGGAGAAAAGCCATAGCTCTCAGAAATCATTTATTTTGAAAGACCGCATAACAAACTGAATGGAGTAGGAATTCTTGTCCACGTTTGCATTCCAGATTTTTAAAATCATTTTTCTATGTTTCAATTACAGCTGACATACTGCTGGGTCTCTAGAACACTAGTATACATGCTCAGTTGATTTTTGTTTGGAAATGTCTGCATTACAGAGACAGGGACCAGCAGAGAGTGCAAATCACGGGTGACCGTCAGCCAGCACCTGTGTCGGAGGTGCCCGGCTGTCCTTCCCGGGGCTGGCAAGGGCCACCTCCCGTGGGTGAAGGGAAGTCAGGCTCTGTGCGGGGAAACGCGGGTGCAGAGTGTACCCCGTCTTCGTTTCTGTCCCACAAAAGACGACTGAGGAGGTTTTCTCTAGCTGCACTTAGATTTATGACAAACAAGGCAGAAGTGTGGGTACTTATTTTACTTATCAGAGGTAACGTTGAAGCACTGCTGTCCAAAAAATAACTAAGCACAGTGAGGAGGAATTCTTTGAAATCAGCCTTCAGCCCACACGGGGAGGTGAGAACACACACCTGTACCCTCCATGTGCTGAAGTCAAGAGCCACAGGGAAGAGGGGGGTTCTGCTGTGCATGTGAATAGTGTGTGTGCATGAATAGTGTGTGTGCATGTGAATAGTGTGTGTATGAATAGTGTGTGTGCATGTTAATAGTGTGTGTGAATAGTGTGTGTGTGAATAGTGTGTGTGTATGAATAGTGTGTGTGTGAATAGTGTATGTGCATGTGAATAGTGTGTGTATGAATAGTGTGTGTATATGAATAGTGTGTGTGTGAATAGTGTATGTGCATGTGAATAGTGTGTGTATGAATAGTGTGTGTGCATGTGAATAGTGTGTGTGTGAATAGTGTGTGTATGAATAGTGTGTGTGCGTGAATAGTGTGTGTGCGTGAATAGTGTGTGTGTAAATAGTGTGTGTGAATAGTGTGTGTATGAATAGTGTGTGTGCGTATGAATAGTGTGTGCGCGTGTGAATAGTGTGTGTGCGTGTGAATAGTGTCTATGTATAAATAGTGTGTGCGTATAGTGTGTGCATGTGAATAGTGTGTGTATGAATAGTGTGTGTGCATGAATAGTGTATGTGCATGTGAATAGTGTGTGTATGAGTAGTGTGTGTGCATGTGAATAGTGTGTGTGTGAATAGTGTGTGTATGTGAATAGTGTGTATGAATAGTGTGTGTGCGTGAATAGTGTGTGTATGAATAGTGTGTGTGCATGAATAGTGTGTGTGTATGTGAATAGTGTGTGTGAATAGTGTGTGTGCATGTGAATAGTGTGTGCGTATGAATAGTGTGTGTGTATGAATAGTGTGTGTTATGAATAGTGTGTGCATGATAGTGTGTATGAATAGTGTGTACGTATGAATAGTGTGTGCGCATGATTGTGTGTATGAATAGTGTGTGCGTATGAATAGTGTGTGGGTGTGTGAATAGTGTGTGTGCGTGTGAATAGTGTCTATGTATAAATAGTGTGTGCGTATAGTGTGCGCGTGTGAATAGTGTGTGCTTGTGAAGTGTGTGCATATGAATAGTGTATGTGTATGAATAGTGTGTGTGTGTATGAATAGTGTGTGTATATGAATAGTGTGTGTTTATGAATAGTGTGTACGTATGAATAGTGTGTGTGTATGAACAGTGTGTGTATGTAAATAGTGTGTGTGCATATGAATACTGTGTGTGCGTATGAATAGTGTGTGTGCGTATAGTGTGTGTGTATGAATAGTGTGTGTGCGTGAATAGTGTGTGTATGAATAGTGTGTGTATATGAATAGTGTGTGTGTTATGAATAGTGTGTGTGCATGATAGTGTGTATGAATAGTGTGTGCGCATGATTGTGTGTATGAATAGTGTGTGCGTATGAATAGTGTGTGCGTGTGTGAATAGTGTGTGTGCGTGTGAATAGTGTCTATGTATAAATAGTGTGTGCGTATGAATAGTGTGTGCGTGTGAATAGTGTGTGTGCGTGTGAATAGTGTGTGCGTATGAATAGTGTGTGTGCGTATGAATAGTGTATGTGTATGAATAGTGTGTGTATGAATAGTGTGTGTGTTTATGAATAGTGTGTACGTATGAATAGTGTGTGTGTATGAATAGTGTGTGTGTAAATAGTGTGTGTGTATGAATAGTGTGTGTGCATATGAATACTGTGTGTGCGTATGAATAGTGTGTGTGCGTATAGTGTGTGTGTATGAATAGTGTGTGTGCATATGAATAGTGTGTATGTATGAATAGTGTGTGTGCATGTGAATAGTGTGTACATATGAATAGTGTGTGTGCATATGAATAGTGTATGTGTATGAATAGTGTGTGTGTGTATGAATACTGTGTGTGCATTAGAATAGTGTGTGTGCGTATGAATAGTGTGTGTGCATATAGTGTGTGTGTATGAATAGTGTGTGTGCATATGAATAGTGTGTATGTATGAATAGTGTGTGTGCATATGAATAGTGTGTATGTATGAATAGTGTGTGTGCATATGTGCATATGAATAGTGTGTGTGCGTATGAATAGTGTGTATGTGCCCTTGTGTATCATTTATATAGTTATAGTTTAAATTCATTTTATATATATTTCACTTGTTTTATATTTTATTTATAAATATTTGTATATAAATTATATAGGTGCAAGATGTGAATATAATATATAAATATACTGTAGTTCCCCATGCATAAGATGCACCAGTTTTCGAAAAACTTGGGGTCTAAAAAGCGGGTGCATCTTCACAGTGGTTATAGATTTTTTACTTGCATTTCTCACTTTTTCACGCTTTTTTTTGCACTCATTGTTGAAGACAGTGATTTGTCATCAGACACAGATGAGGACAAGCTAATGGATGGGAGTTTTGGCAGCGATGAGAAGTTGTATGAATTTTATGATGAATAAAACTTGAGTTTAGTAACTTTAAGACATATTTTTTCAAATTTCGGGACCCAAAATTAAGGTGTGTCTTATACATGGAGCGTATTATCCATAGGGAAATATGGTACTTTATCTATGTATCGTTTATATATGGCTTATGTTTATATTTTAATTTAATTTTTACATTTGTATTTAATTATTCATTTATAGATAAATATATTAATATAATGTATGACAGACTTTATGTATATAATTAGGGGCCAATTTCTCAATGAGAAATTATTTCTAATTCAGTAGAAGGGTGCCTGTGTTTTCTAGTGACTTCACATTAATTCAAGCCACTGAGAACTTGGTGCACTGAACAATAGTGTTTTTATTTAAGGCTGGTAGTGGGGGGCAGGTATATATGAGGACGGGGGGCTGGCGGTGGGGGGCAGGTATATATGAGGACGGGGGGCTGGCGGTGGTGGGCTGGGGGTGCGCATCAAAAACGTTAAGGTTGCCGAGTGTTGTGATTCCTGCTCCGCCCCCTTTCTCCACCCTGGTGACATGCTCTCTCAGCCACCAGCCTAGAGAGGGGGGTGTGAGCTTCAGGGACAAGAGTAGCAGCAAGAGGCTCGTCTGTGGCAAGTCTGCTTTGCAGAATGGGTCTGGGCGCGGCAGATACAAGGTGCGGATAGACTGGCTACAGGAGGGTGTCCCCGCAGCCCCATTACGGCCACCTGGCTGGCCTCAAGCTACATTTCAGTTTTCAGACATCCGTGTGATGTTCTCAGCCCACTTTGTGACGTAACGTGTAGTGACAGCTCACACTTCCCTCTCCCCTTGGAACCGCAAAGCCGGGTGTTCTGTGCTCCAGCTCTGCACGCGCCTGGGTGCTTGTGGGTGTCTGTGCAGCTGGGGCGTCCATGGCTCCCTTCCCCCCACCACCAGTCCCCCATCCTCATCTCCCCCTGCCCCCCACCGCCAGCCCCCCATCCTCATCTCCCCCTGACCCCCACTGCCAGCCCCCTGTCCTCATCTCCCCCTGACCCCCCCACCAGCCCCCCATCCTCATCTCCCCCTGCCCCCCACCACCAGCCCCCCGTCCTCATCTCCCCCTGCCCCCCCACCAGCCCCGTCCTCATCTCCCCCTGACCCCCCACCAGCCCCCCATCCTCATCTCCCCCTGCCCCCCACCACCAGCCCCCCGTCCTCATCTCCCCCTGCCCCCCCACCAGCCCCGTCCTCATCTCCCCCTGACCCCCCCACCAGCCCCCCGTCCTCATCTCCCCTTCCCCCCACCGCCAGCCCCCCATCCTCATCTCCCCCTGACCCCCACTGCCAGCCCCCTGTCCTCATCTCCCCCTGACCCCCCCACCAGCCCCCCATCCTCATCTCCCCCTGCCCCCCCACCAGCCCCGTCCTCATCTCCCCCTGACCCCCCCACCAGCCCCCCGTCCTCATCTCCCCTTCCCCCCACCGCCAGCCCCCCATCCTCATCTCCCCCTGACCCCCACTGCCAGCCCCCTGTCCTCATCTCCCCCTGACCCCCCCACCAGCCCCCCATCCTCATCTCCCCCTGCCCCCCCACCAGCCCCCCATCCTCATCACCCCCTGCCCCCACCGCCAGCCCCCCGTCCTCATCTCCCCCTGCCCCCCACCACCAGCCCCCCGTCCTCATCTCCCCCTGCCCCCCACCACCAGCCCCCCGTCCTCATCTCCCCCTGCCCCCCACCGCCAGCCCCCCGTCCTCATCTCCCCCTGCCCCCCACCACCAGCCCCCCGTCCTCATCTCCCCCTGCCCCCCACCGCCAGCCCCCCGTCCTCATCTCCCCCTGCCCCCCACCACCAGCCCTGTCCTCATCTCCCCCTGCTCCCCACCACCAGCCCCCCATCCTCATCTCCCCCTGCCCCCACCACCAGCCCCCGTCCTCATCTCCCCCTGCCCCCACCGCCAGCCCCCCGTCCTCATCTCCCCCTGCCCCCTACCACCAGCCCCCCGTCCTCATCTCCCCCTGCCCCCCACCACCAGCCCCCGTCCTCATCTCCCCCTGCCCCCCACCACCAGCCCCCCATCCTCATCTCCCCCTGCCCCCCACCACCAGCCCCCGTCCTCATCTCCCCCTGCCCCCCACCACCAGCCCCTCATCCTCATCTCCCCCTGCCCCCCACCACCAGGCCCCCGTCCTCATCTCCCCCTGCCCCCCACCACCAGCCCCCGTCCTCATCTCCCCCTGCCCCCCACCACCAGCCCCTCATCCTCATCTCCCCCTGCCCCCCACCACCAGCCCCCCATCCTCATCTCCCCCTGCCCCCCACCACCAGCCCCCGTCCTCATCTCCCCCTGCCCCCCACCACCAGCCCCTCATCCTCATCTCCCCCTGCCCCCCACCACCAGCCCCCCATCCTCGTCTCCCCCTGCCCCCCCACCAGCCCCTCATCCTCATCTCCCCCTGCCCCCCACCAGCCCCCCGTCCTCATCTCCCCCTGCCCCCCACCACCAGCCCCTCATCCTCATCTCCCCCTGCTCCAGCTCGGCTCGCGCCTGGCTGCTTGCGGTGTCTGTGCAGCTGGGGCGTCCATGGCTCCCTGCCTTCCTTCGGGTGCGGCGTCCATCCCAGCCCCTCTGCGCACAAGAGAAGGTACTCAGTGTGTCGTGCTGGCAGCTTCACTTCCGCCAGAGGGTTTGGGACGGACCCACAGGCCGCCCTTGTGTCAAGTGTGTTCTCGTCCTGATTGAGTCTGGGAAGCGGCGGCCGGCCCCCGGGGACCTCTGCCCCTCGCTCTGCTGGGTCCGTGCAGGAGGTCTGCTCCGCCTCCATCCTTCTCCTGGGGCATCAGGACAGCGCTGCAGACAGTGGACGTGCTTTGAAAGGAGGAAGTTGCCATGAATGCTTTAAGGATCGTATTTCTTTTTTAATTTTACGAATTAATTTTTTACTTTGAAAATATGAATTCCGCTTTAGTCTGCTAACTTATGGCAGGAGTGTTGGCGTACTGTTCATAAGCCAATTGACCAACGTATAGGAGGCATTAAACCTCGGAGAGAATTAGTCATTCATGTCATTGACTGAATTGACTAAGCTAGGATTAAAGGCATTAGCTGACAGGTGAAACTTAAAGGAGGAATAAAGTATAATGTCTCAAATCAGAGACTTAAATTATTTTCAGAAGGAAAGCATTGTGATACTTTGTGTTGGATTTGTTTTTATGTTTCCAAAATTATTGACTCATTAAGAAACCAGTTATGAATGGAAAAGCTGACTGGCCCTTCTGTTCAATAAGCCTCTTCAGTGAAGCTTTAGTAATCAGATATCCTGTACGCAAGCAAGCAAACAAACAACCTTATTGGTCCTGCTCTAGGTTTGTCCAGACATAAGACAATGGTTAAGTGTACCCAATTCTTCTCTACATAATGGAAGAGAATGAGTGTTCATTGATTTGGATTTGAGGGCAAGTGTGAGTCTTAGATTCTTCCTCCGAGTGCCGGAATCTTGCTAGGACATCTGCCACTAATAAAAATATTTACACACCACAACTCATCTCATCAGAGATGAAACTAACTCTGTTTTTTAACGTTCTCGCATGCTCTGATTTACCCTCTTCAAAAGAGGGAGAAATCGCTATCTCCCTGCATCCAGGTTGCTTGGAAATACACGATCAAATTCAGATTCCTGGTTACCCATTGCCCTGCCCAGTCCCGCCAGGTGATTCCGCGGGGAGGAGTCTTCCCTGCCGTCCAGGCACCGCTCCTGTTTCCAGGGTGCTGGTCTCTTTCCTCTGCTCTGAGTGCTGTGGGCTAATTTGTGTCTCTCCCCACTCCCCACCAAAAAAAGTTATGTTGATGTTATGACACCTAGTACCTCAGAATGTGAGTTTATTAGGTGATGAGGTCTTTCTAGAAATAATTAAGTTGAAATGAGGTCAGTGTATATATCTGGTTTTCTTATAAAAAGTAGAAATTTGGATACGGAAACAGAGAGACACAGAGAGAAGTTGATGTACAGATGCAGGATGAGGGTGGCTGTCAAGGAGAGAGCCCGGAACAGACCCTCACTCAGCCTCACAGGGAGCCAGCCCCACAAACACCTGCATTTGGGGCTTCTGGCCTCCAGAATTGTGACACAACGAATCTCCGTTATTTAAGCCACCCTGCCGGAGGTAGCACTTTGTTACATCAGCCCGAGTGAACTGATACACTTTGGAAAACGTCCCTTCTGTCGTGCCCAGCATCCTAGCTTTGATCACCCCTGTGGACAACAAAACCCTTCTCTCTCCATCTCGCAGGACCTGGGAAGTGAAAAACGTGAGATTTCACTATGGTACCACTGAAATGAGTCTCAAGGGCCTGTTTTGAAAGTTAAAAACAAACAAACAACAACCAAAAACATTGCTTGCTTTGTCCTCGACAGACGGGCGCCCTCACACCCTTTCTGATGCTCCCGTCGAGCTCTGCTCGAGTGTGTGAGCTTGTGTTCAGAATCGTCACTCGACAGACCCCGCGGGCCCGAAGGGTGGCTCACCAGGAAAGCACAGCGTTTCATCATTGTTCTCACGAGTGCAGACCATAAACAAAAAGAATACAACTTCCTCAAAAAGTATCTCAGCTGTATGCAGTGGTTTATAACCAGGGAGACAGGACGCCTCCACCACTGACGTGCATCAGAATGGTCACGTCCCCCAGACGGGCACGGCCTTCTCTGTCTCCCGGCCACCGCCCCGGCCACAGCCCTGGGTGTACGACGTTCTTCGTGTCTCATGCACTCTGTCGTCATTTCCCGGAGTCCCAGCTACCCGGGCCGTTAGATAAAACCACCGTCTAAGACGATCTAGAACAGTGTCACCCTGAGCGCATGCACACGCTGCCTTTGTAATGGCTTTGGTCACAGAGCGGAGCGAGATCCGGACGTGTTCATTGTAGGTGGATGTCGCTGCTCTAATTCTTGTTCTTCATTTACTCAGGAAAGGACAATAGTCAAGAGCGGTTTCAGCACAAGATACACCTGGTTTCAAAGGCAGCCACTTACCTTTGGGTAAACCATTCATCTCTTTGAACCTCTGGTTTTCTCATCTGTGATGTTTATCTCACAGAGTTGTTGTGAAGTTTGAAATGAGAGAATGTAGGTAAAATGCTTGATCGGTTGAAATGCCAGTTTCTCGCCAGATATTTTTGGGGGAAAAAAGAAAAAGAAAAAAAAATCTTTCACTGCTGCAAAGAACGGAATTGTCCTAATGAATGCCTTATCATGGTCTTTCTCAAAGAGCTGGATGTTGTCATAGCAACCATTCAGCGCAGACTGTCAACTTATTAAAACACTTGCAGGAGGCTCTAGTGTTTCGTTGTTGGGAGAAATGTATTAGAAGTTTGAGGATTTTGCTTAGGAGTTATGCTAATCCGAAACAACAGGTTTTACGGGAGCCAGCACCGTATGTATGTCAGCGGGCTTAATATCGTGTGACAATGAGTTCGACACATCGGTGAAGGTTTCGGCAATCTGAAGAAGACGAGCTCTGATAAGTGGCACAGGGGGTGGTTGATTTCTGAGAAAGGAAACATGAGTATCCGGCTGACAGCTAGAAAGATAACTGAAACAAAATTTACAAAGACATCAACAAAAGTTATGAAAGGCAGTGGATTCAACAATTAGACAGCAAATCAATATCATAAAAACCTATCCTCTAATCTGTCATTCTATAAATTTACAGCCTTGTTTAGAAAGAAAACCTCCCCTTTCAACCTACTAATTTTACCTTGAATATATGGTATCATTTGTAACCTCTAGCTAGTGCAGAGTACTCTCCAGAAAGCTGATTTACACTCCAAAAACCTGGGGATGTAATTTGGACACAGTGCCCAACAGGAAGGTAAAAAAGTAAGATGGTGCGGACAGCATTTTCTGTTATTATCTTTTCTGTTAAAAGAAAGAAAGAAAAAAGGTTGCTAGGGATTAAATGGATATTTTACTTAATATTTTCCTAAATGTCCTTTGAAATGATCAAAGTAACAAGTGTCTATAGTTTTTTTTTTTTTAATTTCAGAAGTATATAAAGTAAAAACTTCAAATTTCTCTTTCTTATAACCCAACTCCATTCTCCAGAGGTAATCACAATTTGGTATGTGTACTCAATAACTGTTGGGTTTTTTTTCCTGAAAATAGCATTTATATTGATCATTGTGTGTGACACTGATAAATTGCATGAAAACCAGATATCACTGATGTTTGATTGTTGTTTAAACCCTGAAAAGCAGTGATAAGGCAGGGGTCTACTTGGTCAGCATATATACATTTACGTCAAAGCTATGTCCCCTTCCACCATTTTCATTTTACACGTAGCTCTAACATCTATTTTAAAGATGTCTGATGTTAGGAATGAGAGGGAACCCGAGGGGAGGAGCAGCAGGTCTGAGCAGAATAATTGTTAACGAAGAGGAAGAAGCTCAAGGATTTTAATGCGTATGCATAATTATATACAATCTATAGCTGTACGGGCTCATAAACAGGTGAATGTACTTGTTCCAACTTACACACAAATTCAACTTAAGAACAAAGCTATAGGACCTGGCTTGTTCATCACCTGGGGACTGCCCAAAATGAATACCTGTGTGACCGTCCCTGACTCCCCAATGCCGACACTGGACACACCTGCTTTGTGTCTCCGTCTCTCTCCCTCCCTCCCTCTCTCCCTCCCTCCCTCTCTCCCTCCCTCCCTCTCTCCCTCCCTCCCTCTCTCCCTCTCTCCCTCTCTCCTTCTATCCCTCCCCTCCAATGTTACTTGTGATGCAGACCTCAGGGCGTTTTGGTCCTAAACACTTCTGTCTGTATCTGTGAAATGTAAGGACGGCTTTCTACAGATCCCTGTTTCCTAATCACAGTCAAGAAAGTTAATGTCGACACAGGGATATTTCCTATGCAGTCCACATTGTATCCGATGCCTCTCCCCAGTGTTCCCAGCTTGTCCTTTATAGCTGGTTTCTTTTTATTCTTTTTAATTAAGAACTCAATTAAGAATCACACGTTGCATTTGGTTTTCACTCGTCTTTAGTCTCCTATAGTTTGTAACAATCTCTCACAAGTATCTTTCCTGTTTTGTTTGTTTGTTTGTTTGTCTGTCTTTTTACAAAACTGCTGTTCCGAAGGTCCCGGCCAGTGGCCTGGCTGCGTGGGCTGCGGCTGGGTCTGTTTGGCGTTTGCTCGTCAGTGGATTCAGTTACACATTTCTGTCATCAACACTGAGTGATTTGTCACTGGTGACGCTAGAATGACCGCTTTTCTACAGTGATGCCCACCAATCTCCTACTGTATTTATGTTTAAAATTTAAATGTAAGGCTGTAAACATAAGAAATTTAACAGACGAGGTGTGGAACTGTTTGTGTCTGATTAAAAAAATAATAAAGGCGGGTGCCCGGTCAGCTTTTGTCTCTCCCTCGCCACAAAGAGCTTGACTAGACTTGCGTTCCCTGCCTCTGTCCTGGCACTGGGTCCCCAGAGCTCCCCCCAGGGCACAGCGACAGGGAGACCACGTTCCCTGCCCCCGTCCTGGCACTGTGGGTGCCAGAGCTCCCCCCAGGGCACAGCGACAGGGAGACCACGTTCCTGAGCAACCCCGTCCTGGCACTGGGTCACCAGAGCTCCACCCAGGGCACAGCGACAGGGAGACCACGTTCCTGACCCTGTCCTGGCACTGGGTCCCCAGAGCTCCCCCCCGGGCACAGCGACAGGGAGACCACGTTCCCTGCCCCCGTCCTGGCACTGGGTCCCCAGAGCTCCCCCCCGGGCACAGCGACAGGGAGACCACGTTCCTGACCCTGTCCTGGCACTGGGTCCCCAGAGCTCCACCCCGGGCACAGCGACAGGGAGACCACGTTCCTGCCCCTGTCCTGGCACTGGGTCCCCAGAGCTCCCCCCCGGGCATAGCGACAGGAAGACCACGTTCCTGCCCCCGTCCTGGCACTGGGTCCCCAGAGCTCCCCCCCGGGCACAGCGACAGGGAGACCACGTTCCCTGCCCCTGTCCTGGCACTGGGTCCCCAGAGCTCCCCCCAGGGCACAGCGACAGGGAGACCACGTTCCCTGCCCCCGTCCTGGCACTGGGTCCCCAGAGCTCCCCCCAGGGCACAGCGACAGGGAGACCACGTTCCTGAGCGACCCCGTCCTGGCACTGGGTCCCCAGAGCTCCCCCCAGGGCACAGCGACAGGGAGACCACGTTCCTGAGTGCCCCCGTCCTGGCACTGGGTCCCCAGAGCTCCCCCCAGGGCACAGCGACAGGGAGACCACGTTCCCTGCCCCCGTCCTGGCACTGGGTCCCCAGAGCTCCCCCCAGGGCACAGCGACAGGGAGACCACGTTCCCTGCCCCCGTCCTGGCACTGGGTCCCCAGAGCTCCCCCCCGGGCACAGCGACAGGGAGACCACGTTCCTGAGTGACCCCGTCCTGGCACTGGGTCCCCAGAGCTCCCCCCAGGGCACAGCGTGACCCCGTCCTGGCACTGGGTCCCCAGAGCTCCCCCCAGGGCGCAGCGACAGGGAGACCACGTCCCTGAGTGACCCCAGATGTGTGTGGGGGCACCTGGCTACATGTAGGTCAGTTGGGTCTCTCCTCGAGCCAGGGGACACCATTACTATTTAAGGATACACAGCCCCTGGAGTCACCAGGTAGCTTCTGTTGGGTCAGCAGCGTGAGGGGCTCGCCCTGGCATGTCCCCAGCTGGTCAGGGCGTCTGGGCACCGCCTCAACTGTGGTTCCTCTGGACTCACAGGCAGCCACATCCCAAAGGACCACGTCAGGAAGCACCTGTTCTTTCTTCTGAGGTGGCCAAGTGGTGCGGGGACTCCAAGCAGCTCACCTTCCTGAACGAGGAGGAGACAATCTCCTGGCTGGGGGACCCATTGGCATTTATTACGGATGGGCCAGTGTTGGAAGTGGAGATGTCTGTAGACAGTGGTGAGCACAGGATGGAACCCACATTACAAGAATAAAAAGGTCCGTGGAACTCAGAGCACGCGTGCCTTCAAAGGGGGCGTCGATGGGGGAATCCTCAGTGTGGCCATCGCTGGCCACCTCAGACCAGAAGAAAAAAAACTTCGATTCTCTGGAGTCACTTGCTTCAGCAGTTCAGGGTGATACCGAGGAAGCTAAGACATGACTAGATTCACCAGAACATTTCTCTCTCAAAGAAGGCCATTTCTCCCAGCTTCCTAAAAGCAAAATCATGCATGGCCACTGATGAAAACTCATCCTGTTTATTCACCGTGTTCTGGTATTTTACTGCTCATAACTATGCGGTCTCCTCTTGGTTATATTTTAAAAACCAAACTTTTCCTACAGCTGTGGATTATTTTAAACTGTACAATGTAATGATCCTTATGCTTCAACTGTTCAGTGAAAGCCATCATGCTATAATAATACTAAAAAGATTCATTTTAAAAATCAAGATTCGGCCCTGGCCAGCTGGCTCAGCGGTAGAGCGTCGGCCTGGCGTGCGGGGGACCCGGGTTCAATTCCCGGCCAGGGCACATAGGAGAAGCGCCCATTTGCTTCTCCACCCCCCCCTTCCTCTCTGTCTCTCTCTTCCCCTCCCGCAGCCAAGGCTCCATTGGAGCAAAGATGGCCCGGGCGCTGGGGATGGCTCCTTGGCCTCTGCCCCAGGCGCTAGAGTGGCTCTGGTCACGGCAGAGCAACGCCCCGGAGGGGCAGAGCATCGCCCCCTGGTGGGCAGAGCGTCACCCCCTGGTGGGCGTGCCGGGTGGATCCCGGTCAGGCGCATGCGGGAGTCTGTCTGACTGTCTCTCCCCGTTTCCAGCTTCAGAAAAAATACAAAAAAAAAGAAAAATAAATAAATAAAAATCAAGATTCTTTTTATGTAATATGTTGACTAAACTTGACCACTGGAAAAATCTTTCATGTCCGGCAAGGGACATGAAATGCACGTGGCTCTGGGCAGAGAGGCGCGTCGCTAGTGTGAGACCGTAACCTATTCTCCGGTAAAGGACTAGCATGTCGGCACAGCTGACAGAGAAGGCTGGTCAGAGCAAGCACAGTAGTCGAGGTGTGATCGTTTGTTATAACCCTAAGGGGGAAGTTCGTACTCTGTACTTTTGATATTTAGTGCATTGGTGTATCACCACAAACATGGCTAAAGGAAGAATCCGCTGCCCCTGACTGTCTCCCTCCACTCCACGTCTCCACACTCCCTTCTCACCGCCCTGTGCTGCGTGTGTGACTGCGTGGGAACGTAACTCCTTCCCTTGTTTCTTCCTGAGAGAGACTTTGTTTTTCATGATTTTTTTTTTTTTTTGAGCAGAGAGGGAGCTATTTTATTTTATTTTATATATTTTTTTGATTTATTTTATTAGGTGAGTGAGAGGAGATACAGAAACCAACTCTTGCATGCACCCAAACTGGGATCCACCCAGCAACACCCATCTGGGGCTGATGCTCTGCCCATCTGGGGTTGATGCTTGCAACCAAGCTATTTTTAGTGCCTGGGGCAGAGACTCATCGGAGCTATCCTCAGGGCCTGGGCCAATGTGCTTGAATCAATCAAGCCATGGCTGCAGGAGAGGAAGAGAGAAAGAGAGAGAGAGAGAGAGAGAGAGAGAGAAGGGGAAGCAGATGGTCCCCTCTCCTGTGTGCCCTGACCAGGAATCAAACCCAGGACATCCACACACCAGGCCAATGCTCTACCACTGAGCCAACCAGGCAGGGCTGAGGGATCTATTTTAAAGTAATCCATATTTCAAAATTATCACTTCAGCTTTCCATTGATTTGAGATGAGCATTTCTCGTGTTGTCTAATAATGTGTTTTAAAGACAGGGAAGAGGCTTATTCTGTTCCAGGTTGGCTGCCATATATTGCAGTTTCGAACACATCAATTTATTTCCCGTGCATTGTTACTGGGTTCTCGGGTCCCCAGAGCCAGCACTGGCTGTATCCCAAGCAAAGGGCACTCCTAGTTCTCGTCAGTTCCGACCAGGCAGGGACAGGGATGAGTGTCCTGTGCCCACTCAGAGAAAGCACGGATGGGAAATACGGGGAAAGGGCAGCGGAGACAGCAGGCAGAGGAGAGTGGGGAAGGGGAGCTCATGCAGAGGCCATTGGATCCTCTTCGAAATCAGAATCACAAGAGGGATGAAGACAGAAAACCAGAAACAAACAGCGAGAACAAAATGGCGGCAGACTGGATCTTTAGTGCCGCGCAAGACTAGCCCCTACAAATGGATATAAATGTGTTTCCATTCTTAGTGGCTTTGCTTGTTTGTTTATTTGTTTTGAAAACAGCCCCACTGCTGTAAAATATCTTTTCTGCCATTACTGGTACAATGTCTGTGGGAATGACAGATGTTGTTGCTGAGTTCCGGGGATGTGGAGAACCGGGGGAGGGAGATGTGGTGTGTGGACGGACAAGCTTGGGATGACAGTTTGCCTGCTTCACGTTTTTTCCCCAGGGTTCAACCACTTGAGACTAAAATATCTCTAGGAGGAAGGCAGGCATAGTGTAAAAGAGATTATTATTGCTGAAGATTCATCACTTTTTGCCACATATTCATGAGAACGAGAGTATGTTTGCAACCACCCCAGCCCCCACCGGAGTACTACGAAGTGTATGCAATGACTTGTAAACATTAATTTAAGGCTGTTGGAAAAGATCTATAAATATTTTAATTGACTATAATATTTACCATAACTAGTAATAAAGTCATATTTAAGGATAAATACTGTGGGATAGTTCTTGTCATGCTAAATGCTAGCAATATAAAACACAGTTTTAAAATTGTTATTGGATTTATTAGGGTGCAGGTTTGCAGTGTACACCTGAGTAAAACATCACCTGCACGCTGCATCGTGTGCCTGTCGCCCCTGGCAGAGTCTCCTTCCATCCCCAGATGTCCTTAGTGCCGCCTCCGCCCAGCCCCCGCTCCCTCCCACCCGCCACAGGGTCTGTGCCGATGTGTTACATATATATGACATTTTGCTTATTCCCTTCACCCTGTTTCATCCGGCCCCCAACCCGCATCCCCTCTGAGGGCTGTCTGTCCCATGTGTCCACACCTCTGTTTCTCTTTCATTCATAGTTTGTTTTGTTCATTAGATGCCACATATAAGAGAGATCACATGATATATATATATACTGGAAAGCTCTGTCCGTTTCTATCACAGTAAGTTTCGACACGTAAGCACGTTTATTTGGCGCATGTGTGCCTCTCTATTTTTATCACTTAATGTATACATACTGACGTAGCAAATTAACTAAAGCAAAGTTGATTCACGTTACTTTTATGTGTGAAACCGTAGTGTACCCATGGCTACTGATAAAGTTCATTTACGCCACTGTAATTTTTACGGATTTCAACAAGGAAGAAGTGCTACAGAAGCATGTCTGTTGCATCCACCATATTCCCTGGACTTAGCACCCTCCGACTGTCACTTGTTTTTGTCCTTACAAAATTTTTTGAAGGGCAAAAAATTCAAAAATGAAGAAGATATCAAACAAGCACTGGTTCAATTTTTCACATCAAAAGATAAAACATTTTTCAAAAATGGGATATACAAACTGCCCTCACACTGGCAAGAAATCATTAATAATAATGGCAAGTATATTATTTAATAAAGTTTATTGACGGTAAGAAAAATTTGTATTTTGTTTTATTCCAAAAACAGACAGAACTTTCTGGTAGACCTTATATATATATATTGTATTTTTCTGAAGTGAGAAGCGGGGAGGCAGAGAAACAGACTCCCGCATGCACCCGACCGGGATCCACCCGGCACGCCCACCATGGGGAGATGCTCTGTCCATCTAGGGTATCGCTCTGTTGTAACTGGAGCCATTATTGAATCTGAGTCTGAGGCCATGGAACCGTCCTCAGCGCCCGGGCCAACTTTGCTTCAATGAAGCCTTGGCTGTCGGAGGGTAAGAGAGAGATAGAGAGAAAGAAAAAGGAGAAGGGTGAAGAAGCAGATGGGCGCTTCTCCTGTGTGCCCTGGTCAGGAATTGAACCCAGGACTTCTGCACACCAGGCTGACACTCTATCGCTGAGCCAAACAGCCAGGGCCAATATTGTATGGTATTAACTTGGTTTTAACGGGTAGCAGATTATCTCTTGTGCTCCGTGTTTGGGAAAGGGCGAGCAAGGGTAAACAGGACCCCAGACCTCACTCAGCGACACAAACAGCGCTTACCTCCTCCTACAGGAAGTCATTCACTGCACAGCTAACGCGGAGCGGAGCGACCGCTTCTCCTTCCTGCCCCGGCGAGCGCCCTCTGATTGTGACTTAAGGAGCAGCGCCGTGGTCTCAGGCCTGCTCTGGGAGGCACACTGGGGCAGCAGGGCGCAGGCCCACGCTGGGCGATTACTGTGGGGCTACTTGGCCTTCCTCGGTAATTATGTCGCTCGGCCCTCGGCCCCCAGAGTGGTGTCCACCATCTCTGTGCCACGTGGTATCTCTGCTTACCACGATCACCAGTCATACAGGATGTGCAGTAAATTTATGGCATAAACCACAAAGCATCATCTTTTAAAAACTATATTTTTTTAAATGAAAGATCATATGGAAGGAAGAGGTTTTCTTCTCATCCAATTGATATACACTGCAAGCTGTGGGCGGGAACCCAAGGGGAAAAAATACCCCTTTTCTGTGTTCTGACTCCCTCCGGGCGTCGCCGGGCCTACGCCGTCTTCCTCCGCGCGGCCGCCTTGTTGGCGGTAGCCCTACAGCACATTTCTTAACCATTATTTAAAAAGAAATACCTTTCAATAACTTCCTAAATATTGCCATTTTTCTCCTTTAACATAGAAATGACGCCGCTAAAAACGCTGGTGGGCTTGCAAAAGCACCTGTTTGTTGGAAGTTATTTTCAGAAGAGGCCTTCCGAAGGTTGAACAGCAGAAAGAGGCAGGAAATTTAGGTTGCTTTAAAAAGTGTGTCTTCAAAATTATCTAAGGGAGCGCTCCTTAATGTCGAAATGATTATTTTTTAAATTAAAATCGCGTAACATCACTGACTATTAAGTTAGGAAATCTTTCACCTTATCATTGCTGGTCAATCATTATTGTTTTTCTACAGGAAAAAATTGTGTGCTATTAAACATTTAAAACAGAGAATGTAAGGCCTCAGCATGTAAAGTTTGTACACAATAGGAAACATGACAGCTTTTAACTGAAATATCTTAAGCATTTGGTCGGATAAAATCGAGTTGTAACTGACTTGGAACTGAAAACAAATGAGTAACATCGAAGACATTGAAGAAAGCTCAGTCTAATCTAAAGGTCACAGAAATTGGCACAGTAATTGTATTGATGAGTATAGATGATCCATATGCTTATAAAATGGAAGGTTCTGGTTAATATATCTACCCGTGTCATGAACTCAGGTGGGGAGGTCTTGTGGGTGTTTGAAAGAGCCATGGGCTTAGGACCAAACACGTGCCCTGTGTGAGTGCATCACTAAATCCTCTGTCTTGTTTTGCCCACTCTGAAATGGCTGCCATGGTAGGTCTGTGCTTCACAAGATCATCTAGTCATTCAACAAACGCAGGGGCAGCGTGCATTATGAACAGGTTCCTAGCGCAGATGCCGTAAACGTGACATCAGAAAGATTCAGAATCTTTTCTCGGAGGTGGCGCTGTCTGGCAGCAGAGAGGAGCGCACAGCAGCGCGGTGCCAGGTGACAAGTGCTGTTGGCGTGGGCGTCGGGATCTGGGGAGGGGCGTCGAGCTGACAACGGCCAGGCCCTCCGGGGCTGAGAGGCTGGGCGGGGCTGCGAGGCTGGGCGGGGCTGCAAGTCTGGGCGGGGCTGTGAGGCTGGGCGGGGCTGCGAGGCTGGGTGCCCGGCCACCTTCCTTTGCTCTTGTTCCTCCTGCTGCAGCGGAAACCTCCATACCTGGCAAGGTTCTTACTCGTCGCCTTGTTTTTTTTTTGTGTGTGTGTGTGTGTGTGACAGAGACAGAGGGACAGATAGGGACAGACAGACAGGAAGGGAGAGAGATGAGAAGCTTCAGTTCTTCATTGTAGCTCCTTAGTTGTTCATTGATTGCTGACTCCAGCCAAGTCGGTGACCCCTTGCTCAAAACAGTGACCCCTTGCTCAAGCCAGCAACCCCACACTCAAGCCGACGACTTTGGGGTTTCCAGCCTGGGTCCTCCGTGTCCTAGTTCGACAGTCTATCCATTGTGCTACCCCCTGGTCAGGCTCTTTGTTTTTTTTTTTCATGAGATTCACATGAACTTTCTTTTGCTACTTTCAAACTGTTGCAGCCCCAGGGACATCTAGTGCTCAGCACTCCCCTCCTAGTCGTCCCTCTGTCCCTAGTCGTACGTGGGACAGAACCCCTGCTGCCTCCCGGCTTCGCTCTTCACCCCGGACATGTGGGTGGTCCTCCCCTGCCAGCCGGCCACCGTCCCTCCCTCTCAGTGCCACCCTGCAGAGCTGGGCCTCTCATGCGAGCCTCTCTGTAGAACCGAAAAGAACAGCAGTGACAACAAGTGATGTGACGAGCTTTGTCATGCCGGGCACAGGGGCACAGTTCCCCTGGCCTCTCACACAACTCCCCTGAGGGTGGCGACACGCCCCTCAGAGGACTGTGGGAGTGGTAGACAACTGATTACATCTAAAGACCTGATGGTAC
This sequence comes from Saccopteryx leptura, assembly GCF_036850995.1. Lineage (NCBI taxonomy): Eukaryota > Metazoa > Chordata > Mammalia > Chiroptera > Emballonuridae > Saccopteryx > Saccopteryx leptura. The sequence continues at coordinate 2,089,522 of NC_089505.1, read as the reverse complement.
CATCCAGAGGATAGTTAGACTGCCAGAGTATCATGCATTTATATCACTTTTATTACTACCATAATTGTTATTTTAGGGATTATCTGTCTAACCCTTTCTTTAAGGATTTGGAAATCATGGCAATAACTTTTCAATCCCAGTGGCTGGTTGGCTGGTTGGCTGATTGGCTGGCTGATCGGTTGGTCTGAGTGACATTATTTACTTGTACAAGATCTAAAAAGTTAAGAATAGGTTGAGAGGCATCAGCAGGTTTTTCCAATTTTGCTCCTTTTCAGTGTTCTGATGGGATGACCGGATCCTCAGATGTGTCCTTTTCCTACTTTCAGGAAAATAACAGTACATCCACGTCTTGGATATTGTGGGGTGATGGCCTGCTGGCTGGGAGTAGGTCATTTGTTGGCAAACAGCCACACAGACGTTTTGTGGACATCCGGTCACTCCCTGCATGTCTCCCTCTCACGGGTCCCGGAGAGAGCCCAGGGTGCTGCTCTCAGGGCCCAGGAGACCGGTGGCTCCCAGGACAGCCAAGGACCAAGCCCAGCGGGCAACGAACTACTCACTTTGCCCACAGTACACAACTTACGTCACTGCCTCCCTTGCTAATAAGTTGTTATCACTGTAAACACAACTGTATTGTTTCCTCTGTCACACACACAATGTTCAAGTTATTGAGAAAACACAGAGAAATAAGACATTGTTTTGTCCTGAGAAAGTTTTAAACGGAGAAGGAGGGGTGGGGAGAACCCGCTGCCTCCCCGCCGAGAATGTCTCCCCGCAGGAAGAATTCTGTGTGCACTGCGAGACTGCATTTTATGTGGGGCTTGGGCGTGGCCGGAGACCTGAACTTTTCCAAGTTCATTGTTCGCAGTGTGTGCTGTGGACGGGCTCTGAGCTGTACCAGCGTGGCGATCCAGTCACGCCACCACCGAGGGGACCGCTCCTGATGCCAACACCTCCTCTGAGCGTCAGAGGCCGAGCCGGCAGTGGTCTCAGAGCCATGGGCAGGGACTGGGAAATGCCTTCCCAGAGTATCACCTATCACCGTGACCGTGGAAATCTGTCTGGGGCCCTGCCTTGTCCTGCTGTCTGCAGCTTTCTCTGAGCACTGGGAACATCGGGTTGGAAAGGGAATCTCAGAGTTTGGATTTCTTCCACGTGTGTCCGTGAGCAGCCCTGGGGGTTTGCTCAGATTCTCCGTGTGTTCGATGGCGTCTGGGCATAGAGGGGTGTTGCATCATTTTCTAGTTCACAGAAAGCTGGGGTGTTACCAGAGTAAGTGTCCCATCGATAGCTTCTGCTTGCTCCACCTTTGTTTTATTTGTTTTTCTTGTTTTGTTTTTTTTAAGTGAGAGGAAGGCAGACAGAGAGATAGACTCCTGCATACGCCCAACCAGGATCCACCCAGCAAGACCCACCTAGGGCCGATGCTCTGCCCATATGGGGCCTTGCTCGCAACCAAGCTATTTTTAGCACCTGAGGTGGAGGCTCCATGGAACCATCCTCACCACCTGGGGCCATAGTGCTCAAATCAGTTGAGCCATGGGAGGGGGAAGAGAGAGAGAGAGTGAGAGAGAGACAGAAGGGAGAGGAGAGGAGACACATATGGTCACTTCTCCTGAGTGCCCTGACTGGGAATAGAACCCGGGACATCCACTTGCTGGGCCAACAGTCTACTGCTGAGCCAACCAGCTCCAACCAGCCAGGGCCACCAGCTCCACCTTTGTACATTTTCCAAATCCAACTGTGTGAGTGGAGTGGCTGTGTTGACGTGCCAGGTAAGGGACCTGTCCCTTTTAGTTTTCCAGCCCCCGAGGTGACAGCGGCGATGCTCACAGCGCCATGCTGACCCTTCGCTGCGGGCCAGAGGGGGACTGCACTCCGTCGGAGGGGGACTGCACTCCGTCATCTCCGGGACCCTGCGGGGCGCCCTTCAGCATGGGCGGGGCCGTTGCCTGTGGCAGGAGGGGGACTGCACCCCATTATCTCCGTGACCCTGCGGGGCGCCCTTCGGCATGGGCGGTGCCGTTGCCTGTGGCAGATGTAGAGACGGAAGCTTAGGGAAGAAAAGCCATTTGCCCGAAGACCCTGCAGCTAGTCAATGACATTTCTTTGGCTTTAACCCCGTGGTCTGTTCTCAGAGCACCTCAGCTGCGGAGCCCATGACTCTGTGACCTCAGTCTCGTGTTTTATTCCCCTTAGTCATTCGCCTTCTCAACTCATGCCGTGTTTTCTACGCCTGCGAGGTTCAGAGCGCCGTGCGTGCGAGGCACTTGGTAAATAAGAGAAGTGGGACCCCCACGGCTCTCAAAGACCCTGCGGTGCCAGCGGGGACCAGACGCCCACACGCAGGTGCCCGCGCTCCGGCCCCGCAGGAGGAGAGTCAGCAGGCGGCCACATCAGGGTTCAGACCAGACTCCGGCAGGGCTTTCATCCGGAGGCTCTCGGGGGGCGCTTGAGCCCCGGGTGTGGAGAGGGGATTCGTCGGCCCGGGTTCCTGGGCCTCCTGGGAGAGAGCTCACTGTGGGGAGAACCCAGGACGTGCCGGGGGCTGACTCTGCGCCCTCTCTCCGTCAGGCACATCCTCGCCGACCTGCCCACCTGTGAGCGTCCTCAGATCTTGGCGGGGGCCGTTCGGATGACTTTGGGCCGGAGGCTGCGTCCAGTTCCTAGAGTGCTGTCTGAGCACTGACCTGGAGACAGATGACGATAGAACATCCGTAGTCGGTCCAGTTAGAATGGAAACTAGAGCACTGCAGGCGATTGCTGCGCACAGAACAGCTGCAGCATCTCAGAGCCCTGCGGTCACAGGACCGTCCCTGTCTGCGGGCCAGCGGGACCCCGCGGCCCTGCCCGCTGTCCACCGGACGGCTCTGCGCTCTGTGCCCGGGCCCAGGGCTGGGCAACGCGTGCAAGTGGAAACCAGCCAGCCTGCTCTTCTCATGGCCACGGCGGAGCTGCAGATACACATTACAGCCCCGGTTTAGTCACATCTGCTAATGTGCCCAAGGGCGGGAGAGGGGCAGAGGACAGCAACTGTTTCTGAAGACTCCTGTAATCTGCACAGGCGTACACAGGTGTACACAGGTGCTCTGGAAGAGAGGGCAGCCTGACGCACCTGAAGAGGACGGTGAGCTGTGAGGTCTCCTTGGCAGGCGATAGACAGCGAGGCGTTTGGGAAGGTCGTGCAGCACCCGCACGGACTGCCGAACACGGTGCCCGGACAGAAGGGGCAGCTGGCGGTGCTGGAGCGATCCCAGCGCCCGTGCAGGGCGGGGGCCTGAAACGGGAGGTGACCGTGGGCTGGAAAGGAGCTGAAGGTGGACGCGTGTATCTGGGCTGGCATCCGTCGCTCTTGGCCTCCAGCTAGAGGTGACAGTGGGAGGCGGAGCCCAGGGTGGTGGTTCTGCTGAAGCGCTTGGGAAACGCGGGGATACTGAGAGTTCTTGGTGGGGACGGGGCAGCACCTGGGGGATAGGGGGCTTGGACGGACACGGTGGAGCAGGCAGGGGCAGACAGGGGCCCAGGATGACCGAGGCTGCGGAGGGGCGGTCCTGGGGCTGTGAGGACAGGAGGCAGGGGGAGAAGCTGGTTACTGCAGCCGGTCTGACGGAGGAGAGGCTGTCCCATGAGGGGACGGCTGCGGGACTTGTGAGCCAGCTGAGGGGGCGAGGGCAGAGAGGCCCCCGGACGGAGCAGCTCCGCCCGTGCCAGGCTGCTGCCTGCTGGCACAGGCCCTGCTGGCGAGCAGTAAGGAAGACACCTCTCCTTTTCTGGGGCTGAATGTAACCCGCTAGCTGCTGCCTCCTGCCGGGAGGGTCTCTGCGTCCCTACAGCCCAAGACACCTCCTGTGTAAGTTCCCTGGGGACACTCTGGACGGAAGGCCGGGGTTGTCAGCCTCTCTGTCTCTCAGGACCTGGGAGACGTGCCCACACCCCCGCGAGCCGCCCAGGAGGTTGATGGAAAGGGGTGTCCTTGGAGGACATTCGGGTTGGCCATCTGCTTCAACGTGGCGGAGGGTGGCCCGCATGCTGGACCCATGTGGACAGCAGTGTGAACGTGGGGGTGCCCCAGAAACACTCGATTCCCTGCGTTACTAACTGCTTTCATTAAAATGTTGCATTTTTTAAAATTGTAGCAGAACGAGTAGAACTGAATTACTTCTCAAACTATGTATAACTGGTGTCATGATATTTTGACAATTTGCTCATCTTTCTAAAAGCCACCTGACATCTCATTTCTCTAGGAAGAGAGAGAGAGTGTGTGTGTGTGGTGTGGGGACAGAGGCCTTCACATTATGATTATGTTTAAAGAGGTTGGCAGAGCACCCCAAGTCAGTTCATACTGAGCTGACAGGTGAGGAATGTTAGGTGGCAGTGACAGAGGCTTAGAGGGGGTGGCCAGTGACACTGGTTTTCTCTTGTTGCACGACAATGACCAGAACCTCAGGGCAGACACACCTATTCACGGTCCCATGGTTGGCCGGGCTCAGCAGTCTCGGCACAGCGCAGGCGTGTTCTCTGCCCAGGACCTCCCCCGGCTGAAGTCCTCCCCGGCGGAAGTCCTCCCCGCCGAAGTCCTCCCCCGCCGAAGTCCTCCCCCGCCGAAGTCCTCCCCCGCCGAAGTCCTCCCCGGCCGAAGTCCTCCCCCGCCGAAGTCCTCCCCCGCCGAAGTCCTCCCCCGCCGAAGTCCTCCCCCGGCTGAAGTCCTCCCCGGCGGAAGTCCTCCCCGGCTGAAGTCCTCCCCCGCTGAAGTCCTCCCCCGCGGAAGTCCTCCCCCGCTGAAGTCCTCCCCCGCTGAAGTCCTCCCCGGCGGAAGTCCTCCCCGGCGGAAGTCCTCCCCCGCTGAAGTCCTCCCCCGCTGAAGTCCTCCCCGGCGGAAGTCCTCCCCCGCTGAAGTCCTCCCCGGCTGAAGTCCTCCCCGGCGGAAGTCCTCCCCGGCGGAAGTCCTCCCCCGCTGAAGTCCTCCCCCGCTGAAGTCCTCCCCGGCTGAAGTCCTCCCCGGCGGAAGTCCTCCCCCGCCGAAGTCCTCCCCGCCGAAGCCCTCCCCCGCCGAAGCCCTCCCCGGCTGAAGTCCTCCCCGGCTGAAGTCCTCCCCCGCCGAAGTCCTCCCGGGCGAAGTCCTCCCCCGCTGAAATCCTCCCCCGCTGAAGTCCTCCCCCGGCTGAAGTCCTCCCCCGCCGAAGTCCTCCTGGGCGAAATCCTCCCCCGCTGAAGTCCTCCCTGGCGAAGTCCTTCCCCGCTGAAATCCTCCCCCGCTGAAGTCCTCCCCCGGCTGAAGTCCTCCCCCTGGCTGAAGTCCTCCCCCGCTGAAGTCCTCCCCTGGCTGAAGTCCTCCCCCGCTGAAGTCCTCCCCTGGCTGAAGTCCTCCCCCGCTGAAGTCCTTCCTGGCGAAGTCCTTCCCCGCTGAAATCCTCCCCCGCTGAAGTCCTCCCCCGGCTGAAGTCCTCCCCTGGCTGAAGTCCTCCCCGCTGAAGTCCTCCCTGGCGAAGTCCTTCCCCGCTGAAATCCTCCCCCACTGAAGTCCTCCCCCGGCTGAAGTCCTCCCCCTGGCTGAAGTCCTCCCCCGCTGAAGTCCTCCCCTGGCTGAAGTCCTCCCCCGCTGAAGTCCTCCCTGGCGAAGTCCTTCCCCGCTGAAATCCTCCCCCGCTGAAGTCCTCCCCCGGCTGAAGTCCTCCCCCCCGACTGAAGTCCTCCCCCGCTGAAGTCCTCCCCTGGCTGAAGTCCTCCCCCACTGAAGTTCCAGGGTCGGCCAGGGCTGGGTCTCCTCTGGAGCTCGGGGTCCTTCTCCAAGCTTACATGGCGCTGGCAGAACTGGCTTCCTTGCAGTTGTAGGGTTAGGGACCCAGCTCTCTTGCTGTCTGTAATGCTGGTGGTCGAGGCCAGGCAGGTTCACATTGGACTTGGGCAGATGAGAGGAACCGCGGAGCTGGAAAGGCTCAGGCCACACCCGTTTATTGGAGGCTCGCAGAGACAGGCGAGCGAATCAACAAAGGAAAACCGCTTTGCGCAGTGGAGGGTGAGGGGTCAGGAACACCGCCCCTCACAGCGGCGGCGGCTGAGGGAATCGTGGAACCGCACCTCCCAGAGGCAGGAGAGCGATCTGGGCAAATCGCCCCCACCGAGGGAAAGCGGCCATAGTTTTTCATAGACACACACGTGGCTTTCTGCCACATGCTCATGCACTAATCGTGCAATGTGCTTGCAGCCGGGACGCCAGTGAGCAAGCCTAACACAGCTGTTTCCCCCACACTGTCAGCCAGGGGCCACTCTCAGCCCCTACAGGCTGCCTGCATTTCTAGACCTGAGGCACATGGCCCCTTCCACGTTCACGGCCAGCGTGGGGACCCGTTTCCTGCTGAGTGGGTCTCATGCTTCACCTGGTTTTCACCAGGAAGAACCCATATCCTTAAAGGGCTCACTGATTGCGTCAGGCCTACCCAGATTAGATGATCAATCCTTAAAGTTCATGTGCGATACGACGTCATCTAATCGGGGGTGACCTGCCATCACATCGTAGGTCTCTTCCCGCACTTGCAGGAAGGGGTTCAACAAGGGTGTTGCGGGTCCTCTCAGAACTGTGCCGACCACACCAGGGCACGGAGACTCGCCTCAGGAAGTTCCCGTGCTCACCTGTGTCCACGCCGGAGCCCAGTGGTGGCAAAGGGTAGAAGGAGGAGGGGGCGGTGCCGACCCGAGCTCCCATGAGTCCGGAAGAGACGTCTGCGCCACCCGGGCGGCACGCTGCCCCAGCCGAGCATGTGAGGTGTGGCCCCTTCCAGGGGTGGGTCAGAAGCCTGCACCCCACCACGCAGGACAGAGGATATCCACGTGGCCTACCCAGAACCCAAGACCCGCCTCGTCTGTGTGTTTCCTTCAGACATTCCTGACGGAAGGTGGAGCTGTCAGCCTTTGTCCCATGTCTCCGGCCCCAGGAAACTTCCCGGCTGGTGGGATTGGTACTTAGGACCAGAGCCATCGCAGTGACCTTCCAGAGTGAAGGACTCAGACCACAGCAGTGCCTGTGAGTGACGGACACCCGTCTAGAAAGTCTGATCATGCAGGCAGGACGTGCTGGCTGGGGTTGCATGAGGTGGGAGGCGGAATTCATTGTGAAATGAGAGCGAACGGCAACAGGTGGTTTGAAGACATTGAGATTGGGCATTTTCTGAGCCTGAGTGAGGTCCTCGCTCTGTGGGAGGCGGGGCAGATGAGTGACAGTTTCTGTCCAGTAGATATTATGAACCTGGGATTCCATGTAGTCTAATTTTTGTATTAGCACATAATCTTGATGTCTAACTTTCATTCCACTGAGTTTTCAAGCCTCCTGTTGGTACATATCCATGTATAGATGCAGAACATTTTTGTAAACGGGTCCCATGTTCTCCTGTGAAGCCGGAAGAAGCAGGCCATGACTCCCGGGTCCCCTTAGGGTGACAATGTGTTTGCTGTGATGTAAGGCTGTATGTAGGCTCTATCATAAACACATGTATCTTAACTTCTGGAGAAAATGCCCTGTGCTTGGTAATAAGCAACTCTCTTTACTTTTTAAAATAGGGGTGAATGCCAGTCCTCAAAGCTGATAATTATGAGAACATAATCACTTCTGAGCAAATCAGTTTTAAATGAACGTTACTCTTTCCTGTGCATGCTACGTAATTTTGTCTATATGAGATTCACATCCCTTTGAATGTTACTTTAGTTCTGTGTGGCCGTGTTTCCTTTATCCCTGTTTCTCAGTGTCTGGCCCGCTTCCATGTTGCGTGTGCAGCAGGCACCGGGCGGGCGCTGTGGCCCCTGGGCAGGGTGGGCACGCCTGACTCGGCCCATCACACACGCCACTCTCCTGTGCACACCGTGACTGCACACAGACATCGCGTGGAAGCAGATCTGAGAATCTCTTACACACTCGAGAACCGAGGGCATGTTCAGCATCCCGGGGCGCGTCAATGCTAGCGGTTCTCAGTGTGCCTGTCCTTGTTCCCACGCAGAGCTGTGACCTGGACCAGCAGAGCATCGTCCACGTCGTGCTGAGACCCGGGCGAGAAGGCCCAGGAATGACCACCCCCGGCGGGGACAGCCCACGGAGCACGGCAGGACGCCCCGCCCGGGAGCCGGAGAGCCTCACTCGCGTGGACTTCAGCAGCTCCGTCCTCCCGACCGACTCGGTGGGCCTGGCTGTCATTCTGAACGAGGACGGAGAGAGCGGGGCCTCGCCAGCCGGAAGCCCAGGTAAGCGTTTGTGTGGTGACGTCCCCAACGAGAAGGGGTCTTTGTGTCTGTGTGCAGTTCTGTCACTGGGGGGAGACCTCCCCAGGAGGAGACCTTTGGATATAAAATGCGAGACGATGCATTGAATAAGTAGAACAACATAAAGGTTTTCACGTCGAGAAAGGGCGTAAGGGACAGAGCCCTTATGACCGTAACGATTGTATTTATTTTCAAGGAGCCAGGGGTGGTGGGAGCATGAGCTACTTTTGTGCTAAGGTCAAAACAGATGCTTGAGGCACAGACATATCCCTGTCAGCTCTTGTCTTTCTTCTCTACTATTCCTTATTTAATTAAAACACATTTTGGTTGATTGTGTTCCCGATGATGTAGAGAAATGGGGAGAGCCACCCCTTACTCCAGAATGGAAAGGACCTTTTCTAGACAGCTCAGACCTCGTCCTGCTGTCTGTTTTGTGCTTTTCTTCCTGCTGTTGGAGCTGTGTCGTCGAGGGTGGGACATTCGTCCAAACTACTGTGGTTTTCCCTAACAAATCCTAGAAAAGTGGTGATTGATAAACGTTTACTAAGTTACTTAACATTGTAAATGTAGTAATCCATTTATCAGAATTTCTGTGTGTTTCACTGTTAGAACAAATGCTCTAGTTAAAATTATTCAGAGAGCCTGACCAGGTGGTGGCGCAGTGGATAGAGCGTCAGACTGGGATGCGGAAGGACCCAGGTTCGAGATCCCGAGGTCACCAGCTTGAGCGCGGGCTCATCTGGCTTGAGCTAAGAGCTCACCAGCTTGGACCCAAGGTTGCTGGCTCCAGCAGGGGGTTACTCGGTCCGCTGAAGGCCTGTGGTCAAGGCACATATGAGAAAGCAATCAATGAACAACTAAGAAGTCGCAACGCGCAACGAGAAACTGATGATTGATGCTTCTCATCTCTCTCCGTTCCTGTCTGTCTGTCCCTGTCTATCTCTGCCTCTGTAAAAAAAAAAAAATTATTCAGAGAAAATGAGACTTCACCTTTTAAAATGTCTTGACCCTTGGGGTGTCTGTCTGAATGGCTAGAGAACCTTGAGCGGGATAATTGGGGATGACTGTGGGCAGACACCCTCCTTGTGTGATTATTATTCCTTTGAGAAGAACGACACTCCGGATAGAGCTCTAGAGCAGAGCCCACACCCGAGGGTGAGACTGACGCGGTGCCTGTCCGTGTGTATTCCAGGACCAGGACCTCTGGTTGGGGTGGCCCAGCACCGAGGCCCAGAAATCCTGGTGCCGACCACACTCTGAGAGACCGTGCAGCTTCTCTGACCTACAACTGTGGACCCCACCCTGTGTCCACACCGGGTGGGAGGAGGGGCGGGTCAGGGAGAGTCAGGAACAGCCTGAGTCCATCAGTGGGAGCCAGAGCAGTCCTCTATGGGCCGGCTTTACCTGTTCTGCACCAACAGCGCGTTTCATTTGGGAAACAAATCCCCGGTTACAAAGTGTTTGAAAACCTCTGCCTTAGAGAAACATGAGAGAAAGAAGTCCCCATTCTGTGTGTTTCCAGCACGTTCTAAATAAACGGGGGAGAACGCAGGTGACCACTGAAGATGGAGGGACTCGAACTCCTAAACACTGGGCTCCAGCAAAGTAGCTGGAACAAGTCAGAGCTTCCAAACCTCAGAAGGTGACTTTTGGGAACTGACCGATGAAAAAGACCATACTGGCCAGTATGAGAGTTCATGCCGGGATGGACAGTAGAGTCGAGCCCTCAGTGCACGGTTTTACGTAGGCTGTAGGTAGGGTGTGGTGTGCTAGGGTTTAGAAGAGGGAGTCGGAGAACTGAGATGAGCCACTGAAGTATTCCTCAGAGCAGGGGTTTCCAAGCTTCAGAGCACAGCAGTCACCTGAGGGAGGGCCAGGCCCGGCAGTTTGGGGGGGGAGGGGCTGGGACCCGCATTTCTGACAAGCTCCCAGGTCCGGCTGAAAGAGTGGTTCTAGAGCCAGGCTTTGAGGAGCGTGGAGTCCCAAACACAAAGAGACTGCATTGTCTATAATATTGTGAATGTATCCATTACATCATCTTATAAACATCTGAATAAGAGCATCGCGTAGGCAATTCTCGGGCTCCATGCCTGACCTAAGGCTGCGAGTTATGTTTGAGTTTTCTTAACGAGGCGCCATTCATGACCCCATAAAGGTCAGATGAGGTGAGGCTATTGGACCTAGAAGAAACATAGGAATATTCTCCATCATTTGTCACACAGTTAAGTACAGAAACAGAGAGAGAATTCCTGCTCTGTGCCCGGCACAGTTCTAGGTGCTGGGGTGTAGCAGGAAACAGAAACAGAGAGAAAAAAAAGTTTACCTGAATGGATCCCATTCCACTTAGGAAGAAGATAAAGAAACAAATAACTAAGAAGTGTGTCCTCGGGTGACAAACTTGGTGGGAGAAAAGGAAGAGAGTGTGTTGGGCGGGTGCTCTTTCCTTTAGGTGGCGAGGAGGCCCCTCTGGTGAAGTGACATTGAGGAGAGCCCCCCCCATGCAGGGAGCTCAGCGGGGGGGGGGCAGCCGGGAGGCAGGCGGGACCGTGCTCAGAACGCAGGAGGTTTTCCGCACAGCAGGGGCCCGGGAGCGGAGCCTGTGGAGGCCAGGAACCCAGAAAGGGGCCGGCGGGGCGGGCTGTGCTCCGGGTGTGGGCTCCGGGTTTGCCCTGGGAGCCAGGAGCCGCTGCAGGGGTTCTGAGCGATGGCGGGAAAGGGTCTGCCCCAGGGAAGGCTCACCTGGACCGCAGGGAATTAGCTGTAGGAGGCCAGCGTGGACGCAGCAGGACCGGCTTTTCCAATCAGGGAAATGCTGCAGCGCCCATGCCTCAGGAACCAGTGGGGATGGTAATAGTCAGTATCCATGAGCGCCTGCTGCGAACTAGCGCTGCTCTGAGCACGGCTCCGGGAGAGGCCTTCCTGAACCCTGTGGGAGCCCCATCAGGTGGAGAGTGCCAGTGTCCCTGTTATAGGTGGGAAAGAGCCACCTGTAAACCGCTTGAGAAACTGACCCAGACAAGGCGAGACTTTTCGGGGACTGTCTCACTTCAGAGCTTGTGTTGCAAGTGTGCACTAGGCTATATTCTTCTAAGCACAGATAGCAAAAGAAACGAGTGAGTTTTTTCTTCATTTCCTCTAAATGTTTTGGTTGAAGTAGACACAGTCGGACAATAGGTCATTTTGAAGAATCGTTAATTTAGTCAATATTTAAACCTCGACATTTATGTCACGTGGTATACTATTTTTTTCATATTTTTTTTAGTATTTAAAAATAAAACTTTTGTTACTTTTATGCAGTCCTTTCAAATCTTAGTGCCCTAGCTTACTACGGAAGCATTTTATTAACGTTGAAGAACGTTTTATAATAAAACAGAAATATGTCTTCTTAGTAGAGGAATGACACTACTTTTGATGAAGCATTACATGCTGGAATACATTATTGAACTATGACTCGAAAACATAAAATAAGAAAGTAATTAAAATTAGACGAATCTGAAGAAAATTAGATAGAGCTGGCCTCCCACACTCCGTTCCCACGTTGTGCAGAAAGTCTCAGCTAACGCGGTGAGGCGAGAGGAGAAGTGAGAAGGCATCTGGGTCTAGAAGAAGACGCAGAACTGTCCTTGTTCACAGAGAGCATGATTGTCTGTGTAGAAAATCTGAAAGAATTGACAAAATAGAAAAAGAAGAAGAAAACTCCTGGAACGAATATCAAGAGTGCTGGACAGAAAGTTAGTATACAAAAGTCAATTGCTTGCTTTTATTACCAGCAATGAACAAGTGGTTTGAAATGGAAAACATAATACCATTTACATTAGCACCCCATAAATGAAAAATCTTAGAGGGAATCCTAGAAAAATATGTGTGGGACTCAGATGAGGAAAGACACTCGACACTGATGAAAGACACCAAAGAACAAAACTAACGGAGAGACATTCCATGTTTGCGGAGAGGACTCAACATTCAAGGCGTCAACTTCCCAACTTGCTCTAAACAACCCCGGTTAAAATCCCAGCTAGTTATTTTGTGGATATTGATAAATGGACTCTAAAGTTTATACGAACAGGCAGAAGACTCAGAGTAGGCAACGAAATATTGGAGGAGAAGAGGGAAGTCAGACTTGAGGCTCCCGATTTCAAGCCATGCTATAAAGCTAGAATAATCAAACCAGTGTTGTTTTAGTGGAAGAATAGGCAAATAGATAAATGGAATAAAATAGCCCGAGAAATAGACCCACATAGTATGGTCAGCTGATCTCTGACCAAGGAGAAGAGACAACAGATGGTGTGGGAACAACTGGATGAAGACACACACTTTGTAACATGAGCTCAAGACGGAGCATGTATTTAAATGTGAAACACAAAACTATAAAACTCCTAGAATATAACACAGGAGAAAACTTTAGATGACCTTGAAGATGGTGATAACTTTTTAGATACAACACCACAGGCATCCATGAAGTAAATAAATGATAAGCTAGACTTTATTAAACTGGACATTTCTTTCTGAAAGTGTCAAGGTCATGAGGAGATAAACTGCAGACTGGGAAAAAATATTTACAGAAGACACATCTAATAAAGGACTGGTATCCAAAATATGAAAGGAACTTGGAAAAGTTAACCATGACATGAACAGCCCAATTAAAAAATAGGGAAAAGATGTTAAGACACCTCACCAAAGAACATATCCAGGTAGCAAATAACCATATGAAAAGATTCTCCATAACATATGTCATTAGGGAAATGCAAACTAAAACAGAGAGATACCACAACACACACCTATCAGAATGGCCAAAATCCAAAACACTGACACCACCAAATGCTGACACGGATGTGGAGCAACACGACTTTTCTTCACTGCTGGTGGGAATGCACAATGGTGCGGCCACTTTGGAAGATAGTTTAACAGTCTCCTACAAAGTTAAGCATACTCTTTCCGTGCAGCCCAGCAACTGTGCTCCTTGGTGTTTGCTCAAATGTGTTGAAAATGTATGTCTAAGTAATCATCTGCACCCACGTGTTCATTGCAGCTTTCGTCATAATTAACAGAATTTGGAAGCAGCCACCATGTCCTTCAGTAGATGTATAGATAAGCGGTGGTACATTCAGACAATGAAATATTATTCAGTGTTAGAAACAAAAGAGCTATCAAATGACTGAAAACCATGGAGGAAACTTCACTGCATATAACTGAGTGAAAGAAGCCAATTTGAGAAGCCTGCATACTATGTGAGTCCAACTAAATGACATTCTGGAAAAAAACGCCACCATGAAGACAATGAAAAATGTGGTCTCCAGGGACTGCGGGGAGGGAAGAACGACCAGTCAGAGCACAGAGGACTTTTAGGACAGAAGTTCTGTTCCGTGTGAGACTGCAGCGGTGGAGGTGTGCCAGTATCCATTAGTCCGAACCCGTAGGGGACACCCCGCTGACGCGAACCCTGGTGCAAACTATGGGCACTGAGCGATCATGAAGGGTCGGTCAGCGTGCCATCTCGCTACGCGGGTGTGCCGTGTCGGTAATGGAGCACGCTGTGTGTGTGTGTGTGTGTCAGTGAAGAGGGTCCTTGGGGACCCCGGAACTTTATGCTCCATTTTACTGTGGACCTGAAAGTGTTCCTAATAAATAAAGGCTATTAAAAAATAAATGAAACTGCTCTTATGGCTCGAGCTCTGAATGCATGTTATAGATACATCATGATTATTAGAGGATATGTTTCTATCAGCAGTTTTTTGGGGTTTTATTTTTTTATTTTTTTATTTTTTGCCAGTCATCGTAGGCAGTACCAGACAAAAATTATTCTAGGATTATAAATTAGTTACCACCTGCCAGATACAAATCAGCCATGGAGGCCTACTAATGAAATAGAATGATAAACTTCAGACTTAATTCTCATTTTATCCGAAAACCACATCCCAAGTGCTTGAAAATGTGTAGCGTGTGTGCTAATGACTTGAAGCCAGAGGGTGAATCTTCTGGTGTGTCGGACAGATTCAAGGAGAGCTTCTTGTATAAACCTTCCCCTGAAATGACAAAATGTTGGCAGTCCTACTGGAGCGACTTCAATTCGCTATCACATCAAATTACTAAAGATACATTATGGTTCTGCCAAGAACTTAATTTTTCTCCAGCAAAGACATTTTTGCCATAATATGCCCTTCCAATATAAGTCAACCCGTAGAGCCCTGGCCGGTTAGCTCAGTGGTAGAGCGTCGGCCTGGCGTGTGGGGGACCCGGGTTCGATTCCTGGCCAGGGCACATAGGAGAAGCGCCTATTTGCTTCTCCACCCCCCCTCCTTCCTCTCTGTCTCTCTCTTCCCCTCTCGCAGCCAAGGTTCCATTGGAGCAAAGATGGCCCGGGCGCTGGGGATGGCTCCTTGGCCTCTGCCCCAGGCGCTAGAGTGGCTCTGGTCGCAGCAGAGCGACGCCCTGGAGGGGCAGAGCATCGCCCCCTGGTGGGCAGAGCGTCGCCCCTGGTGGGCGTGCCGGGTGGATCCCGGTCCAGCGCATGCGGGAGTCTGTCTGACTGTCTCTCCCCGTTTCCAGCTTCAGAAAAATACACACACACACACACACACACACACAAAACAAAAAACAAAAACAAACAAACAAAAAAAACATAAGTCAACCCGCAGAGGGCGAGCTTGCCCAGTAGTGGGTCCTGCCAGCCTGACACATTCAGGGGTGAGTTTCTGAGGGAGGGGGAGCGTGCTATGTTCCATTCCCAGAAGTCCAAACACGACTCCAGAAGCAGAACGGGCTGATTCTTCCTCTTTGCTGCCCTTTCTCGAGGCCACCGGGTGGCTCCTGGTCGTCGTTTTGCCCACCGCTTTGCAGGAGTGCTTGTTGGCGGCGGGCAGGTGGCATCCACGTAGCACCTCCATGGCCTGGAGCGTGGGCTGTTCAGCGGTGTTGAGGATGTTCACACTGTCGTAGGACCAGACTCCAGCGCTTTCCCCGCTTGCAGAATGGAAACTCTGCCCCCTTCCCCCTCCGTCCCTGGGAATCTCCGTCTGCGTTCTGTCTCTGTGAAGTGGATGCCTGTAGATCCCTCATGTGAGAAGAATCGCACTGTAGTCATCTTCGTGTGGCTGGCTTGTCTCCTTCAGCGCGATGTCATCAAGGTCCGTCCGTGCTGCTGCCTGTGGCAGAGCCTTGGCGAGCTCTCTGTGTGAAACCGTAACTGGCAACAGGAGATAGAGGATGACCAAGAAGGCGACTAAGAAGACTCAGACCCTGGACTAGCTCACAGTTTAGAAGGTCTAACGTACAAATTAAAGTGGAGTGAAGTCTGAAAAACAGGCAACTCAGCAGTCAAGGGGGGGATGACATAGAGGAGAGGAGGCTAAGACAAGTGTCCTCCCCTGCGGGGGTCGGGGGCTCTGGAGGCGATCGGAGCTGACGGTCACCTCAGGGAGGTGGACTCAGAGACGAGCTTGTGTGGTCTTCAGGAGGTGACAGCCATTGGCTGGTCCTGCTGTGCTATAGAAAATATAACATAGCCTGACCAGGCGGTGGCACAGTGGATAGAGTGTCGGACTGGGGTGCGGAGGACCCAGGTTCAAGACCCCGAGGTCGCCGGCTTGAGCGTGGGCTCATCTGGTTTGAGCAAAGCTCACCAGCTTGGACCCAAGGTCGCTGGCTTGAGCGAGGGGTTACTTGGTCCGCTATAGCCCCACAGTCAAGGCACATATGAGAAAGCAATTAATGAACAACTAAGGTGTTGCAACAAAAAACTAATAGTTGATGCTTCTCATCTCTCTCTGTTCCTGTCTGTCTGTCCCTGTCTATCCCTCTCTCTGACTCTGTCTCTGTAAAAAAAGAAAAGAAAATGTAACATAAAAATCTTGGCACACTGATAGGTCAGAGAAAATGTGTGTAGCTTTTATTTTTTTTAATCCAAATTATTAAAACGATGCAAGAGTTCAAAGAGTCTCCTTCATTGTCTAAACCTGAATGCAACTCTTTCTTAGCAAGTACTTTCTGTAGGGAGGATTCTTCCTTAAATGTCTAGAACATTTAAAGTATTCAATTTTTATTAACAGTTTCTTTATTTTCTCTGAATATTGAGAATATTTCATTTACAGAAGTGTTTATTTCTCTAAACCAATCAGAACCAAGTTTCTTTAATTTGTGATGTGATAATTTAGCTTATTAACAGTTCCAGGTGCTAGGAGAATATTTCATAACAACTGTAGTCAGAAGCCCATCCGAGACACAGACAGGGGTGGGGTGGTGGGGGGGTGGCTCAGAGCTTCAATCCCCCAAGGTCAGCCAGAGGTCGACAGTAAGCATAGAAGAAGCACAAAAACCTACTGGTCCAATTCCAAAGAGCCGCTCACCTGCCCAGGAGGCGAACATTGGCTTGAGGTCACAGACAGATAAGCAGAAGTGACTCCAACGTCCGTTGTCTCTTACTCAGCAGAGAAGAGTTACTCCATCTTCATAGCTCGCCCGTCAGAACGTAGAGCCTGTCTTCCAGCCATTGCGACCATGAACAGGGGGTCTGATCCACAGACGTAAATCATCATGTGATCCCATAGAGAAAGGGGGAACAGAGACGGGATTAGTGGGGGTCAGTTTCTGTTTGGCCAGGATTTACTTCAGGAACCAAGAAAAGACGCGCCCTGCCTCGTCGCCTAGGGGGCCAACGTCTCGGACGATGCAGCTTTCTCAGCACCGCCAATATTGTGAACATCTGATTTCATAAAGGCAAAATTATGGCTGTCATGCAAAAATATAATGAAGAGTTGTCAACATTTTATTCGGCAGGGGAATATGGAGCTCTAAATTGGTTCAAAGAACTTTAAGAGGTTAGTTGATGGATAGATGATGGATGACAGATGGTAGGAGGGTGGGTAGGTAGGTAGATAGATAGATGATAGATACATACATATATACTTATATAACATAGATACATAGATAATGATAAATACATAGATGATAGATAGATAGATAGATAGATAGATAGATAGATAGATAGATAGAGAAATTAGGCTAAGATTGCTAAGCTAGATAAAAAGAAATATCAAGTTCTTACAGGGCAATAAACCATACGCTTGGGCCATCTTCTCCACCGGACAGAATTCTTTACGCCTCTCCTGGGAATGAAGTGAACCCTGCCCCTGTGCAGTTATAAAATGGCCCAACCAGGAGATCTCCATAGCACTGAAGAAATCATCAGAATCTCTTCAGCATAATTCCAAGTTTCAGATGTTTTTCTATTTTGAGAATGAAGCTACAGTAGTATGTGTGAACTGTCACAGAAAATAGTATTTTCTCCTGCCAACGATTATCTTAAATCCACCATAGAGATACATTTTTTTTTATTCTCCATAGAATAATGAAAAATTTTCCTAGTTTCCATAAACACTTACTAGTTTATGAAGCTTTTGCACTTATCTTATTAGATTTTTATTAAGAACAATTATTATTCCTTCGTTTTTACAGAAACTGACAGTAAAGACTAAATTTCTTGGTCATGATCCCACAGCTAAAAAGCATTGAGGCTAAGATTTGAACCAAAGTCTTTCTGGTTCCAAATATCATTCCCTTTGAATTGATTGGATCAACGTGTGTTATTAAAATTGCTTGGACTCTGCATGGTTTGTGAAATCAACAATAATACTATATTCTAAGGCCTTCAACAAATATCTCCGCTTTTCTAAAATACTGTACCTGAGTATTTTCCCAAAATAAGGGGTGTATACTATCCGCAGCTTGACATTTGATGGGAAAAAAAACCCCCAAACAAACAGGGTGGCAGAAAATGCACAACAGTCTAGAAAACCTACTTTCAATATATTTATTTGGAGTTCATCAGTAAGAAACTTTATAATTTGAATTTGGTAAGAAGTTATATAACTTTTTTTTTTTTTTTTTCCAAACACAATTTTGTGAACTGGGCTTCTAAGCTACTTTAGACACATTTCTAAAGCTCTTTGTCCTGTTAGCTCCCGGTCGCGACAAAATGTGTTGAGAAGCCCTAGCTCTGTACCAGTAACACAGTCTAAGAGAGAACGGTCCCTGCCCTGGACCACACCTGGCGTCTTCTCCGTCTCCTCCTTGGGAACAGCATCCCCGCGTGGTCAGTGAGCCATCCAGAACAGCTCCCCCAAATTAAAGAACACTCAGATTGTAGAACAGAAAACTCTGGAGCCACTGAGCGGCTGAACCGGACACGACAGAGCGCCCAGCCCGGCCACACAGACCCTGCTGTGCACAGCCTGCGTTTTCGGCCACATTAGAAAGTCGGATGCCAAATGTGTAGCACACAAGTGTTTCTAAGGAGCAGCTGCTTCTCCTCGGTGTTGCTTTGATTTACAATAAATGGTCCAAAGGGAGCTATTTGGTTGTAATGTGTCTTTACTCAGCTGTTTGACAGTTGTTGCTCGTAACTACAAATTATTGATGGATTGATGATGCAATATATTCATGAATTATGTTTAGAGTCCTTGGTGATTGGAGGGAATCGATAATTCTTGGAAAGATGGAAATAAGACATTACTCTAGGGAATAATATGTAGTTTGCACGGAATAATTAGCTTATCATTTTTCTCTTTCCTGAGAACTGGGATGTGGGATTTGGGACTAGTCAAAACCTAAGCACCCTGCTTATCTACACAGTGAGGTTACAAAATATTCATATTAACCTTGTATACATTGTATATCTTTAGCTAACTTATTTCTGAAACTGTTTGAACATGGTAGATGAAGAACGTAAATAATTCAGACAGCCCAGTTTCTATGTAGTAGAGACTATTTAATAGGTATCTATTCTACTGATACATTAGATCAATAATAAATCACAATTTTAATGAAGATTTCAAATAATCTCCCCCCTCTACCTGAAGACAAGTTTTAATACCCCCATTCTAGTAGCATTCATTTCTTTTCCTTCCCCCCCCCAACACTTAACTTGCAATAATATTCCCCCCTTGTCCTCTGAGGACAGAGCAGCCTAAGGAATTGCCATTGATAAGTCCTTCAATGTACTCTCCTGGCCTCTTACTAACCCTTGGACAGTGTGCCCGCTAGACAACTTCTTGGTTCTAAACGTAAAACTTCATGTCCCCTCGTCACCTTCCAGCAACAGCAAAATGTGATTTTGGAAGACATTAGCATAATGGAATCCTTTCACTAAAATGATAAATGGAGCCCATCTCAGAAACAGAGCACACACTGTAATTTATTGCAGTCCGTGCCACGTGGGGGACCCCATTCGTATCAGAGGCTTGTAACCGATGAGAATGTGGCCTCTCCCTGTTCTCCGACCAGACTGCAGGAATCTAGGAGGAGAAATGCATTTTCTAATGGAGCCTGCAGCATTCTGGGAATTGCTGTCATCACAGGACATAATTACCTTTCATGAACATATCTAATTACTTTGTTGTTTTATTTTTAAGGCTCTTTCATGTAAATTGAAGTTGATTGCAATTCCCTGGTGCCTCCTCGTGGGAGGGGTGGAGAGAGAAGAGCAACTGTGAGTCACTTCTGTCTGTATGTAACTCAGAACGTTTGCACCCAGAGTGAAGCCTTCTGCAGATGTGAAGACTTGCATTTGGCAGGACACTGTGAATCCAGAAACTATTTTTAATTAATTAATTATCTATTGCTGTGTAAGGGAGTGTTGCATCTGGGAGGCAACTCATTTGCGGAGAGAGTCCCCCTCAGTGGAAAATACCTGGGTAGGATTGACAAGAAAGAGCACCCCTTAGAAAATAAAGGAACACTATCAAAATTAACGTACTGGGAGGGTTACTGAAGACCCTCTGGCTTCGGTGATGACTGAACCACTTTCTTAGTCTCGGGTGACATTGGTTCTTTTTGCTGCCGATAGGTACCAGTCCTGTGGGAAGCTGCATGTTCATGGTAGAGACAAAGGGTGCTGCCCGTCTGCCTTCTGTTCTGGGAGTGCGGACCAACCACCCCGTGCGGGGAGGCTGTGCTCTGGCATGTGTCCGTGTCCGTATTTCACTCTGAGTACCGGGAAGGTCAGAGCTGAATTAAGCAGGACAGTTTCTGTATAGCTACCCAGGCTCCCCTTTCTTTAATGCAGTTTCTTATCTTATTTTCAAAACTTCTTTTGCAGCTTCTTAATTCAAAATGTGAAACTCCATTTTAGAAATATCCCAGGGATATAGTATGAATAAACAAATAAATTGCCTTGGAATGTAGACAGATAAATTATGTAGGTGCGTGTACATAAACAAAAGTTCCAGGAAATTCATCTTGTTACTTTTATTGCTTATAGAAAGAATTCTACTTTACTGAAACTAAGTAAAATGTCATCATCTAAATTGAAGAACCCCTGATATATCTGTGCTAGAAAATTAGCTGGTATTGCTGGCGACATGTTGGATTTCAAGACCATTGTTTCCAATGGAGGTGAATGAGCTTTATAGTGATGTGCGATATGGATAGACATATCGTGTCTGTACTGACCGGTGATTGGATCAAAGTGTTAGAAGTAATATTATAGCCCCTGGGAGACGCTGGTCGGTTCGCTTCTGTGGGTGGTCTCCCCCCATCTTCATTCAGCCCAGCCAGTTGTGGGATCTTCTGCTGGTCCCCCGGACTTGCACCGTGGGCCCGGCTCCGCTCTGACTCCGGGGTTTTCTGCTGCACAGTCTGGGTTGAAGGAGCGGAGGACCACTTGCTGACTCCCACGGAACTGAAATTCATTGTAGTTGGGAGGCGGACGGGATCTGAGCTCTGCTCTGCGCTGGCTGGCTGGCTGACCCTAGGCTTGCTGGTCAAACACCCTAGCCCTCCACTTTATCATATCTAAAGCAGTAAAAGTGAGAGGTTTTCTATGCAAACTTTGTGAAGAACTTTATCTAGAACTCTTGGTATGATAACCACGAAATTCATGATAACTGTGGTTCTATTTCTATATTAGTAACTTAGTAACTATTAGTATGCCATCATAATTTGGTTTTATAATGTAAAAATATATCTTTTAGGTATTTATGCTCATAATATATTGTGCCACAAAATATCTAAAGAATACATGACATATAACAAAATAGAAACAAATTAGAGTCAGGAAAAATCTAAATGAAGTAGAAAATAAAATCTGGGGACATTAGTCTGCTAATCAGCAAGCCAGCCTTTCCTGTTCAATGAGGAGGGTTTATCTGCAAACTTAGTGCCGGATTTCCAGGAAGTAGGAGTGAGTTTACCACAGGCAATTATTCATACAGAATATCAAGTCCATAGTTTCTTTCTTTTTTTTAAGTGACAAGAGGTGAGATAGAAAGACAGACTCCCTCATGCACACCCACCACGGTCCACAAATCAACTGAGCTATTCTCAGCACCCAGGGCCAGAGCTCGAGCCAGTCGAGCCACTGGCTGTGGGAGGAGAAGAGAGAGAGAGGGGGAGAGGGAGGGGGAGAGAAGCAGACGGTGGCTTCCCCTGTGTGCCCTGACCGGGGTCCAGCCTGGGGTGCGTTACACGCTAGGTCAAAGCTCTGTCCACTGAGTCAACCGTCTGGGGCCCATAGCTTACTCCTTACACTAATTGTATCATTTATTTAAAGCATCAATGTAAGCATTTCCCTCTCTTAACCATACATTCTGTGAAGTGCTTTGTGTAGAGACTCATCCCGTGGAGAGTGTGTGCACCACACTTGCTCGTTTGGTGTGCCGCGGTGGGCACTGTCGGTGACCCTGGTTACCTCAGTCTTGTATGAATTACCCTTTCTCACAACACCTGGACAGTGAGTGATAAGGGGATCCTGGATGTTGCCATGAGCAACAGCCTCAGGTCCCACCCACAGGGGGGGCATTCAGCCTCTGGTTCGCCCCCCACCTCAGATGCTTTTCCACACTGTTTGGGGGTGGACATTTGAGTGTCTACACTTTGTAGAGGATGGTGACAGGGTCTTCAACTGAACTGCCACATGTCCTTCTATGCCTACTAGTAAGAGTCAGAGAAGAATGTGATGTTTGTTTGCTTTTTTAATTCTCCTAGTTGCACATTCTTTCCCACCCTAAACAGCCAAGAACACAGCAGAACGTCCGGGGTTGGAACCCAGAGTGGCCAGGGTTATGGGCCCCGGGCTTTGGAGCCAGGAAGGTGCTGGTCCCAGCTCAGCCGTGTGGCCTCACAGAAGGTCACTGAACTCCCAGAGTCCTGGCTCTTTCCCCATCAAAATAGAAATGAGGGTGCCCCCCACCTGTGTGTTGTGAGGAAGCTGTCTGCAGGGTGCTTGTCCAGGCGCTGGTCAGAGCAATGGCTTCAGGTCCTCGTCACAGGCTCGGTATGTGTTTCTGCACATTATAAACATCAACGGTGTGCACACACATGCACACTGTGTAATCACACAAAGGTGTGAGTGTTTAGTGTGACCTATTCATTTGCTAATGAGGATACAAACAGCAACACACCTAGAGGCTGGAAGCACACCACCGCCTCTCAGCCTGGACAATGTGGTGTATGCCTTCTGCCACAGGGACAGGGGACACCCCCAAGGTCCTGGCCTGGGGATGCCAGCTTTCTCTCCCCTCTCCCAATGGCCACCACCTGGCTGTAAGGGTTCATGGAATGCACCCTTCTTTTGTACCAAATATTTGATACTGAAATAAAGTCACTATTTAGAGATTTTGGAGCATTATCTGAGTTTTACTGGACAGCTCACCTTCAGAGTGATACTAAAACCACCAAATCATCACATTTTTAAATCCGCTTGTCACCACGTGCTTGTTGCCACAGTGCTCTGACTACCAGGGGAAAGTGTAAGCGTCCTATTCTGCCTCCTTCCTGTGGCTGTGAGGTAGGCATCAACCACGTAAGTATTTCAGACAAACTCGTGTCTCTATACCAATCTTTCAGCTGCCTTTGTTTCTTATAGGTAAAGCACTTTTTATTCCTAACAATGTTGTTCAGAAGCGCAGTGATGCATTGCAAACATTTAACAGACCACTGGAGATAATGTGAACAAAGAAACTTTCATGATACGAAGACAAAAAGCATGAAATGGTTATGTAAATCATTTTCCCTTTGTGGTTAGGCAGTTCTGTTGTCGTTGGTGTATTTGTTTCACTGACTTTTAAAAACAATGTACTAGCTCTTGCTGTGTGATTTGTAGAAATTAACTTGGTGATTTAAAGGAACTCCTTTTTGTGTGTGTAATAATCCCAGGTTTTGTTTTTTTCCTACATACCAAGCATGTCTTTCCAAGTCTTTAGAGGGAAAGTTAGGAGAGACTAAGAAACAACAGTTGAAACGATTCTGACCTCCTAAGAAAGCATTCCTTGTAAATATTGTCAAATAAGAAATACTTCTGGGGCCCTGGCCTGTTGGCTCAGCGGTACAGTGCGTGGATGTCCTGGGTTTGATTCCCGGCCAGGGCACACAGGAGAAGCGCCCCTCACCTCTCCCCTCCACTGCTTCTCCACCCCTCTCCCCTCTCTCTCCTCTCTCCCCTCTCTCTCTCTCTCTCTCTCTCTCTCTCTCTGGGAAACTCTACGTTGTCCATGCGAGCCCTTGACATGTGTTATTCACGGGGAGTTATGCCACTTGCCCACAGTAGCAGAACGAGGGGACGTGCCCCACTTATTTGTGGTTGAGCTTCAGACCACGTGGACATTAATTCAAGTAATGAACCCTAAGAGTAAATGCAGAGGCGAGAGGGTGACACAGGAGCCGTGCACGCAGCTCCTCCCATCGACACGCGGATGTGCGTCTCCGTGTAGAGCAGCTCTCGCGGAGGGAGAAGTAGGTGCTGGCGGGACAGCTTCCGCGGAGAGAAGGATGGCGGGTAGACTCATGCCTAGGAATGAATTTAACCAAGGAGGTCAGAGACCCACACTCTGAAAACCGTAAGACGTTGATGAAAAAAATGAAAGAGAACACAGACAAGTGGAAGGATGTATTGTGCTCATGTGTCAGAAGAATGAATATTGTTAAAATGTCCATACCACTAAATTCAGTGCAATCCCCATCAAAATACCATTGGAAATTTTTACTGAAATAGAGCAAACATTTCTAAAACTCATATGGAACCACAAAAGACCCCAAATATTGTAGTCATAGTAATTTTAAGAAAGAAGAACAAAGTTAAAGGTACTGCCTTATCCCTGATTCCAAACGGTACTACGATGCCATCGTAATCAAAATATTGTGGGACTGGCACCAAAACAGACGTACAGGTCAACGGAGGAGAGTGGAGACCCAGAAAGAAACCCATGCAGACATGGTCAGGTACTCCACGACAAAGGAGGAGGGGCAGATGGCGGAGAAGGGACAGTCTCTTCAGTAAAGGGCATTGGAAACACTGACAGCTGCATGCAAAGATGTGGGATTGGGCATCCTCCTACATCACCTAGAAAAATAAATTCAGAACGGACTAAAGACCTGGGTGTAAATCCTGCAATCATAAAGCGCCAAGAAGAAAACATTGGCAGTCAGCCCTTTGACATGGATCTTAGCAATAGTTTTTTGGACGGTCTTTTCTGGAAAGGGCAACAGAAGCAAAAATAAACCAAAGGGGTCATATCACACTACAAAGTGTTTGCACGGAGAAGGAAACCGTCGATAAAATGAAAGGGAAATCTACTGAATGGGCGAAAATGTTTAGAAACCATACATCTGATGAGGAGTGATATCCAGAACACACGCAGAGAGCTTACACAGCTTAATCTCAGAAGAGCAAACAACCTGATTAGAAAACGGGCGGACGACTCGAGTAGAAACCCCTCCCAAGGGGACCCACAGACGGCCAGTAGGCACATGAAGCGACGCCCGCCATCATTGACCCTCAGGGACATGCCAGTCAAAACGACAACGTGCTGTCTCCTCGTCCCTGTCAGAAAGGCTGTTATCAAAGAGACGACCAAGTGTTGGCGAGGACGTGGAGGAAAGGTAACCCCACTGCCCTGTTGGTGCGGCCACTACAGAGGTTCCTGAAATAATGAGACAGGGACCACCATAGTGTCTAGCAGTTCCACTTCCTGCATATTTAGCTGGAAAAATAAAACTAATTCGACGCATAGGCAACCAGTGCCCTCCTATGTTCACAGCATTATTTACAACAGCCAAGGTACGGAAGAAACCTGGACGTCCACTGGTGGACGGTCAGGCAAAGAGGGTGTGATACACAATGTGGGTGGGCCTGGAGGGTGTTATAATGAGTGAAACAAGTCAGACTGAAAGCGACAAATACTGACTGCTTTCCCGAACACGTGCAATCTAAAATAAATGTGCCCGGTGAACTGATAGGGCCTGGTAGGTCCATTTATGTCAATTAATAAAAGTAATAAATACATACACTTTAAAAACAACCTTATTGTGAAAAATACTAGATTCACATATTAGCATTCTTGAATAGCCATTTCACATAGACATTGAACACTTTTAAAGTCTCCTTGCTGTTGAGAATGAATATTGGAATAATGAGCGGTACATCTCTTTGCAGTATTATATGACTCTCAGAATCAGATAAATGACATGTCTATGTGACTGTGTCAAAGATTAGAGGTCTTCCCCTGATGTTGAATTATTTAATGGCAATATTAATATTTTGTAAGGAAATCTATTTTTTTTGTTCTTGTGGAGATATTTATGTAAAAAAAAACCCCACATTTTTGTGCTGTTCTTTCCCCTTTTACCATGACGTTGATTTGACCCAAACCTGAAGCATGACGTTGATCTCCCAGTCAGTGAGCCACATCGTGCATCCTCCATCCGAGTTCATCCGCGACGTCCGAGGACCGTCGTTTACCGGGCACGTGTGGGCGGACCCTGCGTTGAAAAGGTCCTGTGACGTTGGAATGCGTAATGAGGGCTGGCGGGAGTTTCTTGTTTATGTGGCCCCTGGTCACTAAGGAACTTGACAAAGCCCCCGAGACCTCGAGACCTCGAAGAGAATGACAGAGGAGACAGGAAGAAAGCTACAGAGACTTTGCTGACACTGAAATATTTCAAGTGACATCTGGTTTGATCCGGCGGGGGTCAACCGATGGTTTCATAGCACACCACGGCTGCGTCACCCGCCTGTGGACGGGAATGTGGCAGGAAAGGCGACCCGCCCACCAGCTCTGAGGGAGAAGGCCACTCTCCCCTGACCTCCAACGCGCCACTCAGGAAGCTCCGCTGTGTTTAGAGAGGAGGACGGGGCGGGGAACCCGTGACGGGACCGACCGTGAGCTGTGCGGGCCGCCTCCCTGACACTCACCCCTCAGCACAGCCAGGGGCCACTGCAGACAGGAGTGGCCGGCATGGGACAGCAGCAGAGGGTCAGGGACCTGCGGCCAAGGGTGGGACTGTGTTAGATCAGCTCAGTCCCTGAGCCGCCTCTCGCCTCCCCACTGTTCCTCTCCTCCCCTTCCTGTGACTGGGAGAGCTTACTCTGAAGCCTGTTAGCGGTAGGTAGCTCTCCAGGGGTCATCAGTGCAACCTGCCAGGCCGCAAAGGGGCATGAAAGTCGTCCAGGTGACAGGTCTCCATCTCCACAGAGCTCTGTGTGGCCGGTGGTGACACCAGGGTGCTACTGCAGTCTGAGGACCAAGAATACACAACAGGTGCCCAGCACACAGCAGCCAGAGCCCAGCTGTCCCTCTGTCTGGGGCGGGGCCCCTGGAATTCCAGAGCATGAGGACTTTGAGCCCGGGAAGGCCTTTTTCTCTCCTCCTGTCTTCTCTGTGAGAAATTGCTTTGTTTGGTTTAATTATGTTTTTCTGTGTCTGGGATGAATTTAATCATTTGGGACAATGGTTAATGTGATTGAATTAGGTTTTCTGATTTATGAACGAGGAGGTAATACCTTAATTTCACAATACAAAAACCTTGGCATGTTTAATATTAATTGATCGAACGGAGCTGTCACCCGGGAGTAATTGTTCTAGGACCACGCCATGGCGGGACTGTTATTTGCTCAGACGATCTAAGGTAATACCCAGTTGTTCTGGACGCGGATCAGGGAGGTAGCTGTTAGCGTGGGCTCTGTTTCTCCCGGGTCAGTTCCCATACCGCCGTCTTGTGGTTCTAGGCAAAAGTAAAGGCAGTTCTTTGTCTTCACAAACCTGGGGGACTTCGGTGGGAAGACGTGTAACTAATTATTTTCCTCGAGGATTCCTTCCTCATTTAAAAAGTGTGCTTGTCTATGAGGGCATAGTTTTTACTTGTTTCAAATCCATTTGAAATACAAATATTCTTTAGAATACTGGAGCATTGAACTAGGTTTTCCCATTAAAAAAATAAAATTTCTCACCACAACTATTTACAGGTTGATGCTTCTCATCTTTCTCCCTCCCTATCTGTCTGCCTCTTTCTCTCTCTTACTAAAAAAAGTAATGAATGAATGAATGAATGAATGAAACTTCTCCATAAACAATGAGAGATGTTGATATTTCAATGGAAATTCACGGCCAATAAGAAAACCTGCATGGCCCTGGCCAGAGACTTCAGCGGGTTAGAGCATCATCCCGGAGCTCAGAGGTTGCCAGTTTGAACCCTGGTCAGGGCACATGCTGGAGCAGATCGACATTCCTCTCTCTCTCTCTTTCTCTTGTTTTCTCTCTCGCTGTCTTTCACCCTCTATTCCGCTCTCTCCCCCTCTCCCTTCCTCTCTCTTGCTAAAATCAATCAATCATAAAAAGACCTGCATGGAGGGTGATTGGGGGGATTGTGTGTATCTGTTGTCTCTTAGCACTCAAGTCTTTTTTGAAAGCATATTTGACTTGCAGTAGAGAGAGAGGGAAAGGAGCCCAGAGAAAGAGGTGGGGGCATTTATTTGTTGGGTCCAGAAAAGAACGAATTCTCCCTTATTTATTGAGAAGGCTGGTAAACTGTCTGTGCCCTGATTCCACCATCTACAGCATTGTTACGGTATATGAATGGTCAACCTGTGGATTTATAGCCCATTAGACAGGCAGATGTCTGAATCTACTATTTTTATTTTCAAATACATTTATGGGATAGAAAGAAAACCAGAAAGTGACAGCAGAGATTTAAAGTTATTTTCAGGTCAGCATGCATAGAATTTTTATAAAGCACTGCTTCAAAAAGCGGTGGAGACGTGACTCACTGGGAGGGGCAGACGTGACTCGCTGGGAGGGGGCTTGCCCGGGACAAGAGAGAAGTGAATGAACAGGAAGGGGTTCTTGTGGAATGCAGTCGAGGGCATGGCGACAGGGCCAGAACGTGCTTTCCTCCGGCTGTCGTGGGCTGTCTGTGACTCCTCTGCTGTCAACAGCTGTGCCGAGAGTCCTATCCCCCAGCTCTGTAGACTGTTCTGTAGTAACAATCAAATGAGAGCTGAAGTCGGTGGACCAGTCCTAGGGGACACATTGTTCAGACGAAGGCCCTCGGGAGCATTATTAAAATCGCAACAATAACAAGCATGGAGCTGTCATTATTACAAGTAAGTGGAACCGTCGAGGGAGTTGGTTACCAGACAAGTGCCTTTCTCTTGGCTCCTTTCCTGGCTCCTACCGAACGCCACGCCCCGCCGCCTGCCTGCAGACAGTCCTTCCTGACGGCCACTGGTCCTCTAACTGATGCGGCACCCCCCGCAGAGCAGGGGGACAGACGTGTCCACTTCACAGGGGGACGTCCTTCCTTCTTTCCCACTCTGTCCCAGCGGATGTGTCTTGCCCAGGAGGAGACTTGGACAGACCGCATGCATCTGGGCTCACCGTCCTCTGAGCGTTTGCTGTTCTCAAAGCTACTTCTAGGCTTTTGTGCACCCACACACCTACTGCGGATCCATGAGTCCACTGGTCCCAAACAGACACATGACAAAATAATCACATAAGTAAGACGTACACATATACCTGTACATATATGTACTTGATTAAAAGTAATAACTGCTATTCAAAGTCATATTTATTTCTACTTTATATTACAATAATAGATTGTAAGAACTGTTTAGTTATATAGTCTGTGACAAAGTACATACATTTGTTAATATTTCCTTCAATAAAGCAAATCATTATTGAGCACCTGCTCAGTGGTTCTAGGTGCTCAGACGTAATGGTAAACGCCACAGGCAGGATTCCTACCCCATGCAACTGACCCTGTAGGAGCAGAGACAGGCGACAAGCAAGTAGATAAGTTCATCTGTTATGTCATTTGAGGGGGGCCTGAGTGCCAGAAAGACCTGGAGAATAGATGGGAAGACTGGAAAGTGAGGTGGGTGTGGTCTGCGTGGAAATGAGCTTCTTCAGAACGGGTGGTCTCTCTAAGCAGAGCCCTGAGTGGGTGGAGGGAGCCCACATGCAGGGCTGACAGCAACAGCCTCAAGGAGAAGGGCGTGCCCGTGAGGGAGGGCAGGGGATTCGGTTCAGGGTGTGCGTGCAAGGAGGGCCGGAGCAGCTGGACGGGTTGGAGGCGGTGAGTGCGGGGCGGGGCCAGCCAGCACATGTCGGACTTGAAGGTGTGTAAGGGATGCGGCTGTGAAGCCATCAGGGGACACTGAGCTGGGGCGGGGTGGGTCTAACACGTGTCTGAAAGACTAGTCTGGGCTCCAGTGGAGAAGTGGCTTGGTCAGGAGCAACGGCAGGGGTGGAGGTCGTTATGAGGATCCCGGTGATGTGATGGTGATAGCTGGCTGGGGGATGGATCGCTGTGGAGGTGGTAAGAAGTGATGGTGGTAGCCGGCTGGGAGATGGATCGCTGTGGAGGTGGTGAGATGTGATGGTGATAGCCGGCTGGGTCATGGATCGCTGTGGAGGTGGTGAGATGTGATGGTGATAGCCGGCTGGGGGGTGGATCACTGTGGAGGTGGTGAGAAGTGATGGTGATAGCCGGCTGGGGGATGGATTGCTGTGGAGGTGGTGAGAAGTGATGGTGGTAGCCGGCTGGGAGATGGATCGCTGTGGAGGTGGTGAGATGTGATGGTGATAGCCGGCTAGGGGGTGGATCGCTGTGGAGGTGGTGAGAAGTGATGGTGATAACCGGCTGGGGGATGGATCGCTGTGGAGGTGGTGAGATGTGATGGTGATAGCCGGCTGGGGGATGGATCGCTGTGGAGGTGGTGAGACGTGATGGTGATAGCCGGCTGGGGGATGGATCGCTGTGGAGGTGGTGAGATGTGATGGTGATAGCCGGCTGGGGATGGATCGCTGTGGAGGTGCTGAGATGTGATGGTGATAGCTGGCTGGGGGATGGATCGCTGTGGAGGTGGTGAGACGTGGTCGGTTCTGGAGGGATTTTGAAGATTGTATCCGTCTCGGATTGGACGGAGTGTATGAGGGAAACAGAGGAATTAAGGGTGGTCCATGGATGTTCATGTTGAACATCTGGGTGATGGTGACATTCTTCATTAAGATGGGGAAGACGGGGCAGGGGCAGGCTTTCTTAAGGAGTAATATTTAGTTCTCATTTGGACATATGTTTGGGGAAGCCAATTAACTCAGACAAGCCACAGAGGCAATTTGCTGAATAAATCTGGAGCCCAAAGGCAGACATGTAAATGTGGCAGAAATCAAAGTGTAGGTATCTGAGGCCATGGCACTGGCTGGGGTCATCGGAAGAGGGAGTATAGACAGAAGACAGGCGTCCTGGGCTGGACCCTGTGCCTCCCGGCATCGGGAGGCCAGCAAGGACCCTGCAGGGAGCTCCGTGAAGGACGCTCCAGTGTGGCTCGCAAAGCCCGGGGCCCGCTTGTGTCCCGAAGGATGTTCTTAGTGACTGTGGCTGACTCTGTGAGCTCCAGAAGAACTCAAAGAACCAGAACAATGCAAGACAGGAATTCCATTTCAAGAAGACTGGAAATAATGTTTGTAAACCAATATGTCACATATGGTACTGGGCTCTCCTAGGCATTTAAGGAGAGCTAATTTTCATGTTTTCACCTCATTTAGAAAAGGATTTCCATGAGCTTTGAATAGCTCTTTGAAGATATTTATAACTTCAATCAGCTCACATACCTATCAGGCATGAATTCAGCTCTCTCTCCGCAAAGTGAGAGATCACTGGGCTAAGAACACGCTGGATGCTTTGCTTTCCATTTTAATGACATAACTTTTAAGTGTCGACATTTTACATGAACGTCCACATTGATACTGAGAGTTTGTTCCGTGGCCGCGATTGTGATGATATTTATCATTTACGAAGAGGGAGGGACCGTGTCCAGCCCCGTCTGTCCCTGCGGACGGTCGGTGCCACGTTAGGGGCTCTCTTACGCATTAGAGTTCAAACGTGATGCTCTGAATTTCTGTGTCCAACAAAACAGGGTTTATGGAATCAGTTCTACTGCTTTTATAACCAGTTTTAGAAATACTTTGATTTGAATTTACTACTTTTGTGATCTTTAGATTTCGGTTGAACTATGTCTACCAGAAACACCTTCTTAAATAGAAATAAAGATGAAAGACATCTGTTTTATTATATGGTCAATCCTGCCCATAGAGAAATGTTGCTTAATGCTCAACGCTTCTTTTACTATCATCATTATTACTACTATTTGGTTAATCCCTCATCTTTTCCACACAGCTGTTTCCCCCAACTCCCTCTGCTCTGACGGCTTCAGTCTGTTCTGTGTGCCCATGAGTCTGTTTCTCTTCTGTTTGTTAGTGTACTTTGTTCATCAGATTCCACATGTAAGTGTATCGTATGGTTGGTACTTGTCTTCCTCCGACTGGCTTCTTTCACTCAGCACAATGCCCTTCAGTCCGTCCATGCCGAGTTCCTTCCTTTTTACAGCCCCCTTGAGCTATGTTCCACTTGTACATGTACCGCAGCCTTTCACCCACCCGTCCACTGCCGGGCCCTCGGGCTGCCAGGAGCACGGAGGTGCGTATATTCCTGCAAACTCTGGATGTCTTCCCAGAAGTGGAATAGCTGAGTCATCATACATTTCTACTTTTAATTTTTTGAGGTAACTCCATACTCTTCTCCTCAGTGGCTGCACCGGTCTGCACTCCCACCAGCAGTGCACAAGGGTTGCCTTCTCTCCACGCCCTCGCCAGTACTTCTTGTTTGATGACTTGTTAGTGAGCGCCATTCTGGAAGGTGTGAGGTGATATCTCACTGTGGTTTTAATTTGCATTTGTCTGGTGATTAGTGATGTGGAGCATCTCTTCACATGCCTATTGGCCATCTGTACGTCCTCTTTGGAGAAGTGTCTGTTCGGTTCTTTGCCTGTGTTTTAATTGGAATGTGTTTGTCTTTTTTTGTAAGTTCTTTATAAATTTTGAATATTGATTCCTTATCAGATATATCATTAGTAAATGTTGGAGGAATCACGCTATCTGATATTAAACTATACTACAAGTCCATTGTAATCAAAACAACATGGTACTGGCATAAAAACAGACATATAGATCAGTGGAATAGAATAGAAAGCCTAGAAATAAACCTATAACTTTATAGTCAATTAATATTTCACAAAAGAGGCAAATACATACACTGGGGTAAAGTTAGTCTATTCAATAAATTGTATCAGAAATATTGGACAGGTATGTACCAAAAATGAACTAGACGACCTTTCCAAACCAGACACACAAATGGGAATAAACTAAAATATGGATTAAAGGCTTAAAGTTAGATCCAAACCATAAAATCCTAGAAGAAAACATAGGCAGTAAAATCTTGGACAAGCTCAAGGCAATATTTTTCCTTGCCTTGGGCAAAGAAAACAAAGAAGAAAATAAAGTGACTATACCAAACTAAACAATTTTTTACTTTTCTATTGAATTTATTGGGATGACATTAGTTAATAAAATTTCCTAAGTTTCAGATGGACAATTCTATCTTGCATCATCTATAGATTGTGTCCTGTGTGCACTAATGCTCAACTCCTTTAGTGAGCTCAGTAGTGAGGTTCCCACCGGTTTATTTTGGGGAAGCCTGTCCACACTAATGTATTGCACTTTGCACATTCACAACCACGTTTTGGAAAATAGCCCACCCTGCAAGACACTGAAGTCAGTTAAGTCACTAATTATTTTGTTTTTCTTAACGGAACTAACTTCTGGGCACAAGTATAAGTTAACACGTGTTAGCTTTCACCCCCCTGTGAGGTGGATATTTTCACGCTGAGACGCTGAGTTTCAGGGAGAGGGAGTACACCTGCCCCACGCAGTACGGAGCGTCACTCTCTCTGCGCCAGAGCCTGGGCTCGCCCTGCTCGCAGCCTGCACGGGAAAGGACGGGCTACCTTGTTTTCTAAAGAATACGTGACTAGGATATTCACTCCCATCCTCATGAGGACACATTTCTGTGGTGTCTGGTGTCAGCTTAACACCCAGTCCCCTGCACTGAACAGGTGGAGCACGCCTGATGCCCATGGGCATCTCTACATGATGACATCAGCAGAAACGTGTGGCACCCGTGAGCAAAAAGAAGCTGAGTTTATGTGTCCCTATCCGGGCTGTGTGCGTGCCGCAAGTGTTCACACACAGACACCAGTCGTCGTCCTCTGTTTGTGGCGCTGTGTTTGTTCCTGTTACAATTCTCACTATAAGAAAAGGTTGGACAGTTTGCAAGGGAGCCGCCCACAGGTCTGTAGAGGGGACCCTGCCCTGCTCTGGAAGCCTGCCAGTGGCAGTGGGATCGTCGTGATTACGCAGAAGGGGACATGGACAGTGCGGGTTCTGAGGGCACTTGACAGATGTTCTGTCGAGTAAATCCTCCACTGCACCTTGAGGCTGGGGGTCTCATTCCTCTGAACCGAGGCTCTGAGACAGCTTCTTCCCCAACATCATACGGTGTTCTTGCCACGTGTATTTGACTCGAGCACCATGCATAGGCCCCCAGGGAGCCCGTGTGGCTCGCCCGTGTATTATGGGTTTATTTTGCATGAAATTGTGCTTTATTTGTAGGAACTTGTCTGAGTCCAAAAGTAGGGGTGAGGCCGTGTATGTGCCAGCAAGCAGACGGTGGTGGAGGGGAAGACAGGGCGTGGCCACAGCCAGCACGGACGTGCATGGACGAGCCCGGCCACCGTCTCCAAGGGTGGTCAGGGCTGCCGGCCACCTGTCCTTGACATCTGCTCCCCCTCCCTCTGGCGAGTGTCTTACACTCTCTCTCATCCCCAGTAACCTAATTTCTTCAGGATGTGACATTGTTGCTACTCTTAAATGTTTCAGAATTGCTAAAACTGGGTTCTCTTACTGCAGGGGAATGAAAGTAGCAGGTCAGGGTCAGGGTCAAGGTCAAGGTCGAGGTCGAGGCTGGGGCTGTCCCTGCTGATTTCTGCTGGCTGTCAGTTCTGTCCACATGCTGACACTCAGCCCCCAGGTCAGGGTCAGGGTCAAGGTCAGGGTCGAGGCTGGGGCTGTCCCTGCTGATTTCTGCTGACTGTCAGTTCTGTCGGCATGCTGACACTCCGGCCCCAGGTCAGGGTCAGGGTCAAGGTCAGGGTCGAGGCTGGGGCTGTCCCTGCTGATTTCTGCTGACTGTCAGTTCTGTCGGCATGCTGACACTCCGGCCCCAGGTCAGGGTCAGGGTCAAGGTCAGGGTCGAGGCTGGGGCTGTCCCTGCTGATTTCTGCTGACTGTCAGTTCTGTCGGCATGCTGACACTCCGGCCCCAGGTCAGGGTCAGGGTCAAGGTCAAGGTCAGGGTCAAGGCTGGGGCTGTCCCTGCTGATTTCTGCTGACTGTCAGTTCTGTCCACATGCTGACACTCTGGCCCCAGGTCCAGGCTGCCGTCCTGAGCACACTCCTCAGCTGTCCTGAGTCAGGCGTGTTCTTTACCCAGCCGTGCCCTTCAACATGCAAATAGTCTTTTCTGGTTAAACTTGCTATTTTTAATATATTAATTTAATTTTGTGGAATCAAAGGCTTATTTGAAGTGTGTTAGATCCTTAGATCCTAAGTGCTTAGAAAAAAATCTCTTTAATTTACACAAAATAAGGCCTAATCGTGTTATAAAAATTTAATTCTAATGGTTTTGTATAAAATTAATTCTTTAACGGATACGGGGTGATCATGATTTTTATAAAATGACTTGAATTTTTTTACGTTGTTCTTTTTTATTGAATTGATTGGAGTGGCATTGGTTAATAAGTTATATGTTTCAGATAAAGTCATGTTTCTATAATATGTCGTCTGTACACTGTGTTGTGTGTTCACCCCAAGTTCGAGCCTCCCTCCACCACCGTTTCTCTCCTTCCTGTTGTCTGGGTCTATGGAATTTTGTTTTGTTTTGTTTTCCTTAATTCCTTCACCTTTTCCACCCAGCGCCCTCTGCCCACCCCTCTGACAGCTGTCAGGCTGTTCTCTGTGTCTGTGAGTCTGTTTCTATTGTATTTTGTTTATTTTGTTCATTAGAGTCCACAAATGAGTGACTTTGCCTGATATTTGTCTTTCTCTGATGGGCTTGTTTAACTGAGCACAATGCTGTCCAGGTCCACCCAGGCCGTCCCAAAGGACAAGATTTCCTTCTTTTATTTTGAAGACTAAGTAGTATTCCATAGTGTAAATGTACTGCAGCTTTTTATCCGCTCGTCCACTGAAGGCGCTTGGGCTGCAAGGAGCACAGAGGTGCATGTATTCTTTCAAATTAGTGTTTTGGGGGTCCTTGGATGTAGCCCCAGAAGTGAAATTCTGGGTCATAGGGCAGTTCTATTTTTAAATTTTTGAGGAAACTCCGTACTACTTTCCACAGTGACTGCACCAGTTTGCATTCCCAACAGTGCTCAAGGGTTCCCTGTTCTCCACACCCTTGTCAACTCTTGTTGTTTGTCGATTTATTGATAATAGCCACTCTGACAGGTGTGGGGTGACATCTCATTGCATTTCTCTGATGACTAGTGACATTGAGCATCTTTTTCTATGTCTATTGGCTACCTGCATGTCCTCCTTGGAGAGGTGTCTATTCAGAATTTGAATTTTTATATATCTTATGTTTATATAAATTCAAACTTATTTTTCAATTTTATAATTTATCGGCACTATGATTAGATATTCTCACTGATTCCCAGAAATTAGTACTAAAAGAGTAAGTAAAAGTCCCACTCTATTTTATGTTGCTGAATGACCACACATTTAATGACTGCTTTTTAAAAAATAAATGGCCATTATGAGTGACGATGCATTACTTTTATTACATGTGTGGGTTGAAAATTAAACATTAAGGCCCACCAAAGTTTAATTCTTAAATAATAATAATAATAATAATAAAAGGAAAAGCCAGGAAGACCCCCAACTTAATTCTTTAAAAAATTAATACAAAACCTCCTCCAGCTCTAACAAGAAGTCAGTGAAGTGAAGCCTTTGGGGACATCTCTTCGGACAAACAATAGTTTGTTATAATGTTCACTTAACAATTATATGAAGACTCTATCGATTTCTGTCCCTAATAAGAGTTCACGTTGCAGAAACACGTACACATGGGATTTAAAAGGTGAGGAACTATTTATGAGAGAGCGCGTGCACCTGTTTCATGTGCGGACACAGAAAGCCCAGCGCCGTTGACTGGAACTGCATGGGCGCGGCGGAGGAGCAGGCAGGGCCGGGTCCCTGGCGTGTCGGCGCGGTCGTGTGTTCAGCAAGTCCGGTGGGGCCAGCTGCGTCACGGGATGTGGCCACGAACGGGACGGGCAGGTCCCTGTCCTCCTGGAGCCAATATTCTCAGAACGTAAACCGTGAAGGACCTCAGAGCTCACGAAATGACAATGACAGGTCGCCCTGACAACTCCTGGGGGCTCATTCATCTGCGCGAAGCCGGCGTCAGTCCTGTGTCCCTTTCTTGACGACACCCGCCGTCCCACGTCACGCCGCTGTCGTCAGGGAGGGCCAGACCCCACTCTGCCTATCAAGAATACATTAAGCCAAGTCATCCGCTTGGAAAGTTCCGAGTTTGGTAAAATTCTTAAAGTATTTCATTCACTCGGTATGCACTTAAAGAGATCCTGCTGTTTGTCATGCGGGTTTAGGTGCCGGAGATCAAAAGATTTAGACCAAGACTTACTACGGTCATCAGGAAGAGTAAGGTTTAGTAGAACTGCAGGCATGGGATGAGGTTATATACAATATGGGTTAGAAATCAGAATAGAGTATGAGGGACAGGGTCATAAAAGGAAGGGGAGCCATTGCTAAACACACAAAATCTAAAATGCTATCGCAGTCAGTTTTACCCAGAAATTTTCTTTGTTGGATATCATGGGCTGTAAGATCAGTTTGGTTTCATCTCATAGCTATCAACCCTAAACACTGTTCAGATGTATTCTTTGTCTTTAAAGCAGTATCCTCTCATTAGCCAGATTGGACTTTGTGTTCCTTTTCTTCACAGTAGGGAAAAATGCACACAGATTCCCAAGTCGACACAAGCAGCAATCCTCTTCTGTACCCAGGAGTTTGTTTGCGGACTAGGTAATAACTACTTCCCAAGTAAATGCCCACTGAGCTGGGTTGCTGCTCCCTGTCCGTGTGTTCCAACATCAAACACATCAGCTACATCTACTGGCGACTTGGCTGCGATACTGTTTTAATCTTTAGGCGATGCATATTTATTGAACACCCGCCGTGTGTACGGCGGTAGGGTAGGGTCTGTGCAGTGTGCCCGGATGAAGATGTATAGACACAGGGGAGGGCAAAGGTGGGTTTACAGGTATGAATATGCGAAACACAGAGTTTATTCTCATATTATTATTTGTTTTGTTTTGTTGTTTTTGTAACAGAGACAGAGAGAGGGACAGACAAGAAGGGAGAGAGATGAGAAGCATCAAATCTTCATTGCGGCACCTTAGTTGTTTATTGATTGCTTTCTCATACGTGCCTTGACCGGGGGGCTACAGCAGATGGAGTGACCCCTTGCTCAAGCGAGTGACCTTGGGCTCAAGCTGGTGAGCTTTGCTCAAACCAGATGAGCCTACGCTCAAGCTGGCGACCTCAGGGTTTCATACCTGGGTCCTCCGCATCCTAGTCCGCCACTATCCACCGCACCACCGCCTGGTCAGGTGCGTGCTATTACCTGTTCATTATTGTATTATTTTCCATAGGGACAACTGCAAACCTACCTTTTCCTGACCCACCCTCTATATCCCAGATCAGAAGAGGGAACAGTTCATTGTGGGGCAGAAGGAGTGTATGTAGGAGGCCGTCCACTGGAGCCTGACGGTGCGGGGTGAGGACACAGGCTCTGGAGCAGTGCCACCCGGACGCCAGCACCGCTCTGTGCCACGACCTGGGGCTCACTAGTCTACTGGGCCTTCCTCCCCGACCTTTAAAGCAGAGATAAGAATGGATGGTGGTGATGTCTATTTCATATCATTGTTATTGAGTCAGGTACTATCTATCGATACAAAGTGACTAGACAGTCCTTAGACATTGTCAAAGCCATGTAATCTGTGCCTGGCTTTGAGGAACGAGTAGATGGGACTAGTGGAGATGCAGGAATGATGTTTCAGGGTGAAGGAGCGGCCCGTGAGAAACAGACAGAAAGGTGGAAGAATGAAGAGTATTTGTAGACCAGGAACAGTGTATCTGCGCATATATGTGTGTGTGTGTGTGTCTATATGGGGGCAAGCCAGTGTATATACACGTGTGGATGTTGATGGGTTAGGTGATATTTATTATATTTAATTTACTTAGATGCCAGTTTATAGGACACAACTGTCGTCCATCCCAGTTTCTGGCTGTGTGTGTGCAGGCACACTGGGTGGTCTGCAGGTCATGTGACACCACCTCCAGTGCTGTCAGCTGCCTTTCCTGACCTCTTATTGTCTGTCAGGCGCGTGCTGGGAGTGTTGCTTAATCACATCAAGTCCTCTTAGTGACTTTCTGTTATGACCCCCATGTGTGTATGTGAACACCTGTGCCTTTTATGTAGGCTGAGTAAACCACTTGCCTGTATTCGTCTTCTTTATTAACAAATTATCACAAATAGTGGCGTCAAACAACACCCATTTGTGATGCCCCAGTGTCTGTAGGTGAGGCGTCTGGCCCGGCTTCCCCGGGCTCTCTGCTCAGGGGCTCCCAGGGTGTAATAGAGCTGCTCACCTGTGGGGTTCTGGGTCCTCCACCGGGTGCACCTGGCTGCTGGCAGAAGTCGGGTCCTGCAGCTGTAGGACTGAAGTCCCTGCTTTCTCGCTGCCAGTCAGCCAGGGGCGCCCCCAGCTCCCAGAGGCCCCGGCAGTGCCCACCGTGCGGCCCTGCCGTGGACACCTGCACAATGGGGAGCTCACTTTGAAGCCAGAGGGGACTCCCCTCCCTCCCTTCTTTCAGAAAAGGCCTCGGTCTTTCCTGGGGGTGTCACCTGACTAGGTCAGGCTCATCCAGGGTCTCTCTTTTAATTAAGTCCAAATTCATTGATTGCAACATTCTGTATATTTGAGAAACCCCTGCACTTTTGCCATATGATGAAAGCTAATAATGGAAGTGACATCTGATCACCAACACTGAAGGGGGGGAGAGGATCATACAGGACATGTGTACCCAGGGCCCGAAGCTTGGGGACCGCCATATAATTCTGCCTCCGTATTGTCCAGGGTTATAAAACTGAAAGGTTGGGATTCAAAGCATAGTCTCTCTGACTACGAAACAGCCCATAAAGTCTACCCTTATCTTTGCATCACATGCCCGCCCCCCCCCCCCCCACACACACACACACAAACACCACAGGAATCTCCCGTTAGAAACTGTTAGCCGGTCAGGCGAGACTGTGAGGGCGTCAGCACCTGAATTCTCTGCACCTTCAACATCTTGTGGATTCTTTTGAAAATGCTTTCTTTTTAGGAACTATGTCCCTGTCAAGCTGAGATCTCAAAATGGTAAAGCAAATACTTGTTATTTTACCATTTTCCCTTTCTTTGCATTTGTTAATATCTCTTGCAGAACCTTTTCAACCTTGTCGTGTTTACATCTCAAAAACCATTGCAGAAATCTGTGGGCATTTCTTGTCTTCTGGCCTGACAGTATTATATCATGTAAACTATATCTGTTTTCAATCATCTGAATTTGAGTGATAGAATAACGCCAGGCCAGCAGAGCCTGCGGCAAACCATGGTTTGTGCGACGACGATATTGGCCTGAAAACATGGGAGCGGTCGCATCCACTCCGGCCGCGCCGCCGTGGCCTCACACAGACGGTGCCCTGTGCCCTGGGCCCTGGTTAGAGTGTTCACTGCCGCTCCAGACCTGGGCGCCACCCAGAACAGCTGAGGAAGGCCTGATGATTTGGAAAGGTCGATGGCTTTGGTTAAAGAAAGCGGCCAACGTCAGAAACCAGGCCTTCGGAAATTCTCATTCTTCTTCGTTGTCCAACAAATTCATTCATCAGCCATGGCAGGACGATGATGCGTCTCCTTGAAGGAGGTCTGTCTTATTGTGCTGCCAATTCAACAAACAGCGCACTCGGCGTCTTCAACAAACAGCGTATGCGCGAGACTGAGCGCAGCCCGGGGGGGGGGGGGGGGGAGGAAGACGAAAAGGGAGCAAGAGGAAAAGAGATAATTCCTCACACAATAAAGAAACATCCTAGGAGGAAACTGGGCGGAATACGCATTATTGGTACATTAGCTTCCTAAAAAAGGAAAGTAGGCCAGCGGGAACGAATCCTTCACACCAATGCGTTCTGACAGAATGAGGGAAGGTTTCTAGATGCGTCAGGTGGCCATTCTCTGCTCTCCTGACTCATTTACCTCCTTGGAAATCATCGCTAGCAAGAGAACGAGCAGCTGACCAACGCCATACAAGATCGTTCAGGGGTAGATGCTATTATAGATGCATTCACAGCCCACCCGGTTTCAGGACCGGGGTGAAAGGGCGATGCTTAGCCTTCCCTGGGGACTCAATCCCTTCTGGCCTGTGTCCGGCCCTCCTGGGAGTCCCTGCAGAGCTCCGCAACTTTGAACAGTTCATGACTTTGATGTGTGCTGTCCCCTAGTGGTGCCCCCGAGGTCTGCTTCTCCCAGACCTTGCCACCGCGGCCAGTTCTGGACCCGTGGGGACTTTGTGGTCTGGTTTGCCCATTTCCTTGTACTTTTGACCCTGAATCGTGACATTTTACCCTGGATTGATGTAGTCCGTTTTTGATGTTGTTTTTACCTTTGTGTGGAGTTTCCCCCCCTGCATTTTGGCCTGGCTGGGCTCATCCCTGACCATTCTCAGTCAGAAGATTTAGAAATACAGGCCAGTTGTTAAACGTTGTCTTTTGTTTATTGCTCTGGCCATTGTCTGAGGCGTGTGTTATCCCTGTTTTATAGATGAAGAAACCGAGGCTTAGGAAGATGTAAACACTTGTCCCAAATCACGCTACTGTGAATCACCCAACTGCTATTTCAGCCAGTTATTCCTGAATCCACAATGATATTCATTGCAGATGCTCACCCCTTCCAGTTTGTAAGTTTGCCTTTATTCTCTAAGAGAGGCTGCTTTGTAGCAATCAAACCTAATTCCATAAAGCTGGGGTGCACCGCGGCTGAAAGGACAAGGACACTGGAGTCAAAGGGAGGGGGTCCAAATCCAACGGATGACGCTGACAAAGCCACAGAGCCACCGGGACTCCAGGGAGATTATGTTTCTGAAACCCAGAGTTTTCATTTGTAAAACTCCTAACATAGATATAAACATCGCTGGGATCTCCAGCAGGATCTAACGCCAGGCAAGCACCATAGCATGCACTCAATATGTGGCGTCTGATTGCTAGACATGGGTGGTGCCATTGGAAATTACTGAGTAATGGCCCTGGATGGTTACCTCAGTGGTCGAGCATCTGTCAGCCGAGCATGTGGATGTCCCAGGTTCGATTCCTGGTCAGGGCACACAGAAGTGACCATCTGCTTCTCCAGCCCTTCCCCTCTCCCTTCTCTCTCTCTCTCTCTCTCTCTCCCCCTTCTCTCTCTCTCCCTCTCTCTCTCTTCTACTCCCACAGCCATGGCTCAGTTGGAGCAAGTTGGCCCCAAGTGCTAAGGATGGCTCCATGGCCTCACCTCAGGCACTAAAATAGCTTGGTTACTGAGCAACAGAGCAACAGCTCCAGATGGGCAGACTGTCACCCCATAGAGGGCTTGCCGAGCGGATCCCTGTTGGGGTGCATGCAGGAGTCTGTCTTTCTGCCTCCCGACTTCTCAAGAAAAATTAAAAATAAAAAAAAAAGAAAGAAGATGACCAAGTTTCATAAGGTAGAGAACACGGAGGCTCTCCCTCTCAGTCTTCCCGGAAAGCAAGATCTCTGGGTCATACAAGTCAGCACAAGAGGCGCTGTCACTCATCTCCACACAAAGCAGGAGCAGTTAGAGAGCAGGGCCACAGCAGTGCATGTGTCCTGCGGGTCAGCGACATGTATGGCCGCTTCGACGGCACGCCCCCAGTGCAGGCCTCATCTGCTCCCCGGAATGTAACTGCTTCCTGGCCAACGAATCAAAGCGAGGAAACACGAGCCATCTGAACAGAGGCGGTTTCATTGCAGCTCTCCGTCTGTGAAACGGGGTGAAGGAGACGTCTCCGTAACGCAGGCTTCCTCCCTCGTGCTGGGGAGGACTGTGGAACGGTGCCTGTGGCTTTGCACTTTTATTTTAAAAGCTCAGTGCGTTTTACTGCCTTTTCCTGGCCATCCTTAACGGGAATCATTCCTGGCAGACGCGAGACATAGGACCCACTCGGCCAGGTTTTGCAATATGCAGTTCAATTTAGAAATGACATAAACCCGCAACGACGGTGGAGGACCCTGAGAGCCGAAGAGCGCTCTGCTGTCCGTTTTCCTCATGTTGACTAAACAGCACGGTCACCACCCCTGCGGTCATCGGATAAAGGGATATTTTACTGATCTCCGAGTTGACCAGGTTGTAGATTTTATGGGAAAGTTTCTGTAAAAAGCAGCTGAATCTCTGGCTTATTTTTACAGAAGGGTCTGAGCAGAGCAGTCCCTGGACTGCTGGGAAACAGACCGGAGGGGAGAAGATGACGGGCCCAGCACCGCACCCCCTCCCTGCTGCGCCAGGGACCCCAGGGGGCCTTCCTGTCAGGGGCCAGCACTGTCTCCGGGGGACCCTATGCAGTAGGGCGCTATCTGCTCCCCAGAAAGGCGGTTCTCTGTCCTCTGAGTTGACACCTGAATCTCATGAATCCTTTCGTGAACGGTTTCCATGACTCCTGTGCATCAGAATGACCTGGCGAGCTTCAAAAATAACACCCAGCCACCACTGAATAAATAACCAATTTCCAGGCTCCGACCCCAGGTGTGTGGATGTGTAGGAGGCTCTCCAGAGTGAGCTGTCCTTGCCCCGGGTGCCTGGCCTGCCACACGGGCCACACGCCCTCCCAGCAGCCCGCTGGTTTGGGGGGCCCGGTGTGCTGTGGCCCCTCTCAGCAGGAGGGCACCCCGCCTGGCTGAGGAGCTCTGAGCCTGGATGACACACTCTGGCTTAGTTCCCTGTGGGGCAGTTCCACCTGCCAGCCCAGCCCGGGATGGGCCCTCCCCGCAGGTGGCGCTGCCCGGAGGGGTCTCTGCAGGGATCCACCTGCCAGCCCAGCCCGGGACGGGCCCTCCCCGCAGGTGGCGCTGCCCGGAGGGGTCTCTGCAGGGATCCACCTGCCAGCCCAGCCCGGGACGGGCCCTCCCCGCAGGTGGCGCTGCCCGGAGGAGTCTCTGCAGGGATCCACCTGCCAGCCCAGCCCGGGACGGGCCCTCCCCGCAGGTGGCGCTGCCCGGAGGGGTCTCTGCAGGGATCCACCTGCCAGCCCAGCCAGGGACGGGCCCTCCCCGCAGGTGGCGCTGCCCGGAGGGGTCTCTGCAGGGATCCACCTGCCAGCCCAGCCCGGGACGGGCCCTCCCCGCAGGTGGCGCTGCCCGGAGGGGTCTCTGCAGGGATCCACCTGCCAGCCCAGCCCGGGACGGGCCCTCCCCGCAGGTGGCGCTGCCCGGAGGGGTCTCTGCAGGGATCCACCTGCCAGCCCAGCCAGGGACGGGCCCTCCCTGCAGGTGGCGCTGCCCGGAGGGGTCTCTGCAGGGATCCACCTGCCAGCCCAGCCAGGGACGGGCCCTCCCCGCAGGTGGCGCTGCCCGGAGGGGTCTCTGCAGGGATCCACCTGCCAGCCCAGCCCGGGACGGGCCCGGAGGGGTCTCTGCAGGGATCCACCTGCCAGCCCAGCCAGGGACGGGCCTGGAGGAGTCTCTGCAGGGATCCACCTGCCAGCCCAGCCAGGGACAGGCCCTCCCCGCAGGTGGCGCTGCCCGGAGGGGTCTCTGCAGGGATCCACCTGCCAGCCCAGCCAGGGACGGGTCCTCCCCGCAGGTGGCGCTGCCCGGAGGGGTCTCTGCAGGGATCCACCTGCCGGCCCAGCCAGGGACGGGCCCTCCCCGCAGGTGGCGCTGCCCGGAGGGGTCTCTGCAGGGATCCACCTGCCGGCCCAGCCAGGGACGGGCCCTCCCCGCAGGTGGCGCTGCCCGGAGGGGTCTCTGCAGGGATCCACCTGCCGGCCCAGCCAGGGACGGGTCCTCCCCGCAGGTGGCGCTGCCCGGAGGGGTCTCTGCAGGGATCCACCTGCCGGCCCAGCCAGGGACGGGTCCTCCCCGCAGGTGGCGCTGCCCGGAGGGGTCTCTGCAGGGATCCACCTGCCAGCCCAGCCAGGGACGGGTCCTCCCCGCAGGTGGCGCTGCCCGGAGGGGTCTCTGCAGGGATCCACCTGCCGGCCCAGCCAGGGACGGGCCCTCCCCGCAGGTGGCGCTGCCCGAGGAGTCTCTGCAGGGATCCACCTGCCGGCCCAG
Organism: Saccopteryx leptura; assembly: GCF_036850995.1. Classification (NCBI taxonomy): domain Eukaryota; kingdom Metazoa; phylum Chordata; class Mammalia; order Chiroptera; family Emballonuridae; genus Saccopteryx; species Saccopteryx leptura. The sequence continues at coordinate 2,044,673 of NC_089505.1, read as the reverse complement.
CCAGGGACGGGCCCTCCCCGCAGGTGGCGCTGCCCGGAGGGGTCTCTGCAGGGATCCACCTGCCAGCCCAGCCAGGGACGGGTCCTCCCCGCAGGTGGCGCTGCCCGGAGGGGTCTCTGCAGGGATCCACCTGCCAGCCCAGCCCGGGACGGGCCCGGAGGAGTCTCTGCAGGGATCCACCTGCCAGCCCAGCCAGGGACGGGTCCTCCCCGCAGGTGGCACTGCCCGAGGAGTCTCTGCAGGGATCCACCTGCCGGCCCAGCCAGGGACAGGCCCTCCCCGCAGGTGGCGCTGCCCGAGGAGTCTCTGCACGGAGCGAGACGGTGCTGCTCAGCTCCTCAGACCAAGCTCACCGCGCCCTCCAGGAAGGGCGCCCGCGCATCTTACAGCCTGCGGCCCCGGGCCTTTGTCTGGACGGTGTGGCTGTGACTCTCTTGGTTGGCCCTCTGACCTGCCTGCCCCCCCCCCCCCCCCGCCAGGGCGGAATACCGAGTCTGAGTCCTGCAGGTGGTGCTTGCAATCTGGGTTATACACAACCAGCCCTCCTTTCGCCAGGGGTCCGGCTGGGGTTCCATCTGCATTCCACGTCTTCTTCCTTAGAGGACGTAGTCAAATCGTGGGAGTATTGTCTTCTGGAGCTAAAAGTAATCATTCTTTTCCGTGGGAATTGAAGTACTCCTCTAACTGATGCCTTTGTTAATAGTCTCCTTTGATAGAGGTAGGAGCCGGCATCTGAGTAATTACAGTGTGTAACCTAAGGGACGGGAATGAGACTGAAGATCTGTGTGTACAGTCCCCCCTCCCCCCACCTCCCACACAAAGGCTGTTGGGAGCAGCGATGGGCTGGTTTGCGCCCCACGGAGGGATTGTGGGGAGCGATCGGGAGCAAACAGCCCTATTTGCGTGGCAGCAGGGGACCTGGAGTGGGTGTAGCGACATTGCAAGGGGCCACAGGGTCGGAGGGGGTCACTTCATGAAACAACTCGGTTCCTCCGTGTTCCTCTCACTTCCCGTGGTCTTCTTGGTGTGCGCACCTCCACCAGGCAGCCCTCTTCCCTGTGGCTTTCCCTCCGCTGCCTCCAGGGCCTCTGTGAGCTCTGTGGTCTTCTGTTCCCTCCCCGCCGCACCCCAGCCCCTCTCCTGTGAGAAGCTGGAGGGAGTCCACAGGGGCGGAGTCTATCGCAGGCTTCTCCTGGCGTGATTTCTGCGTCACGATGATCCCTGCAGTTCGAACTTAACATACTAAGTCTTGAAATCACTGGAGCATGAGTTCCTCACAAAGCCCTTCCTTGATCCCTTAAAACCACCTTCCCAAGGTTGCGACACAAAGCCAGAAGAAGAGTTTTATTTTAAAGTAAGATTTTGTTGACTCCTCTAATGATGGTAAGCATCATGGTCCCATCACCTCGTGGTGATAAGCTCGCCGCGTGAGGGAGGGGGTTCATCAAGATTTCCAGGCTGTGCGACGGCAGAGCCTCAGAGTTCAAGGGTGGCGCTGAGCTTCCGGGAGACCGTTTGCAAGGTTAGAACCTAGACCCTCCAGGCCACCAGGTGGTTGGGACAGGTGATCAAACCACAGGTCATTGCAAGATAGTCGGGCAAACTGGAATTGCCAGGGACTGTTCTGAAATCCGATTCTTCGGTCAATTCGGAAAAATCTGGTTAGCCAGGTGAGCCTACTTTCTGGGCAAGGACACTGCGCCCTGCAAACGGGGACTTCCGCCTTTGGGACGAGGCCATTCTGTCTACTCGGAGTCCAGAAGGGACAGTCCACGGCCTGATTCAGTGTCAGCCTCGCTCAGAGATTCAGCGATGACCATCGATGTGTCAGTCCCAAACGGAAGGCTGTCGTACAGAATAAACAGTCATCTCAGTGGTCTTAATGCTATTAAGGTAAGACTTGGTTTCTTAGTGCTGACAGGCACGCGGTGTTGTCCTGTAGCCCTCCCTGCCCGATGCTGTCAGATGAAGATGCATAACCAACTCATATTTAATCTTTTGACAACATTCATTTAGCACGTCCCAATAACAGAAGCTGAGAAACACTTCGTCTCAGAACCCCGACACTGCGGAAATAACTGCCCACCTGCACGTCGTCTTAATGAGCCTGGAAGAACAGGCCTCACTGCAGATCGGCACAGCGATGAGGTTAGTGAAGGTCGGTGTGTTGCGATTCTATCTTCGGCCGGCTCGAAGGTGGTCTCGCCCCTCAGTGTTCGTCCTCCGTCCGGTCGCTTGACTCCCCGCGCGGGTTCGCCGTTTGTTATTCACCGACACAGGCAGAACGCAGAATGGTACATTGTCGCCGTCAGATATCCAGAGTCTAGCAGCGCTGATTAAATATCTGTGGGACCTTGGGGAACAGAGAGCGGTTTAAGTACCTGGAGAAAAACGTAAATAAAATGCAATGGGAACTTAGGGCAGAAGATTTACATTTAATAGGTGAATCAAGTAAGACTTCCTGGAGAAGGTGGCATATCTGGGCTCCAGAAGATTGGGGAGAGGGAAATTCAGACATGTTGAAATAGGTGGAAGTGATGCATTTTTTTATATTATTGGGGGTAAAGGGGAAGAATGGGATGAATATTTACCGCATACTGAGTCTGACACAGCTCCTGAAAGGCCTTTCACGGCTCCCTCTCCCTAAAAATAAGGAGTTAAAGTACAATTTACAGAAGTGAAGTCATGACCCTCAACCACATATAAAATGAACACAAAAAATGTTTGATTTACTTCATTAATAAATGAGGGACATGATAAGATGTTATGATCAATTGAAAGAGCCTTTGAGAAGTTAGGGATCTCTCTCTCTCTCTCTTTCTCTCTCTCTTTCTCTCCCCATCCCAAATGTACAATAGACCAAACATCTTAAGATTATGTGTTTCTTGAAAAGACACTATTTTCTTATCTACTGGACAAAAATATACAATGTTAAACAATGAGTACATCTCCCGTACAGCCCAAATGATTGTACAATGTATTTTTTTAAACATTTATTTATTAATTTTAGAGAAAGAGGGAGAAAGAGGAGACAGAAACATCGATCCGTTCCCTCATGTGCCCTGACCGGGGATCAAACCCACAACCATTGTGTATCCGAGCGGATACTCTAACCAACCGAGCCATCCGGCCAGGGCATGATGTGTTCACTGAAGATAATTCTTTGAGTAACGTGGAAGTCTGTTGCGCAGGAGGAGAGGAGGACAGAGGAAGAGAGAGCCTGGGAGGCGGTCGGGCCCTGGACACGGTCTGTGTCAGCAGAGGATGCGGAAGGAGGTGAGAAGAACTGCAGGCCACGGGGTCCTGAGGATGCCGCGAAGGTCCAGGGAGGGGAGCGTGGCATCACTGGACGGAGGTGGCCATGGCTCTGGGGTCCATGCCCCCAGGGACCGTGCTTCAGCGAATCGAGTCAGATAACCCATTAACACGCCCAATGCCCCACCCTCTGATTCTCAGCAAATTGATCATACTGCACAAAAAATATTATCTACTTACCATTTTCAAATATACAGTCAGCTCAAAAAAACAAAAACAAAACAAACTCCATCAACATGGTCCAGGTAAAAAAAAAATCTCCATCTGTACTCATTAATCCTTCACGAAATCAAAATAAGAAAGTAACTGTAAAAGGGTTAACAGTTAAAGGAGTGAAGGGCGAGAGAAAGACTGACCAGGCCACAACAATGAACAGCCATCAGGGAAAATTCAGTGAGAAAACTCATCTACCCCAGCAACCTGTATTCATTCCACTAATAAGTTCTGCCCAAAACGAAGATCGAGTCAAATTAGGTTTCTGAGCCGAGGGTGCGTCTAACCCGCACACCACACGCAAGCCATGAGGAGCGGTCAACCCCGCACTCCAGGCTGACGGCATTATTTCTCATCTTCTTCTTGTGCCCTAATGTGCCCTCACTTCCAGTCACTCCCGATCATTTCTAGTGGCACCTCTCAAGCAGACACAGGGAAGGGAGGTATAAACAGCTAAAAAGTCTGACCACCACTTCACTTGTCTGAGAGATGTGGGACCCTCGAGGGGCTAAGGTTTCCGAAGGAAAAGCTGAAAGAGTGTGAGAGAGAGACTCCAGAGGTTGAATTAGCTCCCCCTCTACCCTGTCTCTCCATAACTGATATGCTCTGGGTTTCATCCACATGCATTTGCAGGGGTCTCTAAGGTACTTCCTGGGACCTTGGCCTCCATGACGTGTGTGTACGCTGTGATATCGGGACCCAGAGCCGACTCTCATTAGTCCTGTGGAGGGTATTTGGGGGTTCGCTGCCTCGGTGCTGAGCAGGCTCCTTTTGGTCTGGGGGTGCCTTCCCCTCTGCCATGCGCCTGTGGGGATATGCAGCTTTGGAAAACCAGAGAACTTTCAAAGAAAAGACCGTGTTCGCAATGTATATTCTTACTGCCCTCTGGGTTTACTCTTCCCTCGACTCAGAACACAAGGACCCTTTGCGAGTGGGCATGCCTTTGCCAGATCCTCTGTCAGGTGGGCATAAGTCCATGTCAGAGTTACTCTTGGATTGGAAGCTGCTCTGAGGAGGGTCGTTATGATTTTCTCACATATCACTAGAGATTTCCATCACTGTTCGTTGTTAATTGTATCGATGGCTAGAACCTTGATGGATCCTCATGGTCCCCTGTCTCCTCGTGGCCACCACCCTGTGTCCTTTCCTCTCTCCCCCTCCCCCGACAACCCGACTCTTGGGCAGACAAGATATACATAAGTTTAGAAAGCCAGCTGTTTCCTAAACTATTATAAATGTGTATATATTTTCTTTCTATTGAATACTAATATGTAATTTTGTCTCTACGTTTTCCTTTTGTGGTGGTAGTGACAAATATATTCTGGTCTGTGATTCTGTAGAATCCTAAAAATAAGGATTTATTTTCCCAGGCCTAGGCAGAACCAGAGGTGGCACACAGGTGGCTGCCACCTGCTGCACAGGCCTTGCCACGCCCTGTCCTTGCACAGCACTAGCTTAAAGCGTGCCTGCTCAGTCTCCCCGTTCCCCGATTACTGCGTCGTTCAAGGGGACGAGAGTCCACCACAGACGACGCTCGCTCGGTCCGAGGTGGGGGCAAGGAAGAGACAGGAAACCCGGGGTCACATCAACCTGCCCCTGGGAGCTTGGAATCTGACTTGAACACAGGAAGCCACGACAGAAGACGGGATGCTTCCGTGCAATACGGCCGTTGAGCTTGTAGGGACTCAGAAGCGGAGAGAGGTGGCTCCGTGACACGCAGCCAGGGCTCAGACGGGTCCCGGAGGCCTTTACTTGAGCACTCCCTGAGCGGAAAGACTGCCCTGGGGCTGGCGTCCGGGAAGGCAGGCGGGAGGGTGGCAGCGGGCGATGCTTCTACAAGCGTGAGAATTCACAGTGTGGTCAGCCTACATTCAGAGCACAGCAGAATTCTGTCCTATTCCCCAGCGTGACATCATCACTGAACATTTCTAACTCGTTACAATGTCACCGAAGAAAAATAATTCTTTGCATATTTTAATAAGTACCGTAGTAGCAATCTTAATCAGTCTTAATTACCACCAAGGACTTCTTTTTTAAAGCAATATTAGGAAAGATAAGATTTACTAAGGTTGTAAGTTTTGTCTTATCATTTGGTAAAAGCTCAATAGGTTACTTTTTAAAACACCAGAATTTCTAAGAGGCTGTTTCACGGTAGCAGTGGATTGAAAATATTATCATTAAATGAAATATTTATAATGAACCAATTATATTGGCTGTTAGAGATGAAATCAGAGGAGGGCCCCACCTTGTTGTTTTATTCCTCTGTATGTTCATTTCCTTAACAGCTTTCACTAACGCGTAGAACATTTAAAATAAGATTTTAAAATTATTTTTTTTAAATAGTATAAAAGGCATCTCTTCTGTAAAAATAAATGAGAAATTCAGCGGACTCACAGATCCTGACCGGCTACCATCTCTTGGTAAAACATCCAGTGTCAGAATGCCTGCCAGCCTCCTCAAGGAGATCGCCCCCCACCACCCCCAATAATCGCCATCTGGGTGTGTTCTCGCTAGAATGCCAGGGCCGTAAATCATTCATGGAGATTCCGTGAAACCTTGAGCGCGGACTGAGGGTGGGAGATGGGGCGAGAAGGCCAGTGCCTGGCAGGGCGCGCGGTGCGTGCGGGGACTGGATGGTCCGGATCCCTACCTGTGTTCCAGCCCAGCCGCTTGGCAGCAGAGTCCTCAGCCCCCGCAGCGTGCAACACAGCGGCCTTCTGGCTCAAGGCTGTGATCACGTGCTGGGGGGGGGGGAAGGGCGGACTTTGTAACCGAGAAACTTATATGCAAATCCCCCCCCCACACCTCTGAACCTGTTTCATTTATAAAATGGCTAAGATATGTTGTATTTTTTTTTTTAAAGAAGAAGCACTCAAGAGGCACTTACGTAAGCGAATCCGCCATTGGAGTGAAATTTTGGAATCCATCTTGGGTTCTCTTCTATACCGTCATACAAGTACACAATGAGCAGTTTGGGTTTCGGAAATGCTCTATTTTTAATTATATATTTATTTATTCATTTTTGAGAGGGTGGGGGCAGAGAAGGGGAAGAGGAGCAGGAAGCATCAACTCCCACACATGCCTTGACCAGGCAAGCCAGGGGTTTCGAACTGGCGACCTCTGCGTTCCAGGTTGACACTTTAACCACTGCACCACCACAGGTCAGGCCAGAAATGCTCTATTTTAGAGTGCATTATTAGCCAGCTGGAAATTTTTTACCAGTAGACTGGGTCCCTATAATTGCTCAAGACTTCTGCTCCTGAATTTCTGATAATCCATCTTTATCTCTTTGACAGAAATAAGAGAGGGATTCGTGGAAAGCTGCTATGATTCCAGGAAACAGTAAATCTATTGAAGGGGGTCCCAGCATGGTTTATACGCCATACTATTAACTGTTAGCACGAAGGGTTCGGGTTGAGTTCGAAGCCATTTTAAGAGGAATGATGCCTCGGCTGTTTTCACAGATTTAGAGCTGGATGTAGTGTGTAAATAGTGTGTAAGTCAACTTGACACAAAGCAGGGGCAGGGCTGCCTGGGCTCACAGGCAGAGTCCCGGGAGTAACCGGAACTCGACACATTCTGACGGCGGAGGAGATCGGCCCCCACGTGCTGAGCAGCCCCCACGTGCTAGGCTCACAGGCAGAGTCCCGGGAGTAACTGGAACTCGACACATTCTGACGGCGGAGGCGATCGGCCCCCACGTGCTGAGCAGCCCCCACGTGCTAGGCTCACAGGCAGAATCCCGGGAGTAACCGGAACTCGGCACATTCTGAGGGCGGAGGAGATCGGCCCCCACGTGCTGCGCGGCCCCCACGTGCTAGGCTCACAGGCAGAGTCCCGGGAATAACCGGAACTCGACACGTTCTGACGGCGGAGGAGATCGGCCCCCACGTGCTGAGCAGCCCCCACGTGCTGCGCGGCCCCCACGTGCTAGGCTCACAGGCAGAGTCCCGGGAGTAACCGGAACTCGACACATTCTGAGGGCGGAGGAGATCGGCCCCCACGTGCTGAGCAGCCCCCACGTGCTGAGAGTGTGCGGAGCGCCACACCTGCCGGGCCCCGCTGAGGGCCTGGTCTCTCTTCTTCCTTTTGAAATCCTCACGACAAATGATGAATTAGTTGTCATTTTGCAGAGGAGAAAACCGGAAGTGATGAGGGTCATCTGATTGGCCGAAGGTGACACGGCAAAGCTGGGCTCCAAGCATCCACCCAGGTTGGTTTCCTAAAGACTTTTTTCCGAGGGAATTTCACCCCACCTGCTGCAGCGTCTGTGATGTCTCCCGTCGACGTGTGAGTTGTGGATTCCTCAAGCTCTTGAAGAGCCGTGACTTTTCTGCCCCCCCCCCCCCCCCACGGCAGGTGTCCATTTCAAGGAAGAAAGAGTGACTGAATTCACCCGGTTGGCTTTGAACATGGTTACTTATTTAGAACCAATCCTTAAATTGTGCATCACTTTGCATTTTTTGTCTTGTCATGGGACGTTTGGTTATTACTTTAAAAATGAATAATGAAAAGATATATTGGCAACAACAACATCAAAAACCCAGGCGAAGGCATTAGCTTTAATCAGCAGTTTTTCCCTCACCAGATGAAATTATTGTGCAGATTCATTAATTAAAAGTCCTAGCGCGCGCGCGCGCACACACACACACACACACACAATTTGAGAATCAAGTTATAACGTATAAGGGTAGAGTCTCCTTAGGGATTGCTAAGTATGTTTGAAAGGCCCATACACCAGCTGGGTGGTTCTGTAGCTGGATGCTTTTGTAACACAGCATCCGCTCGCTGCCCGGCGGGAGGCAGGGTGTGTCTGTGGAAGCAGGGTGGTGCAGCAGGGTGGTACAGCCAGGTTCTGTGGGGGGCCCAGCCCACGGGAGTCGGGGCTGTGTCTGTGGAAGCAGGTGGTACAGCAGGGTGGTGCAGCCAGGTTCTGTGGGGGGCCCAGCCCACGGGAGGCAGGGTGTGTCTGTGGAAGCAGGTGGTACAGCAGGGTGGTGCAGCCAGGTTCTGTGGGGGGCCCAGCCCACGGGAGGCAGGGTGTGTCTGTGGAAGCAGGTGGTACAGCAGGGTGGTGCAGCCAGGTTCTGTGGGGGGCCCAGCCCACGGGAGGCAGGGTGTGTCTGTGGAAGCAGGTGGTACAGCAGGGTGGTGCAGCCAGGTTCTGTGGGGAGGACTGGCCCACGGGAGTCAGGGCTGTGTCTGTGGAAGCAGGTGGTGCAGCAGGGTGGTGCAGCCAGGTTCTGTGGGGGGCCCAGCCCACGGGAGTCGGGGCTGTGTCTGTGGAAGCAGGTGGTGCAGCAGGGTGGTGCAGCAGGGTGGTACAGCAGGGTGGTGCAGCAGGGTGGTACAGCCAGGTTCTGTGAGGAGGACTGGCCCACGGGAGTCAGGGCTGTGTCTGTGGAAGCAGGGTGGTGCAGCAGGGTGGTGCAGCAGGGTGGTGTAGCCAGGTTCTGTGGGGAGGACTGGCCCCCTGGGTAAGCATTGCAATCAGTCTATGTGCCGTGACTATCTTCTTGAGAGTAGTTCTCCTCGCGAATTTTCAGAACTCTATTTTTTTATATAATTTTATTGAGAAAATTAAATTGAATGGGGTGTCATTGATCAATGAGAATACATTGGTTTACCTGACCAGGTGGTGGTGCAGTGAATAGAGCGTCGGACTGGGATGTGGAGGACCCAGGTTTGAGACCCCAAGGTCGCCAGCTTGAGCGCGGGCTCATCTGGTTTGAGCAAAGCTCACCAGTTTGGACCCAAGGTCGCTGGCTCGAGCAAGGGGTTACTCGGTCTGCTGTAGCCCCCCGGTCAAGGCACATATGAGAAAGCAATCAATGAACAATTAAGGTGTTGCAACGAAAAACTAATGATTGATGCTTCTCATCTCTTCGTTCCTGTCTGTCTGTCCCTGTCTATCCCTCTCGCTGACTCTCGCTCTGTCTCTGAAAAAAAAAAAAAAAAAAAAAAAAGAATACATAGGTTTCAGGTAGATGTTTCTATAGCATTTGAACTGTTGATTCAGAATTCAGTTTTTTTCCTCTTAACATTCCGTTATCCAAAGTCCTATGTAAAAATTTTTTTAAAGTGTTTTTTCTTTTTTGTTACTTTCATTTATTATACTGACCATCTTTTTGTGATCTTAACCTAATATTGCTATTGATTTCAAATGTTCTAGGTCGACCTCCTGAGGGGTATGTGAAGTCAGCCTGGCATACTTGGTCGGTGGAAAGATGCTCTACGTATCTGGTATCAGAGCTGCATTCTCTCTTATGTACGTTTTGCGCTCACACAGCCACACCTGGTACTTTCCACAGCATTTAAAATGTGGGAGAGTTTTCTGACCTGGCAGATACTTGCTGTTGGCGCAGATACAGGAACTGCTCTAGCGGTCCAGGTGTGAAACGGCACTGGGGCACATATGGAAGTTTGTGACAAGGGAGAGGTAGGACAAGCAGGTACTGGGTAAGGCAAGGCAGAATCTTTTACCCAGAAATCTGCGTCACGTCGGTGTGGACATGGCCCTTATCCTTTGCTGGCCTAACCAAGGTGCCTTTCAGAGAGACAGTTCCGGCAGCACACAGCAGAGGGGTTTCATGTGGCACTGCCTGGAACTCACGCAGGATGTACCATTCGGACTGGAACCGATGGGTCGCTGCCAGTCCATGTAGAAGGACTGGGTTGCTCATTTGATAATCTTTGTTGTGTTCCTGGCTCACGAGACACATATTCCAGCAAAGGTCGTCAAGCAGAGGCTGCAGGATGCCCACCACCTAGAACTAGAAGAACAAGAATTTCAGCGGATGTTGGGGGAGAGGGTTCTCGATGCCTTCGCTCCCTGTCGCAGGGGCCGGGCACAGGTGCAGAAACTCTGGCCGTGGCTCTGCTCCACAGCGAGCCCACGGGTGTCAGACAAGACGGAGGTCGCGTTCTCAGAGACTGGGGGGCAGGGCGGAGCGGAGGGAACACGGCAGGTTGCAGCTCACACACGCTGTCCCCTTACCGCCAGAGAACAAATTACCCCAAGCAATCAGACTCTTGGGTCTCTGGGACAAGCAGTGATGAAAACTTCTGAGGTCGCTGAAAAGTTTTCATCAGAATCAGGCTCTTCCATAAGTATTCATTTGTCTTATTAAAACACTGTCTTCAGGCCGTAAGCTCCATGTTTAAGATACATACAAGAAAAATGTAAACTGTACAGAAAAAGAATGACTTTTCAGAAGCCAAAGCAAATGATACATAGACTGGGGACCCGGCTCGTTGTGCTGTGAATACTGTGGCCGCTTCCAGCTGTTTGTGGACCAAGAACAGAAAGTCAGGAGAAGAGGAGGCCTGACTGGGCAGCCTGCGGACCAGGCAGAGTGGGCGGGAACTGCAGGTAACGGGAAACCACGGTGCCGGGGAACGGAGTGTCTGCGGAGGCTCTGAATGCACAGTGACTCACGCTTTCAAGAGTCCTGATCATCAACTGTGCTTTTAACCTCTGTCAAGGAAAAGAAAAAAGAGCTTCAGAATGCAATGAATATATTTTGCTTTATAAAATCATCGCAACTGTAGGCTAACTCTCCTGGCTCCTGGCGTAATAATTGTGTAAGTTTATGGGAAGCTTGCGGTGGAGGGAAGAGTTTAATTGTCTCTGGCTCTTTAGGCACATTTGGTAAAACTGGGTTTATAAGCATGAGCAGTTTGGCTTGCCTAGATCAAGTCTACACAGGGGGTTGGATTCTTCCTTTTCCTTTTTCTTTTTCTCCTGAGGTGCACAGCCTCACACCATGCTTCGGGCAAGGAGGGCTTCTGAGGCCGGATAGAATGTGGGGCGTGCTAGGCCCTGTGAGCCCTGTCGTAAGAGTCTGTCAGGGCCGGCAGAGGGAGGACTCCTCACCTTGGCGTCACTTAGCGTCACCTGCCACTAAAGAACCCCCGGGGCTGGCTCCGTACCTTTTCACAGCTTGCAGACCGCTGCAGGGTTCTGTGAGGCAGACTCAAAGAACTGGATCAGCCCTGGCCGGTTGGCTCAGCGGTAGAGCGTCGGCCTGGCGTGCGGGGGACCCGGGTTCGATTCCCGGCCAGGGCACATAGGAGAAGCGCCCATTTACTTCTCCACCCCCCCGTTCCTTCCTCTCTGTCTCTCTCTTTTCCTCCCGCAGCCGAGGCTCCATTGGAGCACAGATTGCCCGGGTGTTGGGAATGGCTTCTTGGCCACTGCCCCAGGCGCTAGAGTGGCTCTGGTCACGGCAGAGCGACTCCCTGGAGGGGCAGATCATCACCCACTGGTGAGCAGAGAGACGCCCCCTTGTGGGCGTGCCAGGTGCATCCCGGTCGGGCGCATGCGGGAGTCTGTCTCTCCCCGTTTCCAGCTTCAGAAAAATACAAAAAAAAAAAAAAAAAAGAACTAGGTCAGTCTGTGAATAGCACTTCAGAAACAACAGGTCACCCAGAAAGCGCTGTGGTCTTATTTGGGGGGAAAACGTCATTTCTTAGGATGTTTAAGAACTTGGAGGTGGGTACTAGGATATCTGCAGCTGAATGACAAATGGTTCAGTGAGAAAATATCTGTGTGTAGTATATGTGTCTATTTGCATATGAGATAGCATGCTAAACTATGCAAATTATTCACAATTGGTAGGGTACATTGAAGGATATTATTATAAATTTTTTTGAAATATTTCTCCAGTTTTGAAAACTTATAACACAAAGAGGGAAATCTGCCAACACAAGCTGCTTTGATTATTTTGGGTGGGAAGGGTTTGTCATATGGAAGAAACTGATTGGAAGAGAAAAAAGATGTTAAGATCCACAGGGAAGTGAGAGGCAGGATCCGTGCGACTGACTGGGGCCAGCTGCACACGGACAGAAAAGCCTTCTGGGCCTTGGGGTCGCCTTGCTGTTCCTCTAGGAGTTATGGTTCCATACTCAAGCCTGTCCCTAGACCTTCAGGGAGGCCGCTGGGAACACTGCCCAGAGCACAGATCGCCGCCAGGGTGCCTGTTCTGACTTCCGTTCTCTGCGCTCAGAGCTCAGTGTGACACAGAGGAGCTGCCAACTTCAAACAGCGTTCCGTGGCCAAATAGGTGGGGAAGCCATTCTGAAAAAAAGAGTGTCTGGAGATGTGCCTGAAGCCTCAACTGCTCAACCAAGTAGAGCCAACAGCTTGAAATTTGCTGGAGCCAGGACTGGCCTGACCTTGATCTCTCTCCGACTGGCCATTAATCCCCAGCCAGCGGCAGCGCTGGGAAGCTCGGTGTAATAGATGGCATGTCATCCTGTCGGCGTCTAGGTCACCGCAATGACATACTGTATTTTCCTACTCACTTCTCAAGGACATTTAGTGAAGGGTGTAGCACATAGGTGGATAGGTCCCTCGCACTTCAGTCTGCCTGGATATATCATTAGTTGAAACAATATTGCAAACGTGGCTATTGCCCTAAGGGAGCAAAAAGAGTCACTTAGTTTCGGGCAGTTTCTGAGATGCCTGGTTTACTACTGTTAACAGTTAAAAACTGTTGCTAATAATGGTCTTTCACCAATGACGCGGAGCCTGCAAGCTTGGCTCCCTGTGGAAGCGTTTCCTTTAACCCATTTATTTTCTTCCTTTTTTTTTTTTATTGTTTAACCTCTACAGTAGGTTATAAAAATTGTGAAATTGGCTTTGTTCATGTTGCTGAGAAAAGTTTTAACAATAAAGGCTTCTACCTCCTTCATTTACTAAGTTCATCTTGGTACACATTAAAATTGTCACAGTTCTTGTGATCTGCTGATACTCTGTCAGTTATTATGGTATTTTTATAACTTTCATGTATGGTTCTATCATGACATTTATGATATAGATAAAACCTTAAGAATACATTTTATGTGATTATTAATATTGCTAATAACAACGTGATATTCACGGACTTGACTATCTTGCGCATTAAGGCACTAAAGTTACAAAACTGTCAGGAGCTCATAGCTTCTTACCAAAGAGAGATGCGTATCTACCCTTCCACACTGGGAACCAGAAGCCAAATATTAACCTCTGGAGACCAAAGATTATAAAATGTGTTGTCAATAAATGATAAAAACAGGAAACCTGACATCTTGATTGTGCTTTACCTTGTATGAAGTATTGTCACCTATAGTATTAGGGAAGGTGGCTCGCCAAATGACGATGCCATGTCTGCAAAGGGTCTTCTTGTAAGTTAGAAAAGCAGGTGGAGCCGTGTAAGACTTTAGGGTGTTTTAGTTTTGTATTCTATTATTTTTATAGTAATTGTTTTTGAAAAAAAACATATGCATTTGGTTTTCATTTCTAATGATCAAAAATACTAGATATTATTTCTAAATGCTCCTGATGATAACAGTAAACTTTTAAACAAACTTTTATGCCATGACCTGGTATGAGTCCTCCCCAGCAAGAAGTAAGGTAAAGATTAACAGAAGTATTTTAACATTTTAGAAATTTAGAAATGTATACAGGTGGTTATTTTACTGATAAGTGCCTCTGAATAAAATTAGTTATTTGCAGACATGGAAGTGTGAAACTGTTTAGAAAGATTCCCCTCATTGAGGGAATAATACTGTTCCATATGGTGACATTTGACAGAAATGATCAGAGCATTTAATTGGTGATTTTATTCATTGTATTCTTTTGCCCGGCTTTGACTCTTGGAAGGGTGTTATTTGTGCGGCATGCCTCCAACTAGGGAACGCTCACGAAGCGCAGAGCACCCGTGTGTGCGTGTGTCTGCGGAGCCATCGGGGTTCTTGTCTCTCTTCACGTGTGACTATGGGTTGAAATCCCCACATGCTGGGATGGTTGTCCTGTCATGAGAGAGGGGCTGCTGTGTCCCTGTGGATGAGGTTGTAAGATGAAAAATCTGGAGCCTCCAAAATGGTGCACAGAAGCTTGGAGTAGAATTGAGCACCGGTTTCTGAGTCTCCAGTAGTGTCTCCATCTCCCGCCCTTTCTGAATCATCAACAGTAAAGAGCGCATTTAATTCCCCCGCATTACAGATCGATGTGGCTGCTCTCGTAGAGAGGTCGCCTTCTTTACGAAGTCCCAGGGCTTTTTGGCAAGGAGGAGAAAAGAGGTTTACCCTTTTGAGCAGACAACTAGATTTCCCAAATTAAATTGGTGTATTCGTTGTAATCTATATCCCATTAATGTTTCTACCAGCTCCCGAGGAATTGGTTCTGAAGTTTGTCTCAGTTTGAACTCTGCACTGATTGGCTACTTCCTCTGCTTTTTTTGTTTTCCCTGCAGGTAGACCAACCTACAAGAGCTTCTACGTCTATTGCAAAGCCCCCTGTCAGAGCGTGCAGCCAGGAAAACTCAGGGTGCGGTGTGGGACCTGCCGGCTGGCGACGCTCACCTTGGCCCAGGTAAGGACCCGGCCGGGCAGAGGCTGCCCGGAAGAATGAACGTGTGTTTCCAGAGCTGCCTGTGCAGCTGCTGATCAGCCGCCACCCGCGCCTCTCACACAGACGTTCTTCCGTGCGGCTGTGATGCTTAACGGTGTCTGCGGTTTCGTGTAAAGCTACATAATTCTGTGACAGTTCAGGCGGCTCAGGGCCATGGCCCCATTTCTTTAGTGCAGGACGATTGAAAGGCAGGAGAGACACTCTGTTTATGAAACAAAAAGAGGGTAGACTTTGGTGGGGTGTCTTTTACAAGCTTGCTAAGATACTGGAAATGTTCTGTGTCTTGATCTGTGTGTTGGTAACTAGTTTGTACACGTATGTCAAAATTCAGTGGACTGTTCATTTAAGAATGTTCGGTAAGACACTTGAATCTATGTAGACACAAGTTAAAATCATTTAAAAAAAAAGGATTGGCGCGCTGTTGCTAAACGTAAGTTATACCTCAAGACAATGTGGCAGGAAAGTTGTGAACTGGCCAGTAGTGCGCCGTTGAAATAGGGCCCTCAAACTCACGTCTGCGTGGCCTCGGCGTGATTGTATACAGGCCACAAGCTAAGAATGTTTTTATGTTCTTAAGTGGTTGGGAAGCACCGGAAGAATAAATCTGTGTGATGTGACTATTGCGTGAAGTTGAAGTGTAACAGGACCGTGGCCCTGCCCATTTCTGCACGCGGGCTCCGCTGCTGGTGCTCCCGGGCGGGGCTGCGTGGTTGCCACAGGCGGGCGTGGCTGCTGGTGCCCCGGGGCGGGGCTGCGTGGTTGCCACAGGCGGGCGTGGCTGCTGGTGCCCCGGGGCGGGGCTGCGTGGTTGCCACAGGCGGGCGTGGCTGCTGGTGCCCCGGGGCAGGACTGCATCGTCACCACAGGCAGGCTGGATGGCCTGAGAGACCGACAGGCTCGCTCTCCGGCTCTTTAGAGGAAGGGTTTGCTGATCCCCACGTAAAACGTGGACACACCTAGTTCGTGTGTCGGGCCCGGATGCACCTGTCGTGGGTGTGACTGTGCCGGGGTGCGGGGGGAGGGTGGTCAGGGCCCAGCTGCACCTGACGTGGGTGTGACTGTGTGCCGGGGTGCAGGGGGAGGGTGGTCAGCGCAGCGGTGAGCGCTGCCTAGGAGCCGGCCAGGACAGAGCTCTGGGGCTCAGGGGCTGCAGTGCAGACAAGTGCCCCGGTCCCACGCCAGGCCCAGGATGGCTCGCGAATTTAGATTTGGCTCTGCAGGCACTGGAGAGCCAAGGCAAAATGTTAAAACCAGGGGCGATGCTTGAAATGGTGGTTTCGCACGACTTCTGAAGCGTGGTGGCAGTCTGTCCCTGGGACGGAAGTCAGTGACAGATTGAAGGCAAAGAGGTCGGTCAATGAAAGAACCTTCCGTAGGGTTCTGAGGGCCTAAATGTGGGCGGAGACTGAGGAATGTGTGTAAGGAGCATGGCGAACCCCCCAGGATGCCCTGTGGGAGCCCCCCGCCCGCCCTGGCCCCAGGCCCGGGGGGAGCAGCGGCACAGTCAGAGCATGAGTCCGTGTTTCTGCAGGACGTTCCGGCTGCACGGGCAGATCCACGTAGCGGAGCAAACCTGTGGGAGAGTCCAGGTTCATTCTGACCCCCTGACCTGGCCCTGTTCCTGGGCCTGTCGCTGAGAGTTCTTCTGTCTGGGAGATGGGAGGTTTCCCCAACTCTCCTCGGCCGCCAGCTGCCCCAGAGCGGTCAGCAGCTCTGCTGTCCCGACCCACACCCAGTCCCGGTCACACAGATGGTTGGGGGGACCCGTCTTCACTCACCTCCTACTGCTCCCAGTAGAAAGAGCAATAGCCAGGCCCTGTTGAACTCCAGCCTTAATTCTTGTCATGAATTATCACACTTAATTATATCTAACATTCTGAGTTATGTGGTGTTAGTAAATCTATTTTAGATGGAAGGAAAAAAAAGAGATGAAGTAAACGAGCTTGTAAGCGGTGGAGCAGGTGTGAACTGGGCTGTGAGCTCCAGACCTGTAGGCTCTCTTTGTCCCCTTTTGACCACACAGGTGTGTTTACACAGAGGTCATGTGTCAGATGTCCCCAGGGTGACCAGAGAGGTGACGTAAAGGTTAAGTCAGATGTCGGCAGTGCGGTGGTGAGGACCGTGGTGGCAGGGACGGGGAAGGTCATGGCCCACGGACAGGAATCGGCTCCCGCCTGGTGCTGGGTGGCTCAGTCGTTCATGTAATGAGAAATAGAAATGTGTCACTGTATGTGAAGTTTCTCACTGAAACACTGCTCCACGGGGGGGGCGCGGGGAGGGGACAGAAAACAGACAAAAGGCCAGCACAGCCAGCAGCACCTGTCTGAGGGCTCCGTGGCACCTGCCCATGACGGGTGTAGCTGGGCCTGGCGCGAGCGGGCGCCCCACTAACGCGAGTGACCGCTGAGAGGCAGCACGGTGTGAGCTGCCCAAGACGGCCGCAACCAGACTGCCTGGGGCGAAGCCCCCACGTCCCTGTTCCCACCAGTGTAAGCTTGGGGACCTCCGTTAACGGGGACGTGGTATCGAGTTCTTACTTCTTGTGACAATTATTGATATATGAAGAGTACTGAGCATGCTAGTTGGAACATAAAAACCTTAAATGCTATATTATTATGTTATTGTGTTTGACATATATTTCTATAAAGGCTCACACAAACAGAAACATACACCGTCCACGTCACCTTCAACTCAGTCCAGGCTTTGTCTCATTCTTGTAGAGAAGTGCAAAGCCTGTTCACTGAGCGCTGTGCTGAAGCCACGTCCCCTGCTCACAGGGCCCAGGCCTTCTTCTGAGGGGTGACCTCGTCCACCCCCGCGGCCTCGGCCCCGCCCCCGGATCTGGTGCCCCCTCCCCTCGTCCACCCCCGCCCCCGGCTCTGGCGCCCCCTCCCCTCGTCCACCCCCGCGGCCTCGCCCCGCCCCCGGCTCTGGCGCCCCCTCCAGTGACCGTCCCGCACTCTGCCAGTTCCCAGAACTGCTGCACACTGATTGTTAAACTCAGACTTTATTCCCCCTACGCTGCCTTTTGCTCTGCACGTCCCTGATCCCCTGACCCCTCTCTTAAGTTTTTCTAGAGTTTTCCTCTCCTCCCCTGACAGTCCACAACTTCAACTGCGTTACTTCAGATATCATTGAATTTACGTTCTATATTCTCTGCAGTCGACCAGAGACTGTAAGCCTCATAAAGTCAGATAACTTGCCAGTGTGGGTCCCTGGCTCATTTTCAGCACTTCACACAGCGCCTGGCCCGTAACGGGACACCAGACTAATAATGCTACGTGACTGTCATCTGTACTTGAACTCTCACACGTGCCTTGACGGATCTACATGCTTTAGAAATCCTAGTTGGTATTTTGATTATACTAATCATAACAACTCTGATTGTTTTGCTACAGTTGATTTTTTTCTTATATATATTTTTCTGGTACTAGTATTTTTCTCTAATTCTCCTGACAGACCTGCAGTGTGACCCTGTGACCCATGAGGGTCAGCACATAGGCTGAGTGGTGGGCCCATGCTGCACGGTGAGCCGGTGCTGGCTGGTCCAGCAGTGAGCAGTCCCATCTCTGTTTCTCAAAGCCCTGGGCTTTCCTGGGGGCAATGGCTCGCTGTACAAATCTGATCATCGGTGTCCCATTATCCAGCTAAAACCTGGGTACTTAGAAGATCCTTCAGAAGTATTCTTGGAAAAACATGTTTAAGGATTTTTTTTTTAAATGACAATCTTCTAAGACTAGTTAAAGATGATTTAATCTAGAATTTTAGTCCAGTTTCTAGAAATTATAGACCTGGCTCTTAGCAAGCAAATAGGCATTTCCATATTTTATTAGTGACAACAAATACACACTCATAGAGCCTTCAGATGGTACCTCTGTGGATCAGGTGACCAGTCACACGGCTGACTGGCCTGCCAGCTACAGTTTGACAATGATGTAGCAAGTGTTGAACTTGTCCTGAGGAAGGATTCCTATATAGAGGATACACAAGCGCTCAATTTCATTTTCCAGAGATTTGTAAAGATTTGCAACTTACACAGTTTCGTCTGGTCCGGGAAAAAAAGAAACGAAATAAGATGTAACCTGTCTGACTAGTTATGATGGAGCAGTGGGCGGGGTATCTGAACTTCCGTAGGGGCTTTTTACACACAAGGAGAAAAATTGGAACCTATGTAGCCACCTGGGTTATTTTTTAAAATGTAGTTGTATTTTTTCTGGTCTGGGGAAATAAGCCTGCCACAAGCCCCGTGCCTTTCACAAGTCTTAACAGTAACCTCCTAAAATTGTTTTATAGTTGTTTTGGGGTATTTATGCATAAGCCAACACTTCCTCAACAGTCTTTAAAATTTGCATGTAGTAATAATGACCTGGCTTCCATACGTAATTCTGCAACATTTAATTGTTTGCATGTTTGCTACTTAATAAAAAGTTGTCAAGGAAGATGGATAGCCGTTTCGTCCTGGTGTTAAGGAGGGGACAACTGATGTCTGAAGTTTTGGCACGACCTTGGGGACAAGGTTTTTCTTCTCTCCAAATCAAATTACCTTTTCATTTCACGGTGACCTTGACCAGGGTTTCCACTCTTCAAAATAGCCTATAGAAAAAAAAGGAGCCCTCACTCAAAACCAGTGAGCAGCAGCTGATTGGGAAAACATGGCAAGCATCCAGTTTTCAATTGCCTGTTCCAGGACTGTCCACGGAGGTCCACACGAGAACGGCACCGGCTGTGAGCACAAAAGAGAGGCTGCTTTGCCCAGGCTCACAGGTTTCTGACTGGGTTCTGGGACAGTGAGATAGGTGACTTAAGGTAACCTACGTCATCACTGTTTTTCTCGCTAGTGTGGACAATCAAATGATTGCCTACATCATCCTTGGCCGTTTTATTTTTCTTAATCCAGAAAAGTGGGCAGAAAAAGAAAGGGTTCTCAAGATATGGGGACCATACACTGCTTTTGGAAAATAACTAGAATTAAGGAAACAATTCCTATTGAAAAAAAAATTAGCACCAACAGATTTAAAGATGGTTGTCCGTCTCCCTTTCCCGTGGATCCCACCAGACTGGCGATGGGAATGGCGGAGGGATGGTGCCTTCTGCCGTCTGTCCCACGGGTTCTATCGTAGGTGTCGGGGTGAAGCGCGCGCCTTCTGGCCAGGAAGCCCGGCGGAGAGGCAGAGGCAGCTCTTAGCGCGAGGGCTCAGAGATTTGCCAGCACTGATTTGTACACACACAGACAACCAGAAACAGTGGGACTCGTTCAGCAGTTTTCCCAGGCTGGTG
The DNA here is from genome assembly GCF_036850995.1 of Saccopteryx leptura. Lineage (NCBI taxonomy): Eukaryota > Metazoa > Chordata > Mammalia > Chiroptera > Emballonuridae > Saccopteryx > Saccopteryx leptura. Next base: position 2,024,473 of record NC_089505.1, on the reverse strand, counting down.
CAGTTCCATTAGAATCTTAGGCTGATGAAGGAGGTCTGATCCTGGGGATCGTTCCAAGAGGGTTCCTCCTCCTCAGCTCTGCAGGTGTCTGCTCACTGCATCCAACAGCACCCTCGCCCGCATCGTGGGTACCCTGGGTCTGAGGGTCCCCCCGCCTGCGTCGTGGGTGCCCTGGGTCTGAGAGTCCCCCCGCCCGCGTCGTGGGTGCCCTGGGTCTGAGGGTCCCCCCGCCCACATAGTGGGTGCTCTGGGTCTGGTGGCCCCCCCACCCATGTCGTGGGTGCTCTGGGTCTGGTGGCCCCCCCACCCATGTCGTGGGTGCCCTGGGTCTGGTGGTCCCCCCTCCCGCATCGTGGGTGCTCTGGGTCTGGTGGTCCCCCATCCCACATCGTGGGTGCCCTATGTCTGAGGGTCCCCCTCCCATATGGTGGGCACTGTCCGACGATGCTCCCTCCTGCATCTGGCCACCATGCCCATCACTGCCTATGTTCTAGGTGCACGGTGCATCCTATGGAAAATAAAGCTCCCCTGACAGAAAGAACCAGCTCTTCTAACAGGACATAGGCTTAACATGCAGCAGGAATATTGATGAGTAATGTATGTATTGGCTCCGATCATAACAGAAGACAGAATGAATGCAGGCGTGCAGTAGGACAGCACACAGCATTGTCTGGCGCCCTGGGCCCGGGGCCACTCGGAACAAAGACATGGCGGGTGTGGCCGCCCGTGGTCCTCCCCCCCCCCTGTCCCCCCCCCTCCCCGCTGCAGGTGCTGGAATTCTGCTCCTGGCATGTCCTAGCTGTGTGACTTTGGGCAGGTTGCTGACCTTCTCTGTCTCAATCTCCTCGTCGTAAAATGGAAGTGAACATTTCACTGTAGTCACAGCAGAGATGTGACTTAACTCGTGGAAGCGTTCTATACTGTGCCGGGCACCTAATAAACAGCAGCTGTCGGGTCGTCCCGTTGCCTGTCCAGTTGAACAGCCGTCTACCCAAAACGCATCAGCGCAGCTGCCGAACTCACACCCTGAGCTCACGCCCCCCGAGCTCTTCTGTACCAACCGAGCTGCAAACTGTGGGTCCCTCTTGCACACACTCTGGACCCGAGTCATCCACCATTAACATCTTTTTGTTTGCACCCAGTTTAGATTAATCTTTTTTTAATCGAACTTATCAGGGTGACATTGGTTCACAAAACCGTACAGATTTTGAGCGTGCAGCTCAACAAAGCATCATGTACACACTGCCCCCTGTGCCCATCGCCCCAGCGGAGTCTCTTTCTGCTGCCACCTGGCCCCCTCTGGCCGCCCCCGCCCCCACACTGCCTTTCCCTCTGGCCACCCCGCCCCCACCTTTCCCTCTGGCCCGCCCCCACCTTTCCCTCTGGCCCCCCCACCTCCCCCCCCACCTTTCCCTCTGGGCCCCCCCCCTTTCCCTCTAGCCCGCCCCCACCGCCTTTCCCTCTGGGCCCCCCCCCCACCTTTCCCTCTGGCCCGCCCCCACCGCCTTTCCCTCTGGGCCCCCCCCACCTTTCCCTCTGGGCCCCCCCCCCTTTCCCTCTGCCCCCCCGCCTTTCCCTCTGCCCCCCCCCCGCCTTTCCCTCTGCCCCCCCCACTGCCTTTCCCTCTGGCCCCCCCCACCTTTCCCTCTGGCCCGCCCCACTGCCTTTCCCTCTGGCCCCCCCCCCCCCTTTCCCTCTGCCCCCCCCCCCCCCGCCTTTCCCTTTGGCCTGCCCCCCCCCCGCCTTTCCCTCTGCCCCCCCCCCGCCTTTCCCTCTCCCCCCCCCGCCCCCCCCCTTTCCCTCTGCCCCCCCACCTTTCCCTCTGCCCCCCCCCCCCGCCTTTCCCTCTGGCCCGCCCCCCCCCCGCCCCCCCCCGCCCCCCCCTTTCCCTCTGGCCCGCCCCCACTGCCTTTCCCTCTGGCCGCCCCCACATGGCCGGGTTTGGCGTGTTATGTGTACAGTGATTGCGGAGGCCAAGAGCTCTGGATGGCTTTCCCCTACAATCGCTGTAATTACTTTATCCGAAAAAGAACTTCATCTTTGCCACTGTAATGAGATACTCTGCCATGGAACAGCATTAGAGCTAAAAGGTTTCTGATGAGAAATAGTGCAATAAATAGGGTAAGATGGCAAATGCCTGGCGTGATGGATTTTATTTGAAATTGGTTTATAGATTAAGGGTAATTTATGTGAGGAAATTTATTAAGAAATATAGTCTAAATGCATAATCATCCCTAAACTTAATATTTGTTAGAGATTAATTGTTGGTCAAGAGCCTACTTACTTCTCTTAGTATCAAAACCGAGTCTCGCAAATGTAGGAAAGTCTTGAAATGTATCCAAGCTTACTGAGCAGTAAGCGCGCATTATTCTTCTTTTTGTTTATCGATTCAATTACTGGGTCCTTCTGAGTTTGGAGAGTTTAGTGGAAGAGTCATTGCCACTTATTTAGTGCTCATGAAATAGTTTTCGTTTGTAAGGCGCATTTCGAATGCCCCAATGGTGAGGGTGTCACGGAGCCTGCAGTACGTTCAGTGTGTGTTGACGTCAGGCCTACAGAGAGGCCACCGGGTGGGTGGCTTCACGCCCCATGAAGACGTCAGGGCTGAGAGGGAGCAGGCCCACAGTGCAGGCCTGCCCGCCACTGACATCGAGCCCCCGGCTGTTCATCTTATGAAAGTTTTCTTCTCCAATGTATCTGTGCATGTATTTTTTTTTTTTTTTGTATTTTTCTGAAGTTGGAAACAGAGAGGCAGCCAGACTCCCGCATGTGCCCGACCGGGATCCACCCGGCACGCCCACCAGGGGGCGATGCTCTGCCTATCTGGGGCGTCGCTCTGTTGTAACCAGAGCCATTCTAGCACCTGAGGTGGAGGCCACAGAGCCATCCTCAGTGCCCGGGCCAACTTTGCTCCAATGGAGCCTTGGCTGCAGGAGGGGAAGAGAGAGACAGAGAGGAAGGAGAGAGGGAGGGGTGGAGAAGCAGATGGGCGCTTCTCTTGTGTGCCCTGGCTGGGAATCAAACCCGGGACTCCTGCACGCCACGCCGATGCTCTACCACTGAGCCAACCGGCCAGGGCCCTGTGCATGTATTTCTATGAATACAGTCAGAGCTTTAACATTCCAACATTTGGGGTTATACTTGGTTTCTTTTCGTCTTTCTTTTAGCATTTTGTTTCTCCAGAAATGTTTTCAAGTTTCCCAACCACTTCCTTCTACTAAAGATTCACTCATTTACCAAAAAGTATGTGTGTGTGTGTGTTTTACAACAGTTGTGAAGTCTGCAGCATCTTATATTGAATTGGATCCTGGCAGCGGCTTTCAGAGGCATCTCAGTGTGCGCTGGACAATGTGGTCTCCCCCAGAGCACCCGAGATGTCAGACTCCTTCGTCCTTCTCCTCGCGCCTTATCCTGTGGGGCGTCGGAGCGAACAGAGGCAAAGGCAGGGCCCTCCACACCCCACGTGCTGAGAGCCGGGATGGAGCCCAGGAGCTCGGAGCCCCGAAGACCTGGCTACGCGTTTTATAACCAAATACGTTCTGAATAGGTTGTTACAGTAAGAAACTGGCTATTCGCTCATTTAGGGAACCAGCTGCTGGTGAAGTGGCTGTCAGCGGACTCACCTCCAACCAACCAGCTCCTGCAAATGGCCCAGAATGTACGTGTCTGAGACGCAGCAGGCTTGTCTGTCTGAAGACCGAGGTTTTCAGAAAAGTTCTGGGTCATTCTGAGGGCTCTGAAAGGTCCCCCCAGTGTTTCGGCCGAGGTTCTGGTGGGAGAGGAGCTGCAGACGGGGAGAGGGGGGCGAGAACTGAGTGGGCCCTTGCACTCGGCCCGAGCAAAGAGTGGACGGAAGGGGATTTCCATCAGACCCGTGTGGGAGTCTGGGCGAAGCCAGAGCGGTCACCTCCGCCAAGGGGAGCGGGAGCCCTGCGTCTCCGGCACCAGCAGGACCCTGGGCGGGACACCCTGATTATCTAACTGGAATTCAGTTTAGCCACCTAGAATGTTATTCAGTTATTCATTGTTCAGGATGATACCGTTTAAAACATTTAAAGAGAAATATTCATAGGGACTACACACAATGTTTTGACAACATCACATAACTAAATATACTTAAAAAACACAAAGGGAAAGAAAAGCTTTATGTAAAGGAAGTTTTCCATATACTTTATATTGTTCTAAGTCTCAGTTACTCATCTCATGTTTTAAAGTGGGGTCGCTGCGTCGGTTGGCAAGCAGTGATGACCACAGGCGGTGATGACCACAGGCAGTGATGACCACAGGCAGTGATGACCACAGGCAGTGATGGCCACAGGCGGTGATGACCACAGGCGGTGATGACCACAGGCAGTGATGGCCACAGGCAGTGATGGGACTCACGCCTCACACGGGCTTACCCACAGGGCCTGTGCCTGTTGTCTTAGGCGCCACCTGGGCTGTGTGTGGCTTTCCTGGCCACATCCCTCGTGGCACAGCCTGGCCTCGTGGCCCCCAGTCTGCAGGCAGGGCAGGATGGTGGGGTGCAGCCATGCTTATTTTATTTGGAAAAGGAAATAGTAGCGTTAATACATTTTAGAAAACTCTCTACAGGCTTCTTTTTACATCTCATTGTTTCTAACTTGGTTATGTAATCACTTATCACCACGGCTGCCATTTTGGTAAATGCCTGCTTATCTGAGATCGTTTTCATGAACTCATTGACTTCATTATTGGGTCCAAATTGTGCTGTTATGTTCTCTATTTGTATCACTATGGCTATCGTGGGGAATATGGCCAACCTTGAACTTGTTTTTGTGCGTGAAATGCCACTGTTGTTTTAGCATTTGTTTCTACACATAAATGTAGCTCTCTGGTTTTCTCTGGAATGAAATTGATAAATTATCTATGTGACCACATAGAAGCTTTATCGAGATTTGTGGAAAGAAACAAGAGATCTTTAGGGCACCAGGTTAATTTATTTGTTCTTGGCTTAGGAAGTAAATGGCCCCAAAGCCTCGTTGGGGAAAGAAGTAGAACACAGAAGCCCTGTCTTACTGCACGATTGCCCTTTGTCGACGCCTCACAAAGAGCAAGTTTATTACCTCGCTCTGTACAGTGTGAGTGCAGAGGGCCACACGGAAACCCTACACCCGGGCGGGGCAGACCAGAACGGGGGGTGTTTTCTTCACAGTTATTTTACAGAAGACCTGATAAAGACACACGCGCTTCCATTTGGGAATATCCAGCTTCCTGCAAAAATGCATCCTTGAAGCCAGACGGGGAATGCAGAGCTTCACTGACTTCGCCGTGAGAAAGAGGCAAAAACGTAGAATTAAATACGGGGACCCGAGCTCAGAGTCCTGTTGGGGGCGTTCACATTGAGTGATGCTCGTTTTCTCACGAGGAAAGGGCGTGGGGAGTGGGGTAGGGATTAGAGCCCTCGAGGGAAATCCAGGAACCGCATAAGAAAAAAAAGTGGATGTTTTTCTTTAGTAAAGAGAAAATAGAAGAGTTCCAGTGTCCTCAGGCCGCCGGCTCGGTCTGTTAGAGCATCTCCGACCTGTGGAGGTGGTGGTGAGGTCTCCGGTCAGGGCACCTGCAGGAACAGGTCGATGTTTCTGTTTCTTTCTCTGTCCCCCTTCCGCTCTCTCTGAAATCAGTAAATTAAAAAAAATTATAAAAATAGGAAAATAAGAAGCCAGGAAAATGGAAGAGCAGGCCCTTCTGGATTAAGACTGTTTCTAAGCGACTCGTGGGCTCCGCTGGTTTGTGGGTGGGTGTTGCACTGGTTTGTGGGCAGGTGTTGCACTGGTTTGTGGGCGGGTGTTGCACTGGTTTGTGGGCGGGTGTTGCACTGGTTTGTGGGTGGGTGTTGCACTGACGAGGTTCGAGTCCACAGCCTGAGCCCGCGAGGGGCCCTTGCCTCTGTGGGCAGTTCTAGCCTACAGTCCCTCGCCGGCATGATTAAACTAAGGGTCCTCCCAGCTAGTTCCAAAGGACTGTGTTTCTAGCTAGTGTCAGAATGGCCCCGAGTTCTCTCTGTGTCTTCCAGATTTTCGTTTGTACATTGGCAATTCCGTCCTGATTTAGAAAGCCGCCCTAGTGAGCACACGCTGACCCACTGCCTGGGGAGGGACCTACAGTGACCGGATGCAGCCCTTGTCTGAAGCTGGTGGCATCCCCTCACGGACAGACGAGCTTTGTCCTCCACAATGTGCTAAAAACAAATGTAATTTCTCTTTATTACCAACTCAGGTAGTCCATTTAAAGTCACTTAGGTACAGGATCAATGTGATCAAATGTCCTGTCACCGGTCAGTTGTATAGGGTAGCTGTGATGCTAAGGTATTAAAGCTTCGCATAAGGGGATGTAAGAAAGATTATACATACATACATGTACATATATGCATCCATGTAAATACATCTATACATATACCCACAAAGTAAATGGAGTGTGACCAGAAGTCTCAGACTCTCACTCGGGGGCCCCTCTACTCCTTGTGTCGCTGGACCCAGGCCCCGGGTCGAGAGACCTTCTCCTCTCTGGGCCGGCACGGCACACGTGCAGGGGACAGGTTTGCACTCGCGTTGTGGAGTAAGCGAGTAATTGCACCAATGGCGTCAGAGCCACCGGGTGCCGTTGACCTACCCGTGATCCTAGACTAGGACTGACCGTGCAGCCGTCCACTCTAAACTCCATCCCGATACAGAGCTTGTGCCTGTGACGGACGCGCGAGGTTTGGCCACCAGCCGTCCGCTCTAAACTCCATCCCGATACAGAGATTGTGCCTGTGACGGACGCGCGGGGTTTGGCCACCAGCCGTCCGCTCTAAACTCCATCCCGATACAGAGATTGTTCCTGTGACGGACGCCAGCCGTCCACTCTAAACTCCATCCCGATACAGAGCTTGTTCCTGTGATGGATGCCAGCCGTCCGCTCTAAACTCCATCCCGATACAGAGCTTGTTCCTGTGATGGACGCGCAGGGTTTGGCCGCCAGCCGTCCGCTAGAGCTCCCTGAGCCTCGGAGGCCGTATCGCCTTCCCCGCCAGCTGTTTCCGCTCACACAGCCCTTCCTGGCAGCGAGTTATTTCACCTGAGATCTGTCTCCACCCCTGACTTCTAGCTGTGCCTTTTGGGAAAAGCACCAAATACCCAAGAAATCTCCTACCCAGCAGCATGCCGTATGCTTTGCACGGCTGAAAGGATTCACTTCCTGGGTCCCCTTTCTCCACTAAACGTATGATTCTCAAGTGTAAGAAAGGCCAAGAGCATTGCCTTGCCACAAAGCAACTCACCTTCCCGGGGACAGCTTTGGAGTCAGGGCAGGTGTGGCATGAGTGTGAGAGGGAAACCCCCGTGGGAGTGGGGGTGGGCAGAGCGCCCACAGACCGCAGGTGGAACTTGGGTAGGGCTAGTGTGGACAAACGAGGGTCCATCCAGAATGTTCCTGAGAAGAAGCCTGAACTGTGGACAGGTCAGAGGGGGTCATGTCCATGGGCACTTCTTCCTGGAATAGCAAAGGCTAGAGAACTGAGGGGCGTGGGCAGGAAAGGCGGCTGAGTGAGAACAGGTGTGGGGGCCCGTCAGGGACGGAGAAGCAGGGCTGTTCCCGACGAGGCTTGCTCAGCCGCTGGACCCTGCGTGCCGAGTGGTGGTCTTTATACGGCCGCTCCAGGTGGTTCTAGAACAGGCCTTTTGCAACGTAAACTGCACCAGGTGTCCGGCGGGACCTGTGTTGCTGTCCTTGTCAGCTCCCTAGAGGCACTGCCAGTCCGAATACAGATTTAGTTCTGTAAATAACAGCGTCCAGTCACACAAAAGACAAGCCACCAACCCAACCAGAAGCTGTCCCCGTCCTCCCGCTAGGGCCTGTGCCGGGCAGAGCACATGCCGGAGGGCCAGGGGAGGCGGCATCCTTCTCTCCTTCCCTTCTGAGCGTCACCTGTTCCCCGTCCCTGCTCCGGCCAGCTGCCGACGTCACACGCGGGAGTCTCCTTCCCTTCTGAGCGTCACCCCGTTCCCCGTCCCTGCTCCGGCCAGCTGCCGACGTGGCACGCGGGAGTCTCCTTCCCTTCTGTCACCCTGTTCCCTGTCCCTGCTCCAGCCAGCTGCCGACGTGGCACACGGGAGTCTCCTTCCCTTCTGAGCGTCACCTGTTCTCCGTCCCTGCTCCGGCCAGCTGCCGACGTCGCACGCGGGAGTCTCCTTCCCTTCTGAGCGTCACCCCGTTCTCCGTCCCTGCTCCGGCCAGCTGCCGACGTCGCACGCGGGAGTCTCCTTCCCTTCTGAGCGTCACCCCGTTCTCCGTCCCTGCTCCGGCCAGCTGCCGACGTCGCATGCTGGAGCACCCGGAGGACGCGAAGGAGAGGCAGGGGGGCTTCTCCCCCAGCGGGGACGGAAGCGGCTGCCTCTGGGCTCTGGGGGGCGCTCCATGCAGATGCTGGCTGGCCCGGCTCCCGTGCAGGCTGCTGAGAGGCCACCGTGGGACACGTCACCTTCACTCCAGCGGTGACTCCTCCCTCAGCTCCCAGGGTCTGTTCTCCACCTGTGCTCTCTCCGTGTGCAGCTTGTCAGCCTTCCGGAAGCCTTTGTGGGGAGAAGGTCTTTGTGAAGCCCTTTCTCACTTTCCAAGGAGGAGCATCCGCACGTCATGTGCTTTAACGAACTCTGGGATTGCAGGCGGCGCCCGGCGTCACCGTGACCAACGGGCAGCTGGCTTTCCGTATCAGTTTTACGGATGGGACTCAGAGCCCGAGTCACCATGTCCCCCCAACTCTGGAAGGGCCACATCAGTCCCTCTGGGCCACTGCACTGAAGCCCTTCTCTCCCGATTTCAGATAAAGGGCTGTGTCCCACTGGGATGAGGTGCTGATAGGACAGTTTTCAACAAAGGGGTTATCTTCCCCAGTGATCCCCACCCAGTCTGCAGTACACCAGCCATGCACACACTCGGTCAGCATGGGGTGTCCATAACTGTGTCGTGTGTTGGACTGGGGGGGTGCAAATGGAAGCTTTGTACTTCCCACCCAAGATGGCCATGAACCCCAAACTGCTCTAAAGCAATACAGCATTTAGCAAATCCAGTCGCTGGTTCTGAGGTTTATAAGTCTGCATATGGGACCGGGACCCCTTCTCGGTACCTGGTGCTCCAGGTGAAACCCGAGTGCAATGTCGCGTGCATCATAAACCGAGCCCAGAGCCCTTCTGCAGTGTGGGAAGCGTGTCCTTGCACGTAGCAGTGGTCCGGTCCACATGACAGCCGTGTGAATCGGGACAGGTATGTATACCCGAGAAAACCCCACACGGTGCAGAGAGAAAAACAGAATCTCCGAAGAACCAGCCTGAGGTGGGGTCGGGGCTTGAACCCGCACCATCTGAGAACGAAGTCTCCGGGTTTGCTCACGGCCGCCTGCCTCCTGTCTGGACGGAGCGTAGCCCCTGCAGCGGCACTTTGTGGTTTCGAACACTGCCCGCTCCACAAGGCGTTTGGGAGAGTTCAGCCTGCAGGGTCCCTGTCCTGCTTTGCTCCCGAGCTGCTCCTGTATTTCCTTTGATGTGGGTGTGGGGCCCAGGCTGTGGACTGTGGACGCCCTGACATGTCCTTTGCTGGGTGTTGTGTTATAGATGTTCCAGCCGTCAGTTCAATTCCAGCGCACAGTATCACAATAATAAGAGCTGAAAATTAGCTGAAATGCGGGCCCTGGTAGCACAGAGTGGCTGTCACTTAGACAAAGCTGTTACTCACCCGTCTTTCCCGGCGAGGAAGAGATTTTTAAATCACTGATAACGAAGGACATGGAGGACGCTGGAATCTGACGTTCTTCGCCTGACGTCTTGTCCTCCCTGCTGTCTCATCCACGCGAGGCTTTTCACCCTTGGAGTAGCGAGTCTTTGTTAACCCTCTGAGTGAGGACGTGCATGAACGTTCGTACTGCTCAAGGGTTAATAAGGACCTGAAAGACTTTCAGTTTAACTTGGAGCATTATGTTCAGCTGTGAATTTTTGTGTCTTTCATTTGGAGAATCACGATTTTGGAGGAGAATGGGCAGGAGAGTAACTTGGTACAAATACCGGTTTCTATAGCCGGTTCTGGCCTGCTGTTTATTGGGAAGACGTTGCAAATTTATCGGGTACAACTTGAAATTTAGTACACATTTGCTTTCAAATGGCTATGTATTATCTTGAACTTTGAAAATACCAATGAGTTTAGAAAAAAAAAATCTGTAAGATTGGAAAATGTGCTGTGGTGTATAGTTTAGGTGAATTATATGCTAAATAATACCACAAATCTGGGAAATGTCAATTTATATGTTCAGAAAAGCGGAGCCCAATACAGATCTCATAACAGTGTCAATTTTGCCCTTTTTGGCTGAGGCTTTATTAAGGTTTGTCAGCACAGAAGACCAGGGTGGGCTGTGGTGTCCTTTCGCGTTATTACAGTTTTATGTATCGCAGTTTTGAAATAAAGGCCTCGTCCAGGAGGCTGAAACTGGCGTTGTGAGAAAGGGGAGAAAATTGGTTTGCTTTAGATTTCCCCCAGATCTGCAGACCAGGACTGCCCGGCACAGCCCGTCCCACCTCCGGTCTGTGGGTTTCTGACATTCCCGAGCAGCTGTGGGTCATGCGTCTCTGACTCCAGGGAGGGGTCAGGAGGGAAGGCCAGTCAGGGAGGGACGAGCACGCTCACAGAGGGACATTCTGGCCGAGGGACCCGGTGGGAGGTGACGCTGTGTGCGTTTGTTCAGTCACTTGCTTCTAAGTCCTTGAGAACTTCCCTGTGTGTGGTCATTCCACTTTCGTTTGCCGAGTGTCTGACCGGGGGGCTGGACAGCCCGCCCCCCGGGGTCTGCATGCCTTGGCAGGACGCTGCACACGGCTTGCTCTCTAACATGGCAGCCACAAGCCACACGTGGCTCTTGACATTTTTATGAATTAAAAATGAAATAAAATTAAGTGGTTTCTCAGCCAAGGAGTGACCAGCTTTCCAAGGGCTCAAAAGACACTGCCCTGTGGTACCTTCTAAATACAAGTCATTCCGTCACCCCGGAATTCTCGAGTGTAGGGGGTTCCGGTTGGGTCAGTGAGGTGAGTTATTTGGATTATTTTTTAGTTTTAAGTGTATTTTCGTAAAACTAAGAAGACAGCGAGGAGGAAAGGAAGAAGAGAGTGCAGTGGTTCCCTGGCTTCCGCTGCCACGAGGGGCTGTTGGGCAAATACATTTGTAAAATTGTGTTATTTGATTTTGCTCACTTGGATTGTTAAAAATGGCACTGCCCACCTGGATGATGCTGTCAGGTGATACTGCTAATTACCTTCCTGCTTGGGAAGGGGCTTTGCTATGCTAGTGTATGCTGGAGGAGGGGTTTTCATGCCAAAAAGTTAAGGGAAGGAGACCATGTGTTTGCAGAGTGAGAGAGGCAGTCAAGATGGCCGAGAGAGGAGAAGGGAGACGGGGAACCAGAGTGAGTAAAACTGGTGGTGACCTTTGATTCTAGGAGACCCCTGATGTGTCAGTAGCTTCGTGAGCACTGGAGGAGTGGGTTTTGGGGTCCTGTGTGTTTACTCGCCTGCAGGTGCAAGGCTAGAATACAGGAATGGCCCACCAGTTTTTGGCTCCACTGTTCTTTATCATCTGTCCGAATCTCATGGGAACTTGCACCGGCCTGGCTGTGATGGCCGTGACTACTGGCCATTCAGTGGTGGTGGGTGGGGGGAGTCAGACTGCAGTGATCCGCTTAGGGGAGTTTTGTGGGAAAGGAGTCCCAGCCCGCAGACGAGCTCAAACCTCCCTTGATCACAGCCGGTAGTGACAGCTCAGCAGCTGGGACTGAGGCTGCTTTGCTCCACAGCTTAGTTTAGTCATCGTGTTGAATTCCCTCAGATGTGTGTGTCTGGCATGTGAAACTTGGGACCAGAAATCCTTGGTTCTTATAAGATAGAGTGGCTCGGCCCTGGCCGGTTGGCTCAGCGGTAGAGCGTTGGCCTGGTGTGCGGGGGACCCGGGTTCGATTCCCGGCCAGGGCACACAGGAGAAGCGCCCATTTGCTTCTCCACCCCCCCCCTCCTTCCTCTCTGTCTCTCTCTTCCCCTCCCGCAGCCAAGGCTCCATTGGAGCAAAGATGGCCCAGGCGCTGGGGATGGCTCCTTGGCCTCTGCCCCAGGCGCTAGAGTGGCTCTGGTCGCGGCAGAGTGACGCCCCGGAGGGGCAGAGCATCGCCCTCTGGTGGGCAGAGTGCCGGGTGGATCCCGGTCGGGCGCATGCGGGAGTCTGTCTGACTGTCTCTCCCCATTTCCAGTTTCAGAAAAATACAAAAAAAAAAAAAAAGAAAAAGAGTGGCTCACCATCTCTCCCGTCCCACAGCAAGGTAGGGAAGGAGGCCGTGCATACACAGAGGAACCCGTTGCCTAGGTAGCCACCTGTTAGGGGTCAGGAGCCTCTCCAGAGGGATTCAGCAGGGACACTAGGTCAGAAGACTACCTACCAGACCAGAGCTAGGCCCGTGCAGCCCAGGGAGGCTGGATGTCCACAGGAACCATGCCTCAGGTCACTTTTGGCTATTGGCCAGGTTCACGTGGCCAAAGGCCCCTGAGGCCACACCCTTCTCCCGAAGCTCTTCTTCCTTCTCCACCGCCTTAGGGTTTCCCCACTTGGTTAACGGCTACCTGCCTGATGCATGTGATTCTCAATGTGGGAAAACACTGTGACCCCCACATTTAAAAGCAAAGTGCAGGGCAGGAAGTCTTACCTACAGGACGCCGTGTGTTTGGGAGAACACAGTGCTATCCGTGAAATGCACTGTGCCCCGCCCCGGTGCTCACGCTCAGGTGTTTACAGAAATCCTTTTGTAATGCTCTATTCAGACCAGCAGGAAAACGCCAATAGTAACCAGTCAGATGCTTTGTGACCCAACAATAACAGGCTCTAGAAGGAAGTGAAAAGTGGTTTGCACAGGACCTTACTTGAATTGTTTCAAATAAGACCATAATTGTTCACTTGTGAATTAAATGTAAGACACCAACAAATGTTTGATTACAATTACACAAGTTATTGGTAAGGAACAATTACTGAGATCCACCCTGATGAAACACTAACTGTGTATATCAGTGGTCCCTAACCCCTGGGCCGCGGACTGGTACCAGTCCACAGAGAAAGAATAAATAACTTACATTATTTCTGTTTTATTTATATTTAAGTCTGAACGATGTTTTATTTTTAAAAAATGACCAGATTCCCTCTGTTACATCCGTCTAAGACTCACTCTTGACGCTTGTCTCATAAGTTCGACCATTATATTTTAAAATACCAGAGTTTTTACGCCGGTTGCATAATTTTATTTTGTGCATTTATCCATCCCACCCTAAAGGCCGGTCCATGAAAAACTTTTCTGACATTAAACCGGTCCGTGGCCCAAAAAAGGTTGGGGACCACTGGTGTATATAACCCTACAGAAGGGGCCCGCGGCACTCCTGCTTGTAAAGGATCCCGACAGAATAGGGAGGCTGCCCGGGTCCTGTAAGTTTCAGTGGCCATGCGGCGGGGATCCTCTCTGGGCGGGCGTCCCCACAGCGGCCCGGGAGGGGCAGGCTGAACCTGTCCACCTCTCCAGTCGACAGGCCAGTGGGCCACATCCGAAACCGCCTAGAGCCCTGCGCTCTCACCACCTCCTGTGTGCGGCGAGCCCTCTGGGCAGACAGCTGTGTGGACACGTACGGAGGGGGTCGGGAGGAGTCCCGAGAAGAAGCTCTCTGGCACACGCATGCGCTACAAACCATGCCTCTACTCTTAACCAGCCAGGAGTGCAGAACCTTCACAAGGCGGGTCCCAGGGCGGCAGTGTAGACGTCATCTCGCCCACCAGTCCCTAAGGTACAGCTGTGGGTGTTGCTCTCCACCGGGTCTGAGGGGGTGGACAAATGCCTGCTGAGGGGGAGAGGCCTTGGCGGAGCCTTCTGGATGGAAGAAGTGTCACAAAGCAGCGGCCCCGAGCAAGAAGGCACGGCGGGGTCAGCAAACTAAGAGAGACGGGAAAGGGGAAGAGAGGAAGGGACAGGAGACATGGAGTTCGGTATAGAAACCGCAAAGGTGGCAGCGGTGGTTCGGGAGCCCAGGCCGACCTTGAGGTCGTTCGTGAAGAAGGGAAGCACTGAGAAAGCAATGGGTTTGGGGGCGCGGTCGCTGAGCATGGGTTTGGGGGCGTGGTCACTGAGCATGGGTTTGGGGGCGCGGTCGCTGAGCAATGGGTTTGGGGGCACGGACGCTGAGAAAGCAATGGGTTTGGGGGCACGGTCGCTGAACAATGGGTTTGGGGGCGCGGTCGCTGAGAAAGCAATGGGTTTGGGGGCGCGGTCGCTGAGAAAGCAATGGGTTTGGGGGCGCGGTCGCTGAGCAATGGGTTTGGGGGCGCGGTCGCTGAGAAAGCAATGGGTTTGGGGGCGCGGTTGCTGAGAAAGCAATGGGTTTGGGGGCGCGGTCGCTGAGAAAGCAATGGGTTTGGGGGCGCGGTCGCTGAGCAATGGGTTTGGGGGCGCGGTCGCTGAGAAAGCAATGGGTTTGGGGGCGCGGTCGCTGAGCAATGGGTTTGGGGGCGCGGTCGCTGAGAAAGCAATGGGTTTGGGGGCGCGGTCGCTGAGCAATGGGTTTGGGGGCGCGGTCGCTGAGAAAGCAATGGGTTTGGGGGCGCGGTCGCTGAGAAAGCAATGGGTTTGGGGGCGCGGTCGCTGAGAAAACAATGGGTTTGGGGGTGCGGTCGCTGAGAAAGCAATGGGTTTGGGGGTGTGGTCGCTGAGAAAACAATGGGTTTGGGGGCGCGGTCGCTGAGAAAGCAATGGGTTTGGGGGCGCAGTCGCTGAGAAATGGGTTTGGGGGCGCGGTCGCTGAGAAAACAATGGGTTTGGGGGCGCGGTCGCTGAGAAAGCAATGGGTTTGGGGGCGCGGTCGCTGAGAAAGCAATGGGTTTGGGGGCGCAGTCGCTGAGAAATGGGTTTGGGGGCGCGGTCGCTGAGCAGTGGGTTTGGGGGCACGGTCGCTGAGCAGTGGGTTTGGGGGCGCGGTCGCTGAGCAGTGGGTTTGGGGGCGCGGTCGCTGAGCAGTGGGTTTGGGGGCGTGGTCGCTGAGCATGGGTTCGGACGCTCTGGGTTTCAGCTGCCTTCTCAACGTCCAAGTGGAGCATCGAAGCAAACAGCCGGGCGTCAGAGCTGGCACATCCCTGGTGCTTGTCCCAGCATGCACTCTCGTGAGCAGCTTCGGATACATGTCTCAGTGACGGAAAACAGCACACTGGTGCTCCTTGCAGACTCCTCCTGGAATGCCACCGTGAGCCAGGGCAGCGGGGGTTGTCCCTGGCCGCCCGTCTTTCAGACTCCAGCCCCATATTTGGCTGACGTGTGGGTGCTGGGCCGCCCTCCTCACTTAGCGGAAAGTATTTCCCAGGTAACCCTTCACTGTCCTGCAAGGTGACTGCTACACCAACTCTTTCCATCTCCTCGGCCCGTTTTATCAGCATGACCGAAACTAGGGCACACACCACATACCTGCAGGCTGAGACCCCCCGGTCACATGTGAAGTAACAGTTCTATTTTCTAAGTTTGCACGGAGTGAACGGGCTCTGTCTTCCCAGGGCCCAGAAGATGCCCCGGTCTGCTCCTGAGTCCTGCCCGCCCTTGGCCGCCAGCGCAGGCCCATGTGACCTCCCTGGTGCAGAGACTCAGGGCTCCTGCATTCGTCATGGAACTCCTCACCCTCGCTGCAGATGCAGGCTTCCTCCCGGATGAGAAGTCAGACGCACAGAGAGGTGTGTGCTCAGCGCCATTCCACCAGCTCAGCTGTGAGCGAGGCAGGGTTTCAACCCCTCCGGCCGCGGCAAAGCCCTGCCCTTACTCCTGAATCTCACTGTGTAGCCTCGTCTCTGGGTAGATCACTAGACTAGCTTGTGTCGGTGCTGACTTTTTCCCCAGGGCACTAGTGTCTTCCAGGACGCTCTGCTCTGAAGACTGCGCTGGGGGGACACCTCTCAGCCAGGGTCACCTGTTCACTCCATCTTCCTCCTTCTGGATTCTTCCCACTGCGCCTGGTCCCCTCTCTCGTCCATGGTGCACCTGTGGTTGAAACATAATATTTGTAGGTTTTCCCCTGGGAGTGCACCAGCCTGTGCACCCCCAGCTCCAGACCAGCCGGGGACATCCACACTTACTGTCCCTATGTTGTATGCTCAGGACATTGCAAACTCTTGCAGGAACTGTATTTAATACAAACGAGCCCTCCAGTGGTTAGCACTGAGTCTTCCGTATCAGATGCTTGATCTCTTGTTAAATGGAGAGTCGAGTTAGCCATGTTATTTTCTTACGGGCATCCTCTTTGTGACGTCATGGACCTTCCCTTTTAAAACAACTGAATGCGAACCGTGCTGTTGTATCTGAAAACGTAGCTACCATTCAGGGTTCTGACTTTCCAAAGCCCTCTGTAGCCCCGATGTGTCCTCTGTGTTTTCTGTCCTTCTTTGTGGCCCCAAAGTAAAGTCCCATGTAAAACACAGAAGCCGTGTCACTACAACTGTGACCAGCTTTAATGGTGCCCAGCATCTAGAAATGCTTTGTCATGACCGTGAAGGTGGACACCAAGCTCTCTGTCACAGGTCCCAGTCTGTCCTCACAAATACCTAGTATCTCCTATTTCTTTAATGTTTTCCAAAAACGCAGCAGGTTTAATTAGGGGAAAAGGATGTCTTGCCAAAGTATTAATATTATTCTCTTCCTTTCTTTACTGGGTTTGGTTTGTTTGGTTTCTTGTTTTTTTCGGGGGGGTTGTTGTTTTTGTTGTTATTATTGTTACTGTTTGGGGGATAAGGATAATTTTCAAATTAAATAAAAAAGGAACACGTCTGGTAGAGAAGGGAGAATAGAAAACGGCTGCTCAGGTGAACTCACCGCAGTTTAACTAGTGCCTGTGGGAAGATGGTCTTCACCGCTGTGTAACTAGTGCCTGTGGGAAGATGTCTTCTGTGGCCGCACAGGATCTTATTTAAGACATGGATGTGTGAATCACTCTCATTTTTTCCACAGTCTTTATTTTCTTTTCCCTGCAGCGGATATAAATAATGAAAGAATTAGGAGACAGAATATTTCATCCCCCTTTTGCAATTGCCTCAGAGGGGCATGGAGACAGAGAGAAAGGGGGAAGTGGAATGGAAACAAAGTATTTGATAGATTGATGGTAACACAGTTACAGGGAAACCTGGGCGCTGCCTTCCTGGGCGGCAGGAGACGCAGGCGCACCTGGGAGTGTGTGGTGGTGAATTTCACTTTGTAATGAGGTAGGCAGCCATGCGATAAAGTCATTCTCCTCCTGGAGGACACATGTTAGGTAGCTGCTCTCTGGTATCAGAATGCCATGCCCACCTGTTTTATTGCTATTTCCCCGCATATCCTCTCAGACACAAGCAAAGCATTGTTGTATATAACAATGGTGGAACTGCGGGAACCTTTGACTGAAAATAAAATGGCAGACAAAAAGGAGTAGTCAGTAGCAATTTCACAGAACTTGTACCTTTTTTTGGAAATAAATAGAAATGAGCAGCTGAGTCATTAAGGTTGGTATATATGTCTTATGGCCGAATGTCTATGAACAATTTTGGGCTAGGGAGCAGATTTAAAATGAAATGTACTCATTCAGCCCTTCCTCCAGAATATCACTGTGTATGTTTAACCTAGGAACCCCGTGGCCATAGCTGTACCATGTCTATTATGGAATAAAACAGAAGAGGGTCAGACAGTGTCCATACTTTGTGTCTGGGAAGCCTGTGGGATTTTTTTAATGCAAAAAATGATGATAATTTTTAAAAATATTAATATATGCTCTTTTAAAAAAAATCTTAAAATGTTTTTGACGTCACTGTATACCATTGCAGTAATTTAAGCTAATTGATAAAACTTAAAGGTGATTTTCCTAATGGTTTATGGTTATAGAATCCAGAAACAGAACGAGAGCTAAGAAATAGCTGGGTTTGTTTCATTAAATGGATGAGGAAATGAAGGCACAGAAATGTTAAATGATTTAAACCAAAGTCCTCATACTTACAAAAAAATAAAAAGTGAAAGTGTCTGAGGTTTCTGATCTGAAGCCTGTGTTTTCTCTCATCTATGAGTTTAACACTCTAGAATCTAGGCAAATGAGGTTATACCAAATGCTATCAGATCAACGAAACGGAACGTTTTAAAAAATTTAGTAATATTCATTCATTCTTACATCTGTTCATTTTTTAGTATTATGTTACAGGTGGAAGATGGTTTTTTAATTAACTTAAGAATAAGGAAATATTTGGGAGGAAGTATTTATAAATAGAAAAGTCCCCAAAATGATCAAATCTCACTTTTGACCATCTAAACATTTGTCTTTTAGTCAGACTTAAGCCACCAGCTGAACTGGTTCTTTAAACTCAGCAGTAACATAATTAAGAAAAATATACTTTAGGTATTTTGAGAGCATGGCGTGATACGTAAGCAGTGACTCCCCCTTCAGTCTCTTTCCCGTCCTCCAAGTCCAGGGTGGTTTCCCCGGAGCTCTCACCCTGCCTCTCTCCCCCTTCAGTCTCTCTCCCGTCCTCCAAGTCCAGGGTGGTTTCCCCGGAGCTCTCACCCTGCCTCTCAAAGGCAGGACCTCGCAAGAGAAGAAACTCACCTGGGAAGAGCGCTGGTCTTCGCACAAGTTCACAGAGAGAGTCCTGAACCCCTCAGCGGGCCAGTCAGAACAATGAACACAACAACAGGAAAATCCCACTGAATAAACAGGACCAAACCAACTAGGGAATATGACAAATGATTTTCTTCCTTCCTATTGTCAAGAAAGTCCACCTGCACAGGGCTCAGGGGCTCTGTGGCCTCACGTGCCGTCTCCCTGCCACAGTGGGTACAGAACCCAGCAATCCGAGGGCCAGGAAAAGCCTTCCAGGAAAATAGAAACCCCTACCTGAATAACAGATGTGAATTAGCTGTTTAATTTGGTTCTGTTTTGGTCCATTTTCCTGGAGCATATCTGTAGCTACACAGGTAGGCTTTTGCCGGTCAATCTTTCTTATTTCCGGTTCTTTCTTATACGGACTGGTACCCATACTATGATTTTTTCATTGCATTATGGTATCGGACCACAAACATCAGTCCTTTCTACTACTTTGTAGTGTATAAAAATATACTTAAGATTTATGTCATCCATAATAACATGGACAGAGATAGTATAGCAAATGTCATAATCCCCCTTTGATTTTTAAACCGTGGACAAGACCTATACATAATACAATAAAGGTCCCAATTCAGGTAACCAATGCAAGTTTCAAATTTACTTCTTCTAGTTATTAATGATGAGAGACAAGGCAAAGAAAAAACTTGAAAAAATAAAAAAGCACTTCACTGCCTTGGGTTTTATAGAAATATTCAAGTGTGAGTGCGCCTGGCCGTGATAAAGCATTGCTAGTTGCTACTACGTAGACTTAATAGTTCCTAAGCCATTTTTTCAAGTCATAATACATGATTTCTCTGAGATAAGGGGAGAAAGAAATTTTTCTTATACGAATGTGCAACTTTATTCTAATTAGTTCCATTGGAATTATTTATTTTCTGATTGATATTATAATTTTAACTTTATATTCTATAAAGGCCCTTGAATTTCACTAATAGCAAGAGCCCCTCTTCGTTGAGCAATTTTGTCTTCAAAGACTTCATTTTGAACACATTTCAACAAATGCCATTTGAATTAGTGAAAGAATGGATTTTTTAACTTAAAGGTCTTTCTAAGATGCGAAACTGCTACCAATGCTCTTGCTTTAAAGACAGTATGTGTCTCATGCAAGTATTCATAGCAAGATCATACAGAAGGAAATATTGAGCAGAATCAACAGGGGACATTGTTGGTGCTGCTTCATGAAGACCCTTTGCCGATTTCAAAGCCTCGGTGATCTTATTAGTAGTGTTTCATGACTTCCTTTCCCAGTATCTGCACAAACACTGGTTAAAGCCCTGTCACCTCTTAGGAGCAATGAATTCCATACATTTCTTTCTCCTGTGTGAAGTAGTACATCATCCTTACTGGTCCTAAATTTACACATTTTGAAAAAATAAATGCCCTTGTAGCTTTGTATTTCAGAATCAGTAAATAAGCCAAAATTCACTTTATCCAAGATCCTGATTTCTTTGTGGAAATTATTCTCTTCCCTCCAGTGATAGAGTCCTTCTATACCAACCTTCTGGATCTCGGACTTTCCTTTAGTTAAAACTCCTAATCAGTCGCTAATTTTATAGAATGCTCCTTGGTGTTTTCCAAGCAATAATAAAACCAATAGTAAACACTGAACTAGCACTTGCTATGATGAAAGTATTCTTATCATATTCCCTTTTTTTCAGCTAAAGGCCCAGAGTGACTCTCTCAGGGTCAAACAGAAAGCCCGTGTCGGGGCCAAGACTCAAATCCGGGTCTGGTTCTAGCTCAGCTGTCCAGCGGCGTCATGGCCGACAGTGTTTTTAGCAGATGTGTGGGGTTGTTTTTATTAACTGTAAGTCCACAACACTACTGTAACTACTACTGATCATACCTACGGCTTCTTCAGCTGCTTTCATTGAAGCCGTCACCAGGGACCGTTTCCTCCGGGAACAACCCAGGGGCCCTTTCCGATTCCTCACCTCTATCACAGCAGATAGTTCGGAGCCTTATTTTATACACACAGTTTTTCTTTCTTTTTTCTTATTTTATTTTATTAAGTGAGAGGTAGAGAAGCAGAGAGAGACTCCTGCATGCACCCTGACCGTGATCCACTGGGCAAGCTGCCTACCAGGTGATGCTCTGCCTGTCTAGGGCTGGTTCTCCGTTGCTCGGCAACCAAGCGATTTTAGCACCAGAGATGAGACCATGGAGCCATCCTCAGTACCCAGGGCCAACTTGCTTGAACCAATTGAGCCATGGTTGCGGGAGGGGGAAAGAGAGAGATGGGAGAGGGCTGGAGGGGTGGAGAAGTAGATGGTTGCTTCTCCTGTGTGCCCTGACCGGCAGTCGAATCTGGACTTCCACACACCAGGTTGGCACTCTACCACTGAGCAGGGCCAGTTTTTTTCTTTTTTAAATCTTAAAAATGCTGTGCCTTGCATTTGACAGCGCTAAATCTTAGGTGTACATTTTCATCAAAAGATGCTCCAGTGAATGCCCAGGTTCCAAATGTTGTCCTTGACACCACCAAGTAGCAGCAAGCCTAGCTCCTCGTAATTATCAGGGATTGACTTGTTAAGAATCCGGTGGATTGACTTGTTTCTTCTTCTTTTCATCTAACTGCAAGCAGAGCTCCGAGTGACCAGGAAGTGGCCACGGCTTCAGGTTCAGTGGAGCCCTTGCCCTATCCCCTGGGTCCCTGGGCCCCAGGTCAGAAAGCAGGACATCTCATTGGCTGCACCAAGAGTTCAGTGAATGAGGAACACCGATTCTGCAAGTCAGTCTCGAGGAGTTATGGTGACTGGACAACTCCATTTGGCCTCTCATTTCCCAGACCTTTTCATTCCAGGTGTTGGAGACACAGCATCGCGTGTGAGTCTTGGTATCTGACATCCTGAGTGCACCCAGCTGGCCCCTTAGCTAAGCAGTAAGCAGCCCCTTCCAACGTCCTGTGAGCTTGGCTGCTGTCGCGCGGAGCGGCACGGGCTCGAGTCAGTGCCGTCTTTGATTCTGCTCCCCCTGCCTCCCCGCCTTCACCATGAGAAGAGCTCTCTGCTTTCATGCAATGGCAGGTGGGATCCAATCTGAGTGCATCAGGCACTGCAGAGGCTCTTGAATGGGGTGTGCTGGCACTGAGGCAAGGAAAACCATTCTGGCGGGGGTGGGCCACCGGGTCCTCCGGAGGAGAGGTTCCTGTGTAGTCTGCAACCCTGGAAACCACGCCCAGGGTCTGGCTCTCAGCAAAGCACCCCTCTGGCTCCGCATGTGAGCTTCTTTCAGTGTTGCACGAGGCCTTTCCTCGTTCACAGACCACCTGCGTTTCTCCCTGAGAGCTGGGGGGACCGGGTGTGCTCAGATGCAGTGAGGGCAGAACACGTGTCTGTCACAGCCACCGAGCAAACTATTCAAACTCTTCCTGTGGCCAGAAGGTCACAACCTGCATGATCTGCTCCGTCTTCTTCTGGGGGCCCGCCAGAGAGTCACTCAGAGCTAAGCGTCAGGTGGGGCGGGGCTGGGTCAGTGTTGCTCTCTTCTCTGTCCCCAGCACCTGAACACTGGATGGGCCGACCTACCTGCTGGAAGTGCATGTGACCGGCCAGCTCGGACACCAGCTGGTCCTTTGCTTGTTGTGTTTTGACCACAACTGCCCCCCTTTCCGTTGCTCCAGCTGGGAGCCCGCCCCTCCCGTAGGCGCTGTGTCTGAGCTGCCTCCGCCCAGGACGCTGGCCCTCGGACCCGGCGTGGGTACTACCTTCACATCACGCGGCTTATGCTGCGCACTCAGAGAAGTTTCTTGGTCACCTATTCTAAAGCATCTCCCTCGATGACTTTCCAACACGTTTCTGGTTTTGTATTATTTATCCGTTGCTAACATCATCTTGTTAATTTAATGAGATGATCTGCTTCCTCCTACGAGAATATACAGCCCACGAGAGCAGTTTCCCTCCTGTCCACAGCTGTCTGCCTTGCACAGGGCGCCCGACAAATACTGCATTGAGTGCTTGAAGAGCCCCATTCACGTAACGGTGAAAAGCCCTACCTAGTGTTAGAGGGTTTACTTCTTGTTTGTTTTTACAAAACCACACGGTTTTTGCTCCTGCTGGTTACTGCTCACCAGACATTTGGCAATCCTGCTGAAAGCACGGCAGAGCATTCTGACCCCTGGTCTTTTCTCTAGGACCCTGTAATAAATACGAGTAACGTGCACCAGCCCGTTCTTCCGCGCCGTGGCCGGTTGTACTGAGCATTGTGCATTCTGGTCAATAACACTCCAATTTCCCCCCTACACACACGCACATCTTTTCAAGTCTCTTGGGTGACTGCCTTTCTGCCCTAAAGGACAGATGGGCTTTTAGCACAGTCATTGTCTAGTGCGGGCGGCCCTGGTGTTGACCGCTCGGTGAGGACGCGCCTCCAGTGCCCATCACCGAGTTCAGGCCTGGGAGCGACCCGGCTCCCCCTGCGCACACCGCGCATGCGTGGAGGGGCTCCTCGCGGCTCTGCGGGGAAACGTCACCGTCACCTCTCCGTCACCACAGGGTCCCACTGGCTCTCTTCCTTCATTGTATCGTTTTCTCTCTTTAAATCCTGAGGCCTCTTTCAAGGAGCACAGTGGGGATGGGATTTCTAGACCACACGTGGCTGTTTCCCCTGGGAGGCCGCTGTCACACGAGGGCCATCCCTCCGCGTTCAGAGTCTCGCTAACATTCTTGCTTCTGCCACCGACAAGCCAACCACTTCTCCCGGTCACGTTTACACACGGTCTTTTCTCCTCTTTTCTGTAAAACATACGTACCTTTCTTTGCGGTTATCACATTGCTTTTTTCCTTCACTTTAGTTTTCTGAATTCATGTCTTCATATTGTCATAATCACTTTTTTTTAAGTAAAGAATTAGAAAAGAGATTTATAGGGTTTTTAAATTCCTGTGTTGGAAGCCTGATTTATAAGATTCTCTCTCTCCCTCTCTCTCTCCCTCTCTCTCTCTCTCTCTCTCTCTCTCTCTCTTTGTGGGCTTGTTATTGATGTATTTTATATGTGCTTTCCTTTCCACTGACGTTAAAGCGGTTGAAACACAGACTTCTGCTCTCTGAGCATGTAGACCGCGCTTGCGGGGGACGGGTCTCCCGCGCGATCGCGCCGCGCTCAGCGGTCCGCAGTCTTCTGCAGGGGTCCGGGACCCCTCCCCTCAGTCTTGAGACCTCATTCGTTCTGCCATCGGCAATGCAGTGGGCGCCAAGTCAAATGAACCACGTAGTTTTTGGCCGTGCGCAGCTCCAGAAAGTCGCCTACAGTGTCATTAGCTGTCAGCATACAAAACAAAGTGACCTTCTGGAGGGAGAGGGGGCTTTAACACCTGCCTTCCCACACACTGGTGTGCTCCGGAAGAGTTCCGGCGAAAGGCTACTGTTTCCTACGGGTGCCAGACGGCCTGGCTGAGCTGGATGCGGCCAGTGGTGGGATTCCACCGGTTCGCACTGGTTCGGCAGAACTGGTACCTAATTTTTTCATTGAGCTCCGCAAACCGGTTGTTAAGATGGCACTTGTTATCAGGGTTCTCTCTGAGGTGGGCCCCTGGGCAGCTGCCCAATGTGGAAATCACCAATTTACATTCTAAAGGAATGGGATTCTACTCCTACAGTGAAAAGGTGGTTAAGGATAAATCACACAGCCAGTGATGCCTGGATGAAAGCGAAGAAAATGGCAAATGAGGAGACCAATCAAGGAGCAATACGGAAATATTTTAAATAAGTTTCATTGATTTTTATCCAGTATTATTTAATATCTTTCATTAATATTTTAAAACTCTTATAACAATGTAGTTTTGTGTACCTCTTTTATTCTTATTTAACTATTAAATGCATGAAATAATAAACTACCTTTTGGTATATCTTTTTTTATACTTAAAACGGTCATTAGGGCAGACAACCAGTTGTTAAATTGTTGGAATCCCACCACTGGACATGGCTTCTGGACATGGCTTACATTGATAATGTCATTGCTGTCTGCTGTAGCAGGAGTGAGTACATGGGTCTAACTAGACAGCAAAGATGGTCCATTGTGATGAATTTCTAAAAATAGAAACAGTGTAGGCATTCACTGATGCAATAATGATCATGTTAAGCTGGTTCTTTTATTCTTTAAATATATATATATGTAAATACTGCAGTTAGAGTAGAAATAAGGGTCCTTCCCTGCATGTCCACTATGAGGTCTGTTTGAGGGCTTTCATAAATCACATATGCAAGTCCAAACCTGACACTTGGTTTTAAGGTTAAGAGTGCCTGTGATGACACAGTTAGTGCCTGAGGTCTTCGTGTAGAGTAGAACGTCCTGTTGTTAGCTATGCTCTGTCTTATTTTGGTGTGGTGAGGCGGGACCAGCTGAAACAAGATGGTCACCAGATTGAACAGAGAGACTAAAGCTCCCAGATAGACTGGGAAACTGACCAGTCAGGACTCACATACCAGCCATGCGAAGTCAGACCTACTGGGATAGCTGATGGCCAGGGCAGTGCACCCCCAATCTGCTCTCAGGAGGGCGGAAGCGCCATCTCACCCTTTGAGAAAAGGAAGTGGGATTGGATGGGAGGCAGGAAAGCTGAGGCCGCTGTGTGATGGAGCGAACAGGAGGCAGGAGAGCAGGTGTGTCTTACTCGGTGGGGCAGGTCATGTGCCAAAGAATAGAAATTGAGCCTTGCCAGGTACCAATGATATCAATGGCTCCTGAACCTTTGGATTCTTTTGAAAACCTTCAGATATACAAAAAAAGTTGAAAGATTTATACAGTGAGCATCCATAGATGTTATTGTTATTATTTACCTATATTCTGCATGGACATTTTGCTGTGCTTGCCTTGTTACCTAAACACTGTCTATCCATCTCTATCCACTTAACCAACCCATCCCATTTTTGATGCATTTTAAAGTCAGTTGGAGACATGAGTACACTTGATCTCCAAATACCTGATTATAGACATTATTACATAGTGTTTAATGCTTGTTTGTAGTTTGCTTTTCTAAGGTACATAATATAGACAAATGCTGTGAGTTTTGGAAAGGCATGCAGCCCAAACCCAGAGCAAGCCACAGAAATAGCACCCCTCCGACTTCTCTCCCGCCCCTTTCAGCCAGTTCCCCATCCACCGGCCAGTGGGGCAACAACTCTTCTGATTTTTTCCTCTCACCATAGGTAATTGTTGCCTATTCTAGAATTCAGACAAAGAGACGCATATAGTCTACACTCTTTGCTGTAAGATTTCTTACACTCAGCAAAATGTATCTGAGGGTTATCCACGTGGTTGTGTGTATCCATTCCTTCCTTTTCACCGCTGAGTAGTGTTCCCTTCTCCTGCAGGCGGGCATCTGGGCTATCTCCAGTTTTTGACTATTATGAATAAAGCTGCTTTAAACATTTTTTTATATGGATGATTTTTGGACAGATGTTATTTCTCTTGAGTAAATATCTACCAGTGGAATTGCTGTTCTAAAGAGTAGTTTTGTACTCAGTTTTATAAGAAAGGCCAAAAGTTTGTTCAGAGAACCTGTGCCAGGGGTCGCTCCCAGCCAGCCGGAGGAGAGCACCACTGTGCTGCCGTCACTGCTGTTGTCACTGCTACTCTGGTGGGTGTGCAATGGGATCTCATCTGGGTTTGCCTAATGACTGGACATGTCATCCCTTTCTCCTGTGCACATTGGTGGTTCATATATGTATTCTTTTCTTTTGTGATGTCTCCCTAGATTCTGCTCCCTGTTAGGTTAGGTTTACTAGGGAAGATGTATATATATCTTGCCAGAATCTTTGGTGTATATATTAGATGCCAGTACTTTGTCACATAGATGCTTTATGACTATTTTCTGACAGCCTGTAGGTTGTTAATTCAGTTTCTTAATATCTTTTGATGAACAGACGTTTTAAGTTTTAAATTTATTACCTTTTTATGGTTATTGCCGGAGTCTGTCAAAGAAACCTTTGCATAATCCCAAGTCATAAAATATTCTCCTATGTTTTCCTCTAGACACTTTATAGTCAGTTGTGGCTCCTGCATTTAAATTCAGGACCCTGCTCGCATTCATCTCGTGACAGCGTTGGGTGCGGGCGTCGGCATGGGCACGCCGTCCTCTTTCTCCCTTGCATGACTCTGCCCACTGCCGTCTGGCGCACGTCCTTGTGCAGGTCGAAACTCACAGTGGCTGCCTCTGTGTGAGGATGCAGTGGAGATGGCGTTCTGTTTGTTTGATTTTGTCGTGGATTTTCCGGGGTCTCTGACAGGACGCTGTGGGATCCCCAGTGTGGGCACAGATTGCACAGAAAGTACTTCATTTCTAACAGTAGGTGTCAGAACCAATGTGACTGTGTTTCTGGTAGAAGTCTGTCTCCGGTGCTGGCGGAAGCTTGGCGGAGAGCGTCGGGGGGCACTTGGCCTGTCTAGCGTGGCTCCTTCCCCTCACGGCCCTTTCTGCCTGCTTCATCATAATACACATTTCAGGGTGAGCGCCATGTCTGAATTCCAAATGGTGGCACCTTCCGATAGGTCTTCTGTTGTATAAGAAGCACCCAGAGTAACAGACAGAGGAGGGCATCCCTGTGCCCACGGCGCCCGCTCTGCACAGAAAAGTGACAAAGACCGGCCACTCCCAAAAGCTTTCTGATAAATGCTAATTAGCACGCTCCCTCTGGCCATGGCAAAGTAACAGCGATTCGATTTCTACTTGCTTTGACCCAGCCTTTCAACGAGGGGCATTTCAGAGGTCAGCCAGCACCTCCGCCGTTTCTACGCGGGCCGCAGCTTCTCAGCGTCACACAGGCGCTCATCTCGCTGTGCCCTTCCGCGTCAATCATCCCCACCTGCTTTCATCCCAGCCTCCCCGTGCGCGGTCCTCAGTTCCTCAGTGGGAGTCATGAGGGTGTGAGAGCCCGCAGCTGTGCCTGCAGGCCCGTGCCCGTGGGGCCTGCTTCCAGGTGGGGTGCGGGCCAGGGGGCGTGCGGGGCGCGGGGACGCGCTGTGGCAGAGCCGACAGCCCTGTGCGCGGCGCCCTCTGTCTGGTGCTCTCGTCCCTGCGCTGCTGGACGGCACCAGACCGCCAGACAGGGCCGCTCGGGGCAATGTGACATCTGCCGTCCTCTTCTAGATAATTCTTCCGTTTCACACTGTTTCTAGAGAAATGGTTTCCCGGCTGTTCCCAGGAACGATGTGCATGCTTTATATCACTCACCTGTGCAGAGCGGTATCTGTCTCTCAGTCTCCGTTTCTGTTCTTCCCAGGCTGGTCACCATCACACACATTATCGCCTTTGCCCTCATAACACTTGGTACTTACAGAATTCAAGAAGGTCGTTTTGGCTGGACCAGGTGGGTGGCGCTGTGGATAGAGTGTCGGACTGAGAAGTAGAGGACGCAGGTTCGAAACCCCGAGGTCTCCAGATTGAGCGCGGGGTCGCTGGCTTGAGCCCAAAAACTCTGGCTTGAACAATGAGTCGCTCACTCTGCTGTAGCCCCCTCCCCTGGTCAAGGCACATATGAGAAAGAAATCCATGAATAACTAGGGTGCCACAATGAAGAATTGATGCTTCTCATCTCTCTATCTTCCTGTCTGTTCCTGTCTGTTCCTATCTGTCCCTCTCTCTGTCTCTGTCTCTGTCAAAAAAAAAAGTGATTTGGGCTAAAACAAGGCATCATGTTATACTGATTAGAAGCTATAATTATTAGGAAAATGCTATAGGGCTTTTTGGCTGGTTACACATTGCCTTTGATTAATGAGAAATAATGATGGACTGGCTTCTTTATACAGAAAATGTGCTGGCTATATTCCTTTCCCTAAAATAGATGTGACTTAATAGGTGGAACATCCTGCCATTCCTCTCCTTAGCACAGACATAAAATTGATGGCCTCTTCTATACGGAAACAAGTATGACAGACAGAGAGTTAGAGGCATGGGCATAACTGACTTCCAAGCCCAGACCCACGTGGCATTTTGAGAAATTTAAGTCAGTGTTCAGTCTATGAATGATACATTATTAAAGAATAATAGTATCTCAGATGAACTGTGGTCCTATCAGGAATGTTTCTTTAATACAAGTTGGTAATATTTAGAGAAAATCCTTTGTGTGTTTGTTTTGTGTGTGTTAAACAGTTTTATGTTTTCATAGGAGGGAGAACTATCTATTGGGGATAATATATTCCAAATTATGTTTCACTCATACCTGTTGAATTAGTGAATTTTTTAAGTGAGAGGAGGGGAGATAGTGAGGCAGGCTCTTGCATGCACCCCAACCGGGATCCACCCGGCAACCCGATCTTGGGCTGATGCTCAGTATTGAGCTATTTTTAGCACCTGAGTCTGATGTGCTCCAGTGGAGCCATCTTCAGAGCTTGGGGCCGATAGCGCTCAAACCGGTTGATCCACTGGCTGTGGGAGGAGAAGAGGGAGAGAAAGGGGAGAGGGGAAAAAGCAGATGGTCGCTTCTCCTGTGTGCCCTGACCAGGAATTGATCCCTGGACATCCATGCGCCGGGCCAACGCTCTATCCACTGAGCCACTGGCCAGGGCCAAATTAGTGAATTTTTAAAAGCAGTCTTGTTTCTACTTAATCAAAGGTCTTGATTACCTTGGAGAGGATAAGGTTCTGCCCGTGCCATGTATGGAGCCTCAGGTGGGCACACATTCCCAGGGCATGTGCTGCTGCCGGACACCAGGACTCCTTACAGAGGACTGTGCTGTCACCCGGAGCTCCAGGGGTCCCTGGCGTGTGATCAGCCATGGCTGGCCTCAGTGGGGACACCCGTGAGCTCTGTGGATGAGGACTTGACCCAAGTCAGACTGCCTCCTACAGCCTCTGCCTTAGAACC
Source organism: Saccopteryx leptura (assembly GCF_036850995.1). NCBI lineage: Eukaryota > Metazoa > Chordata > Mammalia > Chiroptera > Emballonuridae > Saccopteryx > Saccopteryx leptura. Next base: position 1,994,960 of record NC_089505.1, on the reverse strand, counting down.
CAAGGAAGGACCCGAGTTCTGGGGGTCTGTCTTAATAGGTGGAACATCCTGCCATTCCTCTGCTTCGTACAGACATGAGAAAGTTCTGGGCTGTCTCCTCTCTCGCAATGGTGGGTCCGGAGCCACCAGGGCCTGTGTGCTGGAGCACTCGGACACAGACTCCTACTCAGCAGGGCCTCTGCCATTCCTCTGCTTCGCACAGACATGAGAAAGTTCTGGGCTGTCTCCTCTCTCATCATGGCAGGTCCGGAGCCACCAGGGCCTGTGTGCTGGAGCACTCGGACACAGACTCCTACTCAGCAGGGCCTCTGCCATTCCTCTGCTTCGCACAGACATGAGAAAGTTCTGGGCTGTCTCCTCTCTCGTAATGGTGGGTCCGGAGCCACCAGGGCCTGTGTGCTGGAGCACTCGGACACAGACTCCTACTCAGCAGGGCCCCTTCCTCAGCTCAGGGCCTGCTAGCTATGTTCGATAGGAAATACCAATTTAAAGGGTAGTTCTGTAACTTTCAGGATAATGGGCTGCTTCAGTTAGTTCTCAATAAATCAGATGAGCACATTGCAAATGCCCTGAATGGGAGCCTTCGGGACGTTGGCACTGCTGGGTTGTCCCAGGATAATTGAAGATACTGTCCTAGAGATATATTTTTTCTTTGTAATGATGTTACCTTGGGAAAATCTAATTCTTCATGTCACTATGCCTCATGGTTCTGGTTAGTAAGCCCACAAAAGTGCCAATAATCACAGCAGCAGAGCTGCAGAGAGCTGGGGTTCCAGTCCCTGACAGGCCGGTGTCGGGTGCACACAGATGACCCCTCCTGAAGGGTCTGGATCCTGGGGTGCACTTTGTGGAGCACGTGACCTCACAGCGATACTTTGAACTGCAAAAAAGTGCCACATGGAAAAGCCATCATGTCAGTGCTCATGGGCTCAGGAAACCTGAGCACTAAGTCTAGAACCTCCCCCCATCCTTACAGCGTCATTGACCCGTAAGAGGACTGTTTATTATTCCCACAAAGCCACTCTTAGGTTTTATTTTGTCACTAACGATTTTCAGTCAGTGCCCTAGTTTCAATTATGGAACCATATCCCTAGCGAGAATATGGAAACACGATTCAAGTGTCAATTCAGTGAGTATCTGTCTTGTTCCTACAATGTGCAAAGCACTCTGCTGCGTGTGCCGGCGAATCCGGAAGAGACGCAGGGCCAGCTGCCCATCTCCGTGGACGTGAAAGACGTAGGGCCAGCTGCCCATCTCCGTGGACGTGAAAGACGTAGGGCCAGCTGCCCGTCTCCGTGGACGTGAAAGACGCAGGGCCAGCTGCCCATCTCCGTGGACGTGAAAAACGTAGGGTCAGCTGCCCATCCCCGTGGACGTGAAGACCTAGTCATGGGGGCAGTGCATAAGTCAGGGTGATGGGAATAAGAACATGGCCAGTTTCAAAAATAAGCGTTGGGTACTTTCGCATTTTAGAAAGGGGGTGCTCCCATACGAGCACCTGTTTGACCCTCCTGGAGTGTCAGTGAACAGAAAGGAGTGTTTCAGGTGGACTTGGAGGAGACAGGTGGACCTCAGTGGGTGGAGACGTGCAGGACAGAGGTGTAGAAACAGCAGGTCACCTGGCGTCCATAGGCACGGAGCGTGGTCCGGGTGGGCGCTAGCGAGAGCGCGCTAGGGAGCGAAGTGCACGGTGGGTGTGTTAGGGTTCGGGTTGGAGTTACCGTGGGTGACTTGAATGCCAGCATGGGGACTGACCCCCGTCTGCTCACTGGAGGAAAGCTGATGACCAGTCACGAATGGGGTGCTGTTGATGCCTCTGTGCTTAGCGTGAGCGCACTAGCGATGGGCTGCAACATGGATGGGAGGCGGGGGACACGGAGCAGACTGCCGGTGACGATGGAGTACGCCCAGGGACAGGTCACAGGGACTGGAATCGTTGTTAGAAGGTGAGGGGAGGAAGAAGAGCGTAGGCAGGAGGCAGAAGAGAAACGGTCCGGTGGAAGTCAGGGGAACCAGGTCAGAACCGAGGTGGGGACCACGTCACATTCTGTGGAGAGTGTTCGGAGGAAGACCAAAGTAGGCAGTTCTTTTTTAAATTCTCCCAGATTGTCAAGATTAAAAATGTTACCATTTATAAAATAGTTGCACAATATTTGAGTGCCATCTCCACTCGAATAATATACATTAAGGTTGCATTTAATGTGCACAGCTAATTCATATAGGTGAGGGAGTTAGCTGGAACCAGTTTTAAGTCGTATCCACACACGGAGCCTCACGTGGTTCTCAGCAGCCGTACAGGCTGTTTTCGGTGGGACACTTCTTCTCCACAGGTGTAGGGGCAGTGTCTCAGATGTCGTTCTTGTAGCACCCGGAACAGTGCCGGACGTGACCAGCATCACACGCTTGGTGATTCATTTATAGTGGGATGATTGTGATGGGTAGAAGAGTCCTTTTGTCTTCTTTTCACGATGGCTTTGCTCTCTCGAAACTCTGACCTTCCCTCCTGCACAGGTGAGGGCCTGATTTCAGTGAGGCCAGGAGCAGCTGAGCAGCACATTTCCAACACTCAGAGGCGCTGGGGTGGGGCCAGTCAGTGCTCCGGGATACTTCCTAATGAGAGACCAGACCAACCCCGAGACAGGAGACTGGATTCAGTATTTTACACTACCTTGGTTTAATCAACTAAATATAAATTATTGCAAAAATCTGTTCCACTCGGACAATGACATCCTGGCCCATGATTTGGCTTCTGATGGATGATCAAAATCAACAGACTGCTAGAAGGAAATTAGAAGAAAAAATATCACAATTCATATTGAATCAGATAATACATTAAGAAATTAAGACAAATTGTCATTATGAAACGTGCTGTTGGTAAAATGTGGAGGCCACTAACACCGCATGTCTGGGACATGCCTGCCTCGGCACAGTGAGAAGGGGGTTTGGTGGCAGTGTGGGGGGTTTGGTGGCAGTGTGGGGGGTTTGGTGGCAGGGAGGGGGGTTTGGTGTCAGTGAGAAGGGGGTTTGGTGGCAGTGAGGAGGGGGTATGGTGGCAGTGAGGAGGGGGTTTGGTGGCAGTGTGGGGGGTTTGGTAGCAGTGTGGGGGAGGAAACCTTAGCTCTCAGACTGACTCAGCTTGGGCCATTATGGTTCTGGAAAGAGCGAGTGAAACCGTGGCCCAGCATGTTGAAATTAATTAAACCACCTTCTATATAATACTGGATTTTAACATTATCAAATTAGAAATTGTCCTGAAAGACCATCAACTAGACCCATTATGTCTTTTTTATTATTATTATTTTAAATTGGTTAATAAGCTTATATAGGTTTCAAGTGTACATTTCTATGATACGTGATCGGCATACGGCAACTGTGCTAATCTCAGGTCCTGAGCCTTGATGGAAGGTGTGCCCAGCCTTGTTGTGCCGGCTGGTGACACAGAGCCCGACTGCGGTTTCATCTGTGCTCGTAGAGTCCCCGTTCTCACCGGGACGGCTGTCGGTGACACCTTTCTAAAGAATGTGAGATGTGCTTGCTACACACGAGCCTGGCCAGGGAGCTCCACTAAACTTGATGGGGAAGGAAGTCGAATCTGTCGGGTTGAGTCAGGGGAGTTGGATGAGGAGGAAGGGAGGAAGGGCGTGGGGGGCTCCAGGTAAAGACAGACAGAACCGACGACCAATGCAGAAGTCGGGGCCCACCGTGTCTCCCCGACTGCGGATGGAGTGTGGTTTGCAGAGGTCAGGTGGTGTGGGACAGGGCTGAGGGGGAACGCTGGGAAAGACCAGACTTCAGAGGACAGTGGGAAGGTGATCTGGGGTCCGGGAACAGAAATGCTGCCCTCGTTTTTCCAGGCTTGCTAGTAGGTTTTTTAAATCAGCCAGATTAAAATTTTTATGAGGCTGAAAACGAGTCCTGATTGCTGACCCAATCATTTGATCTTTTCAGCTTCACCATGAAGAGATAATGAGCAATGCTGCCAAAGGTTAACGCCTGGAGATGCTCATAAATGTTATTCCCGCAGGAAGTACTGGGGAGCCGAGAGCCGACACCACAGGGAGGCAGCGGTTAGGCGAGCCGCCCTTCCGCAGGGGGACACGTGGCCTGGGGGTCTTCAGACCTCACGGTTATGACATCCGGCTCTGTCCCACCGATGGGCAAGGGGAGAAGAAATTCTCTGCCTAGCTGATGAAGTTTCAGACAATAAAATGTAATTCCATTAAATAGCACCTGTATTTTAGAATTTTCAAGTAGTATTGCTGTATTAGTTGTTTTGATTATGGTAGCATAGCAAAAAATATATATGGTATATAGGGATAGAAGTAATCTAAACGTCTATTTGATGAAGAAAAAATGAGATTGGGGTCAAGGAGCGTATTTGTGACTCATCATATTTGTTTATCCAAGAGAATTCAAAAAGTTTGGAAGAGCCAATGAACAGCTCTGACTTGCTCCAGTGTCTTGCATTCTGTAGAGATCATACACTCTTCTGCATTGCTTATTGAAAGCTGTTTATCTTCTCTTAGCACTTATTGGTTTTAACTCTTCATTAATTGAATTTGTGTTTCCTTTGGCTATTTTTATTTTATTGCAAGTTTCTGAGCACTAAGCCGGTTGTCGAGATTTACAGAACGCGGCTCAGGCTTTGAAAATGGTTCCTTAGGATAAACAAAGGGACGTTTTCCCAAGAACTGAGATTATCGTCAATGCCTCAGTCCTTTGAGACCATTCAGCTCTGCTCTGTTCCACTTGGTAGACGTCACCTTGAAAGTCATGAGGCTTCACCCATAAAATGATGCTATTCTGCTTGGTGCTTTTTTAAATTGAAATTCAGAAGTAGTTCCTGTCTGTACCCCGGGCCATCAAATGGCTCTGCTTAAAGAAAGAAAATTTAACTACAATCCCAAATGCTCTCGTGAGAATAGGCAGGAATTTTTGATACAATAGACTTGTGTGTGCAGACTCAAGATGAATTCTCCCCCGACTCACTTGATTATTTAAACTGATTTTCACTTGATTGGTTTTTGTAATTAAAGCAGTGATAAGCCAAGGTGGAAGACGTGGTATTAGGAACCGAGCGGGTGCAGGGCAAAGCGCGAAGGAACCGGGAGCCAGAGCCGGAGCTGAGCACACGCTACTTCTTGTCCTGGTCCCCGATGGAGAGTCGTTTCTCTGTGAGGCCTGCGAAGCCGTTGGGCTGATCATTTGCTGAGAAGGGCCTCCAGGACCCTGAAGATGACAGCGCGGCCCGAGCCCCGAGGTGGACCAGCGCCCCTCGTACGGGCATCTTGCTCCATGAGGAGGGCTACCCTCCTGTAGACGCGTGAGAATGTCCGTCAAGGAAAGGAAGCCTGTCTGTATGAAAAGTTTCCGTAAACATAAAAAATAAAAGTCACTGTGCCCCATTAAGAAAGAGCCTATGAGTTGCAAGGAAATCAAATGGGTTGCTTTCAATATTTTTTTTTTGCTACCTCAGTCGGTTCTGATGCATAACTGACTGTTTTCCTCCTGGGTTCCATAGAACATCTCTTGGGCTCATCCAAACTTAGTAGCAGTGGAGGGGGGGGCAAGGGTAAAGGCAGGTGCACAGAAGCAACAGGTGTCTGGGACAGTGCTGGAGACAGGCACGCCCTCTCCTCACAGCGCTCTCCTGGCGCAGCTCCTCCAACCAGCGCTCTCCTGGCTCAGCTCCTCCAACCAGCGCTCTCCTGGCGCAGCTCCTCCAACCAGCGCTCTCCTGGCTCAGCTCCTCCAACCAGCGCTCTCCTGGCTCAGCTCCTCCAACCAGCGCTCTCCTGGCGCAGCTCCTCCAACCAGCGCTCTCCTGGCTCAGCTCCTCCAACCAGCGCTCTCCTGGCTCAGCTCCTCCAACCAGCGCTCTCCTGGCTCACAGCTCCTCCAACCAGCGCTCTCCTGGCTCACAGCTCCTCCAACCAGCGCTCTCCTGGCTCAGCTCCTCCAACCAGCGCTCTCTTGGCTCACAGCTCCTCCAACCAGCGCTCTCCTGGCTCAGCTCCTCCAACCAGCGCTCTCCTGGCTCACAGCTCCTCCAACCAGCGCTCTCCTGGCTCAGCTCCTCCAACCAGCGCTCTCCTGGCTCAGCTCCTCCAACCAGCGCTCTCCTGGCTCAGCTCCTCCAACCAGCGCTCTCCTGGCTCACAGCTCCTCCAACCAGCGCTCTCCTGGCTCAGCTCCTCCAACCAGCGCTGTCCTGGCTCAGCTCCTCCATTCCTTCCGCTCCGCTCGCCTGTAGCTACAGTTCAGGGCTTCCAGCGTTTTCTTACTATGCTGCCTTTTTTTCCTTTCTTTTTTTTTTTGGTTTTATGATTTACCAAAGGGTCCCCTCAGAAAGCTATATTGCAAGATGTGGGGGCTATGTTGAAATGAACGTTTCATTCCTTCCAAAGATGAAACAAAAATTTCAGCATTTTCTTGCTGCTTTTTTCTCACAGATGTAGCTGCTCACTGGGCACGTGTGTCGTGCAGAGCGGGTTTGTTGTGCAGGGCAGGTGGACGTCAGAGGAGAGAGAGACATCTCCCGAGGTCCTGGCCCGAGGCCGGCATTGTCCGGAATGTGATGGGACAGTACCTCAAAGCGCCCCTCTCCATGGTTTCATGGTCAGATACATGTAGAATGTGCCTTATACTGTTTTCTAGTCTAGGACATGTGCGATCATATCAGCATTTTGAAACTGTTAGTAATTCAGGCATTAAAATATGTACATCACTGACTGAGAGCTCTGTTCTCCTGGTCCCCCTGACCTCACTGAACTGCTGCTCTCTGAAGCACATTTGAAAACAGAAACTGAGTCAATGTGTTTGAGACTTCTGTGCCCTGGTCCCTGAGCCAGGAGTGGATTTCCCCTCAGGACCCAGCATACACACAGGGGTCACAGAAACAAAGATTTTAGCAAATAATCTACTCGTTCCGTGTGCGCTACAATCTGGCATTTCCTACAGTCTGTTTCATTTTTGAAGTGTTGGCTCCTCCCTTTACAGATTTCTTAGCCATTGAGTTGAAACTACAGCATTTACACACTGTTGTGAAGTTGGGCACGTGTGTCCTCAGCATCACCTTCTATTTCGTTGACAGCCTCGTCACTGCACATTCCCTGCAGGTCCCAAGTCCCCATTCCTCCCAAGATGGTCACTTGTTGTTGTGAAGTGCACGTTGAGCTCCTGCAGTGCATACGCACAAGAACTGCAGACGGTGGCCCCTGATTGCGTGAGCCATTTATTCAGTTCCCGCTTAATTGCAGTCACCTTGGTTGAAGAGATGGGGCTGGCTTGGGTAGGAAGGAGAGAGGAGCTGTTAAATGCTAAGTTATGATGCCACTGAGCGCAGGAATTATCGCTGGCCAGGGGAGTCAGGAGGGCGTCCACAGTGGTCCATAGTGAAGGAGGAGGTAAGCTTGGAGGGAGTGAGGGAGAATTTGAAGAGTTGAGAAGGTGAGGAAACTATGGGAGTCAGTCACAACGAGACCTTAGTTAGTCGGGGCAGCGCTTCCCGGCGGGGTGTTTGCACTTGGCAGGGTGATGTTTTATTTTGCTGCTGTCTTTCCTTGGTGGGGGGTGGTCCAGGAAGAACTGTTCTCAGCACCTCTCTCAGCCCGCCGTCTGAGCACCCAATTATACCTGGGTAAAAAGGAGTCCTCATCACACAACGTATCTGAGCTCTAATTCACTGCTGATGTGTTACTCTAAAGATACCTCGCACGTGACAATCCTCTGAATTTTTTTAATGAAGTTTTGCTGAAGAACTTTGTATTTTACAATTAATAATAATCTAAACGGATTATCATATAACTAACTATAGACAGTGTTTATGTCTCATACCTTTTTCATCTTATATTGTAGAAATGAATTCTTACTCTATGTGAGTAAAAAATTGCTTTCAAATTATATACATTATGTCGCTTTAAGATATTTTTATCTTCATAACCACCCCCACCCCATTAAAAGTCTGCCCCAGAGGGACGGCGAGACACAGGCCGTCCTGGGTTTATTCGTTATGGTCCATGATAAAAGAGAAATTATTTTTGGAAGACTGTGTTTCCAAATGAAAGATTCCTTTGTAATTCCGATAACAGTCTCAGGCATAAAATATCACATTATAAATGTCATTAATTCGGCTTTCCCATGGCTGCCCAGTTCTCTGCTGAAAGATTTCTGTGGACCAGATAGAAACAGGAAGTTCACTTTTCCACTCAGCATCGTAGTTCTGCCAGAAGCTGTTTTAAGAAGGGGCCCGGATCTGGAGGCCCGAGAAGCTGTCGACATGGAGAAGGAGACTGGCATATGCTTAAATCACACGCCTCTGAAGTTTGACTGAGCATGAAATTTTATTTTATAAGAAGGTGCCCTTGGGAACAGAGGAACGGGTTGCCAGCCAAGCTCGGAGACCGGCTCTCGCCAGCCTGGCCGCCCGTCTGCGCTGGCCAGCTCAGTGTGACTGGCACGGGCCCCCTCCTGAAGGTCGGCAAGGGGACGGAAGAGAGGCAGGCATCCACTGGGTCCTCCCCGGTTCCTGACACGTCCCAGCAGGAGGGACACGCCGTGCTCTCCCCCTTTCTCTCTGTCCTGACGTGGGGCTCGCCCCTGGCTGCTTGCTTCAGCTAGAATGCTACATCTTCACTGGCGGGCTTCCCACGCCTGGCCAATTTCTCTTTTCCTTCTACTAGAAACTCGATTACATTATATAGCCCACAGTCTCAGGTGACATTTGAGTATGTTTTTATAGCTTTCTACGGCCATGAACAGCAGCCCAGTAATTGGTCAACTCACTCCATATGATGTGGGGGAGAAAATACAACTGGACAGTTTCCTGAAAAGAAATATTTCCCAATTTCCAGTTTGCATCAAGCATGAGCAAACCAGAGGGGCTTGGACATCTCCTCTGTCCCTGGTAGCCAGACACCAGGAGCCTATTACCTCTGCAAGGCCAGCAGGCAAAGCGTCCGCCCACTCCAGCCCTTCCTAAATATCCCCTGAATGATGGAGGTGCTAACGAGCCTCTGTAAAGGCAGGACCCAGATATAATTGCGTGGGATTTATTTTTCCCTGCTGCAAGATCTGTCGCAGAAGCCGGAGTGTGCTGCCTTTTTCTGGAGTGTGTCTTTTTTCAAAATAACAGCTTTGATGTTCTTTTCAGCCGAGGGCACACCGCCAGGGGCGGGGCGCTCCGGAGCCGGCCATGATCACGGAGCCCGAGTGTGGGGAGCGGATGCAGACTCTGCCTTCAGGAAATGGGTCGCACTCTCCAGCTCAGACAGCATAGAAATCGGGAGGGAAAAACAGCAGAAACAGAAAAGCCACCCTCCCCCCCGCAAACTCAAATATTTTAAATTCACATTAAAAGCATTTTGACAGTGTCTGCTAAAGATAGTATTCCTGCTTTACCCACTCTTGAATTGTGGCTGTGATGGGTCTTCCATCAGTAAGATCATCCATCAGATATATATGTATATGTATATATTTTAAATATCCATCTCCTTCTGAACTTACACATTCATTTTCTTGGAAGCTCACTGCCGCCAGGCCGCGTCTGTTTGGTATTGGGAATGTTACCATGGAACAGGCTCGCTCTATTCCTGCTGGATTTCATTGAAATGATGAGTCTACATGTCGAGGAGAGGAATCTACCCGAATGATCTGCATTGTGGGCTAAAATGCCTGTCCTGAGACCCGTGTGTGCGGAGTGCTCACACTGTGTAAATGCTTTCCCCCAGAAAAGCTTTCATTCATGGGGGGCTTCTGTGTTCAGAGCCACCCCCCACCCCCCCACTGCCGGGGCCTCTCTTTGGTGCCTCTGCAGAATCCCAGCCCCCTGCCTGCCTTCTCCCGGCCTCTCTGCCTGCAGACCCCTCCCCACTCCCGGCTGCATCTCCTCCTGCACTCGGGCTCCTGCCCAGACTGGAGAGCGGACAGTCCCAGCCCGGGAACCGGCTCTCTCCGAGCCACTGCCCCCGACCCGGCCCGGGAACCGGCTCTCTCTGAGCCGCTGCCCCTGACCCGGCCCGGGAACCCGCTCTCTCCGAGCCGCTGCCCCTGACCCGGCCCGGGAACCAGCTCTCTCCGAGCCGCTGCCCCCGACCCGGCCCGGGAACCGGCTCTCTCCGAGCCGCTGCCCCTGACCCGGCCCGGGAACCGGCTCTCTCCGAGCCGCTGCCCCCGACCCGGCCCGGGAACCCGCTCTCTCTGCTGCCCCTGACCCGGCCCGGGAACCGGCTCTCTCTGCTGCCCCTGACCCGGCCCGGGAACCGGCTCTCTCTGCTGCCCCCGACCCGGCCCGGGAACCGGCTCTCTCTGCTGCCCCTGACCCGGCCCGGGAACCCGCTCTCTCTGCTGCCCCTGACCCGGCCCGGGAACCGGCTCTCTCTGCTGCCCCCGACCCGGCCCGGGAACCGGCTCTCTCTGCTGCCCCTGACCCGGCCCGGGAACCGGCTCTCTCTGCTGCCCCTGACCCGGCCCGGGAACCCGCTCTCTCTGCTGCCCCCGACCCGGCCCGGGAACCGGCTCTCTCTGCTGCCCCCGACCCGGCCCGGGAACCGGCTCTCTCCGAGCCGCTGCCCCTGACCCGGCCCGGGAACCGGCTCTCTCCGAGCCGCTGCCCCTGACCCGGCCCGGGAACCGGCTCTCTCTGCTGCCCCCGACCCGGCCCGGGAACTGGCTCTCTCCGAGCCGCTGCCCCTGACCCGGCCCGGGAACCGGCTCTCTCTGCTGCCCCTGACCCGGCCCGGCTGCCCCTGACCCAGCCCGGGAACCGGCTCTCTCCGAGCCGCTGCCCCTGACCCGGCCCGGGAACCGGCTCTCTCCGAGCCGCTGCCCCCGACCCGGCCCGGGAACCGGCTCTCTCCGAGCCGCTGCCCCCGACCCGGCCCGGGAACCCGCTCTCTCTGCTGCCCCTGACCCGGCCCGGAAACCGGCTCTCTCTGCTGCCCCCGACCCGGCCCGGGAACCGGCTCTCTCTGCTGCCCCCGACCCGGCCCGGGAACCCGCTCTCTCTGCTGCCCCTGACCCGGCCCGGGAACCGGCTCTCTCTGCTGCCCCCGACCCGGCCCGGGAACCGGCTCTCTCTGCTGCCCCTGACCCGGCCCGGGAACCGGCTCTCTCTGCTGCCCCTGACCCGGCCCGGGAACCCGCTCTCTCTGCTGCCCCCGACCCGGCCCGGGAACCGGCTCTCTCCGAGCCGCTGCCCCTGACCCGGCCCGGGAACCGGCTCTCTCCGAGCCGCTGCCCCTGACCCGGCCCGGGAACCGGCTCTCTCTGCTGCCCCCGACCCGGCCCGGGAACTGGCTCTCTCCGAGCCGCTGCCCCTGACCCGGCCCGGGAACCGGCTCTCTCTGCTGCCCCTGACCCGGCCCGGCTGCCCCTGACCCAGCCCGGGAACCGGCTCTCTCCGAGCCGCTGCCCCTGACCCGGCCCGGGAACCGGCTCTCTCCGAGCCGCTGCCCCCGACCCGGCCCGGGAACCGGCTCTCTCCGAGCCGCTGCCCCCGACCCGGCCCGGGAACCCGCTCTCTCTGCTGCCCCTGACCCGGCCCGGAAACCGGCTCTCTCTGCTGCCCCCGACCCGGCCCGGGAACCGGCTCTCTCCGAGCCGCTGCCCCTGACCCGGCCCGGGAACCCGCTCTCTCCTAGCCGCTGCCCCTGACCCAGCCCGGCTGCCCCTGACCCAGCCCGGGAACCGGCTCTCTCTGAGCCGCTGCCCCTGACCCAGCCCGGGAACCGGCTCTCTCCGAGCCGCTGCCCCTGACATCCGCACCATGTGACCCCCTGCTTCTGGGGTCCCATTTCTCCAGATGAACTGCACTCACCTCCTGACCTTAAGACTTTGATTTTGCTCATCACCTTCCTGGTTACCATCCCAAATTGATTTGACTTTAAATAATATACAGTCCTATGCATTACTTTATAAAATAAAATATTTTATAAACAAAAAATATTTTATAAATAGTTACAAATCTTTATAAATTACAGATATATAAATTATAAATATTTTATATTTATAAACTTATATTCTATATGTATAAAATAAGTTATTCATAAGTAATTTATTTCTAGAATTTTTATAACTAACATTTATTTATATTTTATTTTTTATAAAATAGATCCTCTCTTTTGTAAGCCCAGCTAGCCAGTTCTGTCCCTGGCATGACCTTGAAGGTGACCTTGAAGGTGTGAAATAGTAGTGGGTTGTCTACGGGGAAGTGATTCAGAGTGCGACTGACTTGAGGCCACAGAACCTGTCGGATGCGGGAGCAGGTTGTGGCTTCATGTGAGCCCCGGAAGTGGAAGTGCCCCGACCGGTGCCCCTCCCCCGGAAGTGGAAGTGCCCCGACCCGGAAGTGGAAGTGCCCCAACCGGTGCCCCTCCCTCGCTTCTTAACCCTCTTGGACCCGAGTCCATCTAAAAACTGATGTCCGTTTCTGTCTGGACAAGAAACCTTACAGCACGTTGTCTTTGCTTTTTGACGGACACCCGTCGTTGATGAAAATCTGACCTATATCTCAAAATTCCCTGTAAATCCTGCCTGCCGACCTGTCGCAGACCTCAGCTGCCCTTAGCCCTTTGGCCTTTGGAGGGGAGGGGGGGGGCTCGTGGACTTCAGGTGGGCTCCACAGTGCTGTCTTCTTGTGGGTCTTCATCTGGGTGTTGCTCCTTCATTGGAGGCCTCTTCTTACCTTTCCCGACGGGTGGTAACTGATTGTTGTTTGTATTCCAGCATTTCTCACCTTTCCTTCCAATTATTAATATTTCTGTACTCACTTCATAGGACCCTTGTAAGGATCGAAGAAGATAGTCCTTGAGAGTTAGTGTTTGATCAAGGCTGCCGTTACAGGAGCCTCAAAATACATTTGACTCAGTCCTGATAGAAGTTTAGTTCGCTCATCTGGAACATTCTGGGGGCTGGTCTAGAGCAAACGGGGGGTCTCCACAGTGTCGGGACCCTCGGCCCCTTCCTTCGTGAGTCATCGCCACACCTGCTCATTGCCCTTGTTCACCTGGCCGCACGTGACAGGGAGGCCAGGTTCCAGGCAGGAGGGGAGAGGAGGAAGATGGAGGCTCCGTCCCTTTGAAAGGTCTCACCCCTGCATTACACACCCTGCTTCTGCTCACGTCCTATCGCTTGGTCACACGGCCACATCTGGCTGCAAGGGGGAGGAGAAGTGTGGTGTGTGAGCAGCTGCGTGTCCAGCTACAACCAACGCTACTCTAGTAGGAGAGCATTTATACCCTTGGGTCAGCTATTCTGGTTGCAGCCTGGAGTCTGCTTGGGAGACAGTAATGACTTTAAAAATGGACCCATCATTAATACCATTCCGAGCCTGCGCTTTGATCCCCCGAGAACCAAGCTGACTCAACATGCCGTCAGCGGCTCACTTCACGGTCCCGTGCACATGCGACAGTCACTACAGAACAGCTCAGCCCATCCCGGGAGAACAGGTGCTGTGTCATGTCCCGTTTGGAAGTGTGGAGCAGGGGTTTCTAGGGAGGATGGAGCCGTAACACCCTAAGACCCCCATCGATAAATTAGCTTCCTTCAGTGCATCCAGTGTGCTAGTTGCTATGTGCCATCCTAGGGGAACCGAGGAAATAGTCACTCAGACCACCCTCTGTGTTCTGAGGTGCAGGTGAGGAATCCTGGTTGAGAAGGGCAGTGTTAGAGCAGGCATCCCCAAACTATGGCCCACGGGCCACATGCGGCCCCCTGAGGCCATTTATCTGCCCCCCCCCCCACACTTCTGGAAGGGGCACCTCTTTCATTGGTGGTCAGTGAGAGGAGCACTGTATGTGGCGGCCCTCCAACGGTCTGAGGGACAATGAATTGGTCCCCTGTGTAAAAAGTCTGGGGACCCCTGGTTTAGAGAGAAGAGCCGGCCTCTCAGAAAGGTCCTGACAGCACGACAGTGCATGAGGACGGCCCCATCTACCACACCTGCTCCCTCCTCGAGGGTAGTCTCAGGACACCCAGTGTTAGCAAGCTCCGGAAGCCAGCAGTCTCCAGAGAGCTGAATCACTGGGGACACACTTGTTATATGCCTTTCTTTAAAAACTTGAATATCAGTTTATTAGAGTAAATTAAGAACCAAAAACAACTGAAGTAGCAGATTTTGTGTTCACTAATCAGCACATTCTCTAATTCTGACCAGCGTTTCGGACAGCTCAATGGTAACTGACGGTTATTTTATACACGCGGACCCACAGAGTACTTAGGGGCCATGCTGAGGGGAAGTGCTCTCTGAACTGTGGCCCTGAGGCGTCCGCCCCTCCCTGTCGTCAGGCGGCCCCCAGCTGTGACCTGTCTGGGGCTGTCAGTCTGTCCTTCGGGTGGTGCAGAGACTTGTTGCTTAGCTGTTTTCCCTTGGGATTTGTTTTTATACTGCTCAGGGAGGTCATATCCCTTCATCATGAGTAAAGCATTTCTTCAGAAATGGGCAAGGCAGTTACCTTGATTGAAAGTTTCTTAGTTGAATTTATAACCTAGGAACGCCTCCTGCAGTGCCAGGCCACTGTGACTGTTTATGAGATCAGCACGGAGTACCTCTTGGTTATGCCTAATTTCATTCTTAAGAGCGTGACTTTAAAATTCGGTGTGGTTACCACCTTGTTTTTTACCTTCAAGTGCTAACTACTCCTTACAATGGGAAGTTGAGGCGATCTTGAAAAGACCACTTCCTCTTCCATCCAGACAAAGAAGAGTGATGGTGCTGCTGTCGCTGCCAGGTGTCCTGAAGTCCTACTTAGCTGGGCATCTGGAGTGGTGAGATTCACCTGTAATACTGGTTCTGCTTTAAAAACGACAGTGACATTGCTCTCCGAGCATCACCAGTCCCCCTCTGCGCTGGATGTCAGGCGAATGTCCTGTTTGCTCACAAGGGGGGATGTCAATATAAAGTCACCTGAACTAAGGGATTGGAAATAGCTAACATGACATGGTATGATCCTGTGTCCTTTTAGAAAAAAAAAAAAAGGTAGATTATTGACCGAATCTGTCATTTTAGTTTAGTGACATGATCTATATAAACGGCAGGGGTGAGGAATTCACTTAATATAAAATATACAACACAGGAAAAAGGGCAGATGCTACCAACAGGGAAAGAAAGGAACCAGGGAAAAGGAACTGCGGACTCATGTGCCGGGCAGGGTGTTTTTAGCCTTGTGTACCAGCAGGCTTCTTCATATCACGTAACAAGTTCAGAGACAGAGAGACGCCAAGGTCGCAGAAATCACTGTTCAGTGACATCATGGCCCGGTTTGTCTGTCTCTGTATTCTGTCCTCTTCAGCTCATGCGGGCTCGATGGGGACACGTGTGCCCCGTGTAAAGAGAGGTGGCGCATCCTTCTGTGTAACTGTCCCCAGGCACAGTGGGCCGGGCACAGCCCAGGGCACATCAGAGTTAGCACCAACGAGGGAGGCGGGAGGCAGTCCTCCCTGGTAGACCGTTTCCCCCACTACCACAGCCTCACGTGGGGAAACCCCTGCTATTCTACCCCATACGTGGTTACTCTGAATGAGGAACAGTCTGTCCGTCCGAACACAGGCCAGTGTGGTTGGCACCCAGTCCATTTAAACTTTAGACAGCTAGATGCCCAAAGCGGTAAAACTCAAAGCTTGCTGTTGACATGTATAGAATGGATTTGAAGGGTCTCTTACCTACCCTCTGAAGGAGAGTTCGACCGCATTGATGTGAGTGCCCTCACGCCAGGAAGGCAGCGGGGACTTCCCCCTTGGAAAGTCAATCTGATCTCTCTTCTAATTAGTGACTTAAAACAAATGACCAACGGGAGTTTGGTGAGAAAAGCTTGAATTCCTGATTAAGTTCAGGGAACTGAAGATGCTGAATCAGTACTATGCTAACGCATCCCTTCATGTCTGAGCCCTTTTATGTTTACCCTCAGAGTTCCCATCAATTGTAGCCTTCAGTCCTGTGAAAATGGAGCACGTGGGTTCTTCAACAGAGCTGGTCCGTGTTCACTGCCCACAGGTGTATTTATCCACACAGCCGGATGCGGTGGACAATAGAAATAGGGCCCCATCAGAGCTGACGCCAAAGACAGGAGATGGCACGGTCGCCCTAGCCCTCTGGCGTCCAGGCTAACACGACTTCAAGGGAGGGCAGACGGTACAGCAGACTGACGTCGGTGCTGTTTCTGAGCTGCCTGTGGTCAAGTGGGACACACGTGTCTAAATGCTCAGTGCTCTTTACTTAATAAAAATGGTCTGCCTCCAATAAAATGAAAGTCTCGCAAAAGACAGTTACTCCAGCGACACACGTACTGAACGTGAGCTGCACACAACATATTAGTCTGACCTTTATTTGATAGTGAAAGAAAGATTCATAAAGAACTGACTTTTTTTTTGGTTTGTTTTATTTTGGTTTTGCCTTTGGTATTTCTTCTTCCTCCAGTTGAATTGTACGGTCCTTCCAGGGCTCACCCACGTGCTTGCTCTCCGTGACCGCCATTCACCCGGAGGCCGCCCGTTGACTCGTTCACCCCTCCGCTGCCGCGCCAGCTCCCCCAGCAGCTGGGGCTGAGGGCAGAGCTGTAGGGATTAGCAGCGGCAGTGCAGGCCAGCGGTTAGCGCGGCATTCCAGCTGAAAGCATGTTTGGTGTAAGTACGTCCCACGCAACGTCTGGCTCACACTCAAGTGTTATTTGTCGTTTACCTGAAATTTGAATTTGACCAAGCTACCTTTATTTCAGTCGGCCAACTCGACGTCGGGGGTGTCGGGGCTGAAGGGTGAGTTGAGACACTCTTGGGATATTTTAGGTGCAGGGGACCTCAGATTAAACAGCGGTCAGTTAACAGAAAGGAGGGAACTTATATGAAATGCACAGAAGTTGGTGCTTAACAAGGTTCACAGGGGAAGGGGCCGTGTCAGGGACCCCGTTCAGGAGATGAGGGGCGGGGCTGTTCCAGCCGTTCCGCTTCTCTCTTCTCTCTTCATCTGCGTAATCTCTCCGAGTGAGCTCGTCCATCGTCAGCGTCGTTCGCCCGCACCCTGAGCTAGCAGGATGGCGGGAGTCAATGCGCGTCTCTGGTGTGAGCCGGCTGGTCCCGCCCCGGGCTGCCGCTGCCGCTGCCGCTGCCGAGGGACCCAGCGCGAGCGACCCAGCGCGAGCTGTTCTCACTCCGCATCGCTGGTTGCTGCCCGTTGGGTTGAAGAAATACCGGAACTGTGTATAGCAAAGTTATTACCACTGCCTCTCATAACTTTTATTTTCTACTTTGTGTTTACCTGTGGCTCTTAATTTTTATAATACACATATATTACATTTTAATGAAAACTTTTCAGAGGCTACTGATATCCTTTGTTTGAATTAAAATTAATTACCTTAGATTGTGCTTTTAACAAAAGGTGCTGGGACAATTGGATATTAATAAAAAAAAAATTTGACCCGTACCTTTCACTATATACAAATATTAACTCAAAATGCATTATAGGTTTAAGTGTAAACCATTAACTTATAAAAAGTTCTAAGAAAACATAGGGGGACATTTTGTGACCTCAGGTTAAGCAAAGATAACACCAACAGCTCCCTCCGTTTAAGGAAAAACATGTTAAAGTAGACGCCGTCAAAATGAATAACTCCTGCTTCTCAAGAGCATGGAAGCCAAGTGCAGGCCAGGAGAAAAGTCACAAGTCACACCCGCTAACGGGACCATGTCCAGAATATACGAAGAGTGCTCAAGACAGAAATAAGGAAAGTATTGAACCATTTAAAAATGGACAAGCGATTTTAACAGGCACCTCCCCAAAAATAACATAGCAGGTGAGCGCAACATAAGATACTCGCACCATCAGTCAGTGGGGAAGTGCACGTGAGAACTACCGTGAGGGACCATGACCCACCTGTTAGAACAGCAGTAACAACAAAAACTCAAGCAAACAGGAGACAGGACGTGGAGCCACTGGACTGCTGGTGGGGCGCACGGTGACGCGGTTATTACAGTCCTTACCGGGTGACCCAGTTCTCACTCTGGGACGCTTACTCAAGGGGAGCGAAAACTTCCATTCACACAGCAGCGTACGCACTGATGTTTAAAGCGGCTTTATTTGGAACAGAGAAAACATTCCAAATGCCCTTCAGCCGGTGGAGACTGAGCACTAAGAAAAGCAGGTGCGTCATCGATGCTCACAAAATAGATTAATCCCAGGTGCATCTGCATGTGAAACAAGCCAGACTCAAAAGGCTACTTGCTCTATATGAAGGCAGAACTGTAGGGACCATAAACAGAGCCGTGGTCACCAGCAAGGGCTGGAGCCGGGGGTCGAGTCGATTGCAAAAGTGCAGAGGGGAATTTCCGGGGAACTGTTCTAGAGCTTGGCTTTGATGGTACCTGTACCACTGTATTCATTTATCCAAATTTGCAGAACTGTGTGCACTGTAAAGGATAAAATTTTACGTTATGTAAATTACGCCTTGACAAAAATGGAAAAAGTAATTACTTTAGGAGGCGAGTGGTGTCGGTGACATATTACTCAGATTGGATTTGTCACAGGCAGGTGGGCAGAGGACCAAGGTGACATGTTGTGATGAGAAGGGAGAATTGAGGAGTGGGCACGGTCCTGCCCCGCCTCCTCACAGTGCCTCCCTGTGACTCCGTCTGATATTTATACAATTCTGCCTTGTGTTATGGCCACTTGATATATTTCTTTGCC
Source organism: Saccopteryx leptura (assembly GCF_036850995.1). Taxonomy (NCBI): domain Eukaryota; kingdom Metazoa; phylum Chordata; class Mammalia; order Chiroptera; family Emballonuridae; genus Saccopteryx; species Saccopteryx leptura. The sequence goes on along the minus strand of NC_089505.1, from coordinate 1,976,290 downwards.
CAGTGACATTATAACATCCTGGGTGAGGGAGATAAGTCTTAGTCCTGTTTAGTTGTGTACACAGTTGACACATTTTTTTCAACAAAAGCTATTTTTGTAAAAAGGATCATGATGATTACAGTGGGAGCTCAGTGACTTCCAGGGTGGATTCAAGTGCTCTATTGGTAAACGTCCGTCTCTTCTGCTTCTCCTCCTACACTTCCATTTCTAATACCTGAGACGTTCACTGGTCTCCTAAAGGCATCCCTGAGGGGCACCGTGCCATACCTTGTGTACCACTCTGCATCAGCCACTGGGTAGGAGCATCCAGTCCCAGCGGGTAGAGGGTGGGAGGCACTGGCTTTGTTTACATGGAGCTCAAGGCGAATGGGAGACAGCTTGGGTGGCAGCCTTGTCTAGGGTCCCTGCGGTGATAAGTAAGCAGGAATGGGATTCGCGGGACAAGAAGAAAGGCACCTAACTCCGCCTAGGTGTTGTGACTAAAGATTTTTAAAAAACCAAGAGAACCCACAGGTGAAACCTACACTCCATTTTGAAGAATGAGCTGGGACTATCTACACTGCATCGGTATAGGAAAGGTCATGAGAATAAGAAACAGCGGCTGCAGTAAGTCAGCATGAACACAGGCAGCGGGACGGGGTTCCGCACGGCTGGAGCCGGGTCTCACGAAGGGACACGAGAGACAAAGGGCCGGAGAAGTGGGCAGTGGCCAGGTTGCGAAGTGTGCAGTGGGGTAGAACTGGCAAGACTGGCGACTGGCCGAGTGTGGGGGCTGGGGGGCGGGGGCAGTCGTGGAGTCTGGGTCCCTGGTTTGGGTCTGAGTGGTGTCGCCGTTCACGAAGGTAGCCGACGTAGATTTCAGGACTAGGGAGGGTGGTCAGAGCTCTTGTGAGGAGCCAGGAGAAGATGGATTCATTCAACACAACACTGCGGTTTCCCAGCAGGGCGCAGGGCCCTGTGTGGGGCTGCGCCGAGCACAGTGGAGTAAACATCACCTCTTCCAGAAACTTACAAACAAACGCACAGGTTGGATTCCGTGTTGGTTACATTGCTAGAGGTTGAGGTGAGTGCGTAGGAGGAGATACCTGGGAGCCATGACTGCAGAGCAGTGGGGTGGGGTGGACGAGCCCGCTGCAGGCCCAGCGGACAGACAGCCTGCGCAGTGAGGCCTAGAGGACCCCGAGGCGCGGCTGCGCACTGGCCTGGGAGAAGGAAGTCGCCTGGCCGGTGGGGACGGGGGTGGAGAGGGTTGGGACAGGCAAGAGGCCACCGCTGAACATTCCACAGGATCCAATGACCAAACTGATAAAAAAAAAAGCGGGGGGTACATAAATATAAAAATAAGGCTCAACTTATCCATAGCATAGGATTAAAATGTTGGGAAATAGTTTTAGAAGAAAGATTCACTGAAATTACTTTTCAAAAGGCATGTATTTCAGTCAGAGGCTAATGTTTTTGAAAGTCCCCATCTGGGAAATTGGAAACAGGACAAATACAATGTGGAGCATAGAAAACTCCTCACTGAGCCCAAACCTGACAGCATCCCAGAGTCATGGTCACAGGTCCCAGGAGAAGGTTGTGGTCAGGGACCCGTACTGAGAGCCTGGGGTCTGAAACCAAACTGCCGAGGTCTGTAGCCTCGTCCTGCTGTTGGTGACCTTGGCCAAGTGACTGGGCCCCGCCTCCCCTTTAACCTGGAGAGCCAAGCTCGTGAGTTTAATAGGAGGGTAACTGAGTTACCCACACGGTTAGTGTTTAGAAAGACCCTCGGCCCATAGTGTCTGCGGACAGGTGCACATCGTGATTGCTGTCGGGTATGGGACGGGGCAGTGCGGGGGCAGGAGCCGGTCCGGGTGGTGCCCATGAGAGGGGTGGCTGTCCCCGTGCTCTGGGTCAGGCTTCAGGGACAAAGCAAGCTCTACGGGTGCCGAAGAGTAAAATGAGGCTTGGTGGCATAAGTGAGGCGTTAACTTTCAACTTTATTCTAAGATAATAACCAGATCGATCAGCCCAGCGTGCTTGACATCAAATGTGCACTCGTGTTCTGCAATGGTGGAACCGCCAGGTGCCTGTCACAGGTGTGCGTGGGGGGTTCCCGCAGCACCGCACCCTATTACCTGTCACCTGGCCCTCCTGGCAGAGGCTGTGGCGAAGCCAGTGTCCATGGACCAGTTTCTTCATTATTATTATTATTATTATTCAGTGAGAGGAAGGGAGGCACAGACAGACTCCCACATGCTTTTTAACAGAATCCACCAAGCAAGCCCACCAGGGGACAATGCTCTGCCCGTCTGGGCTGCTGCTCTGTTGTTACTGGAGCCATCCTAGTGCCTGAGGCAGAGGCCATGGAGCCATCCTCATCACCTGGGGCCAACTTGCTACAATCGAGCCATGACTGCAGGAGGAGAAGAGAGAGAGAGAAAGAGAGAGGGGGGGGGAAGGGGGAGGGGGGAGAAGCAGATGGTCACTTCTCCTGTGTGCCCTGACTGCCAGTCAATCCTGGGACACCCACACGCTGGGCTGACACTCTACCACCGAGGTGTAACCAGGGCCCACGCCCCAGTGTCTTGAAGGCTTGGAGCACCAGCGAGCCAGCCAGATGACCTTCTGAGAACAACGTTCAGCCTTCCATCCTTTCTGTTAACTCTTTGGGAATAATTCCTGCCTCTTTCTTTCCTCACAAGGATATTAGAAGAATTCATTAATGCTGCAAAGCACTTCAAAAACCTCTACAAAGTGCTTTCTTGTTTCTTAATACATTTGATATCTCGCCAATCTTTTAAAAGATGTAAGACATGAATATTAAAATCCATCCTGCATATTTTATGTTGTTTTTATCATGATGAGAGAATATTAATTTATTGGAGATTTATACTTTTCTAAAGGTCGCCTTTAAGGTTCTCTCTCAGCCAACTTTATTCGCTTCGTCCAAAGTGCGGAGAGTGAAGGGTCCAGATGGGTTACGCAACATCTGCATTTTGAGAAAAAAGCTGTGATGGAGAAATCTCCCCACCCCCACCCTCTTGAAGCTCAAACCACTTTTAGGCAAATTAAATGGAGAAGAATATGTAGATTTCTTTAAATGAGCCAGATAATATGTTCTTCAATGAAATATGCTATCCATTTTGTACTGAATTATATAATTTTGAGCCTCGTGAGTAACAGGAGTGTGATTCAGAAGCATCTGGGGTTACTCATGCTTCCGTGTGCTCTCCCCGTGTGCTCTGCTCTCCCCATGCGCTCTCCCCCATGTGCGTGCGCTCTCCCCGTGTGCTCTCCCCCGTGTGCTCTGCTCTCCCCGTGCGCTCTCCCCCATGTGCGTGCGCTCTCCCCGTGTGCTCTCCCCCGTGTGCTCTGCTCTCCCCGTGCGCTCTCCCCCATGTGCGTGCGCTCTCCCCGTGTGCTCTCCCCCGTGTGCTCTGCTCTCCCCGTGCGCTCTCCCCGTGTGCTCTCCCCCGTGTGCTCTGCTCTCCCCGTGCGCTCTCCCCCATGTGCGTGCGCTCTCCCCGTGAGCTCTCCCCCGTGTGCTCTGCTCTCCCCGTGCCCTCTCCCCCATGTGCGTGCGCTCTCCCCGTGTGCTCTCCCCCGTGTGCTCTGCTCTCCCCGTGCCCTCTCCCCCATGTGCGTGCGCTCTCCCCGTGAGCTCTCCCCCATGCTCTCCCCCGTGCGCTCTCCCCGTGGGCTCTCCCCCGTGTGCTTGTGCTCTCCCCCATGCTCTCCCCCGTGCGCTCTCCCCCGTGTGCTTGTGCTCTCCCCGTGCGCTCTCCCCCGTGTGCTCTCCCCCATGCTCTCCCCCGTGCGCTCTCCCGTGTGCTCTCCCCCGTGCGCTCTCCCCATGGGCTCTCCCCCGTGCGCTCTCCCCATGGGCTCTCCCCCGTGTGCTTGTGCTCTCCCCGTGCGCTCTCCCCCGTGTGCTCTCCCCCGTGTGCTCTCCCCCGTGTGCTCTCCCCCATGCTCTCCCCCGTGCGCTCTCCCCGTGCGCTCTCCCCCGTGTGCTCTCCCCCATGCTCTCCCCCGTGTGCTCTCCCCCATGCTCTCCCCCGTGTGCTCTCCCCCGTGTGCTCTCCCCCATGCTCTCCCCCGTGCGCTCTCCCCGTGTGCTCTCCCCCGTGTGCTCTCCCCCATGCTCTCCCCCGTGTGCTCTCCCCCCATGCTCTCCCCCGTGCGCTCTCCCCGTGTGCTCTCCCCCGTGCGCTCTCCCCATGGGCTCTCCCCCGTGCGCTCTCCCCCGTGTGCTCTCCCCCGTGTGCTCTCCCCCATGCTCTCCCCCGTGTGCTTGTGCTCTCCCCCGTGTGCTCTCCCCGTGCGCTCTCCCCCGTGCGCTCTCCCCCGTGTGCTCTCCCCCGTGCGCTCTCCCCCGTGTGCTCTCCCCCGTGTGCTCTCCCCCATGCTCTCCCCCGTGTGCTTGTGCTCTCCCCCGTGTGCTCTCCCCGTGCGCTCTCCCCCGTGTGCTCTCCCCCGTGTGCTCTCCCCCGTGTGCTCTCCCCCGTGTGCTCTCCCCCATGCTCTCCCCCGTGCGCTCTCCCCGTGTGCTCTCCCCCGTGCGCTCTCCCCATGGGCTCTCCCCCGTGCGCTCTCCCCCGTGTGCTCTCCCCCGTGTGCTCTCCCCCATGCTCTCCCCCGTGTGCTTGTGCTCTCCCCCGTGTGCTCTCCCCGTGCGCTCTCCCCCGTGCGCTCTCCCCCGTGCGCTCTCCCCATGCTCTCCCCCGTGTGCTCTCCCCCGTGCGCTCTCCCCATGCGCTCTCCCCCGTGTGCTCTCCCCCGTGTGCTCTCCCCCGTGTGCTCTCCCCCGTGTGCTCTCCCCCATGCTCTCCCCCGTGCGCTCTCCCCGTGTGCTCTCCCCCGTGCGCTCTCCCCATGGGCTCTCCCCCGTGTGCTCTCCCCGTGCGCTCTCCCCCGTGCGCTCTCCCCCGTGTGCTCTCCCCCATGCTCTCCCCCGTGTGCTTGTGCTCTCCCCCGTGTGCTCTCCCCGTGCGCTCTCCCCATGCGCTCTCCCCCGTGCGCTCTCCCCATGCTCTCCCCCGTGCGCTCTCCCCATGCGCTCTCCCCCGTGCGCTCTCCCCCGTGTGCTCTCCCCGTGTGCTCTCCCCCATGCTCTCCCCCGTGTGCTCTCCCCCGTGTGCTCTCCCCGTGTGCTCTCCCCCGTGTGCTCTCCCCATGCGCTCTCCCCCGTGCGCTCTCCCCATGCGCTCTCCCCCGTGCGCTCTCCCCCGTGTGCTCTCCCCCGTGTGCTCTCCCCGTGTGCTCTCCCCCATGCTCTCCCCCGTGTGCTCTCCCCGTGCGCTCTCCCCGTGTGCTTGTGCTCTCCCCCGTGTGCTCTCCCCATGCGCTCTCCCCCGTGCGCTCTCCCCCGTGTGCTCTCCCCCGTGTGCTCTCCCCCATGCTCTCCCCCGTGTGCTCTCCCCCATGCTCTCCCCCGTGTGCTTGTGCTCTCCCCCGTGCGCTCTCCCCCGTGTGCTCTCCCCCATGCTCTCCCCCGTGTGCTCTCCCCCATGCTCTCCCCCGTGTGCTTGTGCTCTCCCCCGTGCGCTCTCCCCATGCGCTCTCCCCCGTGCGCTCTCCCCCGTGTGCTCTCCCCGTGTGCTCTCCCCCATGCTCTCCCCCGTGTGCTCTCCCCCATGCTCTCCCCCGTGTGCTTGTGCTCTCCCCCGTGCGCTCTCCCCATGTGCTCTCCCCCGTGCGCTCTCCCCCATGCTCTCCCCCGTGTGCTCTCCCCCGTGCGCTCTCCCCGTGCGCTCTCCCCGTGTGCTCTCCCCCGTGTGCTCTCCCCCGTGCGCTCTCCCCGTGCGCTCTCCCCCGTGTGCTTTCCCCTGTGCGCTCTCCCCGTGTGCTCTGCTCTCCCCGTGCGCTCTCCCCGTGCGCTCTCCCCCGTGTGCTTTCCCCCGTGTGCTTTCCCCCGTGCGCTCTCCCCGTGTGCTCTCCCCGTGCGCTCTCCCCGTGTGCTCTCCCCCGTGCGCTCTCCCCCGTGTGCTCTCCCCCGTGCGCTCTCCCCCATGCTCTCCCCCGTGTGCTTGTGCTCTCCCCCGTGTGCTCTCCCCGTGCGCTCTCCCCGTGCGCTCTCCCCCGTGCTCTCCCCCATCCTCTCCCCGTGTGCTTGTGCTCTCCCCGTGGGCTCTCCCCCGTGCGCTCTCCCCCATGCTCTCCCCCGTGTGCTCTCCCCCATGCTCTCCCCCGTGCGCTCTCCCCCGTGTGCGTGTGCTCTCCCCCATGCTCTCCCCCGTGTGCTCTCCCCCATGCTCTCCCCCGTGCGCTCTCCCCCGTGTGCTCTCCCCCATGCGCTCTCCCCCGTGAGCTCTCCCCCGTGTGCTTGTGCTCTCCCCCATGCTCTCCCCGTGTGCTCTCCCCCATGCTCTCCCCCGTGCGCTCTCCCCCGTGTGCTCTCCCCCATGCGCTCTCCCCCGTGAGCTCTCCCCCGTGTGCTTGTGCTCTCCCCCATGCTCTCCCCCGTGTGCTCTCCCCCATGCTCTCCCCCGTGCGCTCTCCCCCGTGTGCTCTCCCCCATGCGCTCTCCCCCGTGAGCTCTCCCCCGTGTGCTTGTGCTCTCCCCCGTGCGCTCTCCCCCGTGAGCTCTCCCCCGTGTGCTTGTGCTCTCCCCCGTGCGCTCTCCCCGTGCGCTCTCCCCGTGTGCTTGTGCTCTCCCCTGTGTGCTCTCCCCGTGTGCTCTCCCCCGTGCGCTCTCCCCGTGTGCGTGTCTCTCCCCTGTGTGCTCTCCCCTGTGTGCTCTCCCCATGTGCTCTCCCCCGTGTGCTCTCCCCGTGTGCGTGTGCTCTCCCCTGTGTGCTCTCCCCGTGCGCTCTCCCCGTGCGCTCTCCCCGTGTGCGTGTGCTCTCCCCTGTGTGCTCTCCCCGTGTGCTCTCCCCCGTGCGCTCTCCCCGTGTGCGTGTGCTCTCCCCTGTGTGCTCTCCCCATGTGCTCTCCCCGTGTGCGTGTGCTCTCCCCTGTGTGCTCTCCCCGTGTGCGTGTGCTCTCCCCTGTGTGCTCTCCCCGTGTGCTCTCCCCCGTGCGCTCTCCCCCGTGCGCTCTCCCCGTGTGCGTGTGCTCTCCCCTGTGTGCTCTCCCCGTGTGCTCTCCCCTGTGTGCTCTCCCCATGTGCTCTCCCCCGTGTGCTCTCCCCGTGTGCGTGTGCTCTCCCGAGTGCTCTCCCGTGTGCTCTCCCCCGTGTGCTCTCCCCGTGTGCTCTCCCCGTGCGCTCTCCCCGTGTGCTCTCCCCGTGCGCTCTCCCCGTGTGCGTGTGCTCTCCCCTTGCGCTCTCCCCGTGTGCTCTCCCCTGTGTGCTCTCCCCATGTGCTCTCCCCCGTGTGCTCTCCCCGTGTGCGTGTGCTCTCCCCGTGTGCGTGTGCTCTCCCCGTGCGCTCTCCCCCGTGCGCTCTCCCCCTTGCTCTCCCCCGTGCGCTCTCCCCGTGCGCTCTCCCCCGTGTGCTTGTGCTCTCCCCCGTGCGCTCTCCCCCATGCTCTCCCCCGTGTGCTCTCCCCCGTGCGCTCTCCCCCGTGTGCTCTCCCCCGTGTGCGTGTGCTCTCCCCTGTGTGCTCTCCCCGTGTGCTCTCCCCCGTGTGCTCTCCCCCGTGCACTCTCCCCCATGCTCTCCCCCGTGTGCTCTCCCCCGTGTGCGTGTGCTCTCCCCTGTGTGCTCTCCCCGTGTGCTCTCCCCGTGTGCTCTCCCCCGTGAGCTCGACTCAATCCAAGCTTCACCTGCTCTGAGAACCGACATAAATAGACTGAACAGTTTCCCCTGGATAACCACAGTATCCCCTGTGCCCCTTCTTGTGTAACACGTGCAGTGCTTTGCTGCGTTTAATCATTAGCATTCTTATTTTCTTCAGATATATTTTGTTTGCCCTGATGTCTGGTTCACATGGCTGCCTGTATCAGGAACTGCACTCAGGGACTGCAGTGCCACAAAGTGTATTTTTCTCTCCGGTAGAAGTTTGGTATTAGGTAGTCCAAGGTGGATATGCATCACAACTGACATCCAGCGTCCATGTTCCCCTCTTCTCTCTGCCTCATCGCCCTTGCTGCATCCTAATTTTCTCAAGGTCACCTTTTGGTCCAAGATGCTCTGTGTGGGACATTATCCATCAATGTCCATATTGCAAACAAAAACAAAAAAAGAAAGAAAAGGGGATGGCGGATAGTTTACCACAGCTGTCTTTATCCTTTGTATTGAAGGAATTTTATAGACACATTTTACTGGCCAGAGATGAGTCATTCTTTCTAGCTGCAAGGGAGGCTGGACGGTGGGGTGCTGTGGGCACTTTCCCACCTCAAACATTTTATTACTCACTAAGGAAGAAGGCAAAACTGTGTGCTGGTGAGACAATTAGCTTCTGCCATTGTGTATGGTGACACTTCTGTATATAAATATCAATAAATCAAGAACCTCTCCTAGAACATTGTTTTCTATAAGTGCCCACACAGGAAACTGTCTTGATCAGTTCATTCACAAATTAGAACTAGGTAGCACAGAACTCCAGAAGTGCTGACTGGCTAAGTTACTTAGGTTTCTTATTCTTAACAATAAGAATTGTTGGTTTTTAACAATTTTATATTCAAGCCTAGTAGCTTTACTCAGATTAGGATTACTTATTATGATTATTTATATGGTCCCAGTTTCCCATCTCTATGATGGAAATAATGAGAAATCTGCCTCAAAAACTGTTACCATAAAATGAATTTATAATGTGAAATTCTTAGACCAGTTTTAGGCAAATGGTAGTTACTTATTAAATTTTAGCTCTTCGCTATAGTAACAATAATTATACCTGTTAAACACTTACCGGAAGCCCACCCTGTTTCAGTCCCTATGAGCAATGCTGTCCGTATAACTAGTATAATCACTATAAATACCCTTTGGGGTCAGTGTTATCGTCCTTGTTGCATAAATGAAAGAGACAAGGGACTTGGACAGCCGTTCGGTTAACAGGCGCGTCGTCCTTACTGTGGTCTCGTCACAGTTCTAAGTCCTTTCTGAGCTTCGCCTGCTCCTTCCGTACAACAGCCCACGCTGGGGGCCCAGTGCCCCCTTTACAGGCAGAGAGCGCAGGAGCAGAGGGTTAACCTCCTGGACCACGGCCACCGTCCAGCACCTGCCGCGGGCGGGGCGGCGCCCAGGATGTCAGCTGGGAGGGTTCCTGCTCCTCTCCTCCCCTGCCTTGTGCTGTGGGGGCGGGATAACCCGGTCTGTCTCCTCCCGGTCTCCTCCCACGCCGGGGCCGGATAACCCGGTCTCCTCCCGGTCTCCCCCAACGCCGGGGCGGGATAACCCGGTCTGTCTCCTCCCGGTCTCCTCCCACGCCGGGGCCGGATAACCCGGTCTGTCTCCTCCCGGTCTCCTCCCACGCCGGGGCCAGATAACCCGGTCTCCTCCCGGTCTCCTCCCACGCCGGGGCCGGATAACCCGGTCTGTCTCCTCCCGGTCTCCTCCCACGCCGGGGCCAGATAACCCGGTCTCCTCCCGGTCTCCTCCCGGTCTCCTCCAACACCGGGGCGGGATAACCCAGTCTCCTCCCGGTCTCCTCCCACGCCGGGGCGGGATAACCCGGTCTCCTCCCGGTCTCCTCCCACGCCGGGGCGGGATAACCCAGTCTCCTCCCGGTCTCCTCCCACGCCGGGGCCGGATAACCCGGTCTCCTCCCGGTCTCCTCCCACGCCGGGGCGGGATAACCCGGTCTCCTCCCGGTCTCCTCCCACGCCGGGGCCGGATAACCCGGTCTCCTCCCGGTCTCCTCCCGGTCTCCTCCCACGCCGGGGCGGGATAACCCGGTCTCCTCCCGGTCTCCTCCCACGCCGGGGCCGGATAACCCGGTCTCCTCCCGGTCTCCTCCCGGTCTCCTCCAACACCGGGGCGGGATAACCCAGTCTCCTCCCGGTCTCCTCCCACGCCGGGGCGGGATAACCCGGTCTCCTCCCGGTCTCCTCCCACGCCGGGGCGGGATAACCCAGTCTCCTCCCGGTCTCCTCCAACGCTGGGGGCGGGATAACCCGGTCTCCTCCCGGTCTCCTCCCGGTCTCCTCCAACGCCGGGGCCGGATAACCCGGTCTCCTCCCGGTCTCCTCCCACGCCGGGGCGGGATAACCCGGTCTCCTCCCGGTCTCCTCCATCGCCGCCGTCCGCCCTTCCTCTCTCCTCTGTCCACTTCCTAATAGTCTGACTTCCTCTTTTCCTGCCTCGGTACCTTTAAGGGTCATTGAAACGTTGTATCTGAGCCTTTGAATGAAAATGACTTAAGTGTCATATACACGGGCATTGATATAGGCAGTCATGTGTGTGTGCTCTTGGTTAAACTGCCTAAATCAGTCTAAACCAGCAAACCAACAGCTCTTCCGTGGTGCGCTGCCGCGTGCACTTATGGAAAGGGTCAGGGAATCGTCTCGTCGGGGAGGGCCGTTTCCACAGCAGACGAGAAGACAGATCCCAGTTAGTTATTCTTTCAGACTTGCTGGAGAAAGTCCGCCTGCTTCCCTCTGGTGGGGTGACGGGCGGGACGTCCTTCCTGCGTGGTCACTCCACGCTCGATCCGGCTCCACTCCCTTATTTCCTGCAGTGTCAGTCTCTATAAAAAATATAGCACCTCACAGCGTTAGGTATTTATTTTTAAATTCTCTGGATGCTTCCAAGTTTCTTTTATTTTATTCTGTTTATTTTATATCATATTTATAGACAATGTATGCATATTGTCTCCAATTCAAACATGTCTCCCTTGTTTCATTTTTATGTCATCTTAAAGTAAATACTCAATAAAACAAAACAGGTTGAATTGCAGATAGTTAACTGGAATGTTAATGGACAAGTCAGGCTCACGTGACTACTTGCTTCAACTGGGGTGTTTCCCATCCAAGTACTAACCAGGCCCGACCCTGCTTAGCTTCTGAGATCAGACGAGATCGGGCGCGTTCAGGGTGGTGTGGCCGTAGACTGGGGTGTTTCTTTGAATACAGTTAACAATAGATTTCACATCTGAGGGACTCCCAATGTGTTTCTTTACCAAAACCAATTGAAAAATAAAAAGTTATGCAAATTTTATTTTGTTTTGAAGGTCCACATGTGTACTGTTCAAGTGTTAGATTTTTGTGCATGACCAAAATAAAAAACAAAACATTATTTTTAGCATATATTTTCAGTGAATCTTTTGAAAAGGTGTCAGAGTCGGGAAAGAGTTTGCAGAAACACGAATATGCTGGTTTGCTCCTGAATGGTCACCGTGTCACAATATCCCTGTGCCACGGCCCCACAGAATTCACGTTATACACGCGTTTATAGTAGTCAGCACCTCCTGACATGGCCCCTCTGTGTGCCGGCGCAGTCTGATCCTTTCCGACTGAACGGAGGTTGTTTGGCAGCCCACAGCTGTCTCTGTCCGCCAGTGGCACTTTGCTGTGGGAGACGGCAGGGAGCCAACCCAAATCCCATCTTTCCCCCTGAAAGGAAGCTGGAAGGCAAAGGGCTTCTCTGCTCTGAGCCACACACCCCCACATACCCACCTACACACACACACACACACACACACACACACACACATACACCTACGCACACACACATACCCCCATACCCTCACACACCCCATACACTCACACACACATACCCACACACACATACCCCCATACCCTCACACACACACCCCCACACAGTCACACACACACACCCATATCCTCACACACACAACCACACACATATACCCACACACACATACCCCCATACCCTCACACACACACCCCCACACACTCACACACGCATACCCCCATACCCTCACACACACAACCACACACATATACCCACACACATACACCCCACACACTCACACACACACACATACCCCCATACCCTCACACACAGCCCACACACTCACACACACACACACACACCCCACACACTCACACACACACACAAACAAACACCACGCTTTATTTTCAGTTGTCACAATTGTTTTCTCCTCCCTGTCTCCTGCCACCCTCTCTGCGGCCAAGCACAGTTTATGCTGCCGACACCAATGCTATAAAACGAAGCTGGGCGTGGCAGGCACGTTGAAAGAGCCATGTGCTTGTGAGTGATTACCTGTCATAATATGTTTCTCAAATTCTTTTTCCTAAATTATCATGGAAAATATCATACAAGGGTAGAAAGAAAATTGTGGCACTTAGTCTTAGAAATTATGCTTTTGTAACCAGGATGTGGTAAGAAAGGTGACAAATTTTGCAGCGCAAGAGCCCGATCGTAAATCCCAAACTGAATGTTCCAAGTCATATCATCAAGGACGTCACTTAGTCTAATAGCGAGCCCTGCTGAGCATTTTTACAAAATTACTTAGTGAGTTAAAAATCATTCAAATACCCAACCCTTCTCCAAAACTGTCTTGCAAATGCCCATTTCGTAAGTGATGTAATTGGTAACAGTGACTTGTAAACAGTGTAATGGGCAAGCTAATACCATTAGGGTGTCTCTCTACTAAGTAACATCAATTCAGAATACTGGCAGATATGTCTGCTTAAACAACTCACGGTAAACCTGCAGACACTGTCCTTTCTCTGCAGTGGGCCATGTCACTGTAATCGGTACCAGGGAACAGTTCACATGACCCCTATGTTTCGATCTGGACATGTTATTACACCTTAACTGATGCCCTCTGAGGCAGAGAGACATCTCTCTCTGTGGCACGTCCTGTGCCCTAAGCATGAATCCACAGCTGAGATGGGAGAACAGCCTGTCATGCCACATGCTGGCGTTAGACTGGTCCCCATGGTCCAGGTCTGGACATCGCTGTGATGTGTGCTGACTCCCTTTATCCTGAAGTAGGTGCCTCCCGCCCCCTGTTTCATCATGAACCTCTCTCTGATCATAGCTGTCCATCACCTGGGCCTGGATTTGACCCTTTGTGACGCTACGCTACTTCACTTCTTAGTGGATTTTACAATTCTGTGCGCATCACCACAGGCTTCCTGTGATCAAGGGAAAGCTTCCTGTTTCTGTAGATACTTTACTCTTAAGAAGCACTTGTTTATGTATATTTCATAAGACAGTGATGAAGTGAATAATTAAAGGGTACCTGCATGAATGTGAGGAAATACCACTGGTGGTGCCAAAGGCATGGTGAGCTTAATTGTCATTGCTACCCCACCCCCTAAAGAGTAACAGTCGAAGATACAATATGTGTATGGATAATAATACACTTTTAGTATTGTGCCAAATGGTAATAAGCCACTTGAAACTTACTTTTTAGGAGGTATTGGCCTATCTCTCTGCCAAGGAAGAACTGGAGGCATCCATGGTCTCCCCTCTCCTCATTCTCAGCTCTCACTTTTCCGTTCTCTTAAGTCAACTTTTGTCATTCCAAACTTAAAAAATATCCTCACCCTTTGCTTTAACTGTCCTCATTATCACCTCACCTGAATGGGCAAGTCCAGTTTCTCCCATGTTGGACCACTCGGTATTGTCCCGAGGTCTGATGTTGTGTTCTGTTTTTCCTCCACGAGCTCAATTATGGATGGTTCCCTTGCGGTGTCTTCAAGTTCATTCCCGATTTTTCTGAATTGTCTAATCAGGTGGTAATCCCATCTGTGTATGTGTATTTAAGATATTACAGTTTTCTTCTCCATGTGTTCATTTGGTACTTACCCACATTCACTTCTCTCTTGACCTTGGCCATGTTTTCTTTCACTTCCGTGAACATGTGGAACATGTTTGTAATGGTAGCTGAACTTGTTACTTGCCATTTTTATTGTGTTTGTCATTTCTGGATTTTTTTTTCAGTTTCTTGATGTTTTCTCCTGTTTATGGTTTATATTGTCCTGCTTCTTTGAACCCTTAATAGTGTATTATTATTATTATTATTGGATTCCAAACGTTTTAAGTTTTATGTCGTTTGGTGCTGGATTTTGTTTCATTCCCTTAAAGAATGTTGAACTTGATACAGGAAAGCAGATGAGTTATTTGAGGTCAATCTGCACTTAAGCTTTGTTGGGTTCAAGAATTGCCGTAACTCTAGCAGTGAGTTAACGTCACTCTGATGGTAATACTCTTCTAATGACTCTTCAAGATGCCTCCGGTGTCATGAAGTGTCTTCACTCCATTTGGCAGGAATGGAAACTCTCCCAGCTCTGTGAGTTTGGGAAGTTGTGAATCTTACACACACACACATGGGAATAGTCAGTGTTACATTCACAGTAACGTCTCTGCTTTTCCAGGGGTCTCTCTGTGCAGCTCACTTGTCTCAGGCTTTCTGCCCTACAAATCCTTAGCCTCCCTAAACTTTCCTTTCTTTTTTTCTTTCTGTTTTTCTTTCTTTCTGTTTTTCTTTCTTTCTTTCTTTCTTTCTTTCTTTCTTTCTTTCTTTCTTTCTTTCTTTCCTTCCTTCCTTCCTTCCTTCCTTCCTTCCTTCCTTCCTTCCTTCCTTCCTTCCTTCCTTCCTTCTTTCTTTCTTTCTTTCTTTCTTTCTTTCTTTCTTTCTTTCTTTCTCCTTCCTCCCTCCCTCCTTCCCTCCCTCCCTCCCTCCCTCCCTCCTTCCTTCCTTCCTTCCTTCCATTCTTTTCTTTATTTCTCTCTTTCTCCTTCCCCCACTCTCTCTCCCTCCCTCCCTCCTTCCATTCCTCCCTCCCTCCTTTCTCTCTCTCCCTTTCTTTCTTTCTTCCTCCCTCCCTCCCTCCCCCCTCCCTCCTTCCTTCCTTCCTTCCTTTCTTCCTTCCTTCACAAGTTTGTCCTAAGCTTTGCTTCCTGTCTCTCTAGTTAATGAAACTTGTAGATTTTGTGCTGTAGTTTCACACCCCACAAGGAGTGAGCTAGATTCCATCTATGTCGTTTCTAACTAGCATCATAGCTCCACCCCACCTGGAGCCCAGTGTCAGAAAGCCATGGTCTGTCTCTGGGTGGTTTCTAGCATTTACATGGAAGGGCTATCTCTATCCCAGTCAGTGCTTCAACTGGAGATATGCAAGTCTCCACACCTATTCTATGAGATAGATATTAATATTGTCTTTATTTTATAAATAATGAGACTGGCCCTGTGAAAGTTTAACTTTACCAAGATCATTGATTTCTTAAATGATAAGACAGGATTACAGACCAGGTTTGTTTGATTTCAAAGCCTGTGCAACACGATAATATTCTTTCTTATAATATCTCAGTCAGATTTCCAAAGTAATTAGAAATAAAAATCATTCATTAACAAAGTAATTCACTGAAACATGAGGTTTTTTTTTTTTTTTAAAAAATGCCTGTCTTATAGCCATGTTATTGTATTGTTCTTGGAATAATTTGAGTATTACTTTACACATTTAAAAAGAAACCAAAATACTGCTAGAGAAATTCTTTTTCTATCCATTTTGCTCCCTCTCTTCTTTTCTGCATCACTGCTAAACCACTTGATTCACAAAAGATTTCATTGTTTTTCAATTTTAATATTTACACTGTAGATATTTTAGTAAATTTGATTTAATTCCCTTCTTTTGAAATTATCTGTGTCATTACACAAAGTGGTCTTTACCTCATTTCACAGTCAGGCAAAGAGCTATAAAGAATCTGTTCAAGCCCTCGCTTTATAATTTGGAATTAATTCTCTAAAGCAGGGATGTCAACTGGTGTGGCACAAGAATTATTAAAGCATGCCATAGTTGCTTATTTAATCAGGGATAAATAGATTGTCAAATTTTAAAAAAACAAAACAGCTAACACAACAGTAGCCATTCGGTATGAATGATTAAAAATTATACCTATGTTTTTATGTCAGATTGGCAAAAATATATATTTTGGTGTGTCACAAAAGTTTAGTAATTAGTTTATGTGCGCCATGAGGTGATAAAGGTTGAAAATTGCTGCTCTAAAGTAATGAGTATATAAGTGACTTGGGGTTTTTCTACTCAGTTCAAGTAGTTAAAGCTAAAACCAGCAGTTCAATAGACCATGATGAAGAGGGTGAGGATGATGACCACAGAGGCTGCTTTTTAATGAGCACTTCACAAATGCTATCCTGAGCCATCTCTCAACAGAGGACTATTGAGGTGTATAGTCCCCATTTTACAAATGGCAACACTTATGCCTAGGAAAGTTAATTAACTTATCGTAATTAATTAACATACCCCAATTACATAGCTGCCAACTTCCAGTCTGAATTTAGACCTGTAACTGATGGCTCAGAAACAAGAACATGGTGCTTAGTCATCTATTGCATTCCCTTAAAGAATGTGGGACTTGTGTCAAGTCAATAAATGAAGTGACATTTACACAAGGCTGAGTTCAGCAACACAGGGCTTACAGAAGTTGATTCTAAAACAATCAAACACTTGCAAAAAATATATATATTACTAAGTAACTAGGTTATACCTGAACAGCTAACATGTATCACATGGTGTTGTTATCCCTTGCCAGTAAATACCACTAAAGGGGAAGTCAAGGTTTTGGCTACATGTTCATATTTCGAAGTAAGTAAAATAGATTACATAATTATTATGTAGTGTAGTATACATGATACAGTAAAATGTATCTGAATTAATTCAGTTATGTTTTTGTCGCTAGAAGATAACAATCTCTTGGTGACAGTATTCACTCAGGACCCTATTTACTAAGCCAGCTTTCTTTTATAAACTTAAGAGCTATGTCAGACCTGTCCAGGCAGTGGTGCAGTGAATAGAGCATCAGCCTGGGATGCAGAGGACCCAGGTTCAAAACCCTGAGGTCGCTGGCTTGAGCGAGTGCTCATCCAGCTTGAGTGCAGGATCACTGGCTTGAGCCCAAAGGTCACTGGCTTGAAAGCCATGGTCTCTGGCTTGAGCAGCAGGTCACTGGCTTGGCTGTAGCCCCCACCCCCACCCATATCAAGGCACATATGAGAAACCAATCAATGAACAACTAAGGTACCACAATGAAAAATTGATGCTTCTCAATCTCTCTCCGTTACTGTCTGTCTGTCTCTATCTATCTGTCCCTCTCTCTGTCTCTCACAAAAAAATTAAAAAGTGCTAAGACGGGTCACAGTTCAGTCTCTCCCACATTCGGCTTAAACAGTAGTTGAGGAAACCAGCTGAAAGCCAGTCACGTCACCACAGTCTAGGTTGCTGTCCTGACACAGGCACACAGAGTATTGTGGGGATTTGGACTGAGTGAGGACAGTTGTTGGGTTTTGGACAAGGCTTCTGAGAGGTGGTTCACCAGAGGTGGGCTTCGCAGTTATGGTTGGTTGGATTTTGAGCAATTTTGTACAATGTGAGGGTATTACCTGCCACCTTGTAAGTGGTCTTAGTTGATCCTATTTGGAATTTTGATCTTCAGCGAGTTGTTCTAGTGTTCCAAGGAGTCCCTTTCCTTTGTGACCAGAAACGGCCAGTGATCTCAGCAAAGGGGCCTGACACCCCTTCCCACCGCTCCCTCTGCATGTCAGCCTGTCACCGCCCCTCCCTGCCCTGGTGCGGGCACCCTCTCGTCTCCAGGTGTGGGACCCAGCCAAGAACCCCATCACTAGACAAGGACGTGCTCAGAACTGTTAAGGAAAGGTTACAACTCTGATTTTTTAAAAGTATTTTGAAAGTCAGTGAGTTCTTAAAAAGTATTTTTTGTTCTTTCTGTTGTCTCTGCCCATCTCTGGCCATCAGCGTTTATTAATTGAGTGGATAAAGTAAGCTTCCCCTTCTAAATCCCTCAGGAGCTAGGCTTGAAATCACTGTTGTTTGATTTCTGAGATCCTAGATGATTTTCTTTTTAAATTCCAGTTAGATTCACCATTTTTGAATAAAAGTAAAAATTATTTGGGCATCTTTCATGAACAGCTTTTTGTTACTCCCCCAAAGATAGTATACTTTATGAAGTAGATAAAATTTTCTTACGAAAAACAGGGTACCGTAAGGCAGGTAGGACGCACTGGGAGTTATTTATCCAGTGATAGCAATGCCTTCTTCTCATAATTACACACGCCTATTTCATATAAGTAGTAACAATGAACATTTTCTATTAAAACTTAGACTTTTTTTCATGTGCAAATAGCTCTGTTGTAATAATGAGCTCTAATCTTGAGTGTACGCGGAGCGAGCATGGGGTCACGGTAGTAATTACTCTACGGGAGAATTAGCTGAGATGCGCGCGCTCTGTCTGACACTGCCTACCTCCATCAAAAACTTTCCCCAATCCGTTCTCCGTGCTGCTGTCAGCTTTCCTTTCCACCTAGAGCTTTGATCTCAGCGTCGCTTTCGCGCTAAAGAAAAGCAGGTCCAAATCCTCACTCTCCGCTTCAAAGCTTTTAACTACTAGACCATCCAGGGTCTTGAACTCCCCCCGCCTTCACTGGTTCGTACGCAGACACTCTAGTTAAATGAATCCATCGTCCTTGAGGTGTCCGGTCCAATCCCTCTCCTGTCTGTCTGCTGAAACTTCCCCGGTGCACCTACTGGCTTAAAATTAAAATAATCATTTTCTCCTGCAGGTATCTATTAAAAAAAAAATTAGCTCAAGGGATTGCAGCATTTTCCAGACATAGGGAAAGATTTGTAGGCACATTATTTCTTTCATGGATCTTATTTCAACTGTTACCCAAATAGCTCTGTTAATTCAGCCCCCAAATCCCTCACATCTAGGGAAGTCCTAAGGGAAATCCAGTTACTAATGTAAACGAAGATAATAGATGTTACTTTTCATCACTTGGCCACATTCTAACAGAGACTAGGAATGTTTCCTATGAAACAGTGTGAAAGAAAGAACATCTATACAACTCAAATTAATTTGGCCAGGATTGCATTCCCGCATGTTCCGGCTGGTGTTTGAGGCATTCTTTGCCTTGTAAACACATTCTCACTCTCATCGGAGGCGGCTACCCCTCAGGCTCCAGTTACTGCGGGTGATAACACATCACGCGTAAAGCTCTTGTGTACATATATGGTACTGGCAACGTGCACAGTCTCAGTGAACGCTTATCGATGAGCCTCTAAAAGTGTCTCAGAGGTCCCATGTGTTTGCAAGACAGAGAATGTCATCGTTGTGGCAACTGCCTCATAATTCATGAATCCCATAAAACTGTGATTTTAGGTGAAAGATGGATATTGAAATAGAAATTGTTGTGAATACAATGTAATGTTAAGGAAAGATATAAACTCAGTCACTCAAGAGCCAGAGCGTTTTAGACTGTGAAGAGGGATATCTGAATCATAGGTATTTCAGCATGATCTCTGCTGCCGCTGCCGTTATCATCATCATCATCACCATCATCATCACCACCACCATCATCATCACCACCATCATCATCATCACCATCATCACCATCATCATCACCACCACCATCATCATCACCATCATCACTATCATCACCATCATCACCATCATCATCATCACCACCATCACCATTATCATCATCACCACCATCACCATTATCATCACCACCACCATCATCAACACCACCATCACCACCACCATCATCATCACCATCATCATCACCATTATCATCATCATCACCATCATCATCACCATCATCATCACCATCATTATCATCACCATTATCATCATCATCATCATCATCACCACCATCACTACCACCATCATCATCATCATCATCACCATCATTCATCACCACCATCATCATCACCATCATCATCATCATCACCACCATCATCACCACCATCAGTACCACCATCATCATCACCATCAGTACCACCATCATCATCATCATCACCACCACCATCATCAACACCACCATCACCACCACCATCATCATCACCATCATCATCACCATCATTATCATCACCACCACCATCACCATTATCATCATCATCATCATCACCATCAGTACCACCATCGTCATCATCATCATCACCACCATCATTATCACCATCACCACCATCATCATCACCATCATCGTCATCATCACCATCATCATCACCATCAGTACCACCATCGTCATCATCACCACCATCATCATCACCATCAGTACCACCATCATCATCATCACCACCATCATCATCACCATCATCACCTCTGGTGAGGACCCGCTCTGTGCTGGGCACATCCCTCTGCCTTTCATATGACCCTTTATACAGTCCTGTGACAATGCATTATCATCTCCATTTTACAGGTGAGAAGTTCAAGTTCAGCAAGATAAGTAAAGGTCCTTGTATCACACAGCAAGGAAGTGGTAAATCCAGGATTCTGCCTTGGATGTCCCCAGTTCCCAGTTCTGAGTTCCATTCGGCACATACTGTGTGGTGACGGGCGGTCCTCACAGATGGGGCAGTGCCCTTGTTCTGACACTGTTGTCCAGTTAAGGATCCATATTCCCAGGGAGGGATGCTGTTCAAAATACTTATCAAACGTGGTCATGGGCACTATTAATCAGAATGGACACTGTAGCCTATCACAATGGAGCCAAGCCACACTGGATGTCTGGAATATAATGGTGCACTCTCACTTTCTCCCCGTCCTGAGCCTTGGCTACAACCCTTGGAAACGATGTGCAAAGTTAAGAGTACACATATGGATATGACTGTACATTTTTTTTCCCTGTGAAGATTAGAAAACATTTTTTTTACCTCTAAAGATAAAAGCCGCTGCTGGGTGGTGAGCTAGGTCCATGGGGAGTGTGAGCGCTCTGCTTTGTGGCCCCAGGGTACAGTCTTGCCTGGGTAGGGACACATGATAAGATGTCACCCATCTTAGAGACTTGGTACAGTCTTAATTATGCCTCCCAATGTTTGGTTTAATGCTTTTCTCTTCAAGTTTGAAACCTGTGAAGCTCTCAAGGTCATTTTTTCCTCTTCCTTTAATTTGTCAATATTATTTCCTATTTATTTGTTTCCTTAACTTTATAACCTGGCCATTTTAGCTTCCACGTAAATAATAGACAGGGAATTATTATTCTCCAAAATAGTTTTGCATTTAGTTATTTGTTCTACAATTTGAGCAGAAGTCCATTTTATAATATCTTAAAGTTTTTTTAACAAAATTAGAATTAATTTTATTAAGTTCTCTGAGTCATTCATCACATAGGAAAAGTTTAATTTTAAACCATGAGAGATTGGAAAATAAAATTAGCATGTTTAATTTTCTTTTATAAATTCCTCCGCCTTCTAATGAAATGGCTCAGTCACTTTCTCTTCGAACATCAAGAGGCCTTTCCAGTTTGTTCTCAGGTAGCATCCTGTTCCCGTTACCCTTCTCCCGGGGTGATTACTGTGGGACATGTCAGGCCAGAGAAGAACAGTCTGAGTACTTAGTGCCTGTTAATCCAGTCTTCTGTCTGTTCTGTGTTGTATAAGTAGTGATATCAAAATGCACAGTTTATACTGTGTTGATAAATATATTTTATTACCAGTTGCAAGCATTTGGATTTGAATTTTTATTAACTGTAGTCAGATTACTTTCTCTAATATTTCCCCAAATGTTACAGATGCCAAAAAAAATTATCAATTACAAATAACATGAAAGCTTATTTAACAAAACTTTGATGGATTAATAATGATGGTGAGGGAGTTTATCTAAAGCCATGGAGTGAATCTTGGTACTAGAGGATCAAACATTGTTGCTTCTGAGACTGTGTAGCCTCTGGTTTCACTGCCATTAGTTTTTACCAAAATCCTTCTATCGGCAACTATGTAACAAGGCCCTTTAGATGGTTTTGGGAAAGATGAGCAGTAGTGCAATGCGCATTTTAAAACACCCATTTATACCTTTTAAGATAATTGGGTCCTGTTGAAAGGCATTTCAGTTGTCCTATTGTAAAAGTTGCTTGGAGACAACTTGTCTCATTAGGATACTTCTAGCCTAACAATGGAAGGCAGGAGCTGTGGGTGATTTGCAGTGGAATTGGGTGTCGGGTGGCACTGGGTGTAAGCTGGCTGGTGGGGACACATGCTCTCCATCTCTGCCTTTTCCCCCCTCTCTTGCCCCTGCCAAACACGGTGACCTGGGCGCGGGGGCATGGCTCTTCCTCCCCCACATCCGTAGCCTTGTGCGACATCTGTGGTCAGGATAGTTCCTCTCCACGCTGCACCGTAGCCTGCAAACACAAACATATGCAAACAGGGGAAAGAACCATTTCCGTGGTATACTGTGATATACAGTGATGACTTATTACCATCTACTTCTTATTTTCATTTACTAATTGAACATATTTGTACTCCCTACTGCGTGCTGGGCGTTGTGCGAGGTGCTGGCAATGCTCTTGTGAGTGACAGCGTTGGGAATCCAGCCCTCATGACTGTCCAGCCCTGAAGATGTGCAGGAAGGGCCACAGCAAAGCCGAATGGGGACACGCCCGATGGGGACTCTGAACCCCGGAACATAGGGCATCTGGAATCCCTGCCAAAACGAATCGTAGGTGGTAATTTTTGCCGATGAATGAAATTCATAGAAATCACTCTAATTATTGAATATACACTGGCCCTGAAGAGGCGGAATGACGTGTGTCTGATGACAAGAGCCCAGCTCAGCGTAGTGAGTGTGTGTAAAGGCAGAAGCTACGGTTCCTACGTCCTCCTCCCGCTGTGCCCGCCGCAGTACGAGAACAGTAAATAAGCGCGTCACGCACATTTGTGTCAGTCAGCCTCGTGTCTGGTTTTCCACAGGGGGGTGGCCTCTCAGACGGCACGGTCCGCAGCACCCCGTTTCTGTCGCTGCCAGTAAGTGAAGCCATTCCCAGCAGTGAGAGGTCATCCATGTCTAATCCGCTCTGACAGTTCAAGGCGGGTGCTGACTCTGACGACGCTCTGCGTCTGTTTTCAATGTAGCAGTTCATCCTCTCTTTGGAAAGGAGCCATGTCTCTAGACAAGAAGTGTCCCACGGGCCATGGTACAATCGTTCACACTTCCACTCAACACATAACTTCTGGAGTGCCTGCCATCCGTCGCCCCTGAACGTGAGTGTCGCTCTGCTTGAATGTTAGCACAGTTGTGGAAGGATCAACCGTGTCGCCTTTCATGGCCTTGACCATCGAGCACCGCCGGACAGGGAAGAGGTGTCCTCGAAGCCTGCCGCCTTCATGCGCGGTGGAGAGCGGAGAGACGGGGGAAGGAGGTGCTGGGTGTGTGTCGTGCCGTGTCCCCCACCCCTGTCTCCCAGAAGTGACTCTTTCCTCGTCCTTCCTTCCAGGCCCACCAGGGGTCTTCCCGACCCTGGCACTGTTTCCTTTCCTCCCGCGGAACTCCTCTGTAGGGAAAATAAAACTGTCGCCAATGAAGATATGATGATAATATTAATATTTACATGTTACCTATTGAACAAAGTACTGCACCAGTGAAGAATGGGGGGGGGGGGGTCATTGAAAGTTTTGTTCTCTGGAGAGCCGTCGAGGAGCTATTTCTTCCTGGGAGGCCGGGTGTGCCCACAGAGCCCTGGGCAGTTGTAGGGGACCCTCCGGCAGAGCACGGAGCACGTGCGGACAGGCTGTCTGGGTCGTACTTAGGGACGCGCTGCACTGAGCTTGTGTACACGGGCTGTCCGGATCCTACTTAAGGACGTGCGGCATGGAGCGCGTGCAGACGGGCTGTCCGGGTCGTACTTAGGGACGCGCGGCGCGTGCAGACGGGCTGTCCGGGTCGTACTTAGGGACGTCCGGGTCGTACTTAGGGACGTGCAGCACGGAGCTCATGCAGACGGGCTGTCCGGGTCGTACTTAGGGACGTCTGGGTTGTACTTAGGGACGTGCAGCATGGAGCTCATGCAGATGGGCTGTCCGGGTCGTACTTAGGGACGCGCGGCACGGAGCGCCTGCAGAGGGGCTGTCCGGGTCGTACTTAGGGATGCGCGGCATGGAGCTCATGCAGATGGGCTGTCCGGGTCGTACTTAGGGACGCGCAGCACGGAGCGCCTGCAGAGGGGCTGTCCGGGTCGTACTTAGGGACGTGCGGCACGGAGCTCGTGCAGATGGGCTGTCCGGGTCGTACTTAGGGACGCGTGGCATGGAGCGCGTGCAGATGGGCTGTCCGGGTCGTACTTAGGGACACGCGGCAGGGAGCGCGTGCAGATGGGCTGTCCGGGTCGTACTTAGGGACGCGCGGCACAGAGCGCGTGCAGATGGGCTGTCCGGGTCGTACTTAGGGACGCGCGGCACGGAGCGCCTGCAGAGGGGCTGTCCGGGTCGTACTTAGGGACGCGCGGCACGGAGCGCCTGCAGAGGGGCTGTCCGGGTCGTACTTAGGGACGCGCGGCACGGAGCGCGTGCAGAGGGGCTGTCCGGGTCGTACTTAGGGACGCGCGGCACGGAGCGCCTGCAGAGGGGCTGTCCGGGTCGTACTTAGGGACGCGCGGCACGGAGCGCGTGCAGAGGGGCTGTCCGGGTCGTACTTAGGGACGCGCGGCACGGAGCGCGTGCAGAGGGGCTGTCCGGGTCGTACTTAGGGACGCGCGGCACGGGGCGCGTGCAGAGGGGCTGTCCGGGTTGTACTTAGGGATGCGCAGCACGGAGTTGGCAGCCTTCCCCAGCGTCTGTGTTTGCCCACTGCTGGTGTCACTCTCGTTAAATCAGAGCTCTAGATGATGTGTCACATTCCCACAGGACAGCTGGCAGGTTGCAATGTGGCATTTTGGAGAATTACTCAGTTTCTATAATAAACCTACGTGACGGCCGAGCTTTCCTACGCAGGCACGTGACACACGGGGCACTCCTTCCTCTCCAGGCGCCTCTTTAAACGGCGCCCCTGACCCTCTGGATGCTTTATCCAGCGTTGCTTATTTCTCTCCCTGACCTGTGGTTCCTTCCCCTCTTCCTCCTGAACGTGGTGTGCTCGGGTTATTTTCTGCCTTCTCCCCAGTGGTCTCGCCCACTGCTGCGGAGTCAGACTTATCTGCAGGTTACTCTCAAATCTCTATGTTCAGTTCTGAGAAAATCTGCACTTGCCTGTGAATAACTTTCACTAAATGCCTTTAAAGCACGTCAGATTCAATGTGTGGCAACCACACCCAACATCTCTACCCTTGGACTCCATTCACCAGGCCTCAAAACGTAACATTATCTTTGATTTTCTCCCCTTTCACTTGCACTTCAAATCCAGCCTGACAGCTTTATTGACTTTCCTTGCACAAAAGCCATTGTATTCATCGGTAGCTTCGACTCTTTATTATTGGTACTTAAGGTGACATGTCGGCTCCGGCCTCACAGATCTAATCACTGCCCTCTCCCTTTCCCAGACGGAGGACAGGAATCCCACTGGGTCCCTTCAGAGTGAATTCAGCATAGGGGCTTAGTTACCCTGAGAGGCGGTAATGCAAGAAAACACTACCCCGCCTGGTGTTGGAGGAGCAAAGGGTAGAGACCAGATCATCAGAGCTGGAAGTTTGCAGGTGGGGCCTCGGAGGTGGGGCTGGGCTCCCAGAAAGGGCCGAGAAAACACTACCCCGCCTGGTGTTGGAGGAGCAAAGGGTAGAGACCAGATCATCAGAGCTGGAAGTTTGCAGGTGGGGCCTTGGAGGTGGGCTGGGCTCCCAGAAAGGGCCGAGAAAACACTACCCCGCCTGGTGTTGGAGGAGCAAAGGGTAGAGACCAGATCATCAGAGCTGGAAGTTTGCAGGTGGGGCCTTGGAGGTGGGCTGGGCTCCCAGAAAGGGCCGAGAAAACACTACCCCGCCTGGTGTTGGAGGAGCAAAGGGTAGAGACCAGATCATCAGAGCTGGGAGTTTGCAGGTGGGGCCTCGGAGGTGGGGCTGGGCTCCCGGAAAGGGCCGGAGGGTAGTGCTTGCAGGGCAGGCGCAGCCAGCAGCCAGACGAGCTCCCTGCTATTCAGGAAGCATCAGCTCAACCGGAAGAAGGAAGCTCCCTATCCCGTTTCTCAATCCCTTCTAGGGCCTCCCTTTGGCAGAATCCAACAAGCAGCCAGCTGGTGAAAGAGTCTGGGTAATGTGATGTGTTAAACCCTGACCACCAGAGAGTGGAGACGAGAGGGCAGGTTTGTAATTGAGATGGTAGTTGAGTAGTCCGCAAGGAGCACCCCGTCTGCCCCCCAGATTGCCCGGGCGCCTCTCGCAGAGTTGAATTCCTTTCCACAACCGGGCGTCCCTCGGAGGTAAACCTAGCGAGAGGCAGCTGCTCATCCCTGAGCTCTCCAAGTCGCCCCTGGGAAACGGAAGACACAGTTTCAACAACCATGCTATCCATTTCTGGGCCTGCTGATTCTCCTTTCAGTTTGCTCTTAGTTCCAGAAGAGGATCTTACATGCTAAAGAGTCTCCTAAAGGTAGAAGGTGAACCACCCGAATCCAAACATGTTAGATAACTAGAGGAAATAAGGAGGGAAAAAAGTTATTAGTATAACAGAGATATAACACATACACATATAGGTTGTGTACATATATAAGTTATAATATATGCATGTGTGTATGTCTATATCTATCTATGGATCTATCCAGGACACCTAATTGAGATAGTCCTCTTTTCTGTAACTGGTAATGAGACTGTAGATTTCTTTGTAACCTCTCATTTCTACAACCCATCTTGTGTTACCTCTTCCTTCAGCCGTCATCTCAACTTTGTACTTGTTTTTTTTTTTTTTTTTTTTATTTTATAGGGCGACCCAAATCTTCATTTCTAATGGCTCTAAATACAGAAATCTGTATTAGTTTGCCACAGTCTTCATTAACTTTTACTACTGTGTAGGGAATCACCCATCTCACCTTGAACCCTCTGTGACTTGGATTGGGAACTTGAGTTAAAAGCCCTGAGTGAACGTCTCTTGGATGCAAACACCAAGAAAGTGTGAGTGGGTGACCTTTGTGCAGACACAGAGGAATGCAGTGAACGGCTTCAGAAAATTAGCCAAAGGTTCTAGATTCCCTTTCCTTTGTGCTTGCTAATTAGCAAAAGAAAAAGAATGGACTGACCCAAGTTGGCCCTTTCTCCCTGTCAGCAAAGCCACCATTAATCATTCTTCCCCTTGTCAGCTGCTCTCCCTCCCTATAATCCTGGTCCCTCTGTTCGGCTTCTGATCATAAAAGCCGAGGCAGGACATTCAGGAGCTCTTCCTCACCTCCCTCGGCAGGCCTCCCCCTCTTCCTCTTGACATAACTCTGTGTCCTGAGCAGGTTTGTTCCACGCAAAACTCCCAGTGGGCTGGAGTACTACAGTACTGGACAAGGAAATTCATTTCTCTCTGTCACCACCGCATAATAGCAATCCGATATCGCCTGACCTGCGGAAAATGAAACCTGGAATCCAACACAGTTACAGCCAAACCCACAGACCCCTGGGGATTGATGTGCGTGTGAGAGCGTTGACTGGGGAGACACCGGACCCTCAGAGCTGTGGGCATGGCGGAGCTGGGTGTCAGGTCAGGAGCTTGGTGCATAGCTTCACCCCAGTTTCCCCAGCTGTGCAGGGAGACTCGGCTCAGCAGTGAGAAGGGCTGTCTTGCAGTCTCCTTTTCTGCCTGTCCTGTACTGTAAGTCACACCCTTGTGAGGGGAGGGGCTGCAGGGTGGGGGACAGGGTGCTCAAACCTTAGGTAAGTAAGTACCTGGTCATCCTACGAAATTGACAAGTGTCTGTTAGACCGCGTGACTGTAACCCTTCCTGAAGTCATGTCACTTGCTCTAGAATTTGCATGCTGGGAGGAAGAGATTTAAAGTCATTCTTCAAGATGGATTTTAAGCCCTGCCCTATTTCCACTTTAAAAACCTTTTCTTGGCCCTGGCCGGTTGGCTCAGTGGTAGAGCGTCGGCCTGGCGTGCAGGAGTCCTGGGTTCGATTCCCAGCCAGGGCACACAGAAGTGCCCATCTGCTTCTCCACCCTTCCCCCTCTCCTTCCTCTCTGTCTCTCTCTTCCCCTCCCGCAGCCAAGGCTCCATTGGAGCAAAGTTGGCCCGGGCGCTGAGGATGGCTCTGTGGCCTCTGCCTCAGGCGCTAGAATGGCTCTGATTGCTGCAGAACAACGCCCCAGATGGGCAGAGCATCACCCCCTGGTGGGCATGCCAGGTGGATCCTGGTCGGGCGCATGCGGGAGTCTGTCTGATTGACCCCGTTTCCAGCTTCGAAAAATGCAAAAAAAAAAACAAAACCAAAAAACTTTTCTTTGTGTCGTTTGTATATATTTCCGATTTAAAGTGGTTTTTAATGTCATCGTGAATTACAGCTGCCTTCCCTCCATGATTTACATTTTAATGTGTTACTCAGCGACGACCCTGTACGGTTTGATAACACGTACTTCATGGAGTTGAAATTCTGCCTTCTAGCCTGCTACCTAGTGAGCTTCAGAGCGGGTACTGCCACTCAGTTCCTTAACATCGTCTGTGACTTCTTAAGGTATGCAGCCTAAAGCACCCGTCCCTCGGTCCCTTGATTTGTTGCTCTTTGATCTTGGCAGTTTCATGTCGTTTTACTTCCCAGCACTTGCCCTATTTCAGCGACAGCGCACTCCTCCACGCCTCCGTTTCTCTGCACTCCGCAGGCCTGCGCCTGTCTCTGCCCTTCACGTATCGGAATCGACTGCTCTCTAGAGAGTTCCTAACGTCTGCCTGGCCAGGTCGCGAGCCCCTCGTAGGGGCTGGATGTGTCCTCTCTGAACCATTCTCTGCACTCCGCACGCCTGCGCCTGTCTCTGCCCTTCACGTATCAGAATCGACGGCTCTGAGCTCCTGACGTCTGCCTGGCCAGGTCGCGAGCCCCTCGTAGGGGCTGGATGTCTCCTCCCTGAACCCCCAGGGACTGACGAGCTTTCCGGGGCACAGCACAAGCTCTGTGAACTTGTGAACGCCCCATTTTCGGGTTGGATTGTCTCAGGCTGAAGCAGGACAGTGGGGCGCACAGGCTCGAGCCATATTCCTTTTCTTTCTTCTTTATTTTTTTCCCTACACCTTCCAGGTCTCTTCTCTTTCCTGGAGATCTGCTTAGGGCCCGAATCACAGTACAGAAATTCATCAGTGACTGAAACGCACACCTGGCCCGAGACGGTGAGGTTTGGAACCCCCGATCCGGACCTGCCTACCTGCTGTGGTCGGTCGGTCGCTCGCTCAGAAACTTTTCTGTGAATTCAATTAAATTAGCACAAGCCACATATGCTGCACACGTTAAGCCACCTACTACCAGATTCTTATTTGGTCTACACTTGATTAATCTGCTCTACGCCTTGGGAAGAATTAAGAGCCTGTGCAAGCAAGCAGATTGAAATACTTGGGGACCACGTTCTCAGTGTGAGGTAGCTATAATCCCGGCTCAAGGGCATCAGTCGGGAAGTTTGCTGAAGGGCAAATTTCATTTGCAGATAGGAGAGGTTTTTTGTCTTTTTATTTTAAGTTTCTATTTACATCTCTCAAAATATAAAGAGTGTGCAATGGGCCCTGTGGATTGTGAGTAGCTTTTTATAAAGACAGGAAGTGAAAGCATCTCTTAGTTCTCGGAGGCAAGAAAAAAAAAATGCGGTACAGTATGTATTTCAAACTCCAAAATGCATAGATTATTACTCCAATAAATCTCCTTAGTTAGAACTGCTGATACATGTAATGCCGAAGGACCCTCGGCCTGAGCGATCCCCCTCCCAGCAGAGGCTGGGAAGTGGGGGCCATGCTTCCGACGTCCACTATCTCATCCCCGAAGCTGTCTGGACCCTCTGGGGCTCTTGCCAACCGATGTTTCCAGGGGGTTATATCATCCTCCACACACTCGAGAACCTTGCTTCGGACAAATCTCATTACAAACGCCCCTGGATTTTTTTTCTCTCAAAGCCTGTCTCCGCTAACACTTGAAGAATATCCACAGATCCCATTTGAATTGTTTATAATGATGAATACATTGGTTATCAATCCTGGAGTCATTTAAAGAGCCCGATACTTGAAACCAAAGAAATTACTATGTATGATATAATTGGCTCTCGGTCGTGAATCAAAGCCCGATCATGCAAACTGCGTGTACAGCCCCCTGCGTGCACGTACACGGCTCTCATCACACGCGCCGGGCACACCTGCGTGCACGTACATGGCTCTCTCCTCACACGCGCCGGGCACACCTGCGTGCACGCACACGGCTCTCATCACACGCGCCGGGCACACCTGCGTGCACGCACACGGCTCTCTCATCACACGCGCCGGGCACAGCTGCGTGCACGCACACGGCTCTCTCATCACACGCGCCGGGCACACCTGCGTGCACGCACACGGCTCTCTCATCACACGCGCCGGGCACACCTGCGTGCACGTACACGGCTCTCTCCTCACACGCGCTGGGCACACCTGCGTTCACGTACACGGCTCTCTCATCACACGCGCCGGGCACACCTGCGTGCACGTACATGGCTCTCTCCTCACACGCGCTGGGCACAGCTGCGTGCACGCACACGGCTCTCTCATCACAAGCGCCGGGCACACCCTCTCCCTCCACGAGCTCGTCGTGTGGGCTCACCCCTAGGTGGAAAGTCCTTTAACTGACGCCAGCTGCTCAAAAAGATCCTCTTTTCATATCTTGTTTAATAGCATGCACTCTAATAAATGGCACCCTGGATCATAATGTTGACTTTACAGGAAAGGAGACATTATTTTCTAATGAGAAATCTGCCACGAATGAATCAGTCATATTTTTTTTTCAATAATCATTTACACTTGACTGTATTTTATAGTGTTGAACAGAATGTAATCAGGCTTGATGACCTTTAAGCATTCTTTTAAATCAAGTATCTCTCAACATGGTCTGTGCTCAGCAAAGATGTTTTTCCTATGGCTTAATTCATGGAAATGGTCCGGTACACGAGGGATAATGTCACCCCATCCCTTTATAGGGAGGTGTCAGCTTCTTGTCCTCAAAATCTGTGGGATTTATGCAACATTAATTCTTCACCTATTTTAATATGTTTCATTTATTTAAAATCGTGAAGTCCGTCAATTCTCGCGGGTCAGATACACAGAGAAGATTATCTCAAGTGTGGACAGAAGACTTAACTCCTACCCTCAAGGTGTTTCTGTTTGGACGGGAGGGACAGAGTCCAAACGAGCTTTGTATCTTAGCAACGACAAGGACTTCTAGGGGGCACCACATTGGGCCAAATAAGAAACAATTAACTTACATCCTTTTGTGACTGCAAATTGTTTACTTTTTTTTTTTTTTCTGAAGCTGGAAACGGGGAGAGACAGTCAGACAGACTCCTGCATGCGCCCGACCGGGATCCACCCGGCACGCCCACCAGGGGCGATGCTCTTCCCACCAGGGGGCGATGCTCTGCCCCTCCGGGGCGTCGCTGTGTTGCGACCAGAGCCACTCTAGCGCCTGGGGCAGAGGCCAAGGAGCCATCGCCAGCGCCCGGGCCATCTTTGCTCCAATGGAGCCTTGGCTGTGGGAGGGGAAGAGAGAGACAGAGAGGAAGGGGGGGGGGTGGAGAAGCAAATGGGCGCTTCTCCTATGTGCCCTGGCCGGGAATCGAACCCGGGTTCCCCGCACGCCAGGCCAACGCTCTACCGCTGAGCCAACCTGCCAGGGCCTACTTTTTTTCTTTTTTTTTTTTTTTTTTTACATGGAGTGTTTGACTGACAAACTTTAAAAATGGGATGAAAAAATAAGTGTTCTATTTTTAAAGGTCCTAGTTTATTATACACACGAGTACTCTTTAAAGTTTCTTTGTTTCATGGCAAATCCTATAAAAAATAGATCAGGATAAAATTTTCCACATGAAGCTGTTTGATCCCTAAGAATGTCACCACAATATTTGGCACAAAAGTCGAGTTCATAAATGGATTTTGAATGTTTAAGTGCTATTCAACTGATGCAAATATTATTCAAGTCTTCATATCATCTATTCAAATTTTCCAACCTGGAAATACGCTGAGAGTCAGTACAATGTGTTTGGAGATAGAAGCATTGTGGGTGTCGAGTAGAGATAAACAATTTGGCCTTAAAAATCAGAAAGCTGGCTTAGCGTCACGGGTCCCTGAGAGTATCTTGGCTACTCAGTTGGGTGACATTCGTCACTCATTTGATTCTCTGTGTCTGCTCCCACACACATTGGGGAGCCACGTTGGATTCAACAATGGGCAGCAGGACTCGGTGGGGTTCTGAGAGCGAGACGGAACACCCGTGCACGCAGCTACAGTGGGAGTGTCCGGTTGTCCCCACGCTCCGCATACTGACAAGTGACCTTGAAATTACAGCAACCGAGATTCTTCCCCCTCCTCTGCAGCTAAATATTTTCTCCACCTACGTTTCTGAAAACTCATAAAGCCGTAGGGAAGTTGAATGACTAGTATCCACCATATTTTCATAGATTCACCGTCTCTCTATGTTTTGACACATTTGCCTTCGTTCTGACACACACACACCCTCACTCCTCATACATCTTGTACCCACACCCACACATAACGGGGGATCCGTGGCCCCGGGGGTGAGTGTGCATCACTCCATGTGTGTGCTCTGCTTTGGGACGATCCATTGCAAGTAAGTTGCAGGTACTGTACCACCTTCATCCTGTTATTTCAGCCTCACTCTCTTAAGTAAAAAGCCATCCTCGCACATGATCCCCTGACTCTGCCGTCCAAGACACTGAACACGGACTCAGATGATTTCATGTGAAGGTCACGTGCACATCCCCACCACACCTGTAACTCACATGTCCTTCGCGATGTCCTATCGTCCTGCTCCAGGTTGAGGCAAAGACCACACTTGGTTATCTTGCTGCCTCAGGCCGTGCCGTATTTCGTGCGCCTTCAATCTAAAACAACCCCTGACATGTTTGAGGACTTCAGGCCAGCCGACTGTTAAAATGCCCCACAATCCAGATTTCTCCTGAAGTTTTTTTGTTTTGTTTTGTTTTATATAATTGTATTCAGGTTAAAGGCATGTGATGAGAATTGTTCTGAGATGGTTGCACTTCACACTACGTCACATGCACGGGCACAACATGGCAGGTCACCCGTGAGACCTGTCTCCTCGTGGGGGAAGTGAAGCCTGCCCAGCTCGGTCCTAGGGCAGCCTTTCCCGTGTGATCATAAGGAAGATGCAGGGTGCTACCCTGAGAACCATAGGAATCTCCTCTTCCCCACAGTCTCGCTAAGGACCATTACATGGTTGTGAATAAATATGTAACTAGAGAAAGGTATATGATTCTATCACTCCCTCTCTAGTTACTATTTGACATTCTTCTGTAATAAAAAAATGTGGCCACCAGTTATTCCTTTAAGTCTGCCTCTACCAACTTTCAATGTGTCCCCACCTGTCTGTCCTTGAGGACGACCTTGATTTTTTTTTTTTTTTTTTTTGGCACAGTATGCGCCAGGTTCCTCTTTGGCCGCCCCCGAGCCTGGCTACCAGGTGTATTCACTGCTCCCAGGTCTGTGCTTCCGGAGTGTCTCCGAATACGTGTGTTCGCGCATCCTGTCTGTGGACATGCAGGTGTACCCACAAGTTCAGTCAGGTGGCTCCAGGTCAAAGCCAACCCCACAGAATTCCCCGTCCCCAGGTCCTATTCACACGCATATCTGTCTTCGCGTGACCAGAGGCACCGATGTATCCATCGATCCACTTGTGTTCTCCCACAGTGCACACAGAAGATTTTAAAATGACGGAACCCAAACCACTAACCTCCACAAATTTATGAACAGATTTCATCATATTGTTAAAGTAAGACACAGGGATTTATGTTAAGATTTCTAGACCCGCCCTGGCCGGTTGGCTCAGTGGTAGAGCGTCGGCCTGGCGTGCGGAAGTCCTGGGTTCGATTCCCGGCCAGGGCACACAGGAGAGGCGCCCATCTGCTTCTCCACCCCTCCCTCTCTCCTTCCTCTCTGTCTCTCTCTTCCCCTCCTGCAGCCGAGGCTCCATTGGAGCAAAAAGATGGCCCGGGTGCTGGGGATGGCTCCTTGGCCTCTGCCTCAGGCGCTAGAGTGGCTCTGGTCACGACAGAGCGACGCCCCGGAGGGGCAGAGCATCGCCCCCTGGTGGGCGTGCCGGGTGGATCCCGGTCGGGCGCATGTGGGAGTCTGTCTGACTGTCTCTCCCCGTTTCCAGCTTCAGAAAAATACAAAAAAAAAAAAATTCTAGACCCTGTTCGGCCGGGGATTCATAGGACCTAACTGGTATATGGTATGAGTTGAGTTTGATCAGGGGGGTGATGCTTTGTTTAGACGTGGGGATGCTGTACAAGCTTCAGATCTTGAGTCATGTCCGAGCTAAAATTACAGCAGCACAAAGGAGCCCGGTCTGACTCGCGCACAGCCGAGAAAGGCAGTAAATAAAGGAAAAAGCAATTTTTATATGAGTGCTTTTTGGATATTGGAAAGTGTTTAATGGATAGCATCTGTAGAGAGGAATGAGCTTGCCGAAGACAGCCCCTGCGCTCATACTATATCATATTGTAAATAATAAACAGGGAGCTCTAACTTGAACTTCCAGCCTCTCACTAAAAGAAATGGGTGAGAAGCAAACAGCCCATCTCCCAGGAGGTGCGTGGAATCAAATCCAGCCGCCTCAGTGAATTCCCCTGTGTCTGTCCCGAGCCTGAGAAGCCACACCTGCTGTCCCTGCACCCTCCTGCGCCCCATCGCCGTCCTCCCCGGGACGACCCTGCATGCTCAGCTGCTGTGTCTTGTAGGGAGTCCCGGATTCCGGCACACGCAGCCCCCCCCCACGTGAAGAGGGTCTCACTTTCCAGGTAAAATAGCTGCTGTGTCCTGGGGGTGGCTGTTCCCTCTGGGTGTGCTGCTGCCCAGCTCTGTGGCTTCCTCCGCCCTGGCTCTGCAGTCAGGGAGTCCTGTTTCCGCCGTGCTGGTGGGACGTGTCTGCTCTTCTGCTGGTTCAGAAGGTGAAGACTTACTCGCAGGTGCGGTTGAGTTTCCCTAAGTCCCCGTAGTTCAGAAATAAGCCCCCCGCCCACCCCTTCCTTTGTCACTGCACCGAGTGTCCTGCCTGGATGTTTTTGTTTAAACGGGACCCCTTTTCTACCTACAGTTCAGTTGCCTTCTTCATATTGCGTCTGTGGTCGTCTGTAGAACCAACCTTTCACAATGATATATTTTAAGTATTCTGAGTTGAGGTCCTGCTACACTCTGGCTTTTGCTGTTACTGTTACTGTCGTTGGGTGAGACATGGACATTCCATGAGATGCGTACTTTTGCTGAGGCAAAAAGTGGAAAAACAGGTGGGGTCTTAGTTTAGAATAAAGGCTACAGACCAATGTCTGCTTTGAGCAAACGGAGAACAAAGAACAGGAAGTATTGTCTTAGGCAAGTCTGGACAGCACCATAGGGTCAGGAGTCAGCCTGCCCTTGGCTGACACCCCCATCTTTGCAGTTTTGCCAATAACTTGGACAATTCTGCCTAAAGTCTGGCTCCTAGTAACAGGAATAAAGACAATAAGGTACTGAATCAAATCCCCTTAAAGGTCCGACGTGGTGGCCGTTTGCTGGGCTACGTGCCTCCCCTGGTCAGCATTGCAAACCTGATGACTCGACTGTTCTTTACTCTCCAAGGTGGAAATCTACTCTCTCTCTTCTCCTTTAAAAGAGTAGCTATTTTATGTTTCACTATGTGGTATGACAGTTTAATTTTAAGCAAGGAATCTCGATGACCACTCAAGATCTACCCCTGAAATGCTTCTGTCTCAGTCCTTGGGAAAACGTCAGAAATCCCACCCCCCAAATCTGGTGATCCTTGCTCTTGAATATTTATGACTAAATGATATAGTAATTACATTTAGGCAGTTACATTTAGGCACTGTTTTATGCTGTAGGCATATGAACACCAATATCTTGTGCCCTAAACTAGACTTCTGGGGTGCGTGAGTGGGTTCCTGTCTCAGGCAGGCTTCTGTTTTGCGAGAACAGAGGGCTAATGCTTGGCCTCTGTTAACCGGTTTGTCCCTCTAATGAGGCTATGAAGTAGGTGTGATTATTAGCTCTATTTTTTCTTGTCCTGATTTTGACACCTGATATTTTTCCAGGTTTTTGTCCACTTTGTCTAGGGATGCATTAGGCAATAGTGGTTTCAGGAAACCGCTGCTTTGTCGATAGTTACTTCTTATTCGAGGTCTGGTTGTTTGACTTTTATCTCTTGAATCAGGTGTGTCAGAAGTTTTATACTTTAATAATCTTTGCAAAATTCCCATTTTTTATATCAATCTTCCGTGTTAATTATTTACTGATTTATTTTCTGAACCATTTTCTTTCTCTGAAAGACAGCTACACAGTGCTGTAGCAAAATCTGTCTCCTCTAGATTAAATGGAAACAGACTGATATTCTTCAGGGTCTTATTGTTCACACGTGCAGCAAACATCGTCCACACACATGCTGTACCAGCAGGGTGGGGTCGCCGGTCTCGCGGGGGACTGATGGGTGTAGAAGGCAGAGCATCATGTTGTCTCTGTGTAGAAACCGCCTGAATTCAATCTCTCTGACTCCTGTGGGCAGGCCTAGGATGAGCATGTGTAAATAACCAGATGGCTAATTCTGGCTCAATATAAGGGATTCATGTCCAACCATGGAAAATGTCTGTAAAGGTACAGGCTTGGAGCACAACTTAAATCACAGTCAGGACATGTGGCAGTGGAGACAGACCCCCGGGCAAGTGGAGACCTCTGCAGCCTCGGTGGAGACAAGACATCCAGCTGCCTCTAAGGCAGGGATCCCCAAACTACGGCCCCCGGGCCGCATGCGGCCCCCTGAGGCCATTTATCCAGCCCCCACCGCACTTCCAGAGGGGACACCTCTTTCATTGGTGGTTGGTGAGAGGAGCATAGTTCCCATTGAAATACTGGTCAGTTTGTTGATTTAAATTTACTTGTTCTTTATTTTAAATATTGTATTTGTTCTCATTTTGTTTTTTTACTTTAAAATAAGATATGTGCAGTGTGCATAGGGATTTGTTCATAGTTTTTTATAGTCCGGCCCTCCAACGGTCTGAGGGACAGTGAACTGGCCCCCTGTGTAAAAAGTTTGGGGACCCCTGCTCTAAGGTGCTGGAAGCTTTGTGGTGCGGCTGTATGGGAGGCCGGTGTGTGGGAAAGCGGTGTCCCGCTCAGTCTAGAAACGGGCTAGCTGCGGAGTGTCCCGGGAACGGAGGACGACCCTGGGCGTTCCCCCGCATAGCAAACGAGGGAGAGAGGATTCTGTTACTCCTCCTTTAAATCCTTAATGCCGCTGTCTGCAGGAGAAAGATGTCCGAGCGCCCTCTCATCTTACACGGACTCGGCTCCCCTCTGCTCTTGGTGCCGCGACGAGGAAGCCAGCAAGCCGGGGATAAAGTCTGCAATGAACTCATGTCCACTGTGTTATCTGCCCAAGGTAGAGGGGATTTGTCTCTCCCCTTTTATTAATCCAAAGCCAACCACCCAGAAAAGCATAAAAGTAAGCCTTCCCCGAGTTCGACCCGCGGCGGACACAGAGCTGCCCACGTGATAATCACGTGGGCTGGTGGCACGTAGAGAAATTCTCCGTGTGGCAAATGCTGCGTAAACCTGTCTCCGTGATGACGTGGGGCGGACGATGGGGAACGGGAGAGCCAGCACCGCGTGGAGGGAGCAGGGCGGACAAGCACGAGGAAGGCGGACCGGGTGCGCTCTGCCGGGTTTGCCGAGCAGGTCACCGCTGAGACCTCAAGTCTGCGCCGCCGGCTCCCCTGCCCGCCACGCGCGCCGCCGCCCGTCCTGAGAAAGCACGTGTGGTCTGAGGCCTTCCCCCGCGCGTCTCCGACTTCTGTTTCCTCCTCAGTACGGGGGTCGGCGTCCCGGGGGCGTCCTGTGTGACAGTCCCAGCAGGGTTGCTCTTTCCGGGCCGTGGGCATCGGCTGCACCATCACTGGGGTCAAAAAAACACATCGGAGCCAGCGGAAGCAAAGTGCTACCCTGTTGTCCAGTGTGGCGCAGAGCTCGATGTACGTCGCTGCCTTTACTTTAGAGATCTGGCTGAAGCAAGTAGAAATGGAGGGCATGTAGCTACATTTGGGGAGTCCTTTTAAAAAAATCAATTTCCAGGCATAAAAGGTAAGAGTCTAAACAGAGGGCTGGGCAGAAGTCGGTTTACAGTTGTTCGTATGGAAATAATACAATCATTCACAGTTGTGAGTACGTGAGCACAGTAATGTTGCGTTCTCACACCCGTAAGCCGACCTTTGCCAACCCGTCCGTGAATAACGCTGGGGCCGAAAGGAAGGCAGGTTTTTCCGAGAAAAATCTTTTCAGTGAATTTTGTGTGTCTTTTTCCGTAGGGGTTGAGACCGCCTTTGAAACCATGTTGCTCTAATTAAGGAAGAATGAGACAAAGCCTGTCTCGGGCCTCACGCTGGGTCTGTCCTGGGGTGCTCATGTCACCTCTGCCTCAGCAGTGACGCCCGGGAGCCTCTGTGACTCGGGGTGGGCTCCTGTCCTCTGGAGTTCCACTTTGTGCCTATGTCAGCGCTGCAGAAAGATGAGAGAGCTCACGGGCGTGTGTGGCACACACGCGTGATGTCCAGTCCCTCCCAGGTGCCGGGCGCTGCCCTGGGACTGAGCTTGGTACTCCAGGGACAGGAGGGGGAGGGGAAGCACTTCTGTCTTTTTTCACTTGTATTTACTCCAGTCTTTGAAGTTGGGGACCATGGAATGCCGGTGGCAAATGGCGATGATTTCGATGAGAAACAGCAGGTCTGTTGTTCGGGCCTCCTGCATGCTTCATCAGCAGCGGGCCACGCCCTCTGTTTCTTCCCGAGGTTGGGCGGCGGGGTCTGGCAGGCCTACCACCTCCTCCCCAGCTGGCTATCTTGAAGGTAGCTCGAAACATTTAGAGAAAATAAACGTAAATGCATATAGTATATTTTTAAAATAGCGTTTTATCAGGAACTGGGAATTTAATCTCCAGAATGCAACCTGGGAAGTCCAAGGAGATATTTATGTGTATACCTGGGTTCCTCTATTGTGAGTAGTACTTTATTTCCCTTCTGTTTCAAGACTGCTAACTGTGGGATGCTTTCTGAAATGCCTCAAGACACCCAGCTGAAAGGAAGAGAATTTATTACTATATTACCATTCATTTTCATTGCCTGCTTATATACAAATTTAACCAGGCTTCCAGTGTCTGTTTGTACAAATGGTACTTCACTTGAGTTATTGGTGTTAGCAGTAATTAATCAAATTAATTGGATTTGTACCTAAATTTGTCACTTAAATGTTGTGCTGAGCGTATACTTCCCGTTTCCCGTCTGTCTTCCGCTCTCCCCTGCCTTTCTGCGCAGTTCAGTTCCGAGGGCAGGGGAAGGGGCGTGTGCAGTGGGGGAGGGGGAAGCCGTGGCGTCCCAGATGGAGGTGCGGGACATCGGTGGATGCGACTGCCCAGGGCATGCCTGAAGCCCGGACAAGTGACAAGTGCACCTACACGGTGTGGCACCCCAGTGACGGGGTCCAGGATCCTGCATGGAGGTGACCAGGGCCCCTGTGCAGGGTGGCGGTCCTGGGGCAGGATTGGAGAGCCCAGACGGCTGAGGGGTGTGGTCAGAGGGCTGACCGCCTGCCCTGGGCAGGCAGACCTGAGCGGAGGGAGGGCAGTTTCCGGAAGGTGGCCTGCCGGGGTGTCGGAGCCCGGGTGCGTATGAAAGGCATGTATGGAGGGAGCGGCTGCGCGTGGGCTGGTGGGGACATGGGGACTCATCAAGTGCACAACACTAGTGGTGCCAGCAGCCAGGTTCCTCGTCATCAGAGAGGACAAGTCACAAGTAGGGAAAGTGCCTGAAAATAAACCCTACTCGAGTTAGATTGGAATTTGGATTATTGGTGTGAATTTCTGATTTTAATATAACTAGATAGAGAAATATAGACTTAACATACGTGTGCATGTATGTATGCACATGTATACATATATATCACACACACACGTATGTCTGTCCCCTCTCTCAGTGCACAGCGAGGCTGGGGAAGCAGTGATGCCTCAGTAGCACTAAGCACGCCTAGCACCGAAGTCTTGGTGTCTAAACATCATTTTTCACTAAAAGTAACCAGGGCTGACTGCAGGACCAGGGCAGAGAAAAAGATGGGCCTGGAGCCTCCTTTTGTGTCAGCTGTGCCTCTGACATCATGAGACGTGTGACAGAGGACACGGGAACCAACTTGGAAAGGCTCCACCTGGTCAACAGCAACAACAAAAAGTGCTGTCGTAACCGAATAGATCCTATAAAATACAATGGAAATCCCTAAGTCCCTTGTGCATAAGCTGAGAGTTTAATAAGGAGCAGCACATAAATAGCTTTTCAAAGTCTCCCCTGAAACGCTAATTACCAAGGACACTTGGCAGTGTGGAGTTTGGCACATGTTGCCTTCAGTAAGTATCCCTGTGAGCTTCCCCAGCGACGGGGGCACGGGGGCTGCGGGCCCCCTGGTAGTAGGCAGCGGGGAGGACCCAATATCACTGCTGGGCTTTCCTGCCAAAGACGCCTAACCAGCATCGTGAAGAAATAGCGTGTGAGCCCAAATGACAGGTATTCTGTAAAGGAACTGTCCTGTAATCTTGAGAAGCGCCGAGGTCTAATGGCCGTGGAAGGGCTGGGAACCTCTCCAGACTAAATTTCTAAAGCTCCGTGACAGGAAACCCAAGGTCCGGGTCTCAGCCAGTTCCTGTCGGTAGGGAGGACATAACAGGGACCCGCGGATGGAAGGATTGGAATGCTTCAGCCTTCGTTCCTGATTTGGATGAATGGACAGTGATTAGGTAGGAGAATGTCTTGTTTGCGAGAGATCCACTCAAAAGTTTTTGGGTGTGATAAGGCATTCACATAACAACTTACTCTCTGTACTTGCAGCTTCAAGTTTGAGGGATTTCAAAAAATGTATAAGTGCTATCCTTCAAGTAACCCTTCAAATGAAAAATCCTGTTTTCTGCTTTAGACACAATCGCAGACATTAGAAGTGCCAGAGTCATCGGTGTCACCTACACCTCATCCCAACGGACTCTTTCTCCAGGGGGAGCGTGTTTGGTCCAAAAGTCAACTTTCAACAAAAGGGATTTAACCTGCTGCAGTTATGAAATTTAATTAAGCTACAAGGAAATTCCTAGTTTAAGAAAACTGGTCATGCTGACGAAAGCCCCTAGTTTTATTACTTTATATATTTCAAAATCATCTTAAATGCCATAAAGAGGTCAAGTTTACTAAAAATAGTTGTGTGTGTATTTTGTTTTGTTTTGTTTTTTAAAAGAGCTCATAACCACAGTGTCATGCGTGGCTGTCAAAGGCCAGAGGGATCCAGTGGAAACCTTGGGCTGAAGTTGAAGGTCTCCTAGCAATGCCGAGTCCGGGCGGCCTGAGACCCACGTCTGTCCAATCCCAGAGCCAGTGTTCGTTAATCAAACCCTGCCTGCGTCAGAGATTTTCCTAGACACCCACCTTGCATCAGTACGCCCTTTGAATTGTCAGAGCCTTTGGAAAGAAATGCAAAATGAGTAAGTAGGCACATTGAGGACAGGTGTCAGAAACATGGCACAGAAATATGAGTTAATCAGCAAAATTATTGACGTTCGTTACATTAGCTTTCAAATGAATACCTCATAAGATAGTAACTGCTGAAATTTCAATCAGATTTTATGTTATAATAAAAAAGATCACATCTCCAGGTACACTGTAAATAGTCTGCAGCTTTCAATGCTTTTTCTAAAGTAGACAAAATAACTTCTAAAAAGTATGGTGTTCTACACACCAAGTTGCCAGTGCGACAGCATCATACTAATCACCCACGAGCCTCCGTTTACCTCTAGGGCACCCCTGCAAAGGGCAATAAAGAAGAAAGCCCCAGATTTCACAGATCCGCTCAGCTTGTTGATTTTTAAGGGAAGTCCTAGAGGTGAACGGGTCTCATGAGGACTTATTTATCTCTGAAATGACAGGTTTGTGGCCAGGAACCTATTGCTTTTAAAATATTCTCTTGACCAGACCTAACCCCAGAAAAGTTAAATTCATATACAGTTATAATTCACTGTATATGTAATAAGATTTTATTTTATTTTTTATTCATTGAGAGGAGGGGAGGCAGAGAGACTCTTGCATGCACCCCGACCCGGATCCACCCAGAAAGTCCAATGGGGGCAATGCTCTTCCCATCTGAGGCATTGCTTCATTGCTCAGCAACAGAGCTCTTCTTAGCACCTGAGGTGGAAGCCATGGAGCAGTCCTCAGTGCCTAGGGCCAATGGCTGCAGGAGGGAAGAAAAAGAGATAGAGAGAAGGGGAGGGGTAGAGAAGCAGATGGGTGCTTCTCCTGTGTGCCCTGACTGGGAATTGAACCCGGGACATCCACACACTGGGCCAATGCTCTACCACTGAGCCAACTGGCCAGGACCCACTTGCAGAGATTGTAAAGCCACCTTGTTGAAGAGGCTTTCCCTGGTGACCCTGTATTGCCACAGACCAGCGCGGCTCCTAATAACGGTGCAGAATTAAGGAAATTATTAAGAAAAAATGGCACCGGGAGGACTCTTCAAATGCTGATGGCAATATCTGAGTGCCCCATAGCCCCAGTTTGCTTTATTATCTAGCCATATGCAAATCAAGAAAGTCCTTGTTACAAAGTTACACATCTGAGACTAAAACAGGAACTCTCCCAAGGCATAAACAGGAACCCCCCCACCTTGCATAAGTGAAATCAACCAACATCTGGACAAAGTAAGAGGAAGGGCATGTAAATTGCTTCCAGCAACTTAAGGAAGCAAGTGAAGTGGGTGTAAATACTCAGCATCACAGCCAATATGGAGGTGAAGGGGGTAGAACTTAGCCCAGGGGTCCCCAAACTTTTTACACAGGGGGCCA
This sequence comes from Saccopteryx leptura, assembly GCF_036850995.1. Taxonomy (NCBI): domain Eukaryota; kingdom Metazoa; phylum Chordata; class Mammalia; order Chiroptera; family Emballonuridae; genus Saccopteryx; species Saccopteryx leptura. The sequence continues at coordinate 1,933,679 of NC_089505.1, read as the reverse complement.
GTTCACTGTCCCTCAGACCATTGGAGGGCCGGACTATAAAAAAACTATGAACAAATCCCTATGCACACTGCACATATCTTATTTTAAAGTAAAAAAAACAAAACGGGAACAAATACAATATTTAAAATAAAGAACAAGTAAATTTAAATCAACAAACTGACCAGTATTTCAATGGGAACTATGGGCCTGCTTTTGGCTAATGAGATGGTCAATGTCTGGTTCCATATTTGTCACTGCTAGCCGTAACAAGTGATATGACGCGCTTCCAGAGCTGTGACGCGTGCGTCCCGCCTCACCAGAAGTAGTACTGTACGTGAGTGACGCTACGCTTTGCGGTGGTCTCACTGACCACCAATGAAAGAGGTGCCCCTTCCGGACGTGCAGCGGGGGCCGGATAAATGGCCTCAGGGGCCGCTTGCAGCCCACAGGCCATAGTTTAGGGACCCCTGACTTAGCCTTTTGCTAAGCCTCGAATCTGCAATGGCTTTTTGCTATTTATGGTCCACAACACTGTATAAAACGGCATCCTCCATTAGTCCCATCCTAGTCATCCTGGGTCTCCTTTGTCTTTCTTCCTAGTGGTCGTCTAGCTATCTGTCTGCCTGTCTGTCTGTCTCCCTATCTAATTTTCCTATATCAGGTATCACCAGGCAGTCAAACATATCACCATGACCACCTCCCATCCCACTGGCCCTCCACTGTAGACACCTGTTATGGAAGTAAACTCTGTTTGATCCCGATACTATGCTAAGTGGCATCAGTTGGTCTGTGCCCACTGACTGCGGGGTCTTTCCCGAGGGAGGGGGTATACAGGGCAAGGCGGGAGAACCTTACCGGAAAGATGTCAAAGAGAAACGGGCTTTCTTACATAACCAGCAATACACTGACACCTGCCCACCGACTCCTAACTGCTTGAGAAGAGAGAGTTCAGGAGCTGCTGCCTCTGAGTGTCTCCTTCTCCCTACAGAGCCCGGTGCTGGAATCGCCCACAGAAGCAAGGGAGAGAGAGGACAGCTAAGAATGTGAGGATACTGACACCGTGGCCAGCCTCTTTCACGGCAGGGAGGCATTAGCAGGAGTGACAGGGACGAGCTACGGACCATTTACTCAGCCTGTCTGGAGGGATTTAATCTCACTTGGGTCACGGCGTGGCGTAGTCTCTGGAAATTGGAGCTGCTGCGATAGGCCCTATCTGCAGGCCTGGTGTCCAGAGATAAGAGTTTAAGTCCTGCTGGAATGAGAAGTAGCGGAATTCGCTGAAATGAGGACCCGAAAGCTCTGGTTCAAGTCGTGAAGTGCCTGTGGGTAGCGGGGTCTGGCCCCACGGCGGAGCCCTGGCCCTGAGGGCTGACCCGACATGCACACGTGTGGGAAGAAGGGCTTGCTTCCCTGCGGCGCCTCGATAGTGCAGCTTCCACTCTCCTCGTCTGCTTCCTTTGTCAGGATCTACAGAAGACTAAGTTTCCACTTTAGCAACATTCATCTGCTTATTTTTTTTTAGAAAAACACCAGGAAAAAATGTCTGAAAGGCCAGCGATTTTAGAAACTGAGGGGTAGCTCTCTGCGTAGCATGCATGTGTATGTATGACTTTAAACATCAGAACTGGAGGCTATTAAAACATATAACAGCAGACAGGATGATAACACTGTACTTTTTTTTTATTTGCATACACTTGGATAGCTCCTAGAACTGTATCTTTGAAAAAAAAAACACAAGTGTGACCCACAACACATGTATATATTTTTTGCCATGTGGTATCATAAGACCAAAATAATCACACATTAATAGAATGACAGGCTTGCATAAGGATGGAAGCTTAATTGTAAACAACAATTTACACCAAACATTCTATTTCTTATGTTTTTATAATACATACCATGAATGTTTCTTCAGTGAATCAAGATTTATTACTTAGACTGCGAATAAGTAAAACACATGGTCCTTTTTTTACTCATAAAATTAACCAGAACATAGAATGCAGTATGGTGGAGGTTGACGATTCAAACATACCTGGTTCTCTATTTTCTTTTTTATTAAATTTATTGAGGTGACACTGGCTAATAAAATTATTTTGGTTTCAAGTGTGCAGTTCTATGATACACCATCTGTCCATTGCATGTGTGTCCATCACCCCAAATTGCACCTCCTTCTGTCACCATGTATTTGAGCCCCTTTAACCTTGATGCCTCCCAGCCTCCTTCCCTCTGACGACCACCATATTCTTGTCTGTGTCTATGAGTTTTTGTTCGTTGCTTTTTCTTGTTTGTTGCTTTGAGTTTTATACCCCACGTATTACTGGGATTGACTATCTGTCTGACTTACTTCACACAGCGTGATATTCTCAAGATATAAACTAGTGTAACCACTATGAAAAACAGCCTGGAGGCTTCACAAAAAATTAAGAATAGAGTTAGCATATGACCCAGGAAGGAACCTCTCTTCTGGGCATCTACTAAAACATTTGAAAACATTTATTTGCAAAGATTTATGCACCCCACGTTCACTGCAGCATTATTCACAGTGGCCAAGACATGGAAACAACCAAAGTGTCCCTCAATAGATGACTGGAGAAAGAAGATGTGGTACATATATACAGTAGAATGCTGCTGGGTCCTAAGAAAAGAGGACATACTGCCATTTGTGTCCGCATGGCTTGTTTCTTATTTTCAATCAAGGGGAATTCCTGACTATAAATGCTGCAGAGAGAGAACACATTAAGCTTTCCTGGTGATGCTCATTTGAATGAAACAATTGTTCAATATGCATCACAAAGGAATTGCAGCAGGTCAGTCACAAAGTAGGACCCCTGACTGGAGACTTAGTCTCACTTTCTACATTTTAACAATTAGAGCTTGATGGCACTCTATGTAAAGTCTGGTGGCTTTGACACTTATCTCAGCTTGAGAGGTTAAAAGCATTCATAAGCTGAATGGAGACGCATGAGCTTTATTAGTGAACTGTATAATTTCATCTGTTTCCATTCTTCTTCTCATTTCAGTAAATGGCATCATTTTGTATGTTTTCCTTTTATTAAAATTTATTGTTTAACTATGATAACATATTTGTTTTAATATCATATAACAGCACAAAACATAGCTGGGTTACGATCCCTCCCAAACCTTTAGAAGATGTTTATGATCGCATAGCAATAATGAGCCTTAGAGAAAAAATAGAACAAAAGAAATGAAAAAGTCTTTAACAAAATGGGGGTAATATTTCTAGTAAGATACATATTACAAATGATAGTTTGGGAGGTCCCAGCACGGCTTCTGAGGCTGTTAAAAAGTACAGTCACATGATCGCATAAAGACCAGGTACTGTAATAGGGGGTGTATATAGCTAACATCAATAAGGGACACATCTCTATTACAGGAAGTACCAAATAGGATTGAGACCATGGCCTTTACTTTTTTATGTTTGCTATGGGTAGTCAAATTCCATGGTGAACCTTAGGGTGTGGAATTTTCCAAACCTGAAGCCCCAGAGGAAAACACCTTCACGGGTCTGTTGTTCTGGATGGGAATGTCAGTCCCTGTCATAGCCTGGTTTTTCAGCTTCATGTTGTGTCATAAGTATTGTCCAGTATCATCGCAAGCTTATCATCAGCAGTCATGATGCCCTGCTGTCCATCAATGAGACACCCGATCCTTAAGTTTCATAATTGTGTAGATGAGCTTCGGTCATTTCTGTATTTAGATCTGACTGAGAAGGAAGCCACTGGACCATAAGATGAGAAAATAGAGCAAATAGGGCTTCTCTGTATTTAGATCAATGGGTAATCTATGGACACAGACACGTGGACCGTAGGCAGAGCCAGGGACCCGCTGCAGTAGTGCTGGAGACTGATTATTCCCTTTCAGACTTATTTCCTGCCCACAGGGAAATGTGGATAATCATGTTTGGACCTTAGACTCTGAGACAGAGTCTATAGAAGTTCCAGAATACTTCTAATTCTGATTAAGAGAGGAATACTTTTTAAATACAATGTAAGTGAGTTTTTCCCAGAAATCAGTTTTAACTGGGCCAACTACTTTTACTTTTTACCAGTCTGTTACTTTTTATTACAATATAATAACAATGTATAGTAAATATACAAAGCATGATGTGCCCTTACCTCTAGGCATAAATTCTGTATCGTTATTATAAATACTACATGTATATTATATATACTTATATATGTACACCCACACAAACACATCTTATCACACCTCATCATACCTGACATACCTAACAGTGTCATCTAATACCACAGGAAGATTGTCAAAGCATCGATATGTACATTTCAGCCGCATAACAGGTACCAGGGGTCCATGACACATTCTGACATTAGTGCGTGTCTGAAATTTTTCATCAGAAAACATTTTTAAAGTGCATATACAGTGCGTGGCTTTGGGTCCACGTACAGAGCTGTGGAGCCATCAACACCCTCTAACTGGAGAACGCTCCCACTGTCTTGAGAGGAAAGCCTGTGCCCTTAGCCATGCTCTGCACCCCCCCCCCCATTCCCGTCCTCATTCCCCGCCCGCCGGGAATCCTCTTCCCGTCTCTGTGGGTCTGCCTTGTTGGGCTGTGGTCTATAAATGGGAACCTGTCATAGGTGGTCCTTTGTAATTTCCTTCTCTCACTTAGCATCATGTTTCAAGGCTCACCCGTGTCTGTTACATGTATCCGTACTCCGTTCCTTTCCGTGGCCAAATACTGTTCCACTGTGTGACTGCGCTGCAGTGTGTCTGTCTCTTCGTCAGCTGATGTGCATCTATCTGCATTAACACTTTTCTGCTACCACAACTGTGCTGTTGTGAATGGCTCTGCACAAGAATCCGTGCGGACATGGTGTTTCAGAGTGGCTACAGCAATTTACATTTCCGCTGGCAAGAAATAAGGCTTACCGTTCATCCACATTCTCACCAGCGCCCAATATTGTTTGTTTGTTTGTTATTATAGCCATCCTAATGAAAAGTGGTAGTAGCCCTGGTTTTGATTTGCATTTCCCTAATGAATAATGGTAATGAGTAACTTTTCATACGTTTATTGGCCATTTATGCATTCTTTGGAGAAATGTCCTGTCAAGTCCTTTGTCAACTTTTTCAATTGAGATAGTTGTCTTCTTGTTGTGTTGCAAGAATTTTTTCATATGCTCTGGATACAAATACCTCATGAGATATGTGATTTGCAAATATTCCCCTCCCCCCCTTTGATGGGTTATCTTTTTACTTTATTGGTGATGTTCTTGATGTACAAAAGTTAAAATTGAGCGCATCCATATTTACTTTGTTTGCTTCTGCGTTTTGTGTCCTATCTAAGAAACCGTTTCCAATCCCAAGGTCATGAGGGTGTACTTCTAAGTTATCCTCTAAGAGTCTTCCAGTATTATCCCTTGCGTGTGGGCCTCTGACCCTCTTAACTGAATTTTTACATATACAGCGTGATGCAGGATCTCAGCTTCATTTTCTTGTATGTACATCCGGCTGTCCCAGCGTCATTTGCTGAGGAGATTACTATTATTTATGGAATCATCTTGTACCCTTGTAGAAAACCAGTTAAGTGTTTGGTTGAATTTACCTGTAATCCCCCTGGGCCTAGGTTTGTCTTCGTTGAAACTGTAGAACTATGAATTCATATCTGTACTTGCTACAGGTCTCTTCATATTTTACGTCTTCTTGAATGAGTTCCAGGAGTGTATGTTTTTCTGGATTTATCCATTTCATAAGGTTATCTAATTTGTTGGCAAAACATCACCTGCGTTTACAAATCAGTTATCGGCATCCAAAATTTAATCTCTTTGTGTAAGGCATTTCCTAAAATAATAATAAATAAATAAATAATAAAAATAAAAAAGATACACAAAATAATTTTACTAAGCCACTTCAATTTTTTTCTGATAAATGCTATTCTCTTTAAAATTAGAGAGGTGTGATAAATGGTTTGACAAGTTGATATCTTGTAATTTAGAAACCTGCCACATATTATTCGTTTGTACAGTGGTACCTTGAGATACGAACAGACCAACATACAAATTTTTTTAAGATATGAGCTGCGACTCGGTTCGTATTTTTGTTCGAGATCCAAGCGAAATTCCGAGATACGAGTCGTGATTCCGGGAGCTGCCACACGTTGGCACACTGGCGCACGGGTCCAGTATGGGCAGTTTGATATACGAGTTGACTGACTTACGAGCTCGGTTACAGAATGAATTAAATTCGTCTCTCAAGGTACCACTGTAGTTTTCTATGACCCCGGGAAACATGTTCTTCCCCGCTCCTCATTAGTCCAGTAACTGCTGAGGAATGATGAGGTCCCGGGATGGCCCTGGATCCCAACCTTGGGTTGTAGGATACTCCTGTAATCCTTGGACTTCTGGGATTTCTACCTTCTTGGAATTTCAACTGGAATTCAGAATCAACTTAGTCCACAGGGTCGATGTTTTGCTTGGTGTAACTCCTTTCTGAATTATGAGAAAGTGGATAATACCACAGCCTCTCCCCACTGATGTGGGGCAGGTTAAGGAATCTGGGCCCGTACTGGGATGCACCGCCTCCCTAGGGTCCCCTGTATTGCTGATTCCTTCTGTGTCTGTATTCTAACCCCTGCTTTTCAGCGTAGAGGATTATTAGAGCTCCTGTGTGTGGGAAACATCTGTGATGTGCTTTTGAATTATTGTGGTCTACAAGTCAGTCTGTAAGCACCTTGAGGTGGTCACCATGCCTCATTCACTTGTGAAGCCCAGAGCCAAACTCAGACTAAGTGCTCATTTCTGAACTAAATCTAAACAAAATAAAGCTCCAGTCTGCAGCTCTAAACTTTTTTTAACCAAGTTCAAAGATATATATTTCTTTCTTCTACCCTTGCCATATTATATAACACAGTCCTCATGTATTAAAATTGACTTCTTTTTTTTTATAAATAAATTTTTATTTTAATGGGGTGACATCAATAAATCAGGGTAAATACACTCAAAGAAAACATTTCCAGGTTATCTTGTCATTCAGTTCTGTTGCATACCCATTACCCAAAGAGAGATCGTCCTCCATCAACCTCTATCCAGTTTTCTTTGTACCCCTCCCCCTCCCCTTCCCCCTCTCCCCCCTTCCCTCCCCCACCCCCCATAACCACCACACTCTTGTCCATGTCTCTTAGTCTCACTTTTATGTCCCACCAATGTATGGACTCCTGCAGTTCTTGTTTTTTTCTGATTCGCTTATTTCACTCCGCATAATGTTATCAAGGTTTCACCATTCTGCTGTGATCCGATGTCATTGTTTCTTCTAGCTGAATAGTATACCATGGTGTATATGTGCCCCATCTTCTTTATCCAGACTTCTATTTTTTTTACAGTGATTAAAGCCTTTAAGCAAACTCTTGGCCAATACAGCAAGAATCCATAAAAGAGTAGTGTCCTTAACATGTTCACCAAGTCCAAATTGGCCCCATCACCATGCCAAATCCCTGAAAAATGCAACCCAACCACAGTTCAGTCTGTTAGGAGCTGTCACAGGGAGCAGGAGTCCAGGAAAAGTCCACACAGGAAAAGTCCGCATGGCACTGGAATTGTTGTCACCATTCTATACTTTGCAGCTCATGTCCAAGTCCCAATGACCGCTGCTTCTAGCTGGTAATGATTCAGGTAGACTGTAAAAGCCATTTGCAGCATGCGTGGATATGGAGCTTCTGTTTCTCCTCTGCCTGGAGAGTTGAGACCAGGTTGCTTTTCCCTGGAGCTCTGCGACTGTGGCATGGTAAAATTGACTTTTAAGAAAAGTTTTCAATGCTATTTTATTTTGACATCTTCATGTCATTTTTCGTCATTATGTTACAACCAGGGGCATTTCTGTTTGAAACATTTCCTCGTATAGTGAAGTGAGAACGTCCAGCCACAGATGGGAAGATAAGTGCTAGTCAGAGGAAGAAAAAACAAAACAAAACAGACTCTCTCTTCCTTGTGCCCGTGGGTGCCTTTCCCGCACCCACCTCCGTGGCGGTGAGCCCAGCTCCGGAATCTTCTCCGCAAAGGAGGTTCTCAAAGACGCGAGGCCAGTCAGCTGGAGCGCGCAGCGAACCCTCATGGAACGCATCTTGCATTTTACAATCGGTCTTCCTTTCCTGGCGTTTCCGTATTTTTATCCCAATTTAGGCTTAGCTTTCATTCAGGTGTCCTCAATTATTCACCAATGTCATTCATCAGATATGTATTAAGTGCGTATTTTATGCACGACAGCCGCTGAGATTCAGGAGAGGTCCCTTCCCGCAAGGAGCCTGCCTTCCAGCGGGAGAGATGACTTTCCCACACCGAATGCGTCCGCGCAGACGCAGGGGAGGCTGGGTGACGCTACAGCTAGAGGGGCGGCGGAGAAGCCGGGGGTAGACACCTGGCTGTGCCTGTGACGGCGTCCCTGTCCCCGGCTCAGCGAGGCTTTTCCCCAGCGTAGGCCAGCTCTCCCTGAGATGCTGGTCTCTGTCCAGGGTTCAGTCTCCATCCCCGATACCTGGTTTTGGTTGGCACTGGGATAATCTGTTCATGAACACATATAAATTTTAAAAAAATTCATTTTTAAAGGTTGTGTTTTGTAGTGCAGATGTTGCTACCATGGTAACAGCTTATCATCTCGTTCATCTATCTCCTCCCCTTCGTTCCTCTCCATTAGTGACAGGGCTGCCCCCTCAGAACATGCGTGCGTGTGCCATGCGGCTTTCTGTACCCTGGAAAGGATTATCTGTTTATTTGTGCTTAAAAAAAGCCACCAAAACCAAAAAAAAAACAACATATCTGCAGGGTTCTGATGTTAAAACGGCCAGATAAGGACCCTGCTCACGCGCTCAGAGCCGCCACGTTCTGAGAAGTGCCCAGATTCGTTATGGACTCATTAAACATTTAAAATAGTTGAGCACCAACTGGGGCGGCTTCATTGTAAACAGTAGAGAGAAACACTCCCCACGGAGTCATTTGTAAGTAGGAGAATGAGAGTATAAATTTTACTAAAAGGAAAAGGACACACATTAATTGTGAGTTCATTATTTGTTGTCTAAGAAAATTCTCGAACTTAATATTAGGGCTTTCATGGAGACATGTCTGCAGCCTCCAAAAGAAACTGTTATTAACATAACTAATTCAGTGGGCAGAATATAATGACGATTCCATGTTATGGGTAATGGTATGTCAATGTATTTTTATAACCTTTGTTACTTTATATTCTTTTTGCCATCAATCATTTTTATTTACATTAAGTTTCCCAGTCCTGAGATCCCAAAATACTTTGAAAACATAGGCGGAATTTTGTAACAAGAATATTCTTAGACTGGGGTGGGCAGAAATGAGAGCGGAACACGCAGCTGTCCCCTGGATTCCAGCTGTCCAGCGGATTGAACAAGTAACCCACGTCTACGCTCATTTTATTGGGATTTGACCAGAGCAGTTTAAGATGAGAATAAATGGAAAACATTTTAACAACCACCCCCCACTATTGGTAAGAGTACTTTGTATCATTTGCTTTGAAGTTACTCAAGTTTGAAACAGAGTTGGATTGGTCTCTCCGTTATTTGAATTCCCTCGGTCTGTTTACACATTCCTTTGTCAAATGTTTGGTATTTTACGTCCTCTACTAAATCATGGAACATTTGGATGCGGTGCTGAATCTTAACGTCGTTCCTCTCGAACACCTCCCACAGAGCCTGGCACACAGGAGACGCATGGCAAATGATTCAGTGACTGCATAGCCTAGTAAGTAGTGCTTCTGTGAAATCGTGTGTAGATCGAAGCCTGTTAGTTCATATAAAGTAATATAATTAACAGTAACACCTTGGGATGGGAATCTGTAACATAATCACCCCCTCATTTCAGCTCACCTGTTTGTGCACCTGGGACGAATGCCTTGTTCTCCGTCTCCGTTTATACAACATAACGTGGTTGAATCTAGAATCATTTCCCTGTCTGTACACAGGCCTGCCCCTGGTTCTGTCCAGAGGCTGTTCTTACCTCCTCAGACTGCTAGCAGCCTCCTCTCCCTCCCCTACTTTCCGCACACGTGGCAACATTCTGGCCTCCGTGCCGTTTTGACGCCTCCCTCCTGCACCCCATAGGGCAGGGGTCCCCAAACTACGGCCCACGGGCCACATGCGGCCCCCTGAGGCCATTTATCCGGCCCTCGCAGCACTTCCCGAAGGGGCATCTCTTTCATTGGTGGTCAGTGAGAGGAGCATAGTTCCCATTGAAATACTGGTCAGTTTGTTGATTTAAATTTACTTGTTCTTTATTTTAAATATTGTATTTGTTCCCGTTTTGTTTTTTACTTTAAAATAAGATATATGCAGTGTGCATAGGGATTTGTTCATAGATTTTTTTTTTATAGTTCGGCCCTCCAACGGTCTGAGGGACAGTGAACTGGCCCCCTGTGTAAAAAGTTTGGGGACCCCTGCCATAGGGAGTGGTCCGCTGAGCCACCTGTGGCTCTGTTCCAACTGGCCCACCACGTGAGGACTCTGCTGTGCACACGCTCACAGAGGTCACCGACCAGCTAGCGTGTCCCAACACAGCAGCTGCTGATGATAGCAGAGTGTGTCGCCTTAGACCTTATTTTTAATTTTTTTTTTACAACATTGGACTCGGGAGAATCTGTTTTCACGCTAAGTGGAGTTTGGCTCAGTGGTCGTAATTCTGGGCTCTCTGACAGCCCAGAGACTTGAATATTCTGTCCCAGGAGTGTGTTTCTATATTATTATTGAGTAACTGTCTCCTGCCTTATAATGAAGCCTGCTTGAATTTTATTTTAATGCACTAGAGATGCTATCCTACCCATACTGGAGTGCAGAATACTCCACTTAGCAGCACAACACAGGAGAATCGATTAGTGCAGACTTTTCATTGGCTAGAGCATTAGTATAAATTACGCTTTTAAAAGCATCAGTAACGTAGGGTAATCTCAAGTGACCTACATAGCAACTACTGTAACCCTGTGACACAGTTGTCACGCTCACCTCATGAATGTATTCATGCTCATGATTTTCGGATCATCATGCAAATGTTATTCTTAATAAACATTCAAGTAATGCTAAACAGTGACACCTGAAACGCCGTGGTGGCAGGCCTCAGGTACCTCTCCAGTCATGGCAGATGCAGATCTGCCAACTGCAACCACGGTGTGTAGGAACTTTCCAGAACAGGAGCACGCTGTCCCACAGCCGAGCTGAGAGGGACCAGCCGCCAGTCTTCGCATCACGGGGACCCATTTCTCCTCAGAGCTTGCTCTGCTGATGTCTGCACCACACAGCTGCCTGTCGAGCATATTAATAGACTACGAACACATTTCAAGCAGAATTAAAAAAGATTCTATATTAGCCATTCAAATATTTTGGAAAATATGAATATAATGCATTTAATATCTTTGGCCCCTGTGAAAAATTAAGTGGTTATCCTGATGATCATTTTTATTATTATGGGAAATTTATGTTTATTTTACTCACTTTAATTCTTTAAACATTTTTAATTATAATAGTCTTTGTATCTCTGGACAAATAACTATTTTAGTAACCAGTAGTTGTTAACATTCAAGAGAAGTGAAGAAATACCAACCTCTCTATTTTTAAATATGAGTTCATGTATAGATTACAAATCTCTGTTACAGGTGCTCTTAGTAGATAGAGTATGTCAGAGTTGTTTGTTTTGTTTTTTTTGCCTAAAATGTAAATAGTTCCTAAGGTGAAATAAAATGGTAATGTTACTGTTTTTTTTTCCCCCCCAAAAGCTTTCTGGCATCCAGTTATTGTAACAATAAATGAATTGTAACTATTTTTCATTCCTGAAAAGACAAGTTGGATGTCTAGGAAAGAGGTTTGATATTCGACTACTAGATGAGAAGACACATTTAATTCACAATCTGAAGAAAATTCTTATTTCTATTTTGGGAAGTAAAACCTTTAAATTGCAATATAAAGCACTGGGCATGCTAGTCTCGTTTTGTGGATTTTCTGCCTCTGCGTTTCAGAGTAGCATGCGCAGTGCTTTATATTGTGATCCTAATGGTTTGGCTTATTGAGGAAAAAAGGTAACTGCCCTCACATGGTGTTTTAAAGGTGGAAAATCACTTTTCCTGTTTTTGTTGTAGTTTTATTCTCACAACAAACCCGCGGGGTGTGGATAAAGCTGCTGTGACTCCTGGGGAAATCCAGCACCCTGGAATCTAAATGACTTGCCCAAGGGCACCCCTCCGTAGACAGTACGTGGTGAACTCAGCTACTGTCGTTATTCTGTATTCTGTGTTGTTCTAAAGCATTCTCTTCAGAAGTCACCTGGGTCCCCAGGCTCCATAAACACGTAGGATGGGGGCCATGCCTCTGCATCCCCATGTGTCCCCGTCAGTCTGGAGGGCTGGGGAGCAACCCTGGGGCCCTACACTTGCAACAAAATGGCCAACGGCAAAGCAGATGGTGACACCTAGACTTGAAGACACATGAGCTTGCAATAAACCATAGCAGAGAGCGGGTGAGGGGTGTTTGATAAAGAAATACGAGAATTTGTTTTCCAATGAACAGAACTTAAAGGCAACATGATGCTGGTTCTAGAAAGGCACCCTGGATATTACTCAGCACAACCTCAGACCTTCTGATTGAAAGACACCAGGAAATCAAAGGGTTTTCTAAACAGAGAAAAGTTCCAGGAAGAATGAAAATAATGTGTGACTCAGTTTCCCAGTAAGGGTTCCTGCGGCTTTATCTGGGAGGATGGCTAGAAAATCCACACCTAGGCGTGGGGGGGTGGGGGGGTGGGGGGGCTAGTGGTCAGCTCAGGAACGGCCGCAGGGGCTAAACTGGGGAAAAGGGAGCTCAGAGTGTCCCGAGCAGGGGGTGTGGCCACTGGAGGGTTTTAAGCAGGAGAGGCTCAGGTGCTGGCTCTAGTTCCTGTTAGGAGACCCCCCACAGGCAGCTGGGTGGAGAGTACATCTGGAGGAACTCACATGTATGGTAGGAAGCTCGTTAACAAGTTCTGCAATAATCCAGAAGAGAGAATGAGGTCTCAAAATAAGGTTGCAGCTGTGAGTCTAAAAGGAAGGAGAGAACATCAACAAATACTGAGACCAGGCCGCTAAATGAGAATTCACTGCTGTCTTAGGGACAAAAGCTGATAAACTATCTCAGCAGTTCCTCCTTCTTCAAAGACTTATATGTCAACATAGAGCTCCATGTTTCATAGGACATACTCAAGCTCACTCTATGCTCCCTGGAGCTTAAGCACAAGGGAATGCCCCCCACCTTTTTCTTTTTTTTTTTTTTTTGAGTATTTTTTCTTTTATTTATTTATTTTTTGTATATTTCTGAGGATGGGGATGGGGAGGCAGTCAGACAGTCTCCTGCATGCGCCTGACTGGGATCCACCTGGCATGCCTACTGGGGGGGAATGCTCTGCCCATCTGGGGTGTTGCTCTGTTAGGACCGGAGTCATTCTGGTGACTGGGGCGGGGGTCATGGGGCCATCCTTAGTGCCCAGGGTGGATTTGCTCCAGTGGAGCCTTGGCTGTGGGCGGGAGGAGAGAGATGAAGAGGAAGGAGAGGGGGAGGAGTGGAGAGGTAGATGGGCGCTTCTCCTGTGTGCTCTGGCCAAGAATCGAACCCGGGAATCCTGCACACCAGGCCAATGACTCCGACGGGTCTACCATATCATGCTTTTTACTTAAAAAAAAAAATTTACATTTCTTTTGAACAGGAGACACCAAATCTTTTTCGCCTGCAAACTACTACCTTCTTTATTAGATCTAGCTAATAACACTGTTCTGTCTTTTTTCCAAATAGCTCCAGATATATGGAAAAGATTTATATAGGCAGATGGGGATCCTCAAACCCCTCAGCGAGATCTTCTGAGAATGGCTTTTAAGATACCTAGAGGCAGAAAAAGCCCAATAGAGATCAGGGGAACTACCAGCTTTTAGGATACACCCTTAAAGGCTCCAACACCCCAAAGGGGTCTCATAGGATGCCATCTGGGTCCTGCTTCAATAGTGGAAAGGAAGGTCATTGAGCTAAAGCCTGCCAGGCTTACACGCCTCTGCTGTGAGGAAACAGGGACACTGGAAGGTAGGCTTCCCCCTCGCTCCTCTAAGGGAGGGTTCAGTCTCTTCCAGCCCTGCTCCAACCACCTATGACCTAACCTTGCCCAGAAAGCTGGGGTTTGCCACTGAAGGCTGAAAGTGCCCAGGGCCGTGGGCCCCATCTACGATACTGTGGACGAGCCTAGGGTATTTCTTCCAAGAAGCAGGTAAACTGATCTCATTCGCACAAGGGCCACTTAACTATATTTTGCCTGAATAGTCAGGTTTTTTATTCTTCCCTCAAAGATCTCTGTTGTGGGTGTTGATAGTCCTATTTTCTGCTGCTTTGCTTAATATATAGTGTTTCCTTTATCCCTCCTACCTCAATGCCCCACTCATATTTCAGGCTGGGACCTACTCCTAATTTAGAGCTCTCTTTCCTCCTTTTGCCAACTTGTACTATGAATTTACCTTTTCCACCCAGCTTAGTGTATCCCAAGGTTCTCTTTACCAGGCCACAGTCACAGAGCTCCAGGGAAAAGCAACCTGGTCTCATCTCTCCAGGCAGAGGAGAACAGAAGCTCCATATCCACGCATGCTGCAAATGGCTTTTTCCAGTCTACCTGAATCATTACCAGCTAGAAGCAGCGGTCATTGGGACTTGGACATGAGCTGCAAAGTATAGAATGGTGACAACAATTCCAGTGCCATGCGGACTTTTCCTGTGGGGAACTTTCCTGGACTCCTGCTCCCTGTGACAGCTCCTAACAGACTGAACTGTGGTTGGGTTGCATTTTTCAGGGATTTGGCATGGGGATGGGGCCATCTTGGACTTGGGGAACATGTTAAGGACACTACTCTTTTAGGGATTCTTGCTGTATGGGCCAAGTGTTTGCTTAAAGGCTTTTAATCACTGTAAAAAAAATAGAGGACTGGATGAAGAAGATGGGGCACATATACACCATGGTATATTATTCAGCTAGGAGAAATGGTGACATCGGATCACTTATAGCGGAATGGTGGACTCTTGGTAGCATTGTGCGGGGTAAAATAAGCGAATCAGAAAAAAACAGGAACTGCAGGATTCCATACATTGGGGGGACATAGAAGCGAGACTAGGAGGCATGGACAGGAGTGTGGTGGCTGTGGGGGGTGGGGGGAGGGAAGGAGGGAGAGGGGGAGGGGGAGGGGTACAGAGAGAACTGGATGGAGGGTGGCGGAGGATGATCTCTTTTCGGGTGATGGGTATGCAACAGAGCTGAGTGACAAGATGACCTGGAGATGTTTTCGTTGAATGTATGTACCCTGATTTATTGATGTCACCCCATTAAAATAAAATTTTATTTAAAAAAAAAAAAATGAAATAAATTGGGGTGACATCGGTTAATAAGATTATCTAGGCTTCAGCATACAATTTTATGACACATCGTCTGTGTATCTCGGGAAGGACAAAGGGGGTGAAATACATGGTGATGGAAGAAGATTTGACTTTGGGTGGTGGGCACAGCGAAAGAATGTCTTTTTGAGATGCAGAATCTGCCTAAGTGTTCCTACTTGTTCCTGAATGTCCTTGCTTTTCCAACAGATTGCCATCTGGCAGTCGGCACTTGGATCCCGTGGGGTCTTAGACCACGCATTCGAGCTTGTTCCTGAACTTGATCTGTTCTAACGGGACGGTGCAGCCCAGGGGTTACTGCACCCTGAACAGTTGTGACAAGGTCTGAGGGAGGAGCTCCAGGGAGGTTTTGTTAACCGTCTTACCTCTTTCCTGGGTGCCAGGCCACCAGCTGTCACAGCTCATGATTCCCAGCCTGCCAGCTTACTGAAGAAGTCAGAGAGAAGACTGGGTCCCACCTGGCTTTGTGGGTTTGTGTGCAGGAGGGTCCGGTGAGGGGTCTGTCGAATCCGCTCTTGTCTTCCTCTTCCTTCGAGTACCGACGTGGAAAGTCGTCACTGCCCTGTCTTATTCACACAGCAAAACGGGAGTCCTTTCACAAGCGCGTGAGGTTTTACGCACCCACGTTTATTTCTGATACATTATCTGTTGTTTCCCAGACGAACGGCCAGCCGAGCTCTCCGAGGCTCAGTCATTCACAGGCAGAAGGAGGAGACCCTGCCAAGTTGTCCAGAAAAGTAGCTTTATTATGAAGTTTGGGAAAAGTTTGACTCTAAGTTCTAATTTCAATATTTCAGTATTATTTTCCTTGGCTTTGGGTAAGGTGATGGCAGATGTGTTCTAAATTAGCTAAAAATCAAGTAATATGATTTTGAGAAAACATTTCCTTAAACCAAAGCATCATTTTGGGCGAGAAACATGCTGTGTGTCTCCCTTTGCCTCCTGATTCCTGAGCAATGTCACAACTACTAGATGAACGTGTTTGTCACTGTGGCATGTATCGAAACCAAGTGTGTCCGTGCCTTAGCCGGCAGACTCGTTTCAAGAATCCTAATCTGTATTTATTATCATTGATGGAAGGAATTTGAACCAGTTGGATACATGTACTGAAATCACGAGACTTGAAACTGTAGAAATGAGAGAGCATTGAACTTCAGAACCCTTGATCCGTTGACTGATATCATACATATTTCAAATAGAGCCAATTTGAGGTGTTAACATAAAAATCCAACAAGACTCTAAAATAGAATTCAATTATTTTAGGCAGATGTTGTTCTTTGAATAAAGAACAAATAATTTAAAGCAAGATCTTATTTCATTTGCTTACCATCAACTCTCCTGGGTGTTTCCTGTTTGTTAAAAATCGTTGGTTCATGGACTAGTTATTGGTGGATGGGGGTGGGAGGGAGCTGTTTTGAAGCAATGCGGAACTAATCACGACAGCTAATTGACAAGAGGCCCTGACCAGGCCTGTCTATCTGCGTGCATTCATTCTGCCCTGTCAGTAGAATGCGCAGAACACGCAGGCAGCTATGATGTGGCAAACCCACACGGGAGCGTCAACATCCTGTTGGGCTGCCTGGGGGGGAGCTTCGGTCTGCTGGGAACAGAAACGGGAAGGTCGGTGGTTCTGCAGCCGGTGGGCCTAGGCTTGCCTTCAGAGGAGTATAACGGGCTCACATCCACGCCAGTGGAGGAGCTAAGCCGATGGCCCCCCAAACCAAGGAACGGGCTGCTGGTGGGTGGAGCTTCAGTGGGCCACGGATATGTCCAGCAGGGCGATGCTCGTAGGGAGCAGTTGATGCTGTTGTCCTCAAGGTGTTTTGTTTGCTTGTTTAAGGTTTACTGATTTGAGAGAGATAGAGAGAAAGCAGGGGGCGGGGAGGAGTGAGAAGCATCAACTCGTAGTAGTTGCTTCTCGTATGTGCTCTGACCCGGCAAGCCCGGGTTTTGAACTGGCGACCTTGGCATTCCACATTCTAGGTCGATGCTTCACCCACTGCGTCAGCACCGGGCAGGCATCCTCACGGTGTTAGGAAGTCGGTTAACCTGACGTTCTCTGCCTCCTGCCATACCTTCCTCCTGTGCCTCTGAACCAGCAGGCAACACGTGTTGAGTCAGCAGGTGCCAGAAGGTTGGCGTTGCTGGTGCAGCCGGTGCTGGGAGCCCAGCGCCCACCGCCGCTGCGGCTGCTGCTCACGGAGAGGTCACTGGGGGGTTGAAGGGACGAGGGAGCAAGGGACCTCGAGAGGAAATGGGAGGCCCGGTCCTCTGAGCACGTGTGCGGAGATCAACGCGTCCTCCTAAAACTAGCATTATTTAAGAAAATCGGGTACTAGAATGACATATAACCAAGATCTACTTTGTTCTTCACCAAGAGTGATGGAAGAAATGTAGACAGAAAGATAAGTGAGTTTTATTACGTTAGTCTTATGAAGTCAAAAGCATAGAGCTGAAGGAGAGGAAACATAATCAACTAAATTTGGAGTTGGGGGACCCTCACAGAAAGGTGTGGGGCGAACGCCTTCGGGGTGAACTTGAGCCAGTGTGGATCTGTCTACAGACTTAGCTGGTTTTAATTAAGAATTCAGACTTTTTCTCTCCTCTCTCATTGGGCCGTAAGTAAATAGGCAAGAGTGATTTTTAGAGGTGACTGGACCTTGGTTCAAAGAGAATCAGGAGAAAGGGAGAGACAGGGAGAGGGAGGGAGAGAAATGGTGGGAGGGCCTGGAGATGCAAGCCTGGGGAATCCTATAAACTACAGCGTGTTCAGTGCTTATTAACTGGACCACGATGAGAAAAAAGAAAAAAAAAAAAAAAAAGACCGGGCCGCCCACTCATCCCAGGACCAACGGCCTCGCCTTGGGCCAGCAAGCATGTTCGTTCCTGTTTGTTTTTGTGAATGATGAGGATAGCGACCATGATTATCAGTATTACTAAGAAGGCCTTGCTCTCTTGAGCTCTGCACACCCTGGGTGCGTGAGGGACAGAGTAAGAACCCATCCCTCCCTCGGCCCACAGAGGTGGCTGGTCCTGGGAATGAAAGCCCCTCATGGACACGTGACGGTTCACAAAAACACAGCGGGTTCCAGGGAGTGAGAGCCCCTCGTGGACACGTGACGGTTCACATAGACACAGCGGGTTCTGGGGAATGAGAACCCCTCGTGGACACGTGACGGTTCACATAGACACAGCGGGTTCCTGGGACTGAGAGCCCCTCGTGGACACGTGACGGTTCACACAGACACAGCGGGTTCCTGGGAGTGAGAGCCCCTCGTGGACACGTGACGGTTCACACAGACACAGCGGGTTCCTGGGAATGAGAGCCCCCCGTGGACACGTGACGGTTCACACAGACACAGCGGGTTCCTGGGAATGAGAGCCCCCCGTGGACACGTGACAGTTCACATAGACACAGCGGGTTCCTGGGAACGAGAGCCCCTCGTGGACACTTGACGGTTCACATAGACACAGCGGGTTCCTGGGAGTGAGAGCCTCTCGTGGTCACGTGACGGTTCACATAGACACAGCGGGTTCCTGGGAATGTGAGCCCCTCGTGGACACGTGACGGTTCACATAAACACAGCGGGTTCCAGGGAGTGAGAGCCCCTCGTGGACACGTGACGGTTTACATAGACACAGCGGGTTCCTGGGAGTGAGAGCCCCTCGTGGACACGTGACGGTTCACATAGACACAGCGGGTTCCTGGGAGTGAGAGCCCCTCGTGGACACGTGACGGTTCACATAGACACAGCGGGTTCCTGGGAGTGAGAGCCCCTCGTGGACACGTGACGGTTCACATAAACACAGCGGGTTCCAGGGAATGAGAGCCCCCCGTGGACACGTGACGGTTCACATAAACACAGCGTGTTACAGGGAATGAGAGCCCCCCGTGGACACGTGACGGTTCACATAGACACAGCGGGTTCCTGGGAGTGAGAGCCCCTCGTGGACACGTGACGGTTCACATAGACACAGCGGGTCCAGGGAATGAAAGCCCCACGTGGACACGTGACGGTTCACATAAACACAGCGGGTCCAGGGAATGAGAGCCCCTCGTGGACATGTGACGGTTCACATAGACACAGCAGGTCCAGGGAATGAAAGCCCCCCGTGGACACGTGACGGTTCACATAAACACAGTGGGTCCAGGGAATGAGAGCCCCTCGTGGACACGTGACAGTTCACATAGACACAGTGGATTCCAGGGAATGGGAGCCCCTCGTGGACACGTGACGGTTCACATAGACACGGTGGGTTCCAGGCACAGGAGCAGCTTGCTCGTGCCACACGTGTTTAATGCCTGATGGAGGGAGGCCCATCCCAGCTCCCCGCCCTTTGGGAGCCGCGGGAAGTGATTTTTCTCCTGCTCTCTGCCCACTTCCTGTCCATGCACTTGCCCTCCTCAGTCCTACAAGCACACTGGGCAGGTTCTGTGGGCTGGCCGGGACCGTCAACCCCTCCTGATGCATCTTCACGGCAATTAATTACACTGGTGCAACAGACAGATTCAGATATGATCTCCTTACAGTTTTAACCATTACCCTGCATTATTTCATCCTTTCTGTTTCTTGAGAAAAGGTGGCCGATTGCATCCGGTGGCCGTTGGGAATTTAGAGCAGTATAGTATTCACCAAAGTGCCTTGTCTTATTCACAGAGTTTTGTTTTGCAAATTAAATCCTAATACTTATATGATGATGATGGCATCTGGGCATTCACTAGAAATCTAATAAACTTCTTATCTCGTTTAATAAGCATAGTCCGGTCCAGTCCTAATTATCAAGATATAAAGCCTGCTACGAAGCTTTACGTGGATAACAAATGTTGTTATTCAAATAGATTTGCATGCTTGGAATTGAAATGAGAGCTACCCTCTCCCCGGTTAGAACCCTACTCTGCCGCCCCAAACTGCCTCTCATCTGAGCTGTGGCAAACGCAGGCCTCGCCGTAGCAAACAGCTCGAACAGATGAAGATAATCATAGGGTTCTCCTAAATTAAATCCGTGAAGAGTGCAGGAAAGTGAGTCACTCTAAGTCTTTATTTGTCTCCATTGTTCAAATTCTATGAAACAGAACAGAGAGAAAGAACAGAAACAACCCACTGCTGTTTGAGTCTCCGGTCCCCGCGCTGCGCCTACAGCAGGGCTGTCAGCACTTGCTCCTGACATTGGGGGTGTCTGTGGGTTAGGAAGACGCTGGTAACTGAAAGTCCTGGAGGAGGAAGCACACTGTGTGACATTTAATGCATTCAGCGAGGTGGCACCCTCCATGAAGGGACTCTCCGTAAATAATGACAGCGATTGACCTCGTCCACACTCAGCGGAGCTGCCGTGCGGCAGACCAGGACTTGTTCCACCGGCAACGACGCAGGCTTCTTAAGGAGCCGTGATGATTCTCTCTTGCGATAATTATCTTGGGAAGGAACAGTGTTATCCCGTATTAGATCGTGAAATGCTTGCTTTTTACAATATGAAGCACACGTTAGTCCTGGAAGGAAATTTGTTTTGTGCCAAATTATGTTTTACAAGCCACAGCGATAACCCAGTATTGGGGAGCAGCTCCGAGGCAGCTGAGATACGCAGTTTAAACAGCTGTTGGGTTTACCGGGCAGGGTCGGGCAATCAATACCGGCGCAGACGCCTGTTGTGAGTAGTTGCTGATAGCAGCAGCAGCAGCCGCACCCTCATGTATTAAGCGTCTCTTCTGCTTGAAGTAGCATTAGATTTGGGGCCCTCTAAAGTGGGGTGAATGTATGAGCCCAACAATGCGCCCCACTGTCTCTTCACTGACAAATGTCTCCATGGCGTCCTATAGTTTACAATGGGCTTTCTCATCAATTAGCTCACTCTTTGTTTTATGTGACCCCAGACCCTTATTACCCACATGTACAGATAAGAAAGTGAGGCATAAGGTTGTGAAATCAATTTGCCTAAACTCTACTTTAATTGTGTCTAGAACTTAGATCTTCTGATGCTCTGTGTGTTGGGGCACTCTCTCCTGATCGCATTTTTCTGATCTATAGGAATCTAGCAGTACCCTATCATATTTATTGAGTATTAACTATGTGCCTAGTATTATGCTTATTATGCTAAGTAGTTTATCTCATCTAATCATCAGTGCTCTGAGGGAGGTACAATTGTATCCCCACATTACACATAAGAAACAAATGTTCTGGTTGAGTAACTTCCCCGTCATCGCATGGCAGGTAATGTCAATTCGGTTTACAATTTAGTCCATCTGATTCCAAAGAATGAAGACATTGTGTATTGTCTTAGCATCCTCATGGCATTGAAATCAGTACTTTGCATAATATTACGTTTAACTGTGTATTTAATTGAATCAGGTTAAGGACTGTTGTCCTAGCGTAGAGTAAGATCTTTAGAATGCTGTACAAGAGGAATGATGTGTTTGTCAATCAATTACCAGTATCGTCTGGTTGGGGATTTACACCCCAGAGACCAGTCTGGGGGTTGGTGGCCCATGGTCCTGTTGTCCAAACTCATGGTCTTTCTTTCTATGGTGGAACGCTCCTCTACTCACACCTTAGGTCTCAGCCTAAACAAAAAGTCCTTCCAACAAGTGGTCATGCCACTGAGTCATCTTTCTGAATCCGTGATCTATATGCATCCTATTGATATAAGTATCGTTCTACTTTATAGGTTTTAGTCAGTGGTGATATTGGTCAGGACAGATCCCCAAATGTCGTCTCTTGCTGCAATTGTCCATTCTCTCACCAATTCCAGCAACCCAACTCTGTCTCCTGCCCTTGGTTGGCTGGTTGGCTGGCTGGTTGGCTGGCTGGTTGGCTGGTTGACTGGTTGGCTGGCTGGCTGGCTGGTTGGCTGGTTGGCTGGTTGGCTGGCTGGCTGGCTGGCTGGCTGGCTGGTTGGCTGGTTGGCTGGTTGGCTGGTTGGTTGGTTGGCTGGCTGGTTGGCTGGCTGGTTGGCTGGCTGGTTGGTTGGCTGGTTGGCTGGTTGGTTGGTTGGCTGGCTGGTTGGCTGGCTGGTTGGCTGGTTGGTTGGCTGGCTGGCTGGTTGGCTGGTTGGCTGGTTGGCTGGCTGGTTGACTGGTTGGCTGGTTGGCTGGCTGGTTGGCTGGCTGGTTGGCTGGCTGGTTGGCTGGTTGGTTGGCTGGCTGGTTGGTTGGCTGGTTGGCTGGCTGGTTGGCTGGCTGGTTGGCTGGCTGGTTGGCTGGTTGGTTGGCTGGCTGGTTGGCTGGTTGGTTGGCTGGTTGACTGGTTGGCTGGTTGGCTGGCTGGTTGGCTGGCTGGTTGGCTGGCTGGTTGGCTGGTTGGTTGGCTGGCTGGTTGGTTGGCTGGTTGGCTGGTTGGCTGGCTGGTTGGCTGGCTGGTTGGCTGGCTGGCTGGCTGGCTGGTTGGCTGGCTGGCTGGCTGGCTGGCTGGTTGGCTGGCTGGCTGGCTGGTTGGCTGGCTGGCTGGCTGGCTGGCTGGTTGGCTGGCTGGCTGGCTGGCTGGCTGGCTGGCTGGCTGGCTGGCTGGTTGGCTGGCTGGCTGGCTGGCTGGCTGGCTGGCTGGTTGGCTGGTTGGTTGGCTGGCTGGTTGGCTGGTTGACTGGTTGGCTGGCTGGCTGGCTGGTTGGCTGGTTGGTTGGCTGGTTGGTTGGCTGGCTGGCTGGCTGGCTGGCTGGTTGGCTGGTTGGCTGGTTGGTTGGCTGGCTGGTTGGCTGGTTGGTTGGCTGGCTGGTTGGTTGGCTGGCTGGTTGGTTGGTTGACTGGCTGGTTGGCTGGCTGGTTGGTTGGTTGGCTGGCTGGTTGGCTGGCTGGTTGGTTGGTTGGCTGGCTGGTTGGCTGGTTGGTTGGTTGGCTGGTTGGTTGGCTGGCTGGTTGGTTGGTTGACTGGCTGGTTGGCTGGCTGGTTGGTTGGCTGGCTGGCTGGCTGGTTGGTTGGTTGGTTGGCTGGTTGGCTGGCTGGCTGGTTGGTTTCGAGCTGTCTGCCTCGTGTGGTCCTCAGGGCACTGGGCCTGGCTCTGCTCGCGCGATTCCAGGAAAGTATGGCCAGCTCTCTCCAGGGCTCCATCTTCTCATTGGCATCATGGGTTTGCTAGTTCTTACCTATGTTTCCCGGGGTCCCTCGGCGGCAGGCGGAGAGCTGAGCTGCTCAACCTGCCCGCTGGGACAGGCGGTCCTTCCGCGTGCCACGTCCGGTTCCACTGCTGCCCAAACAGTCTTATTGAGTGTGATGCACATGTGTGTTTTCATTTAAAGTTGTCCATTGAAATTACAATAAACTTAAGAGAAAGATTTAAGTTTTCAAGCAACTAAATCAAACTGTAATGGGGAGATTACCACATGTAAGTGACCTATATATTTGGAGTGATATGTCAAAAGTCACGTTAGGACATCTATGAATATGGTCCTGACCTACTGGACCCCCCAAAGGGTCCTGAGGACTCCCAGGGTCTATGGACCATACCTTGAAAATGTTTGGGGTATGTATTCATTTCACTGCCATTTTATAAGATAAGTAGACAGATTTTAGAGACTACATTAGGAAGAACATTTCCATTACAATTGGTGCCCCAAGGACATGTTTGTTTGCTTTTGTTTTTACCACAGGGCCCATCCTGCTGGGAGGATGTCTTAGTCCCTAACCGGATGAGCGGTGAATGCCAGTCTGTGAACTGCCCTGGCACAAGAGCGGTGAGTACCCGGTCAAACCCATGCTTTCTGTGATGGCGCTGCCAGTGTTCACCAGGAAATTACAGGAGAGACGAAAATGCCGACTGACTTTTCTTCCATCTGATAATATTCACCAAAAGTGTTGCAAGATTCAAAAGTGTTTATAACATTCGCCAAAACCTCCCCATCTCATTGCCTCCCGGTGCCCCTGTCCTAGAGACTTAACCACACTGGGTGACTGTGTTCAAACAAGACAGTTTTAACTCCTCACACAGGGATGTTCAGGGGAGTGCACAACAGGGCAGAGATGTTGGGAATGGCAAAGACGTGGTGTTGATGGTTTTCCTGATACTGTGACAGTTTATACCTTTGACCCATGGCATTCAAAACCACGTTCCGCCTGTGTAGGCAGTGCCCGGGCTGCAGGCGAGATCGGTCCTGTAGGTCAGCTGAATCTGCACGTGGATTGGTACATCTACCAGTGAAATGCAATTAAATGGATGTTTGTCTTAACATAGTATTTCTTTCCACCTTTCTGTACATGTGGAAGTTAAACATTTTCAAATACAACCCTAAACAGTCTTGAGTGATGCAGAAGGTGACGGACTTGTTGGAGAGTTTGGGACTGGTGTTGAGAGTCAGGGTTTGATTCCGCGGCTGGGGTCCGTTTCTCAAAGTCGGCATCAGGGAGGATTGTACAGAGCTTTTCCTTTTCTCATCACAAACGGTCCTGTATCATCTCGGGCCTTCGGTAACCGCACGGGAAACTTTGGTGAACCTCTCTGTGTCGGGATCTTGCTCCTCTAACTTTGCCATTCCTGGTCCAGTGAGACAAAAAGCATCAGCTAACTCTTTTGTAGAAAACGTTTTCAGCTCTGGAGTTTCTAGGTCCCTGTTTTCTTCCCTAAATGCTGCCATCTGTCTCTAGGTCCATGAGGTCTTCACTGGCTACTTCTCTGCCACGGGAGTCGAGTAACTCTCTGATATCATTTTCACTGGTGTCCACCTGCAGTTACTACCAGTAGCCCTCATGATGAGTAGCCCTCATGATGCCCTCTGTTCAGAAGTACGAGTGGTAGATAAGTCAGGTGGTTGTAACTTGGGGACGTACGGTATCTCGTCCTGCGTCTCTTTAGCAGTTTCTGACACAGTGGACCGTCACACAGGTGAGTGCAGGTGACCAGCTGTACAAGTGCCCTCCTCTGTCCTCTGCTGTTCCTTTAGTTTGCAAACAGATGCCCTGTGTTTCATAAAGAGCAGAGGTGTCTAGAGAGAGACCCTGATTACTGAAGTTATATTAAAATAATTTTATTCTTATGGTCGTGTTTGTAATTTGGATATGGCTAAAACTTTTTTTACCTCAAAAACCCCTGGGCGCATCATGATCTGAGTGTTAATTTGTTCTGAGCTGTAAATACTGTTTCGGTGCCAACACAAATGTCATTGTTAGTTCACAAACTGTCACAGCCAGCTGGCAGCTAATATCTCCTCCGAGGAGCAGAGTGTGTCGGTAGCAACAGGTGCAGCGCCGGAGCCCAGATCATGAGACGAGCCCCCCGCCCTGCCTGCAGGTGCGGCGCCGGAGCCCGGATCATGAGACGAGCCCCGATCATGAGACGAGCCCCCCGCCCTGCCTGCAGGTGGCTGCGCACGGCACCACAGTGGGCAGTGGCAACATGGCCACAGTCCTCCTCCACCCAGCGGGGTGGGGACCAAGAACAGATTCTGGTTGATGCCAGACCTGCAGAAAAATAATGACTCCTTTGGACTCACACCAGTTGAGCCTAAGACAGTCTTGTCAGTTTGCTGCTAGAAAGAAATTAAAGTGCATATATTTTAGAGGGGAGCATTCGTGAGTGTAATTATATTTATGTGACTGTGTACAAATGTAATATGTGTATATTGCAATGTACACAATATGTAGATATAATTACCTTTAATAATACTAATACTAATACTAATACTAATAATAGATCCATATCCTGTGGCACGTGTAACACTGTGGTCTCTGTATCCTCTTTACAGTAATGGGAGGTTCTTTGAAAATCTACTTCAGTCCCAGACAGTCTGCCCGCCTCTCAAGCGCCCTGGTATTATATAATTGAAAGGATTTGATCACACAGAGTAGAGAATTTTCTATCTGTGACATTTAACTTCAAGTCGGTCAGAGGGGGAGCTGTGTGGAGAGGGTTGAAATCATGGCTGAACGTTGTTGCACATCCAGCTTACCTCAGACATCACACACGGGACTCCACGTCAGTTAGGTTAGGGGGCAGCTCCGTGTCCGTCGTACACGGGACTCCACGTCAGTTAGGTGAGGGGGCGGCTCCGTGTCCGTCGTACACGGGACTCCACGTCAGTTAGGTGAGGGGGCGGCTCCGTGTCCGTCGTACACGGGACTCCACGTCAGTTAGGTGAGGGGGCGGCTCCGTGTCCGTCGTACACGGGACTCCACGTCAGTTAGGTGAGGGGGCGGCTCCGTGTCCGTCGTACACGGGACTCCACGTCAGTTAGGTGAGGGGGCGGCTCCGTGTCCGTCGTACACGGGACTCCACGTCAGTTAGGTGAGGGGGCGGCTCCGTGTCCGTCGTACACGGGACTCCACGTCAGTTAGGTTAGGGGGCGGCTCCGTGTCCGACTGCTCGGTGCTCTGATACCCTCAAAAGTCCTTCCAGCTCCCTCCATATACAAATCTGGGTTAAATTACAAGCACATATATTTTATTAAATGGCGGTGCTGACAACAAGGTAAACAACACCGTGTGGCTGCTCTCCCGGCCGTCCTGCTGCCGCAGGGGGCGAGAGTTCTTCTTTACTTTTCATGACCGAGCAGTATTCCACGGTGTAAATGTACCCTGGGGTGCTTATCAACTCACCAAGTGCAATAAGCTAGAGAAAGACAAGGAGCATATGATGTCGCTCACATGTGGGATCAAATGAACACAATCAGCTGACAAGCAAAATAGAGACAGACTCAGACACAGAGAGCAGGCTGGCAGCTGTTGGGGGCGGAGAGCTGGGTGGGGGTAGAGAGCGTGAGTGAAAAAGAGGAAAAAACTCATGGACACGGACAGCAGAGTGGTGACTGTTGGGGAGGAGTGGGAGAGGGTGGAGGAGGGATAGATGGTGATGGAATGGACAGAGACTTGACCTGAGGGGGGTGGGCACATTATGGTGTACAGGGATGTGTTGTAGAATTGTGTCCCTGAGACCCGTCTAACTGTATTAACCAGTGTCATCCCTATAAATTCAGTGAAAAGGAAAAAAGGTTAGGCCCTGGCCGGTTGGCTCAGTGGTAGAGCGTCGGCCTGGCATGCAGAAGTCCCGGGTTCGATTCCCAGCCAGGGCACACAGGAGAAGTGCCCATCTGCTTCTCTACCCCTCCCCCTCTCCTTCCTCTCTGTCTCTCTCTTCCTCTTCCCCTCCCGCAGCGAGGCTCCATTGGAGCAAAGATGGCCCAGGC
Source organism: Saccopteryx leptura (assembly GCF_036850995.1). Lineage (NCBI taxonomy): Eukaryota > Metazoa > Chordata > Mammalia > Chiroptera > Emballonuridae > Saccopteryx > Saccopteryx leptura. The sequence goes on along the minus strand of NC_089505.1, from coordinate 1,906,170 downwards.
ACTGGGGATGGCTCCTTGGCCTCTGCCCCAGGTGCTAAAGTGGCTCTGGTCGCAACAGAGCAACGCCCCGGAGGGGCAGAGCATCGCCCCCTGGTGGGCAGAGCGTTGCCCCCTGGTGGGCGTGCCGGGTGGATCCCGGTCGGGCGCATGCGGGAGTCTGTCTGACTGTCTCTCCCCATTTCCAGCTTCAGAAAAATACAAAAAAAGAAAAAAGGTTATATGCCAAAAGTTCAGGGAAGCTGGACTTCAGAGAGGAAATATTGTAAACTGTAGCCACTGACCACTGAGGCATTGAGCCTCAGATACCAGAGGTCACAGCGCAGTTTAGGGCCTCGTCAAGGTGGGAAACAGAACCGTGGACCCACACATAAAGCTAGCACCCTTGTTGGATCCACTGGAGAGGAAGGTGCTCGGAGCTGTGGCCTGTTTTGCTTTTACTGCAGGTAGAGGTGAAATGTCACTCCTTCGAATTTGTAAGTAAGAACCCATCTTTACGGGAACTTGGAGCCAATCAGTGTTCACGTCTACTGCATGGCCCATGGGTCCTGAATCACGAGTGGCGTTTAAAGTGGTGGAGCTAGGAAGTGGGCTAAACTTACCGAAAAGTTCCCAGGAGGCTGGTGCTCTCAACTGGGTCCTCAACTATCTCCCTCAAGTCATGTTTTGAGGAGCGTGATCTAACACTCAGAAAAAATCCCACGTGGAAACACGCTGTCATAAATGAGGGTGAGCAGGGATCGAACCTGGAAAGAATAGAGAAATTGAGGCTGTCAGGCAGAGAATACAAACATGCATACTGTGTATAAGAGATGACACTGCATGTAAGAAGTGATTTAAGAAACACTGTCAGGAATATCCAGTCCTATGAAACAATCAGACACACACAAACACACATGCACGCACACACAGACACAAGAACGTCTATAAAATAACTGACACGAGACGGACTAAATGGGTTAAACAGCAGGTAAGGAAAGGTCAAAGAGAAATTGTAACTTACATCTGAAATTTCACCTGGTTAGATTATTCAAAACGCTACCAGAAAATATAATTGATTTAAAGTAAAATAAAAAATAGAGAAGCTTAACACCATGGAGGATAGAATAAGAAATTTCAAATATTGGATTTCTGGAAGAAAATAATAGAGAATGATGGAAAGAGAGCATAGAAGTCGATCATGATTCAGGATGTTACACAGTTTCTAAGACTTCGGGAAACAGGTGCATCCCAAGGAGTGAAGTGAAGGCGGTACTAACCCCATCAGAGTGAGGGAGCCCCTGCGACCGCCTCATCTCTCGGCTGCAGACCATCCCCCCAGCCTGGGTGGGGACCGGGCTCAGAATTAACTCCGAATCCCCCCCCCCAGGCTCTCTCTCTGGAGCCCTTCCACGTGGCCGGGTGCCTGCAAGGGAACGGAGGGGCACTCCTAGACTTCAGGGTCCCCCCCCAGGAGGTGCCACTGGCACTGAGCACTGTCCCCTGCGGTGGGCAGCCAGCCGGACACCCAGAATGAAGGAGGGCTTACAATAAAGCCTTGGTCACTGCCCAGAGCAGGGCAGATGGAGGCGAGGGGATTCGCGAGCCGGTCAGTGGACATCACGCAGCATCACATCAGACTCATGCGACGAGGCCGATGCTGTACCCACTGCGCCACCACAGGGCGGGCCCTTCCGTATTTTCTATGGTATTATGTGTGTTTGTTTCCCAAGGAGGTGAGAAGAGAGGCGTTTAATCATCCTTAAGGTTGCAGGGCAGTTTGAATTTTGGGCAGTACTTTGTACACCACATAGTATATTCTCATAAAAACATTTAACTTCTATCACTTGGGTAAAATATCCACATACTTAAAATTCAAAAGAGCAGGGTTTTCCTAATGTATTCTTAATTAATATTTATGCACTTCCATAATCTGACTAGCTCATTTGAAATAGCAGTGCAGTTTAACCTTGGTTTTTAAGAGTACAAATATAAACTTGACCTTTACACAGAGGAATCTGAACCTAATTCAATTTTACAGTAATTGGTGTCATCGCAGGAAGGAACGTAGCATTCGTTCTGAAAGGCATCTTATTTTTTTTTTTTTATTAATTTTCTAATCTGCTTGAGATTAAACGAGGGGGAAAACCAATTAGGATTTTCTCTGTTAGTGAAATTAATTCACTTGTAGATATGACATAAGACTTTGGATTTTCTGTGTCAATCTTTCTTTTACATTTTAAAATAAAAATGTTAAGGTATCTCTATGATACCTTAAACAACAAAGATCTCTGTGTTTGTGCATGCGTTGAGGGATATATGTTTCTTTTTTTTTTTATTTGCATACACATGAGCTAAGGCAAACCAGATGCCCTGTTCTAGGCGTCAGTCCCGAGTTCCCCATCATAACCTGTAGAAGCGAATATCCCCAGTCACGGGCACTCCCCTGTGAGGACCTGCCGCCAATGGAGAGTTTCTCAGCCCCCCCCCCCCCCCCCGTGAGAGCCAGACTCCTCCCTCACACCTGACCATTGAACAGCAGAGTGTGGGATAAAGCAGGGGTCCCCAAACTTTTTACACAGGGGGCCAGTTCACTGTCCCTCAGACCGTTGGAGGGCTGGACTATTAAAAAAAACTATAAAAAAATCCCTATGCACACTGCACATATCTTATTTTAAAGTAAAAAAACAAAACGGTAACAAATACAATATTTAAAATAAAGAACAAGTAAATTTAAATCAACAAACTGACCAGTATTTCAATGGGAACTATGCTCCTCTCACTGAACACCAATGAAAGAGGTGCCCCTTCCGGAAGTGCAGCGGGGGCTGGATGAATGGCCTCAGGGGGCCGCATGCGGCCCACGGGCCGTAGTTTGGGGACCCCTGGGATAAAGGGATATTTTCTTGTATAAAAGAGGGAAAAACTTAAAATTGAAGCATGCCTCCTTTAAGTCTGTTTGTGCTGCTGTAACGAAATACCAAAAACCAGGTGGCACATAAGTGGCTAACCTTTCTTCTTCATAGTTCAGGAAATTGAGAAGTTCAGGATCAAAGCACCAGCCCCCTTCCTGGTTCTCAGAGGGCCACTGTGCGGCACGAGGACAGGAATCCTATCCAGGAGGACGCCCTGGCTCTCAGGCCCCACCTCCAAACACCATCCCAACAGGGGGGAGGTTTCAACACAGGAATGTGGAGGTGACGCAAGTGGGCCATTATCTTTATACTTGTAGGGGACGTGTTGGTTTTTCTACTGAACAGCCTGTAACACACGTCATATTTTGTTTTTGAGAAGTAATATTTACCTAAAGCGCCATGAGAAATAATGTCATATTTTCTTTTTTAGTTTATTTTATTTTGACAGGAGTTAAAGTCTTCCACATAGAATTTTTTTTTTTAGCAAAAACAGTCAAGAGGAACCTCTTAAAATAGCACAAAGATTTATTTCAAAAAAAATTAGATACTAAAAACTATCCCCTGAACTTTAATGCAGAACAATTATTAAACTCAATGTAATCAATGGAGAGTTTTCATCTTACTCAACATGGAGCTTATGTCTCACATTTCCCCCCAGTTGGGCTCACGAGATGTCAGCTGGGACACTGGTGTGAACAAAAGTTAATATTCATAGTCTCGATCTCCGATTTCATCTTCTCGGGAGATGCTGACTAAAATGAAATGAATAGCAAATAGGAACAATTTTTATTTATAAAGCATTTGCATATGTGATATCCACAGAGTTCCTTATTAATGTTTTAGTTTCAATGAAATTACTGTCCCCAAAGGGATCGGCATTTTTTTTTTTTTTTTGGTTGTTCGCATTGTTATTTTAGACTTGTTGATTGGAATCTCACAGGATGAGATTCAGGATTTCTCAGGATGGTTTTCTGGTGTAGACTCTAAGTTCTTATTTTATCCAGTATCTAATAATAATTAAAGATTGCCTTTGTAATAAAAAAAAAAACCACAACAAAAAACAAACCAAAAGAACAGTGAAAGATCTCAGGTTGACCAAGTTTCCATGAGCTGGTCACAGAGGACCGCTCTCTTACCCGCCAGACACAGAGGACACTGTGAGCTCAGTGCTCCTGTGCAGCTCAGCTCGTGCACACAACTCAGTGACCACCCCGGGCACAGGCCTCTCCCGACATGTGTTTAAACAGTGCCAGCCCTGTGGCTTCCGGGAGCCCCGCTGAGCACTTCACGTGGAGGGTGGACAGCGGGAACAGCACTCAGAGGGGACAGGGCCTTCCTGTGTCCCTCTCGTCCTGGCTCTGATGTTTGGCCAAAGGGAAATGGTCTCCCTGTCCATCCCACTGTTCCGCCCAGTCATATTTCCTTAATTCTGAGTAAAACGGAATTGTGAAAGCTTTGAAGTCAAGTTCAGGTTATGATTGAAGGGTACCTACCCGTGACAAAATGTCCTCTGTTGTCTGACATGCCATTTGGGTGACAAACTTGAAACTTCTTATAACATTTTTCAAAAACCCATCAAGTATTCGGACTCAAGGACAGTTCATTTCTAAACCACGTTCTTAGTACTTGATAACAAAAAGCGACACTTTTTTCAAATGAAGTTACGAATTACAAGATAACTTTTTTTTATTACAGAATCAGCTAAAATTTTGCAAAGTTAAAACGTTAAAAAAAATCTACACATAAAAACAAATTAGTCTGCTATGAAAAAAAGGTGGCAATTTTCAAGAGTGCTGAAGACATTGAGGTAGAAAGAAAGAGCCCGGGGCAGCAGGAGGCTCTAAAGCCTAGAGTCGGTTCAAGGGGACTTTCTTCTCCCAGGACATGGCCCCTTTTATCCTGGCCCTTTACAACTCAGGGGGAAGTTGAACCATCAGCTCTCTTCTCCATGGCCTTGCTCGAGACTCTTGTGCGCCGTTCTAAGAATAAACTCATCTGCGAGGACGGGAGGTCAGGCACCGGCGCTCAGTGCCCGCGGAGCGAGCGCAGCCCACGGGGAGAGCCAGCGCGCACACTCAGCCCCGTGCGAGTCACCCTGGTTTACTGTATGATGCCGGTTTTCAAACCAGTGTGCCGTTTCCCTCACCTATTTTTTAAATACTGAAATTAATTCTTGCACCCTCAATTGCAGGAAACTCCTATTCTGCATGAATTGCAAGATTTTCTTTTCCACTTGCCGATCTGAGATTCACTGTGCTGTAATTTGTCTTTTGTGTACACACAGTAGAAGAAAATCATGCAGATTACCACAGCGCCGCTTAGATAGGAGCAATTTTAAACCTGTTTCTTATTCCCAGAGGCTTCAAAAATTACTTAATTTTTTTTTTGTTTTTTTTTTTTTTTGTCTTTCCCTGGAATGGTTTCCAAAGTCAATTATGTCGGTAAGAGTCTGTATTGAAGGTTGTGTTTAGACTTTAGACAAGGGCCTCAGACAACAAAGGCCCAACAAAGGAATGCATCATGATGAGTCAGAAAGAGATGGGCTTCCAGACCTGAGGCTTTCGAGCTGGGAGAAGGTGTGTCAGACCAGCAGAGCAGCAATAGCGTAAACAACCATTTCAAAGAGATTCCTAAATGCAAGTCTGAGAATTGGAGCTAAGAAAGATTAAAGACAGATGTAAACATCCCCACCTGTGGCGTTGGGGTCCGTAGATTGGACCTCGTGGAAGTTCCAGAGGTTGGGGACCGGAGGTCACATGGTGATGGCCTCTGTCCCACTCTCAGGAGGCTGATGGAGGTAGAAGAATGGAGGAGGGTTAGAGAGTAAGGGGGCAAGCCAGTGAGACCGGCTTCTCAGCCGGGAAACAGCCCTCTGACCCTTCAAGCAGGCGACTGGCGGCCCAAGAAGTCCCCCCGCCTTCATGTCCCGGTGACGTCATGAGAAGCCACCGTCTCTCTTTCCAGGTCAAGCCTGCTCTCCAAAAGTTATCAAGGGCCGGGATGACACTTGTTTTTAAGCTATATGCCACAAGCCATGCCGAAAGCCAGTTTACCAAACTTGAGATTTAGAATGGAAATGTAAACACGTGGAGAGTAAAGTAAACACCGAGAGGAATTTCAGGCGCTATTGACCTGCATGTGGTGAAGCGGCTTCTTCCACCGCTGTTTCTCAGAAGACAGACGTAGTTTGGGATTCTCGGATGTGCGTTTCCGAAAGCAGGTAATTGTCATCCCCGTCAGTACTCAAGAGTTCTGGGAAATAAACTCGGGTCTGACCATCTTACAGGACTGTGTTTATGAGAAGACGAGAAACCCCTGCGTTCGAAGATTGGAAGGCAGAATCTGATTTTCAAAATCTGCGTCTTTCCATCAAAAGAAATAGTTATTTTTGTACCAGGTATTTATTTGTGGGTTTCCTCGCTGGGCAGCAAACAAAGACCTCCCGCACTGGGATGCTCGCTTATCAACATCTGTCTGTTTCCAGTTTGTGAAACAAGGATTGTGCAGCCCTCTTGGAATTGCGCCGTGTTTGTGAGGATTCAGGACTCAAAGCTTCCTGGGTTTCCAGAATGAAAGGTGTTCTGTCGAGATGACACATCTGACTTTATATAACATAAAATATCTGTAGATTTCCACACCTTATTCGGAAGTACTTACACAGGAGTCTCCCCGTGTCTGTGGGGACTTGTACCAGGAGACCCCGTGGATGCGTGAAACCACAGTAATTACCAAACCCTCAGGATACTGTGTTGTTTTCCTCATACATACGTACCTATGATAAAGTTTAATTTGTGAATTAGACACAAGAAGAGATTAACAACAATAACTAATAATTCAGTGCAACAATTATAATCTGTACTGAAAGTTATGTAAATGTGGTCTCTCGCCCTCTCTGGAAATATCTGATTGTACTGTCCTCACCCTTCTCAATTTTTCCGAATCACAGTTTCCCAGGTAGGAGAGTCATTCTCACTGTAGATCGTAGCAACTCAGCGTAGGGGCTTTTCTTCCTTACTGAGTTGAGGACTCGTACCTTTTCCTGGAAGGAAGCGCTGTGCAGCCTCTCTTTGGTGTGTCTGAATCACCAGCGTCGCTGCGCCTGGGACTTGGGGTCATCATGAAGTAAAACAAGGGTGACGTGGACACAAGCACTGCGACACCGTGACAGTTCGTGTGATGACCCAGACGCACGGGCAGGCAGCGTGTACAGGGTGCAGACGCAGGACAAAGGGCGATTCAGGTCAGCGGGAGGGGGGCGGGGACGGAGCAGAAAAGCAGAGGATTCTGTCCTGCTACTCAGAACGGCTTACAATTTAAAACCCAAGAATTGCTTATTTGTGGAATTTTCCATCTGACATTTTCAACCGCGGTTGACCTCGGGTCACTGGAGCCACAGAAAGCAAGACCGTAGGGAAGGGGGAGCTACTGTATCTTCCTGGATCCCAGAATCCTCCTTTCTCCTCAGGGTTATCTAATTTATTAACATCTCACCTGGACCGTTTCCATGGACGGTTTCAATCAAGCAAAGAACCACTTCTCCGTGTGCTCCTACCATTTCATTAAAATTTATGCTGATGTTCATAAGAATTATAAATGTCATTAAGTGACTCAGGTTGAGCAGGTAAAACACTCTCATCACTTAGCACAATGTCCAACCCATAAAGACCCTTTAGAGCACCCGTTCTAATTCAGTGTTTCATAACGAGCAGTATCAGTTATTACAGGGGCACGCATTTAGACTTGGACATTTTCTTGATTGAACAATGAAATCTTTTAAATACGCTCACTCCGAGGACCCGGTTGAGCCGTGCACTTCAGAGCTGAGGTTACAGCAAATGTAAGTGGATAGGAATGTTCAGTGTCATTACGGCTCAGTGGTGACGGGAAATGGCCCTGAGAGAACAAAGCCACTACAAGTAGAAAGGCAGAGGCGCGTTTTGTCAGGGGGGCTGCCCCAGGGACAGCTGAGGCTTCCTTCTGGGGAGTAATCAGTCAACCACACTTTATACAGAAGCGGCCACTATAGACAGAATGGTGTCCCTCAGCCACAGTTAGGGGACTACATGAACTCCGTGGCCATCAGATCCCAGGAGAGCCATTCAGAGAGAGGTCACCCAGCCGAGAAGGTTAGCTTTGTCACTACAGAGTGACCATTATTACTACAACAAGCTAACATTTATTCAACGAAGGCTGGGTATTATGCCCTATATAAAGTATCCTTTTTAAAAAGAAATCATGGCATAACACGAGATTGAGGACTAGGATTTAGTCTGAGTTTTCCACATTTTCTTTCCAACTGTCACAGCTGGTGCAGTTCTGAAGGATTCTCTTTGAGACTTCACAGGTGGTCCTCCAAAACACATAACTACACTAAAAAAATAAAAATAACAACCCAAACCCTTATAGTGGTGACAGCCAATCTCTATTTGGAAGAAGAGAGGGAGTTGAAGGAGGTGGGGGGTGGGGGTAAGAATTAATTAAGGCTGCTGAATGAATAGAAATCTATTACTCATCTCGATCGGATGTTGCTTTGTGACTTAAAGACCTGACAGCAAGAAAGTCCTCCAGCTAATAGGAATTGCATGGGTCTGGCCAGATGCATTTTCAGGTTTAGTAACTATATCTTTGTGTGTGTGTGTGTGTGTGTGTGTGTGTGTGTGTGTGTGTGACAGAGACAGAGAGAGGGACAGATAGGGACAGACAGACAGGAAGGGAGAGAGACGAGAAGTTCTTTGTTGCGGCTCCTTTGTTGTTCATTGATTGCTTTGTCTCTCTCTGTCTCCTTGTCACTCTCTTTCTCTCTGACAGTCCCCAGCTATCTTGACCTTGACCAAAATGATCAGGCTGGGCATCCTGTGTGGTTATTTTAAAGTGTGTCTGCACCTGCTCTGACACTCCTCTCATCAAAGCGGGGGTCGAGCTCTGCCCCCCCCCCCCCCCGGCCCTGGGCTGGGACTGGAAACGGCAGAGGTGATTGCATGTCACCCCGAGGCCGGGCCCCAGAAGGCAGGGCAGCATCTGTCTGGCTTTCTCTTTGGGGACATACACATCTGGAGCCTTCGGCCAACGTGGGGACAATGCCTGGATTCCCTAAAGCCACCATGCTGAGGGGCCCGATGGTGAGGCCACAGGGACACAGAGGGAGGGACTGAGGAGCCCACGTGTCCCAGCAGCACACAGGTCGGCCTTCTGCCGCCACCTGCCGCCACCTGCCGCCCCCCTTCGTTGCGCTGCCCGCCCCGCCCGCTGCTGCCAGGGGGCCAGAGCTGGGCGGTCTCCACGGGACTCCGCCCACCCCGCAGGGTTACGAGTAACATAGATGAAAGAAGAGAAGCCATGAACACTCGGGTGCTTTGTGGCACAGCGGTAGGTAACGGGAGCACAGTGGGTCGTGTCCTGCGTGATCATGTAATTATACGGAGAGAGCACTACGCTCTCTCTGCTCTGTGGGTGTGTGAGCGTGCCCCTGGGTTTTGAAAAGGGGGCTCAAATGACAAATCAGACAACGATTTGATGGTGAAGGTGTCGAAGTAGAATTATACAGACTTGAGAGAGAGTTCATTGGTGTTGGGCTAGAATTATTTTTATACTTGAAGTACGTCTTTACCTGGGTTAATATGGGATAAACATTCACAAGCATCTCCAGTCAACTCTGTCATTCTGTACAGACGCCCAATTCGCCACCCGTGCCTGGGGCATTACAATGCAGATGTCTGTCTGTCCGATGTAATCCTGCCACGACCCCTGAGGTGACGCCCTGGTCCCTCAGGTTTCTGTAATCCTGCCACGACCCCTGAGGTGACGCCCTGGTCCCTCAGGTTTCTGTAATCCTGCCACGACCCCTGAGGTGACGCCCTGGTCCCTCAGGTTTCTGTGGGTATCTCCCAAGTCACCATGAACAGCATACTCACCAACGCTGTGACCCGAAGGCTCACTTTCACCGCAGTCACACTTTTACAGAGGCCTGAACTCAGTGTGTGGCCTGGCAGACAGCAGCGTGGGCCGCTCCCTCAAGGACGCTTGATTGGAATTCTTGTTCTGATCCGTGCAGGCTGGTGGCCTTGGACAGAATCTCCCCACCCCTGTCACTTTCCTCGTTGGGGACATGGATGCTGATTGTTTCTATACCCAGCTGCTGGGAGGATGGAATCTGACAGAGGGTGTAAGTACTCACCTCGGAGCCTCTCTCTGTAAACAAGCGATAAACTGTAGTCATCATCACCTCCCGTTACTGCGCCGTGCTGACTTGGACGGGACTTGATCTCAGCGCACTTGACTGGCTTTTCTCTAACTTTCCACACCTGGATTGGCAGCAGTTTAGCACGATGGATGCTGTGCAGCCGATTGCAGTTTCTACAAATAACATCAAGTATCCAAACTGACAAGAGTTGCTCTGATAATAACTTCGTACCAAACTGTAACATCTGTAGTCCCTGTAATAAAAATGTACTCGATTTGCACATTATCTAATACGTGACCGTGGCTCACATAGGCGTCGATAAACTTCTCAATAACAGATCTGTAAGGAAAAATATAACTGTTATAATGACTGGGAAAAAGTGTTCTTGGTTGTTATTATTCTGAGAGCCATGTGGCAACATGGTTATTATCATAATGTCACACATGTTTAAATGTCATGCTAGAAGTCCAATTTAAAGTTATGATACCTCGTTTTCATTGACTTCGTTATTTTTAAAGTATATGTGGTTTTCTCTGATTATAAGAACATAATGCCTGACCAGGCGGTGGCACAGTGGATAGAGTGTTGGACTGGGATATGGAGGACCTAGGTTCGAGACCCCGAGGTCACCAGCTTGAGTGCAGGCTCATCTGGCTTGAGCAAAAAGCTCACCAGCTTGGACCCAAGGTCACTGGCTCAAGCAAGGCGTTACTCGGTCTACTGAAGGCCCGCGGTCAAGGCACATATGAGAAAGCAATCAATGAACAACTAAGGTGTCGCAACAAAAAACAGATGATTGATGCTTCTCATCTCTCCATTCCCATCTGACTGTCCCTGTCTGTCCCTTTCTCTGACTCTCTCTCTGTCCCTGTAAAAAAAAAAAACAAAAAACAAAAAACAAAAAAACAAAAAAGAACATAATGTTGACTGTAAAAAATTAGCCAGCATTCTTTCACATAAAGAAAAGGCTAAGACATGTTTGATCAAAGCACATGGAGAAAATTCTTGTTAATATTGTGGACGGTCTTCTAGACTCTTCTAAAGGTATGTATGTGTATGCTCACATGTGTGTACAGACACACACATTTCAATGCAATCATTTCTCTATATTATTTTGTAACTTGTATCTTTGCTTCATACATTGTACTCACTTGGTCTAACAATTGGTAAAGGTCTCTCTATGATCAATGTCAGTGACGGATACTATTGTATTCTGCTTAAGCTTCTAAATTGATGAGCATTTAAGCTACTCCACATTTGACTGCAAAAGCAGCATGTCTGTGTTCTTCCTCGCACATACCTCTGTGCACTTGTCTCGTCACAGTTTTAAAATTCAGTTTTAGAGGAAGAGTCGCTGTGGCTAGAGGTTTGACGTTCGCAGTGTTATGCCCCTCGGTTCCAAAGGCCTTCCAGAATGTCTGCACTGGTTAACACCCTAACCCTGTACCAGACCCCTTCTTCCCGTCCCTTAAAACTGGTGCTTTGCTTTCATTATTTTTCATCTTTACCAGGTACTCAGGTGGAACATAGCACCTCGTGGTAAATTGCCTGTCTCCCATTACGAGGAAGCCTGAGTATGTTTTTTTTATTATTTATTGCTCATTATTACGGCCATTTTGTTCTAACTGCACTTATAAACGTTTCGTATAGTAACCCTTTGTGTGTCATAGAGGTTACCAACGGTTTTACCAGTAAGTAATTTAATTTTTTTTTTTTTTTTTTTTGTATTTTTCTGAAGCTGGAAACGGGGAGAGACAGTCAGACAGACTCCCACATGCGCCCGACCGGGATCCACCCGGCACGCCCACCAGGGGCGACGCTCTGCCCACCAGGGGGTGATGCTCTGCCCCTCTGGGGCGTCGCTCTGCCGTGACCAGAGCCACTCTAGCGCCTGGGGCAGAGGCCAAGGAGCCATCCCCAGGGCCCGGGCCATCTTTTGCTCCAATGGAGCCTTGGCTGCGGGAGGGGAAGAGAGAGACAGAGAGGAAGGAGGGGGTGGGGGTGGAGAAGCAAATGGGCGCTTCTCCTATGTGCCCTGGCCGGGAATCGAACCCGGGTCCCCCACACGCCAGGCCGACACTCTACCGCTGAGCCAACCGGCCAGGGCCAAGTAATTTAATTTGAAAGTTATGCGGTTTCAGAACTATTTACTCTGTACATTTTGATGGAGTCAACGGTGTTGTTTTCCTTATAGGATTATGCCCTTGCAGGCATTCTTATTAGCAGGATTTTCACGACACTCAAGATCATTATAGATCTCGACTGCAGATATTTCTAGTGCTTTTTATTATGGTTTAAGTTTCTAAAACATTCTGTCCACATACATTTCATTTTAGCAGGAAGGATTTTATACAAACCTAATTTTACTTATCCCACCCACCAAACTCGACGGATTACTCTTCCTGCATTGTTTATGGACTAGCACCCGTCTCCCCACTGCTCTGAAATAAATCCCTTCTTTACATAGTATTAACTTTGGGATCTTATTTCTAAGATCTTATTTCCTGCTCCCTTCATTCACTTATTCCACCTTCAAACCGACACCGTTTGGATCACTCCAACCTAAAACAAGTCATAACATCTTTAATGTCTGATGCCAGAAGTGCTCCAAATTGTTGTCACATTTTCTTTGTTATTCACACAGATTAGTGTTTTGTTTTTCTATTGTTTCTTGCATACTCTAAAATTTTTATACAGTTGAGAAATAAATTTCATGAACTTATTCTGAATAGGTGAGGTAAGCATGTCTTCCCAGAGAAGTGCTGTTAAGACAGACTGTTATTTAAGCCCTGACTATATAATAGCTCAGGTGTAGTTTCTGAGCTGTGTCTGGAAAAATCAACTCCCCCAGACTAACTCTCCAGCATTTTGTTAGATACATAGTGAGCCTGACCTGTAGTGGCACAGTGGATAAAGCGTTGACCTGGAGCACTGAGGTCACCGGTTCAAAACCCTGGGCTTGCCTGGTCAAGGCATATATGGGAGTTGATGCTTCCTGCTCCTCCCCCCTTTCTCTCTCTCTCTCTCTCTCTCATTCTAACTCTCTCTCCTCTCTAAAATGAATAAATAAATAAATAAAAAAAATTAAAAAAAAAAAAAAAAAAAAAAAGATACATAGTGCGAGCTGTTGGCGAGGATTCCTGGTTGGCCAGCGGCTCCGGACCACCACACTGTTATTCCCTGAAAGTTTTTACGTTCCATGCTGGGGGCTCGTTTTCCTCGCCTGACAAAGTAGAGTACTGGCTACAGTTAGCTGAAAACCACTATCCTCTGAGTTACAGATTTGGAATAGGTTCCAACTTGAATGAAGTGTGCTATCAGTTGTCTTATCATAGGTTTTTAAAAAATGTATTATTTCTATTTGATTTATAACATTACTTTTAGGGGAGTTAAGCATTGGTAAGAGTAGCACTACAGTGTTCTTCACTGTTACTTGTTCTGTGTACCACGTACTCGACTGTCCCATCTTTCAAGTACTGTCAGGTAATTTCCCTAAGTAAATAGAACTTTCCAGAAATGCATGCAAGCGAGAAGAAATTAATAATTTATGAGAACTATACTTGTTTTTATTTGTATCTCTTTCGGATCAATTTAGTAAGACGGGCAGCAGAGTAGAACCTGAAAAGCATGAGAGCAAGAAGGAGCAAGATTCAGGGTACCCTCCAGGTAGTTCTAGGTGGGTGACCTTGAACAGAGTCTCAATTCTTCTCTTTAACATAGGGAATGACAACAGTATCCGCCATGACGGCTTTTATTTTTATTTTTTTTATTTATTCATTTTTAGAGAGGAGAGAGAGAGGGAGAGAGAAAGTCAGAGAGGGAGAGAGAGGAGAGAGAGACAGAGAGAGAGAAGGGGGGAGGAGCTGGAAGCATCAACTCCCATATGTGCCTTGACCAGGCAAGCCCAGGGTTTCGAACCGGCGACCTCAGCATTTCCAGGTCGACGCTTTATCCACTGCACCACCACAGGTCAGGCCATGATGGCTTTTTATTTAGTTATTTTTTTGAGCCTCTCGTTAGGTGATATACATATAAAGCAACTAACGGTACCTGACACGTAACAGGCATTCTCTAAATTTTGGCTATTTTCATTATTATGCAATCTAATGATATTCTAAGGCTGGTATTGTGTAACGCTTTCAAAAATATATTGTATTTTTTTTTTACTTTCCTTTATTTTTTCTAATTCTCAGACATTATGAAGCCATAGTTCCAGACCCTGTTTATGGTCATTAATTGCCATATTGCATCAATTAATTTAGTTAGGAACACTTATATAAAAAGGGCAGCTTCCATCTGCCATAATACTTCATAGGGCTAGATCGTAGTTAAAAGAAAGATCTCATTGTGTTAAGCATAGTGATTCATGCATTCAGTAAATATTTATTGAATATGGAGACATACTTCTAGATTCTAGAGCTAAATATTTAAACAAGATAGAAAAAATAAAAGGAAAACATGTAGTATTATATACAAATAAATGAATGAACAGAATAATTTCAAATGATAACTGCTATAGTTTCCCAAAAGCCTCTAATCTGTATGCTTCTAAAAGATTAAGAGGGAAGAATTTCTAAGACAAAAGACAGTATAAAATCACCTTTTCTAGACCTGGCCAGCTGGCTCAGTGGTAGAGCATCAGCCCAGTATGTGGATGTTCTGGGTTGGATTCCTGGTCAGAGCACAAGGAAAAGCAACCATCTGCCTCTCTACCCCTTCCCCTTCCCCTTCTCTCTTCTCTTTCTCTCTCTCTTCCCCTCTTGCAGCCATGGCTCATTTGAGCAGGTTGGTCCCGGCACTGGGGATGGCTCCATGGCCTCACCTCAGGCACTAAAATAGCTCTTTTTGCCAAGCAGTGGAGCAGCAGCCCCAGATGGGCAGAGCATCACCCCCTAGAGGGTTTGCCAGGTGAATTTCAGTCAGGGCCCATGCGGGAGTCTCTCTCTCTGCCTCCCTGCCTCTCACTTAATAAAAAGAAAATCACCTTTTAACTATAAGAGAACCTATGAAAATGATCAGAAACCTGGTTCCATTTGCTTCTTTGCCAAGCTATCGATTAAGCTGCATAAACTCTTCCCCTATGGAATGAACTTTTGGGACTAGGAGCTCTGCAGATTTCCTACAAACTTTAAATCTCAGTGATCTCTGTATTTTTTAAAAGAAAAAAGAAACATATCAGTTATAAGATAATTAAGGCACACAAATATAAAAGTGTACATGGCGAATTACAGGTCGTACATTATCATGCGATACTCGGCAAGGTCGAGTCCTTGTGAGCACGGTTAGCATATGTTAGGATTTAATGTATTTAGTGAACATACATATGAAGTAAACAGTTCCTCTTCCAATGTCCTGTTCTGCTCTGCCAGAAGTGTGTAAGTGAAGACAGTAAATGTCGTGTATGAAGAGGGAGGCTTTAGACAGGTAAGCAGAGCTCAGAGCTAGGAAATGTGCACTCACTGTTCTGGTCCCTGATACGCTTGAGGGTGACCTACGGTCAGCACTTGTGTCTCGAGGACGGAGAAAGTGGCAGAGGGGAGGTAGGTAGAACACATGGGATGCATGAGCCAGGACCAGTATCTGGAAAGAAGGAGGCAGAAAGGTTGGTTGAACCAAGAAAAGACAGGAGGGTCAGACGAGGGACATGCAGAAGCTCAGAGAACTTGCGCCAAGCTTCGTGCACGTCATGGTCAGAAGCAGGACTGCCTCCATCGTGGTGCATCGTGCAGAGGTCTTCAACCACGGGGCTCTCTTTATTTTGTGATATCCACCTCTTGTCCGAGTCCATGCACGAGCCCCAAGCTTGTTTCAGAGGGAGAACGATGAAAATTCTCTCCGAGGTGTTCAGAGTGAGCCAGGTAGTCGGCCGTAGGGCTGCTTGAGGCTGACGCTGACGTGTGCAAACACCCCTCCTGGGCAGAAGCTCAGAGAGCCTTCCATCAATGGCCCGTGACGGATGGGGGGTCTGCGTCCAGAAGGGTTGTGCCGTGTCCTGACTAGAGTGTGTCATAGAAGGATGTTGGCGTAGACGGGGAAGGGGTATGGCAAACACAGGGTATGCCCTGGACCTGAGCATGGAGAAAGGATCGTGCACCCAGTCTAGGACGAAATGAGGCTTACATCCAGGAAGGAAGGGGTGTCGTCCGCAAGTTGCACAGATGAAAATGCATGTGCAGTGCTGCGGTGACCGAGGAGCACCGGACGAATAGGAGCAGCAGCTTCTGAGCTGTTTCTGGTAATCGGGTTTTTTTTTTATTTCATTTTTCCGAAGCTGGAAACGGGGAGGCAGCCAGACAGACTCCTGCATGCACCTGACCGGGATCCACCGGGCATGCCCACTAGGGGTGATGCTCTGCCCATCTGGGGCGTCGCTCTGTTGCATCCAGAGCCATTCTAGCGCCTGAGGCAGAGGCCACAGAGCCATCCTCAGTGCCCGGGCCAACTTTGCTCCAATGGAGCCTCGGCTGCGGGAGGAGAAGAGAGAGACAGAGAGGAAGGAGAGGGGGAGGGGTGGAGAAGCAGATGGGCGCCTCTCCTGTGTGCCCTGGCTGGGAATTGATCCTGGGACTCCTGCACGCCAGGCCGACGCTCTATTACTGAGCCAACCTGCCAGGGGAATCAGGCTTTTTGATATGCAGAGCAGCTGCCGTTGCCACCACTGCTTTCTTAAATGGAGAGGCAATGACGACCGGAGCACTGCATCACGGGGTGGGGAGGAAAGGCATTTTAGCAGGGTGTAAAAGGATTCAGACAGCTGTCTGGGAAAGCCCAGGCATTCAGGGGAAAACGTGCTGAGGAAAGGGTGTGGGAACTTTGAGCAGCTGGCCATGACTCCACGGGCAGTACTGGCCCTGGACTTAGTTTGTGACACTATGTAGTGACACTCAGTGGCCTGCCGTGAGGGTGAGGCCAAGATTAGAAAGGGGGCATTCTGGAGGTGGGGCCAGAGGAAGAGCCGGACACACAGGGTTAGATGGACAGGGACCGTGGGCTATGAGTGAGGATGTCCGTGTTGCTGGACTGTGACAAATGGTTACATTGCATTTGTCTTTATAGATTTAATCTCTATTGAACCTCCCTTCTTTTTCTTCTCTAACATTCAAAATCTACTTTCATGGGGCAGCCAGAAAGTGGCAGTGACCTCAGTGTCCAGCCTAGCCCACACCCTGGTCTGGTCTCTCAGTGATGACCAGTGGGACTAGCTTTCGCTATTTTTATAAATTGTTAAGATGATATCATCGATGCTATTTTAGATTATGGTCAGACTAGCAACAAGTAGTTGGCATAATCCAAGACGAAGAATGAATGGTTTGCACGGTAGTCCTGGACAGTTGTAGAGGCACAAAGTTGACACAGCACCTAGTGAAAGTAAAAGCTAGCAGACCAGAGCTCGCCTCACGTGTGGAAGTCCCGGGTTCGATTCCCAGCCAGGGCACACAGGAGAAGCGCCCATCTGCTTCTCCACCCCTCCCCCTCTCCTTCCTCTCTGTCTCTCTCTTCTCCTCCCACAGCCAAGGCTCCATTGGAGCAAAGTTGGCCCGGGTGCTGGGGGTGGCTCCATGACCTCTGCTTCAGGTGCTAGAACGGCTCCAGTTGCAACAGAGCATCAGCCCAGACCAGCCGAGAATCACCTCCTAGTGGGCAGGCTGGGTGGATTCTGGTCGGGTGCATGAGGGAGTCTGTCTGACTGCCTCCCCGCTTCTCAGTTCAGAAAAATACAAAAAAAAAAAAAAAGTGAGTAGAAAAGCAAGCAGACCAGAGCCAAGACCTGGAATAAAAGAGGAGGCACAGCAGGACAGGGAAGGAGCCGGTGCCGACCAACAACCCTGTCGTCAGAACGGCATCGCGGAGGCCGGTTACCAGGCGCTTGGCACCCAGGGACAGACGGCAGCACCGACCGGAGCCGCGGAGCGCTTCTGCGGAGCGCTTTGCACGCGCAAGCCATCCTTTGCCTCTGCGCAGGTAGGCACCACGTTACCTGCGGGGGGGAGACGCAGGGCGGCGGAGACTTACCTCCCGAGCTCACCTACCTGGTGAGCCAGACGGAAAATACAACGCAGAAGACAAGTCCTGCGTAGGAAACGTGCAGTGCCGCTGTCCCATCCTTTTCTGCGGAGTTTTTCTGCAAGAGTCTGAGACAATTACCTGGAAAGTTCAAAAAGGAGAAAGAAATAAAGGGAGGGAGGAAGGGAAGGGAGGCAGGGAAGGGAAGGAAAGGGAGATGAATTTACACTCAAAGAAATTGCCCTGTTTCTTTAGTTTCCAATACGCAAGCAGGTGCTCCTATTTCTTCTGCTTTACACCCAAGGACCACGTTATAAATGAGAATATACAGAGGTTTGTCATGCCGGCAGGAAATGATGGGAAATAAGTAGAAATGAACAGTTTTCCATCAACCAGGGGGACCTTAGAAATGATTACTTTCGGGGGAGGTTGCAAAGCTTCAACTCAGGATGTTTTATGATTACAAACATTGGAACAGGTCAAACCTAATACAGCGGTTACATCACATACAGAATACAGGGGGTGGGCAAATGCCCGTACGGTTGGGCACGTAGAATACAGTTACCGCGCTAATCATAACCTGCTATTGCAGTAATCCTGACCGCGTGTCCTTTTCCATTGGAACAATGGCAACCGGCATTCTCCCAACACGTGGGAATCTTACATTGAATTTACATGTAATATGGAGCCTAAAAATATTAACTTATTGACATAGAAGCAATGATTCTAACAGCCTTGAAACTCAACTAGCTGAAGGGGTGGGGAGGAGGATGGAGCCTTGCTGGTGGTCAGGAGTGAGGGGTCAGAGGTAAGTTATAAGAAAAGGCTGAAATCCCAAATCTCTAATTGCCGTGACCGTGGGTGAAATGGTTGGCTGCTGGTCTGTTCCCCTCGTCTGTAAGATAGGGATCCACAGTGGCACTTAGTTCATGGGTTGGTGTGATGGCCAGCCTAAGGAGCTCTGTTCACCTGAGAGGCGCTGCAGGACCACCCTTGCTCTCTGCGGGGAGCCGGGCCCGCCCGCCCTCCCTCCCTCCCTCCCTCCCTCCCTCCCTCCCTTGGCCGCCCCACCTGCTGCGCAGGTGCAAAGGCAGGTGCACTCACAGGAAGCTGGTACTGGACTAAAGCTGAGCATAACCTCTTTGTGATTGTTAATAAGCCAGGTTATCCAGCATATGTGGGATCGAGATTAAAGGTTTGTCACAGTCTGTTGTGCTAACAAAGCGCGGACCGAGGACTCCCCCAGCGTCCCCTGGCATGCAGGAATGTCAAAGCCTCAGACGGCTCTGCCGCCAAGTCCCGGTCCCTTCGCTGCTCGGCAGATTAATCACACAGCAGCAGCAGTAAGCCCTCAGCGTGCTGGGGCCGGGCAGGGGCTGCGGTGTGTTATCTCAGTGGCCTGTGGCTCACGCACGTAGGCATGTGCGCCACGCCTTGCGGTCCAGGTCTTCATGCTCTGAGGAGGCGCCGAGGCATGTGAGAACTGGAAGCACTCCAGTGCCCACCAGAGTGCCCAGGCTGTGCCCGGTTCTCATGGTTCTAATGACGCGCTAACAGCGAGAGCACCTTTAATTTACTGTTTGAAGCCTCAGGCGTCCTGGATCAAAGAAGAGAGGAGCCCAGAGAAGACAGCGAGCGCTGAGGGCGTAGGTGGTGACTACACCCGCCCGTCTCCATGGAGCTCACCTTTTTATGTAGAAGATAAATGCAGGCACAGAACTTCAACCTAGTGAGTATGGTTCTGATAGCAGGAAGATAGTCTTGGTAGCTCATCCTAACATGTTGTATGACCCAGTGAATAAACCGACTGTGTCTGTTCACTGACGCGGGCAGAAGAAGTATGTAATGCATTGCAGAAGAACGTGTGATGTTTAAATGCAGTAATACAAACGTCGAACGGTGTGATACCCAGGCAGTGCGCCAAGGCTACCTTAGGGGAGAGTAACAGTGGAACGGCAGGCGCCTTGCTACCTGTGGTGCTTTAGATTTCAGGTTGCACTGAGAGTTTCAGATGGGATTGACAGAGTCTTTGTGGTCATCTCATTATTGTAGCACCCACTCATTTAGGACTTAATCAGTGGTGTAGAGCCGCACTCAAGATACATTTATGTTCTCGGGGGGGGGGGGGGGAAGAAGAGTCCTAAGTACATGGGGATTATTAGAGACAGTTAGGGAAGGTTGATTAAACTTATAAATCACTCTGAAAGGTTCAGTTTATATACAGGAGTTCTCCGTACTAACTGTAAATCACTCCTGATGTTTTTTTAAAGCCTGCCCCAAGAGACATCTGTCAATATTATAGGAGCTGAATTTGTATTTTATAATCTGGACTCTGAAAATAGTTCAGAAATGGCTTTTCCCATGGTTAGTGTCAATTATCTTCTTTTAACCAAATTTGCAGGCCCTGGCTGGTTGGCTCAGTGGTAGAGTATCAGCCCAGCATGTGGATGTCCTGGGTTGAATTCCCAGTCAGGGCACACAGGAGAAGTGACCATCTGCTTCTCCATTCTTCCCTTTCTCTCTCTCTCTCTCTCTCTCTCTCTCTCTCTCTCTCTCTCCCTCTCTCCCTCCTTCCCTCCCTCCCTTCCTCCCACAACCATAGTCAAATGGTTAGAGCAGTGGGTCCCGGGCACTGAGGATGGCTCCATGGCCTCCACCTCAGGTGGTATGGGCAACAGCAGCAGCCTCAGACGGGCAAAGCTTCACCCCCTAGTGGGCTTGCCTGGTGGATCCCAGTTGGGGGGCATACAGGAGTCTGTCTCTTTGCCTCCCTGCCTCTCAATTTAAAAAAATTAGGAAAAAAAACCCCTCACATTTGCAAAGAAAAACAATGTGCACTGATGCATGGGTTTCCAGCCGCCCCTGGGCCCCGAGTTGCCGAGGCCCCCCTGCCTCTGGAAGGGCGCTGGAGCCTCTGTTCCTACACTCCCCGCCCTCTCCCGGGCTCCTCTGCCAGTCCCGCACTCCCCGCCCTCTCCCGGGCTCCTCTGCCAGTCCCGCACTCCCCGCCCTCTCCCCGGCTCCCCAGCTGGTCCCGCACTCCCCGCCCTCTCCCAGGCTCCCCGGCCAGTCCCGCGCTCCCCGCCCTCTCCCAGGCTCCTGGGCCGGTCCCGCACTCCCCGCCCTCTCCCAGGCTCCAGGCCGGTCCTGCACTCCCCGCCCTCTCCAGGGTTCCCTGGCCGGTCCGCACTCCCTGCCCTCTCCTGAGCTCCCTGGCTGGTCCGTGCTGCTGTACAGACCGTCCCTCTGCAGGGCTCCCGGGCGGCAGCCTCCCCCGGGACTCCTGTGCCCACGCCGGGACTGGTTTATTTTGAGACAATACCACTTGTCTCACAGGGAGCAGAGAAGAAAAAGAAAAGCTAAAGGTTAACTATGAAATGCAGAAGCCCCGAGTCTCTTGCTGTGACAGGCAGTTTCAGAAAATGATAGATTTGATTTTCTCAAAGGGGTCTCTTCAACGTGGTGGAGAAAACATCAAATTAATTAGACACAAAAGCCAGAGCTGTTGAACCTCTGCTGAGAAAAACTGTTTTCAGTGAAGGCTTCTCACAAGGGTTGTTAAAACCAAGCTTGTTTATCAAACACGCCTGGAATATTTCATTATAGCAGCTTTAACAGTTAAAACTTTCCGTTTGCTGATGGAGGGTGATTTTCTATCATTTGGTCTGAATCTGATATTTTTTTCACAGTATATTCATGACATGACAATGATGGATAACAATTTATTGGGTCCTTACTATGTCAGGCACATGTCACATATTCTTCACGCATTATCCCATTTAGTTCTAACAGAAACCCCATGTGGTAAGTGGCACTGTCCTCTTTGTAACGATGGGGAGGCGAGGCCTCCGCTAGCAGTCACGCATGTGCCACCGCCAGCATCCCTAGAGCTGCCTTTGAAACCAGCTCGGAGGAATCCAGAGAACCGACTCTTACCTACGGTGCGGGGCTGACTCCCTAAGTCTCATCTCCACGTAAAAGTCTCTCAACAGCTCTTTCCCAAGGGTCGGCCCCGATTCTATAAAGCTTTACAAAACAGTGCCATGAGTTTAAAAATTGTAAAACACCAAAGGTTCCTGCGCTCGGCATGAGTTTAACTCTGTAAGACGAATCCTTTGTGAGTAACCGGACAGCTGGCGCAGCTGCGGGGAAGACAGGACTGAGTCACGCCGGCAGTCCGCCGTGAGGGGCAGGTGTGAGTTTGGTGGCAGAGCCAGGGAGGGTGTGGGTGGGCGTGGTGTCACACCCTCACATTCCCACATGTCCCTGGGGAACCAGGAAATAAAAGGTGAAGGACCACCTTATTGTCGGCGGGATCTGGGCCCCAAGTGCTCACGGGTCTGCCCGCGTGGGCGGGGAAAGCGCGTGGGCGGGGAAGAGAGCACGTGGGCAGGTGGGACCGTGTGGACAGAAGAGACCCGCAGGGCCTGGGCCCGCCTGAGGCCAGAGAAGACCTCTGGGTCCCACCAAGTGTAATTCATGACCTCAGGGTTTCCATCACTGAGTGACCAGCTGGCTCGGACCATGAGGTGAGGGGTCCTGGGTGACTTGTAATGACCCTTTCAGACCCTGCTTGTAACTGACCCCACTTACAGCACACACAGCGCAGGTAACTGAACGCTGGCCATCGTGGTGGTGGGAGGTGCAGGAGGCTGGCAAGGGCCGGGCAGCCACAGTCAGCGGTCCTGTGCCCTCCAAACCCATCAGGACCTGGAGGAAGCGTGTGCAGCATTCGCCTACCCCTGGGGTTGGGTGCTCGGCCTATGGGGAGTCTGGGAGCTCCGAGCGCAGTCACACCCCGTGTGTGGGACGGGGCTGATGCCATACAGGCCCCTTTTCATTTGACCTCTCTGTATTTCGATGAATCTTATACTAATAGGAATCTGATTTGTGTGTGTGGCTTATAAATGACTTCCACAATTTAAAGAAAAGGTAACGGATCTGTTAACCTTTGTTATGGATTCACTAAAAAAAAAAAAAAGGCAAGAACTGGTCCTTTCTTTTGTTCCCTGGCAGAGAGTTGCCCTCGACATAAAACTGGCTCTCATAAAGTGCCGGCACATCGGAAATGCCAGGCGGAGACCTTCACCTTGTCCCCGGTGAGCCATTCCTTCCTGTCGGAAAGGTTCGGGGTGAATGTTCACCTTGTCCGTTTATGCTCCATTGTGCAAAGCTTCTGCTTTCTGTAAATGGACTCCGGTCAATTGAAAACAAATTGATTTCCGTCCCTAAGAATGAAATATTCCACCCTGCAAGTAGATACTTCCTACGAATGTGTCATTTGCATTTGGTTTCTGACCTTGGACATTGATGGTAACCTATAAGCATTCATACTTTTCTGTCCTGTGATTGGAAAGTTCCCCGCTTACTATGTTCTCACCCAAGGACTTGGCTAGATTATGTTCTTTATATCTGAATAACTCCTGGAGTCTTTCAGCTCAGAGCTTACAGAATACATTGCAATCTGCTTCCATTTCACGGGGCAGCAGGGTGAGTGGTTAAAGGTGAGCATGAGCCAGCCAGGAAGAACACAGCACTGAGAGCAGGCTTCAGAAATAAGAACACAGCTGCCGGTCTCCCACTTACAAATGTCATTGCTGTTAAAAATTAGGCGGACGCTGGAACAGGACCTCACAGGCGAGAATTCTCAGCCCTGAAACAAGTTGGTTTTGCTCTCTTGACTGACAGCTGGGAATGTTGTATGGCTTTTTCCCTTGGCAATTACCTTTGATCTCTCTCTCTCTCTCTCTCTCTCTCTCTTTCCTTCTTGAGCTTTTGATCATCATCCTTAACCCAAACACTTGTTACTGCAACCAAGAATTAAAACAATTTTATAATCTCAAGAAACGCCCCCTCCCTCCACCATCCCCTAGAGTGCAGCCCAGTGATGTGGTTGGTGTGTGGGTCTCTTTTCTCCTCCAGCGCAGTGCGGTGACTTGTTTGCAGAGAATTTCGGAGCTCACCGTTGGAGAAACCCAGCCACCACTGCACTAACGAGAGCCCCTGATGACAAACTTGAACTGTCGACTTCTGGTTTTGAAAGGATTGATTGCAAGAGCTCTTCTAGAAATCATGTTGCAAGCGTTTTTTGTTTTGTTTTGTTTTTAAATACATGTTTTCCAGACAATATGAACTTGTTATTGTCCACCAGCATGGAGATGCACACACACAAGGTAATGGAGTATAGTTGAAACATTTTGGAAACAACCTAAAGGCCTGAATCTATAAGTATAACCACCCGATGGAGTACTATGCAGCTGGGAAAAAGATCTATACACAGTCACAATGGTCATTTATAGAATGTATTCCTAGATAAAGAATAGAGCAAAATGGCAAAGATGGCCTACATTGAGTCACCCTTTGTGCAAGAGTGAATGGGAAATCCTCAAGAGCTCCGCTGAGCTGGGGGAGAGAGCTGCGAGGTGTCAGAACAGCCTCTTAGCATCGGACCATCCGCGAGGTAAACCAAGAACCCCTGGCTCCATCTCCTGAGCGGGTCTAGAAGCACCAGCATCCTGGTAGCAATGAGCATACCTACCGCTCAGGGCCCAGCTTCTCAGCACTTCCTCCAGGAAAACACTTGGACTTTGGGAAGAAAGGGTTGATTCTGGAATAGGGTTGATTCCCAGAGAAGGACGGCATGACCCAGGAACATCTTTCTCCAGAAAGTAAATGTGCCAGAAATATGCAGAATCTGGCTGGAGGTGGGCTCCCACTGGGTAAGTCTAACAGTGGTCGGCAAACTGCGGCTCATGAGCCACAGGCGGCTCTCTGGCCGCTTGACTGTGGCTGTTCCACAAAGTACCACGTGCGGGCGCCACCTTGATAAGGAATGTACCTACCTATCTAGTTTAAGTTTAAAAAATTTGCTCTCAAAAGAAATTTCAATCGTTGTACTATTGATATTTGGCTCTGTTGACTCATGAGTTTGCTGACCACTAAGGAGAATTTGAGCATCAAAATAAATAAATAATGATATTATAGTCAACAGATCACAACTCAGTAAAATGTGGGAACCTATGCATCCAAATTGATGAAACAAAGTAAATGTATAAGTCAACGAGTGGTTACAAGGGCTCTTACAAAGGCCCAGTGTAGAGGGTATGAAGCGTTTTGAAAAATCACAATTTGGCGCCCATCAGAGTAATAATTGACTCAGGCGAGGATCATCAGTGGGTGTGGAAACTAGTGAGCAGAAGTCTGACTAGCAGCAGGATGTGTGCTCAGCCTCACCCCCCCAGAAAGCACCTGTTCATAGTAAAAGGAAAAATAGCGACTGAACAGTAGAGAAAGCTGGCAGAAACCACCACCAGCAAATGATCACAGTTAACAATGGAACAAGCTGACATCGTGTGTCTCCTGAAGTGAAGAAATGTCAGGCCAACCCTAACTGTGGGACAGCTTACACAATAACTGGCCTCCAGTCAACAGAACATGAAAAGGTCACGAGAGAAAAAGGCAAATGGAAACACTGCCAGGTCAGAGAGATCAGAAGGACAGCACAACCCAATGCAGCACTTGATCCTGGACTGAACTCCGGGCCAGAATCACATGCAGCATATAATGGACGTTATTGATACAGTTGGCACAATCTGCAAATAAAAGTTAAGTTTGTTAAATTGACTCAAAGTGTTCTTATCAATATTTTCTGATTTGATAACTCTATTTTATTATTCTCAGGAAATAACTGAAGTATTTAGAGGTAAAGAACGTCGTGTCTACAATTTACTCTCAAAAGATTTGGAAAAAATTGAATGCATTTTTATGTGTGTGTATGTACCTATATATGGTATATATTGTATACTGAGAGAGAGAGAGACTAAATGTGGTAAAATACCAACATTTGGGGAGTCTTTTTATTAGTAGTAGTAGTAGTAAGTGAGATGTGGGGAGGCAGAGAGACAGACTCCAGCATGGGACCAGACGGGATCCACCCCACTGGGATCCACCCCACAAACCCACTAGGGGGCAGTGCTCTGCCCATCTAGGGCTGTTGCTTCGTTGCTAGGCAACCAAGCTATGGGGCCATCCTCAGTGCCCAGGGCCAGCTTGCTCAAATGAGCCATGGCTGCAGGAGGAGAGGGGGAGGAAGAGGGGTGGAGAAGCAGATGGTTGCTTCTCCTGTGTGCCCTGACCAGGAATCAAACCCAGGACATCCACACGCTGGGCCAAAACTCTACCACCGAGCCAACCGGCCAGGCACTGGGGAATCTTTATTTGTATAAATCTGAAGTATGGTTATAGGGTAAAATGCAAGTACCCACATAATAGACTTCTTTAAGAGGCTACACATAGAAATGCAATGAAAGCATCCAGTATGTCATTATAATATAGCATAGTACAGTACAGTATATGGCAGTCTGTCTGTCTACACATTTATTCTCTACCTACATTTATGTACCTACCTAGCTATCGTCTAGTTTCTCCAAAAGGAAGTTGTTAAAAGCATTTCTCCAAGCCCTGGCTGGTTGGCTCAGTGGTAGAGCGTTGGCCTAGCGTGCGGAGGACCCAGGTTCGATTCCCGGCCAGGGACACAGGAGAAGCGCCCATCTGCTTCTCCACCCCTCCGCCACGCCTTCCTCTCTGTCTCTCTCTTCCCCTCCCGCAGCCAAGGCTCCATTGGAGCAAAGATGGCCCGGGCGCTGGGGATGGCTCTGTGGCCTCTGCCTCAGGCGCTAGAGTGGCTCTGGTCGCAACCTGGCGACGCCCAGGATGGGCAGAGCATCGCCCCCTGATGGGCAGAGCTTCGCCCCATGGTGGGCGTGCCGGGTGGATCCCGGTCCGGCGCATGCGGGAGTCTCTGACTGTCTCTCCCTGTTTCCAGCTTCAGAAAAATGCAAAAAAAAAAAAAAAGCATTTCTCCATTAAAATACACTTCTGCTAGGCAGTAAAACAATTGGATATGTAGAAATAAAATGCAATCCAATAGTTGCCATTTTAAAGAGCTTTGTACACTTTTAGTTACTTCTTATGATTGGAATACACAGACTGTTGTATATTTTTAAAACATAAATTTAATCCAAAGAGAGGTCATTAGTCCAACTCAACCCTCTGAAGTACAACTTTTTAAACAGACACAGTGGAGTCAACACAGCGATCAACATTTTAGCTGTTAGAGTAAGGATGGATATTTTAGCCATCTGTCAATTATTCATAGCCCTAGAGAAAACAGTCAAAAGGATGATTAAAATCTCAGGCCAATTTTTAAATTTAAAATTTTGAGTAGCGTTATAAATCAGAGTGTTGCTTTGAGAGGCAAGGATGTGATTCCGAGAGCCGTCTGCCTGTGCTGACACGGGAAGAGTGTATCCACGTTTCACAATGTTCCTCAACTCGTCCCAGAAGATTTCTATCTGTTTCTTTCAGTACACAGTTAACTCTAACTCAGAGGGCAATTAGCATGGGGGAGTGAAATTTACAGACAACATTTTACAAGGGCACCTTGTCATAAACCAGAAGACTTTTCACTTTACACATGTGCTGTGTCTGTGGAGAGCGATTTTTTTTTTACCTTCAGTGTTATTACAAAAATTAAAACACATACACACACCCCTTTGCGTGTGTTCCAGTTCCAGTGTTTCTTCCTTGTGTAAAATGACGTTACATTTTTCCCTCCTTTTTTACCTTAATTATTGGGAGGGGGGGGAGCGCCGATGGTAATGGTTTCACTTCCATTTATCTGAAATTTTGCATATTTGTATGAAAAGAGGCGCATTTCCCTTTCCGGTTCTGGGGGAGAACTGCTTTGACTCCCATTTTTCCACTTTCTATGTCCCAATTTCTGTTTGGCTTCTGGCACCGAGCGCCTCACCTCTCTATAACCCTGCTTATCTAGTTTGTTTTGTTCACGAGCCCACAGAACTATTTTAAGGGTATCTTTTGAGTCTCAAAGATTGTTAAACCCTTCTCAACAGCAGTCTTTTACCTCTGCTGATACAATCTCTTTCAAGTACTGTCAGGTTAAATAAATACCCAGGGAGGGCCATAGTACCTTTTCCTCCTGTGACTTATTCTTTGAATTTATTTTTCTTTTCCTATTGTCTCTTTCCTTTCACTTTAAATCGGGAAGTGTCCCTTGGTATTTCATTTTAAAGGCGAAGATGACTGTCTGAAGGCAGCGAGTGTGACCACGGTGGTCTTAGCTCCTCCAGCTTCTCTCTGGGCGTCTGGTTCCAGTCTCAGCTTCTGTTCGATGGCAGGTAATTGCATAAAACCAACCCTACATGTAGGGCATGTTGGTACGTACATTGTTCAGGTCTCGGCCCCGGCTGTTACCCCGAGTGGGGCCTGCGAAACGAGCGCCTCTGTCCCCTCCTCCTTCGCCCCTGGGGCCTCCCACTGACCGAAACCGACCAGCGGCCCAACGGAGCCAGACCGGCCAGCCTCCCGGGCGGGAAGCAGAGAGGAGAAAGGGAGGAAGAGACCCCGAAGCAACAGCAGCAGACACGCAGTTTCCAAGTCCATGTCTCTGCTGGTCATCACGCTGTGCAGAACTTTCTGGCACAAATACATATGCGCCTTCTGCCTCTTGTTGCTGAACTTTGACCGGCTGATGAGAATTTACGGGGGTTTTCATGGTCACCTTTGCGGTTGCCTCCCTAACATTGCCGAAAGAAACGCAATTTCTCGGTCTTTGACCATTTAGTTCTATGCCTCCTTTCCCTTTGGAATCTTTTTTTCAGTCAAACTTCAGTTTTTATTCTCGTGTCTTGCTTAAGTACGGAGTATCTTAGAAGTAGTCCCCGGGCGACATCCGAGAACAGACCGACAGCTTTCGCTTTCAAACTGGGCTTGTCGAGGAAAGCCTTGCTCAGCTACATCAGAACGGCTTGTACGTAGGGCACCTGGTTGTTTGAATGTGTATCGATTCTGGCTTCTGAGAAAAGGTATTCAAAGTGCGGTGTTTGTGGCATGAGGTTATTACAGACAACCCAGGATAGCTATCAATTTTAATTGGTTTGGAACCGTATCGTCTGCCTTTGGGAGACGCTGGGCCATTTTTCTTCCTTTTCCCCCTCCCAGCATCGTACCATTAAGGTAATAACGCTGTCTGCCAGCATTCGTTGTGATGAGCAGATGGATTAATAATATTTCGTTGGTTTATTTCTTACTCAGATCTGCTGTAAAACTTAATTGATGATCCTGCCAAAGGTTGAAGTGGCACCTATTAATTTTAGTCTTGGAGACTAAGAAACTCTTGCCCATTAAGCTGGTTTTTACATTATCTGTGTTTATTTTGAAACATTCTCAGAACACCTTCCATCCCTAACTCAAGGAACATATGTCCTGCTATAAAGTTATTCTCTGAGATGGTGAGATTCCTTTTTTTTTAAATAGCTTGGATTCTTGCCTAAAATGTGTACTATTGTGCTTGTGATTGTTATTATTCATATTACTATAGAATATTTTCTCTAAATGTTTATCCTCCGAGAATGAACCCGACAGCTTTTAATGTCATATAGTTCAGTTCCCACGAGATGCTTTTTTCTCCCTGTCATTCCAACATGACCACTGTACTGTATTCTGAGACCCATGGCATTTCTTTAAAGGCAGAGCCCTTTATTAAAGAGAGGGAGCGAATGACTAGTAGCAACATTGTTGAAATCTGTTCCTAAAACAGCCTCGTTTTCTGCCATCCTTTGGATGTTGGCTGACAGACAGTGTATCCTTGTATCCTTTCATTCCTGCGTTCCCTCATTCCGTTCTCTAGCTAAGGAAGCCTGCAACGTGTCTGGCACCGGTCTAAGTTCCTAAAATACAGTGATGAACAAGAGCGGGTCAGTGGCCTCATCATGGGCCTTGAATATTCTCAGAGTGAGGGAAGCGAGAAGCGCTTCAAAAGAAGTCATTGTGCGTATTAATTAAGATAATGTCGGGTAATCAACGGCATGGGCTGTGATGGCAGTCAAGATGAGATCGTGCCATCCAAAGAGACTAGAGGGGGGTGGGGGGCTGCTGTAGTTTGAGCCTCAGGGCCCCTGAACAGAGACCGAAATGATAAGAAAGCTGGGCGTGTGAAGAACAGGAAGGCAGAGCGCCCCTCGCAAAGGGAAGAGTCTGAACTGAATGACACTAGAAAAAGAGTGTTGTTTCTGTTCCGATCAGCACATTCCGGCCAAGCTGGGTTTCTCACAACTGTTGTAGGAACAACATGCTTGTCGTCCACTCCCACTAAGACTGTGAATCAGGGACTAGAGCTCCTCTTGCCTGGCCTGAAACAGATAAGCAAATAACTAGACAAGACATATGAAACTGGTTTCTGAGACACTGGTGACAATCCCAGCAGTGATTCCTAAGAGACAACAAAAATGCAGTGAGCTCTGTGATCACCCCCGATCAGTCTCTTGAGACCGTTTCCAGGCTCTGTCACAGGGAAGAGCCCAGCAGATGCCCTGAGTCACAAAGACAAATCTGAGAGTCTGGACGCAAGGCAGAGTCTGCAGAGGAGAAGCTATGTGAGGTGCCGAGGACTGGAGAGGCAGCATCCAGCCCCGCAGGGACCGGGTGGGAACCCCCCTCTCTGCAGACGAGGACTGGAGAGGCAGCGTCCATCCCCACAGGGACTGGGTGGGAACCCCCCTCTGCGGCCGAGGACGGAGAGGCAGCGTCCAGCCCCATAGGGACTGGGTGGGAATCCCTCTCTCCCCACAGGGACCGGGTGGGAATCATCCTCTCTGCGGCTGAGGACTGGAGAGGCAGCGTCCAGCCCCACAGGGACTGGGTGGGAATCCCCCTCTCCCCACAGGGAGTGGGTGGGAATCCCCCTCTCTGCGGCCGAGGACTGGAGAGGCAGCGTCCAGCCCCCACAGGGACTGGGTGGGAATCCCCCTCTCTGCGGCCGAGGACTGGAGAGACAGCATCCAGCCCCACAGGGACCAGGTGGGAATCCCCCCCCTCTGTGGCCGAGCACTGGAGAGGCAGCGTCCAGCCCCACAGGGACCGGGTGGGAATCCCCCTCTCTCCACAGGGACTGGGTGGGAATCCCCCTCTCTGTGGCCGAGCACTGGAGAGGCAGCGTCCAGCCCCACAGGGACTGGGTGGGAATCCCCCTCTCCCCACAGGGACCGGGTGGGAATCCCCCTCTCTGCAGACGAGGACTGGAGAGGCAGCGTCCAGCCCCACAGGGACTGGGTGGGAATCCCCCTCTCCCCACAGGGACCGGGTGGGAATCCCCCTCTCTGCAGACGAGGACTGGAGAGGCAGCGTCCAGCCCCACAGGGACCGGGTGGGAATCCCCTTCTCTGCGGCCGAGGACTGGAGAGGCAGCGTCCAGCCCCACAGGCCGAGGACTGGAGAGGCAGCGTCCAGCCCCACAGGGACGGGGTGGGAATCCCCCTCTCTGCGGCCGAGGACTGGAGAGGCAGCGTCCAGCCCCACAGGGACTGGGTGGGAATCCCCCTCTCTGCGGTCGAGGACTGGAGAGGCAGCATCCAGCCCCACAGGGACCGGGTGGGAACCCTCCTCTCTGCAGCCAGACCGGGGAACTTCATAATTCATGGGGCACTGGCTGCCACACTCACAGGGACCTTTCCTCAGCAGTGGGAAATAATTTGAAATAAATGCTTCTCTGGACACAACTAACAGATCTGAAAGCAAGACCCTAATGGATCAAACCATTACCAATTAACTATATTCCAACAAAAAGCTCAAGAATATCTCTTGGAATACAGAAATATTCAGCAAGCAACATGGCAAATTAATGATGTCTAAAATGGATCAATGATTGAAAGTCATGTGAAGTATATATGACCAATAATAAGGAGAAACATTATCAATCAAAAATGAACCAGAACTGACCCAGATGTTAGAAATGGCACACAAGGATTTTTAAATACTCACTATAACTTTATTCCATACATTCAAAGAGTTAAATGGAAACATGACAGATACAAAACAGACCTAAGTAAAACCTTTAATGGGGAAAATTACGCTGCCTCAAATGAAAAATACCCTGCTTTAACTACAGAAAGAACAAGATGTTTCAACCTAGATTTCTATACCCAGCAAAAGTGAATTTCAAAAGATGAAGGTGAAACAGAATTTTTGGAGACAAAAAAGAAAAGCTGAAAGAATTTATCACTCGCAGAACTATACTACACGAAATACTAAAAGACATCCTTGAAGCAGAAGGAAAACTATATCAGATGGAAACAGTGGGAATAAAGCACACTGGGAAAGGTAATTTCATGATTAAACATACCATAATTTTATTACTTAAATATTTATAAAATCATCAAGTCTTTAAACAAAAAAAAATAATGTAATGTAAGGTTTATAACGTGTAAAAATGTATGATAACCAGAGCTGGGCATAAGAATTGGAAGACTATTTTTGAAAGTTGTTACGTGAGCAGTGGTGTGACAGCACTCCGAACAGACCTCAGTAAGCTGAGGGTGACGACTGCAGTGGACAGCGCTGTCGCTGAGCCACAGCTGGAGCCACGAAGAGCTGCTGCTGGTAAGCTAGGAAAGGAGAGAAATGGAGGCACAAACACAATTAACAGGAAAAGGCAGAAAAAGAGAGAAAAAAAAATGAAGAGTAAATGGGAAAAATAGTAAACAAAAAGTAAAATAATAGACTTGAATCAACCATGTAAATAATCACATTCAAAATAAACATTTTGG
Organism: Saccopteryx leptura; assembly: GCF_036850995.1. Lineage (NCBI taxonomy): Eukaryota > Metazoa > Chordata > Mammalia > Chiroptera > Emballonuridae > Saccopteryx > Saccopteryx leptura. The sequence continues at coordinate 1,873,471 of NC_089505.1, read as the reverse complement.
ACACCCCAATTAAAGACAGAGGTTTTTAGATTGGACCAAAAAGCCGTACCCACCAACATACAGCCTACACTACAGGAAACCTATTTTTAATATAAAGACACAAAGAGTTAAAATAGAAAGATGCAACAAAAAGATATATCATGCTAACATTAGTTTTTAAAAAGATTTAAAAGCAGACTTGGCTCTGTTAATTACAGACTAATTGAATTCAGAGCAAGGAATATGATAATGAAGGAACTTTATAATGATAAAGGATAGATTTATAGAGATCTTAATCTAAACATTTATATACCTGATAACAGAAACTGCAAAAAAAAGATAAATTCATAATTAAAGTTGAAGATTTTAATACAACTTGCTCAACAGTAGAATACATAGAAAATTAGTAAGAATGTGGACAACTTGACCTGATTGACATTTGTAGAAAAAAATCTAGCCGGCCTGACCTGTGGTGGCGCAATGGATAAAGCGTCAACCTGGAAACGCTGAGGTTGCCGGTTCAAAACCCTGGGCTTGCCTGGTCAAGGCACATATGGGAGTTGATGCTTTCTGCTCCTCCCCCCTTCTCTCTCTCTCTCTCTCTCTCCCCTCTATATAATGAATAAAAATAAATAAAAATCTAAAAAAAAAAAAAAAAATCTAGCCAACAACAGCCGAATACATATTTTTATCAAGTACACACGGAATGTTTATCGAGATCAGCTGCCTAGTGGGGCTGACTACCCAGGTTCTCATCAATGGATGAGTGCAGACAAACTGTGATCAGTCATGTCGTGACAGGGTACCTGCAACAAAAATGGATGGTCGATACATTAATAACATGGATGTATCTTTTAAAATTATTCTGGCTGAAAAAGAATAGTGTGTATTGCATGATATGTATATTAAATTATGGCAAATTTAAACTAACTTGTAACAGGAAGGAGGTCAGAAAGTAACTGGGGATGTGAGAGGCTCTGGCAAGGGCAGGTCGAAGGGTTGCCAGGGACACACGGGAACTCCGCAGGGTGAGCGGTACAGTCACTCCCTGGGTTGTGGCGAGCACGGTTTTTACTTTAAATACGTGCACATTACTGCATGTCAATTATAGTGTAATAAGGCACCAAAATAAAGTGAATAGTCTTGCTTTGTCATCTTAAACTGCCAAATTATAAACTCAGAGCAAGAAAACACTTTACAGAACTTCTGTAAAACAAAAATTTTATTCTAAATTAAAATTTCAAGCCTACCTTATCTTACTATTAATATAGCCATCATGTTGCTATTAGTATTTATATGAAGTATCATAATCAGTATTTTAGAAGTTGTCAGTAACCCAGTTCTGTAAGGTTATTGTAAGCATCATTTTTCTTTTTTTTTTTTCTTTTTTTTTAAATTTTTTGGGGGGTATTTTTCTGAAGCTGGAAACGGGGAGAGACAGTCAGACAGACTCCCGCATGCGCCCGACCGGGATCCACCCGGCACGCCCACCAGGGGCGACGCTCTGCCCACCAGGGGGCGACGCTCTGCCGCGACCAGAGCCACTCTAGCGCCTGGGGCAGAGGCCAAGGAGCCATCCCCAGCGCCCGGGCCATCTTTGCTCCAATGGAGCCTCGGCTGCGGGAGGGGAAGAGAGAGACAGAGAGGAAGGGGGGGGGGTGGAGAAGCAAATGGACGCTTCTCCTATGTGCCCTGGCCGGGAATTGAACCCGGGTCCCCCGCACGCCAGGCCGACGCTCTACCGCTGAGCCAACCGGCCAGGGCCTAAGCATCATTTTTCTTGTGAAACCGAACAGTCTGGGCTGGGGGCAGTAGAGTCCTGAGCCGCTTGCCTGAGGAGCCTGAGTTCCGCGGGCTCCCCCCGGTCGGCAGCACCCCGTCTTCCTCAGCAGAGGGGTGACCCTGCATCACTGGTGCGGTTACATCCCGGCCGCGCCCTTGTCTGGAAATCCTCGGCCTCCATTTCTTCCGCCCTCTGATCACCGCACAGCGCCTGACCTAACGCTAAGGCGCAGTGTTACAATCACTGTGCGCCCCCCCCCCCCCCCCCCCCGCCTTCTCGGCCGGCCGGGTGCCTGCAGACCTGCTCCCCCTTCCTGCCCGCCACCCCCAGGATCCAGCCAGTGGCCTGACCCGTGGAAAAGCCGAACAAAGGGCGCTGCCCCAGCAGACGCCTGATGAAATGCTCAGCCACGCGCAGGGGAGGGTCTGCGGGTGTGGGCTCTTGCCTTGGGAGCGTTTTCACTGCGACTCACCTTTCATTCTCCAGGAATTGTGGAGCTGGGCCAGGGCAGGGACAGTCACCCTTCTTAACGCCAGAGGAGCAGCCACTCAGGGGCCGGCGGAGCTCAGGGGGCAGATGGGCACGCGCGGCCTTGGCATGCCGATGTCAATGAGGAGGCATCCCCCCTGGGCTGCCTGTCAACTCTACACCCACACAGGTGGTGTCTGCCGTGGGCTGTGGACGGTAGTTTACACCCACACTGGTGGTGTCTTCCGTGAGCTGTGGACGGTAATTTACACCCACACAGGTGGTGTCTTCTGTGGGCTGTGGACAGCAGTTTTGTCTTTACCTCTGAGCCATAGTAGCCCCCCACCCCGTGGCAATGACTGGGAAAGGGATGGGGGGCCGATGGGGAAATCCGCTGCGATGGGAGCAAACGAGTGCAGTTGTGTGTCGGGGTCCCTGGGACTCCGTCCTCCCCCTCCCCTAAGTCTGGTGAGAGTCTTCGTATCTTTTCATCAAGCACTTTTGTGTGTCAAGAGCGCAAAATAAAATCGAATGGCTTTCATTCTCAGAGGACCCAAAAAAATGATTATGGTATTGTGGGGCAAATTACCAAGCACACATACTCAGTTCACACTCCTCCGCTCTGGAAACATAAACTGACACCGTAAATCACTTCTATCCGCAGCGTGATTTCCCCGAAGATCCCGTGTATATCGAGGCGTTTTGTGGGGTTGGGGGGGGTCTGCTGGAAATGGACCCTCTGACAAACTCACGCTGCAAATGTTCGCGCGCCGGTTGGACTTGTTATGCGCTGTCTTCGCCTCTTGAGACTTTAATGGAGTCCAGAAAATTCATTTAAATTTTCCTCTCATTTAATGTGTGAATAAATGCTTTCTAAGTGCGGCAGTCTCAGCGCGGTGGGCGACCGGTAGCGGATGAAACCTGGTGTGGAGTGGAAAGCCGTCAGAGGGAGAGTCGGCGTGGGTCTCGGGCAGCCCACACGCCACGTGCGGAGGTCCACAAGGAGCCTGGTTTGTCCTTGACCGTCAGACAGACATAGGAATGGGACAAAACATATACACATTCATTTATATTCAAACACACGTGGCATTGCCTGTCCAGCCAGTGCACTCCGGATTTTATAAAGGGGGTTATAAACTACTTAATAAAACATGACTTCCTGTCAGTTAGGACTACATGTAAAGAATTCTCTAGCACAGTGGTCCCCAACCTTTTCTGGACCGGTTTAATGTCAGAAAATATTTTCAAGGACCGGCCTTTAGGGTGGGACGGATAAATGTATCACGTGACCGAGACAAGCGTCAAGAGTGAGTCTTAGACAGCTGTAACAGGGAATCTGGTCATTTTTAAAAAATAAAACATCGTTCAGACTTAAATATAAATAAAACGGAAATAATGTAAGTTATTTATTCTTTCTCTGCGGACCGGTACCAAATGGCCCACGGACCGGCACTGGTCCCGCGGCCCGGGGGTTGGAGACCACTGCTCTAGCAGACATTGCAAGCACAAATAAATTGCTGTGCCAGGGTATTGGATGTGGGTGAACAGGGTCTGAGGCTGGTAATGGGCTAAAAATGACCAACTCATGCCCTGGCCGGTTGGCTCAGCGGTAGAGCGGCGGCCTAGCGTGCGGAGGACCCGGGTTCGATTCCCGGCCAGGGCACACAGGAGAAGCGCCCATTTGCTTCTCCACCCCTCCGCCGCGCCTTCCTCTCTGTCTCTCTCTTCCCCTCCCGCAGCCAAGGCTCCATTGGAGCAAAAATAGCCCGGACGCTGGGGATGGCTCTGTGGCCTCTGCCCCAGGCGCTAGAGTGGCTCTGGTCGCAACATGGCGACGCCCAGGATGGGCAGAGCATCGCCCCCTGGTGGGCAGAGCATCGCCCCATGGTGGGCGTGCCGGGTGGATCCCGGTCGGGCGCATGCGGGAGTCTGTCTGACTGTCTCTCCCTGTTTCCAGCTTCTGAAAAATGCAAAAAAAAAAATAAAAATAAAAAAAATGACCAACTCATGACTTCCATGGCGATAGATGATCTAGTTTTGGTATTACCACCTCCCTAAATCTTAAATGGTAAAACTCACATCACAAACGTCTTTGTAAAGAAAAGATAAGAGGAAATAATGTATTAAAAGGGCTTTATAATTGCCATATGGCTGTCAATTTTTATGTTTTAATATAGCCCATGACGTGTTTCCTGTATTATCGCCTCATATAAAGCATTTCTGTCATCTGTCTTGCTTCCATAGGGTATGAAAGGTCATCATCGCCTGGCACCCATGTTTTAGGATGCAGGTCTGGCCAACTCAGAGCCGGCACTGGGCCATTTCTGCACAGATGGGCTTATATATAACAAGCCAGATAATGATCTATTCACTGAGCACCAGGTGCTGCTTGATCGAAAGAATGTTTGCAGCCAAAAAATATTGACAGTGCCGTCCAACCTGAGGTTACTTATGTATATTAGCTTTGGGGAAGGCGTCTCATTCAGAAGTACATCCCTAACTAATGGCTGGCTTTCCGGAAAGAAACTGGATTTACAGCCGTAGGGTGAGGAGGAAGATTCCCCCAGCAGCAATGAGCAGTGGGTGCCTGGTCTGACTCAGTTTGGAGTAGATTGATTGACCCAACTGGCTTGAGCAACACCCACCAGTCTTCTGCTCCAGGGTCCCTGAGGTGCACGGGTGAGACGGGGCTCTGGGGGAAAGAAACCGCTGTTCCTGTTACCATGTCCCATGCAGAAAGGCACAGGGACACTGCAAAGAATCCACAAGATAGAGTTGTAGCTGGTTAGGCTGAATGGCTTAGATCAAGCCCCTCGCAGTTGGGAAGAGTTAGCAACAACCCAGATGCCTGGTTTGTAGACCTCCTGTTCTAAGTGGAAGGTTGCAGGATACACCTCTCCCCGGGTAACATTAAATTAATGTTTTTCTGGCCTTCCACTGCAGCATAGCAATACATTTTTGCAGAAGTCACTATAATTAATGAGTATATAGATCTCTGCATCTAACGAGAATAACTTCATCTAATTTACGCACCAACAGATAGAATGCTATGTCTCTGACATAGAACACTTTGTGCCAGTCACCGAGAGCTCAGTTAATTAGATAGTTCATTGTAAACACGTGCCGCTGTTCATGAGCTCAAATGAGGCCCACTGTTTTGTCTGAACAGAGGTAGACGAGGATTCCAAGATTTATAGGTCATTTTAGCTGGGAGCTACCCGTTGACAAGAGGACAATGTCAGGAGACGCATTTTGTGATTGGGTTGTTTTCAACATGACTTTCTTTTCAAGCAAGGTGATTTAGATGCTTTCTCCATGTTCATTATAAACACTTTTTTTCCCCCAGTAGATTTTATAGCCTAACCATAAATATCTCCTCTAGGCTAATACTTGATATATGAGATTGTGGGCAAAAGGCATTCTGGGGTGGAGAATGTTTTTCATACTTACAATATTCCCTTCCAACATACTATCTAATGCTAAATAGTATTGCTAGTTATGTAAGCATAAAAGTATTGAAATAATAATATACATTAATATTACTTTCTTAAAATTATGGCCAATCAAAAGATTTACTCTCTAAGAATCTGCTATTCTTTATATAATTAACTGAATTTTACTTACACCAAGTATCTATAAGTTTGATTATTAAGAGGGGCTATAAATCAGAGAAAGTAAATTAAAGACAAAAATAAAATCTATTTCCCTGGCCGAGTAGCTCAGTTGGTTAGAATGTCGTCCAGATATACCAAGATTGCAGGTTTGATCCCCGGTCGGGACATATAAGAATCTATCAATCAATGTATAAGAACAAATCCCTGTTTCTGTTCGCCTATCTCTCACCCTTCCTATGTCTCTCTAAAATCAATAAATTAAATAAATAATGCTAACCAGGTGGTGGCACAGTGCAAGGAGCATCAGACCAGGTCGCAGAGGACCCAGGTTCGAAACCCCAAGGTCGCTGGTTTGAGCACGTCTCAAACCCACCTGGAAATGCTACACACTGTATGATTCCAGCTGTATGATGTTTGGGGAGAGGCAAAACTAGGGAGACAGTAAACAGACCAGGGGCTGGGGGGTGGGGGGTGGGGCGGGCTGAACTGTTGGAGCACAGAGAATGTTTAGGACGACAAAAATGCACTGTGCGATGCCGCAATGATGGATACATTCTTGGATGTTTGTTCCCAGCTGCAGAATGAGCAATACCAAGAGGACATCCTGGTGTAAACTGTAGACTCTGGGTGACTGTCATGTGTCACTGCAGGTTCACTGATGTAACACAGGGCTACCCCCCAGTGGGACGCGGTCATGAGAGGGGGAGGAACCCCCCCAGTGGGATGTGGTCATGAGAGGGGGAGGTACCCTCCAGGTGGGGCGCGGTCATGAGAGGGGGAGGTACCCCCTAGGTGGGGCGCGGTCATGAGAGGGGAGACCTACCCCCAGTGGGACGCGGTCATGAGAGGGGGAGGTACCCCCCAGGTGGGGCGCGGTCATGAGAGGGGAGAGGTACCCCCCAGGTGGGGTGCAGTCATGAGAGGGGAGAGGTACCCCCCAGGTGGGGCGCGGTCATGAGAGGGGAGAGGTACCCCCCAGGTGGGGCGTGGTCATGAGAGGGGGAGGTACCCCCCAGGTGGGGCGCGGTCATGAGAGGTACCCCCCAGGTGGGGCGCGGTCATGAGAGGGGAGAGGTACCCCCCAGGTAGGGCGCGGTCATGAGAGGGGGAGAGGTACCCCCCAGGTGGGGCATGGTCATGAGAGGGGAGAGGTACCCCCCAGGTGGGGCGTGGTCATGAGAGGGGAGAGGTACCCCCCAGGTGGGGCGCAGTCATGAGAGGGGGAGGTACCCCCCAGGTGGGGCACGGTCATGAGAGGGGGAGGTACCCCCCAGGTGGGGCGTGGTCATGAGAGGGGAGACCTACCCCCCAGGTGGGACGCGGTCATGAGAGGTGAGAGGTACCCCTCAGGTGGGGCGCAGTCATGAGAGGGGAGAGGTACCCCCCAGATGGGGCGCGGTCATGAGAGCTGAGGCGATGCTTGTGAGGTTTGGCGGTAGGAACTATCTGAGACTTCTCTGAGGCTTCCTCTCGATTTTACTGTGAACCTAAAGCTACTTTAAAACATTAAGTCTCAAAAAAAAATCTCTCTGTGACATTTATTTAGTAGTTTTATTCATCTTAGTTTTGCTGTGTGTGTATAGTTTGTGGGTAAACATACAAATTATACTTTATAGCCTTCCTCTTGTAGTAAGGAAACGCATAAACACAGAGAACTGCTTACGTGGCTACAGTGTGGACAGCGCTGCTCTGCCCCGTTCCGGCGGGAGCGAAGTGTTTACGGTCGCTGGGCGCCTGCAATAAAGGAACCAGACCTAACAGACGCTTTAAATCCCACTCGCCGAAGAAACAGGGACTTCTGAGGGGGATAAAAAGAGTTTCGATTCCAAGTCTGAGGTCATTTAAAATGTTTTAAAGCTCGGATTTTTTTTTATATTGTTCGATATTTCTCTTTGCTTGTAGCCAGAATCCCATTATCGTATCAGTGTGTGAATTCACTGCCGAGAAGGCCGTTTCTTCTGCATTTTCCGAGCCCAGACTGAACCGTCGGAAGTTGCAGCGGCTGCGTTTCTCAGCCTCCGGCCCGAGAGCAGCGTGACAGCCTCCTCTGAGCCCCTGTCCCGGGAGGGGGCAGGCTTCCCCGTCCACAGCACGGTGGACTCGGCAACAGGAGGGGAAGCAGCAGTAAAAGTGGAGGCAGCTGGCAGAGTAGCCCAGGACAGGCCGGAAGCCCAGGCAGGCCAGAGGCTCTGCTTCTGCATGCCTCTCCCGCTAGTTCCCAGAGCCTGTGCCACACGTGCCCCTCTTCCTCTTCAAACACGCGAGACAGCTCGTCCTTTCACCCACTTGTGCCCTCACTGTGGGCCAGGCCCTGGGCAGGAAGTGCCCCGGAGTCTACTTGCCTTCTAGTGGGTCCCCGAGACAAGCAGGGGGTGTCAGTACTACGAACCGCGGGCTTGGAGGGCACAGAGCAGAGAGCAGGACAGGGACACCCGGGGACACATGAACGCCTCTGCCCCCTTCCTGGGGAGTCAGAGGGCCTCCCGGGCTGGCGACACGGCCCCTGAGACACTTGGGGGCCTGTAAGGCACTTGGGGGCTAGAGAGGCAGAAGGAGGGGTGACGGTGGAGGAGGAAGGCAGTTCAGGGGGTCATCGTGCCCAAGGGGCCAGAGGCACCTGAGAGCACAGCTTCCAGGGCGACGGGAGGTCTTTAAGGCCGGACTGGGAGGGGTCCTGAGAGGCAGGTGAGGTGGGAGAGGCTGCCTATGGGGCTGGGCCGGGCGATAAGTCGCCAGGAACATGATGAAGTAGTTCTGCGTCATGGACCATTGCTGTTTAGAATAAGCTTTCACACGTTTAGAATAAATGCCTGTCACCTTCTAGAGCAGAGGTCCCCAAACTTTTTACACAGGGGGCCAGTTCACTGTCCCTCAGACCGTTGGAGGGCCGCCACATACAGTGCTCCTCTCACTGACCACCAATGAAAGAGGTGCCCCTTCCGGGAGTGCGGCGGGGGGCCGGATAAATGGCCTCAGGGGGCCACATGCGGCCCGCGGGCCATAGTTTGGGGACGCCTGTATCTAGAGGGTGCCTAACACATGCCGAGGACACCACTCATCTGGGGACACTGAGCCCCTGTCAGTGTTCAAGACCACGATTGTCCTCCTCCGTTCCTTGCAAGTGATGACCAGCTAACAGGTGTCCCTTTGTGTGCTCTCTGAGGGGGCTCAGCTCATGTAACTGGGGGGGAGGGTTAAGAAAGGAAATGTGCTGTTAACTACAAAATATTGTCGCACCTTGTTTTATAAGGTCTACCAGAAAGTTCTGTTCGTTTTTGGAGTAAAACAAAATACAAATTTTTCTTACCGTCAATAAACTTTATTAAGTAATATATTTCCACACCAATCCTATCTTCCGAATATGGTCCGAAATGGTTTGCTGAGCTGAATTAAGCCTTTCTGCCATCTCCGATGTTGTCAGAAAAGGATCTTGTTCCAACATGGTCTTAACAACATCGTCATCGATCAAAGATGGTCGCCCAGAACGTGGCTTATCAGAAAGGTCGAAATCACCTGTTTCAAATTTTTTAAACCATCTTCTGCATGTCCTATCAGAAACTGTACCTTCACCAAACACTTTCAATAAATTTCTACATGCTTCTGTAGCATTTCTTCCTTGTTGAAATTCGGAAAAATACAGTGGTGTAAATGAACTTTATCAGTAGCCATGGGTACACTATCGCTTCACACATAAGACAAACGTGAATCAACTTTGTTTTAGTTAATTTGCTACGTCAGTATGTATACATTAAGTGATAAAAATAGAGAGGCACACATGCGCCAAATAAACATGTGCTTACGTGTCGAAACTTGTTGTGATAGAAACGGACAGAACTTTCCGGTAGACCTGATATTTACGTGAGAATGGACGCTGAAAGCTTGGCTTAAACGTGAAGCTCGCCAACAGCGTGGATGCCCGGACACTCCTCCAAGCTCACACCTCGTGAGAGCCCGTGAGAGCTTCGTCCGTGGAGGGAAACAGAGAACAGTGTGGATGATGGGCATAGTCTCCCTCAGTCTGTCTGGCGAGGCTACAGAGCTGAAGGAGAGGCTGTGCCCACGTCCACACCAACACAAGGACACACACAACCGCCATCCTGTCGCCGCTGTGGGGGAGTTACTCGCTCAGACATTATTGGAATGCACTCCCCTGCAGGTTTTTAATTTTAAATTGTATTTTTTATTTTAGAAAGATTATGCAATTCGTATATTGTAGCTCTGAAATATCTCTAGGAGTGTCTGTACCCTGTCATTTAAAAAAAAAATATATATATATATATTATATATATATATATATATATAATATATATATATAGTAATTTTGCAGTGAAGAGCTTGAATCGTCCCACTGAGATGGATAAATATAGACTGGAAAGAATGTTATGCCAGTAAATGTCGGGTTTCCCATCCGTGAAATGTAATGCCAAATTTAGAGAAGAAAATTAAAACTGTGTTTTCAGCACCTTTTGGGTTTTAGAGTTGCGTTTTAATTTTTATTGCGTATGACGTATTGGCCTGGGGGACAGACCTGGTTTATACTTTTAAATTTGGAAACAAGCAAAAAGCAAAAAACAAAGCAAAAAAGCTTTTGAAGTATAACAATAGCTGTATCGTTAGCAAACAGAAATGCTCTCAGACCCGACGCAGTGGTGGAGTTAGACAGCCGCGCACCTGAGAGAGTGACAGCTGAGACTCTCCCGTGCTCAGCGTGGCTTTTGGCGTGGCGTGAGCACGCATGTCTGTGGGTTTGTGCATGTGTGTATATAATGCACGTATTGGTTGTTAACGAGCAGAGGGCCTAGGACAGTGATGGGCATCTTTTGAGCGTGGTGTGTCAAAATTCACCAAAAAACTAAACATAACTTGGGTGTTGTGTCACTTTGAGAAAAAAAAACATAATTTCATGATTTTTATAGTTTAAATAACAAAAATGTATAATTGTAATATATACTATATTTAATAAACCAAAAACTAATTATTTAACTTACCTGCTTAGTGACTTCTTTGTTCATCTGTCAGTCAGTTTCTTTTGTTGGTCTTGATATTATTTAACTTGTGTGAGGTGCCGTGAACTAAGATAAGTGAGGGGGAGGGGGAATTCTTTTAACTAACCTGCCTATTAGTGACTTTTTTGTTGCTGAATTTCATTGGCTAAATCTTCAATTGAAGGTTGGTATTTTGTACACTTCAAGCCCAAGCAAGCACTACTAACTTCATCTGTTTCTTTTGTTGGTTTTGATATTATTTAACACTGAGAATAAGGTCTCACAAAAGTACATAGAGGGAAAAACTGTGAGTAAAGCCATTGCTATATTTTTCAGGGTGCTAAAGGTGTCTGGTAATCAGTTCCAGGCACTCCAAATTTCCTGTTCGTAGTGGCACTCCTCTTGATTCTCCAAGTGGCACCTTTCCAGATTCTCAAGCTTTGACCTCAAGTCGACAAACACCTGAGCCCAGATGCTGTCTTGAAATTCTGCAAGTTGCATCTTATGGAAATTAAGATGGCTGCCGCTATTTCTAATGGCGGGAAACGACACCCATAGCACAGGCCCTCGCCTCTCCCAGCTGCCCCTCACTTATCTCAGTAATGATGGTCAATTAGAAATCCACGACACCCCAGCACAGTAGACTGGGTGATGGTTGCTGTGGTTATGTGGTTGCTGGTAATGGCGATCACAGGGCCCCCAGAGATGTGTTCCCCTGGCATTCTGCTGCTCCCTGCTCCGCCAGCCGGAAGTGAGGTCAGAGATCCGCTAACACCTAGCCGGAAGTCCCGGAACTAGACGCTCTGTGCCGGGGTTCTGTTGTTTTGGCCTACAGACCTCGGCTCAGAGTGTCTACACTACAGCAAATGTTTTATCCTCGGCTCTTGCACAGCCAGGTGCAGGAGCCGAGGAAGAAACGTCCTTCTCAGCATGTGGCCCCATACTTCTCTGGTATGTGGCCACGTGTCATTGAAAATGGCTACGTGTGTCAATGCTGACACGCGTGTCATGGGTTCGCCGTCATGGGCCTAGGAGAAGGTGGGCTGTCTTCCCTGAGACCTAGGCGGTGGCCACGGTGTGGACGGGCAACAGCCCCCCTTCTCGCAGAGATGTACGTGGTTTTGCTCTTTGGGGGGTTACTGCCTTCCCTTCCCCCACACACTTAGCCCACCGTCTCGAGGCTGTAGGCACACTGTGTGTATCCACACTGTGTGAAGGAGGAAAACTTAACACCAAGCGAGCGTGCTAACGGACTCATTAACTTTTGAGATTGTATTTAACTACATGTCACCTAATTTTACAGCTGCCATTGTTAAATGAGCCAAGCCTACAAGTTCCGCGATCTAACAAGTGACATAGTGTATATTCAAACTTATATAATTTTTTCCTGGCCTTAGATAACCCCGAGTGGGTCTAGGCCTCTGCCTGAGATGCAGACACACTGGTGAGGTCACGGATGAGCAGCCCTTGTTCACAGGCTTTGTGTGCCACACAGAGACCACGGAGATTGCACTTTGTCATGTTTTAGCCAGGAGAAAATTCAAAGTATAGTGTTAACACTAATACTGAAACTTCTGTATAGAGAATAAGACCGAAAACTAGCAGTTGCTTCTTAACAAAAGAAATCTGTATAATTTTATTAACCGATGACATCCTAATAAATTCAGTAATAAAAAAGAACTGTTCCTAGCCACATGGAGAAGTGTGAGGGCCAGCATCTGAGGAGAGGAATCGGGTGTCTGTATGATTCGTTAGCTCCTGGCAGACTCGGTAGGTCTGGGAGAGACGTTGAGATGGATAAGTGACCGGCTGTTGTAACTTGGATTCTCTGAGGTCATCTTTGGTGGAGATGTAAGATGCCTATTACTTGTTTTCGCATAAATAGCGACAATGGCCTCTGTTCATCTTATTTGAAAATTTGGGTGGGTAATTTTTCAACAGGTTTATTTGAGTTTAAACTCAACACACAGTGTAAATATGTATATATTTTTTTATCTAATACATTTTTAAGAATCATATGTGAATATGTCTTTTTTTTTTTTTCAATAATGGAGGCTAACTAGAACGTGTCACCACTAACAAAGAGTGACAGTTGAAGAATTTTGGCTTTTCAGATGCTTGGCCTATTGCCACACCGGTCATCTGAATGCCCCTCTCTGCTGGGCACATTGGTGCCCAAAACACCCTTCCTTGCCTCAGGCTGGCTTTGCCCTGGGGGCTCTGGTGGGAGGTGCGAAGAGGGAAGGTCGAAACCTGGATGTCCCCTCCCCCTTTCTCTTCGGAAGGTGTCTCCAGCAATGGCTGTGAACCAGCCATCCCCCCGGGCCTCACGAGGCCACCTCCTCCCCCGTCTTCAACCCCAGAGATGGGCGCCCTTCATGCTGCTATCTTATCTCGTGGTGGCTTCCTGTCCCTGCCCATTTCTCCTCGGGGCCCACCGCCATTGCAGCTGGGCCCTGGAATCCTCCCCTCAGCGCAGCCAGCTGGTGGGGGCCCTGGAATCCTCCCCTCAGCGCAGCCAGCTGGTGGGGGCCCTGCCTCCCTAACTGACCCCGACTCATGTGCACACGGCCGGGCACTTCTCAGTACAAACCACAGATCCTCTGCAGCCGCCTAGTGAAAGTCACGTGTCCCTTTTACTTTACCCAGAGAAAGGTCTGTGTCCTCTGGGCTTATTACTAAGGAGGGTTTGGAGACCAACATGGCGTTTAAGTGTTCACGAAGATACACACGCTCTCTTATGTGGAAAACATAAAGTTGTTGAGCAATATCGACAAAAATTATTAACTTCAGCGAGTTTGATATGACCTGTTAAGAGGCTCAGGAGTGAAGAAGGCAGGTCTCGTCGCTGTTTTCTCAGGCTTGTGACCCAGACTGCCCCGGGGACAAGCGGGCCTCCCAGGTGGCAGTTCTCAGCTCTCTGTGCAGTGACCGGAACACACCCGTCTGTCTGTGCCTGGGGTTGACGACTTAGCTTCTGATCCAATAAGTTTTTATACAGTTGGATTTTTCATATTTATCTAATTGTTATATTTTGCTGGTTCGTGTTTTTGTTTCCATCCTCGTCAGTCTTCTCTCCTTTGCCCGTGAGAGGCGCTGGCCGTGAGCCATGCCTCAGAGGGCAGAGTGCGGTGACGGGGTGGGGGGGGGGGGTGGCTGCCAGGAGCGCCACCAACAGTGGAGCTGAAATGTTCCCAGCTCCTTCCCCTCGGTGCCCCTTTGAGTTCCGAGGCTCTGCTGCAGTCAGCGGGTCAGCGTCCGCGCTGGGCCCTGAGAGGGCAGGTGAGCTGTGACAAAGCCCGGGAACGCAGTGGGAGCAGCGGGACAGGACCACAGACCACAGCCTGGTCCCCAGGAGCAGTGAAAGCGGGAGGACACTTCTGTGAACGGACAGAGCACACAGCTCGGCTGCATTTCAGGTGTCCTGTTTACCACTGCTGAGGTGGAGAGCACTTCCATGGCATCCATCAGGGTCACATTATAAAGCCAACGTATGTTTAAGGTCTGAGTCTAGGATTTCTTTTCTCATTTAGTGAAATAGTCGACACTATTTAAAAAATAAAACTGGCCAATTACTGGTCATAGATTGTAGCTTCATCACTAATTATGGCTTCATTACTAATTATAACTTCCCAGGATTGAGTGTCTGACCCCAAAGAAACAAGACAGCCGGTGGGAACTACAGCTCCTGGCTAGGAAATCATCTAATTTCGTGGGACCTGCTCTGTTTTGTGTTGTGTTTTGTTTTGTTTGTAGTTGGTTGATATGTGAGGTGCCCTTTCTAAGAGGCAGGGTGGCCCCTTGGAGACTGGATTTGCCCACACGTAAGGATCCCGCATTGCCTTCACGCGTGTCTGCATGTGTCCTTCCTAATGAACGAGGTGCTTCCCCTGCTGCTTCCACGGGGGTGGCGTCCATAGTGACATGGAAGTAACTTTGCTGGTCCAACCCGACAACCCACTGGAACTAGAACAGTGTCTTCTGGAGCAGGCTGGCCCTGGGACCTTCAGTGTTTCTGGGACGCTTGCCGGAATCAGAAGATGCCATGTCCTGGTGGCCAGATCTCACAGTGATGTGTTTCTCTGTGGACAAGAGCAAGATTTTGCTGTTGTTATTGTTGCATTGGCTTCCTTGATATATATATATTTTTGTGACAGAGAGAGAGACAGAGAGAGGGACAGCTAAGGACAGACAGACAGGAAGGGAGAGAGATGAGAAGCATCAATTCTTTGTTGCAGCACCTTAGTTGTTCAGTGATTGCTTTCTCATATGTGCCTTGACCGGGGAGCTACAGCAGATCAAGTGACCAACCTTGCTCAAGCCAGCGACCCTGGGCTCAAGCTGGTGAGCCTTGCTCAAACTAGATGAGCCCATGCCCAAACCAGCGACCTTGGGGTTTAGAACCAGGGTCCTCTGCGTCCCAGTCCAACACTCTATCCACTGCACCTCCACCTGGTCAGGCAATTTCCTTGATATTCTGGTCCGTCAAGAGAAACAAAATCCAGACAGGCAGAATTCATAGCTACTCCAGAAGACTCACGCAGCTGTCCATAACATGACAACCCTGTGTAAGGGAGCTGAGACACCCGGTGTAGAGTTTTTGTAAAAGGTCCTTCCTTCTTTCTGGTTTCACTTTATAGGTTATGTGGTCTGAATGCAGACTGGAAATATCAGAGAGACTTTGAAAAGCCTAATCTGCTGATTCTATAGCACAGGAAGTGCTACGAAGTAGTCTGCCACAAAAGGTGTGAGTCCTTCTGGGACACAGCTTTCCAGGGGTCTGTCCTGTGTCCGCACATCTTGTGAGGTCACCTGGAAACTCTTCTGTTCTGGACAATCCTTCCAGCACAATCACGATGCCTGTAATTCTCTCTGCCTCTGTCTCATGTCCTCGGCCAGTGTCCATGGGACGGTGCTAGCAGGTGACATCTCAGACCCTTCCGCAGGTCTTGCCCTTGAATCAAGAACTACAGAAGACCCCCTTTCATAAGATTGCTGAATTCTGTAGCCTGACCTGTGGTGGCGCAGTGGATAAAGCGTCGACCTGGAAATGCTGAGGTCGCCGGTTCGAAACCCTGGGCTTGCCTGGTCAAGGCACATATGGGAGTTGATGCTTCCAGCTCCTCCCCCTTCTCTCTCTCTCTGTCTCTCCTCTCTAAAAAAAAAAAAAAAAAAAAAAAAAAAAGATTGCTGAATTCACTGAGGACACATACATATTCAACATACTGGGCGAGAAATTTCTATTTTAATGGTATCACATCATATGAATCACTGGAATTTTCCACATATCTGTCACTTCTTACACCAGAACTCAGAACCGCTCTCCCAGCCACCCCTCCCCCCACACAGGACCCGGCTTTTGTCTGGCTGGATTCTGGTCGGTGGCCAAGCACTCTGTGATTTGTTAGCTGAATGTCCACCAGTAGCTTTCTGCAAGCTAAGAAAAAATATAAAGACTATCTATCTCGTTATCCGTACATGAAATACCTTCTCCGTGGTCCAGCCAGCTCAGCTGTTCTGGGGAATTACTTTGTGTTGTGAGCGAGGGTTTCTTTTTTTCCACGTCGGCAAAAAGCAGCCGCGGCCAGCTCCGGGTTCACGAGGGTCAGTCCTGTCCTCCGGGCTGCTTCTCTTGGTGGCCAGGCATTGCTTTCACTCTCTCGCTCAGTACCCTTGAAGGATTTGTAGCATTTTAAAAGATTGAGTGTAAAGGGTAGCATTCCATGTTAAAAAAAGGGGGGGGGAAACCCCAGTAATATTTGCCGCTGTCCCGGGAAAGGCCCCGGGCTCGCGGACAGGACTCCACACACGCACCCCTGAACGGCCTCCCAGATGCACGGCACGCCTGTCCATCACAGTGAGGCTGTCGGCACACACCCTCGTCCGTGGGGCCCGGACGGCGAGCAGAGGGTCAGCAACTATGCCGCTGACCCCGAGTCGGGTAGGTCAGGCTCACTAGCAGTTTTCATCACCTGGGATTGGTAAGAGCAGTTAAGAGCAGCCGAGCGCCAGGCTCGGGGACACTTCTCCGTAAAATGGCAGTCTGCGGGTTCCGGAGAGCACCACACTTTCCCTGAGACTGGCGTTCCTCTCAGACACGGCAAGCGCGGTCAGGAAGGGCTGTCGTCTCCCGAGAGAGTATACAGTCACCCCCTCTTCCACTAGAACAGGTGTGGCCGGTGATTCTCAAAGGTTCTGCACCTCAGAGCTGACACACTGGAAGCACCTGGCCTGGCGGCCGGCCATGTCCGGGTTAGCGCCCGCCCAGGTGTTTCTGATGCCCCCCACAGGCTGGGGCCCGCAGGTGCGGCTCACCGGACCTCCCGGGAGAGGGCGCTCCCCCCGCAGGCTGGGGCCCGCAGGTGCGGCTCACCGGACCTCCCGGGAGAGGGCGCTCCCCCCCCCGCAGGCTGGGGCCCGCAGGTGCGGCTCACCGGACCTCGGGGCGGGGAGAGGGCGCTCCCCCCGCAGGCTGGGGCCCGCAGGTGCGGCTCTCCGGACCTCGGGGCGGGGAGAGGGCGCTCCCCCCGCAGGCTGGGGCCCGCAGGTGCGGCTCTCCGGACCTCCCGGGAGAGGGCGCTCCCCCCGCAGGCTGGGGCCCGCAGGTGCGGCTCTCCGGACCTCCCGGGAGAGGGCGCTCCCCCCGCAGGCTGGGGCCCGCAGGTGCGGCTCTCCGGACCTCCCGGGAGAGGGCGCTCCCCCCGCAGGCTGGGGCCCGCAGGTGCGGCTCACCGGACCTCCCGGGAGAGGGCGCTCCCCCCGCAGGCTGGGGCCCGCAGGTGCGGCTCACCGGACCTCGGGGCGGGGAGAGGGCGCTCCCCCTGCAGGCTGGGGCCCGCAGGTGCGGCTCACCGGACCTCCCGGGAGACGGGAGAGGGTGCTCCCCCCGCAGGCTGGGGCCCGCAGGTGCGGCTCCCCGGACCTCCCGGGAGAGGGCGCTCCCCCCGCAGGCTGGGGCCCGCAGGTGCGGCTCACCGGACCTCGGGGCGGGGAGAGGGCGCTCTGTTCGACTAGGGGTGAGGAAAGAACCAACGGAGAGGCGTGCTGTCAGGTGTATACAGAGACACTGGGGCATTTATAAATAAACCTGTCGATTTTCCGTGTAGGAAGTGTCTCTGGTGCCAGGTGCCGTTAGGACACAGGAGGACCGAGACGCCCGCCGATACCGCAGGGTCTTGTAGGGCAGAGTCCGCAGCCCCCAGGCAGAACCACCAGCCACGCGTGTAATGTGACACCGGTTGGTGCACCCCGCCCGGGCTCTCTCCCAGGTGTGCCCATGGCTGCCCGTGTGCTGCGGGGCAGAGCCGAGACCGGCCACGGAGGACATGTGGCCCCCAGAGCTGAAAACAGTGACTATCTGGAGCCTTCAGAAAAGGAGGCTGATGCCAGGTCAAGTGTTCAAAGGGCAAGCCCTGTCCTTATTCCGAGGAGCTCTGCACCAGCGGGGGTGGGCAGGTGTGGGGTGGGAGCGGCCTCCCGGCCTCCCGGCCCCCAGCGATCTGTCCGTGCAGAGTCGTCAGCAGCACAGAAGGTTTAGCTTCGTGGGCGTTGCTATCGTGGACGGACGACATGAAGACCAACAGGAAGCAGAGGAATCCCTGGCCAACACCTGGGCGAGTGGAGGGGAGACGGGGAATGAACAAACACACTCAGAGCAGAAGGAGGAAGTGAAGAAACGTAACAAGGAAAGGGTGGAGAAGAGAGAAAATAATATAAATAATATCAATCAAAAGGACGTGACTCCTGTGAAAGCTAAAATAAAGGAGCATGCGCAGAACAGGACGTGGGGGCCCCGCTGCCCGGTGTGGGGGGCCGGGTCGCCCCGGGGACGTTCGGGATGCCGGGGCCGCGGACAGCCGTGCGGGGCTTGGCGTGAGGCTGGGAGGGTCCGGCTTGCTTCTCTGTGAGTCGGCGTGAACCTGCACGCTTACTGAGAGCAGGGTCCCTGGGTTCCTTCCTCTGCCCTGCATTCTTGCTGCTAACCGGCCAGTGGTGTAGAGACGCTATAATTTTTTTTAAATCATTGGGTGTCTCTTTGAAAGCCTAGGTTCCACTCTGGCTTCACCTGTGATTGTTGGGGCGATCCTCTCTGGGCTCGGGGTCCCCCTTTCCTTGCTTGTGAGGTACTGTGTATTCCAGCTGTCCTCCTGCGTCTACCCTGAGTCATTCTACTAGACACCTTTGTCATCGAGAGGCTCTGCTACCCCAGGGACACAGAGAGTCCTCAGCCCCGTGGCTGAAAGAGCAGAAGAAAGGCTAGCCGACCCTGGGACCCCTCCTTAAAGGGGGTTCTTGACGACTGGACTTTCCCCTTAAAAGATTGGACGCAGGTTAATTTCTAACTCATGCCTAGTAATAGACCTCCAAGGAGACTGTCTACCATGGAAATGTTTGGGGGCGGGGGGTGGCCAGCCATGTTCCATGTCTTTGATCGCATTTCTCATTCTTGCAGGAATTTTTCTTTAAATGTGGAGCACACCCGACCTCGGACAAAGAAACCTCAGTCGCTCTGAACCTGATCACAACGAATAGCCGAAATATCACCTGTATCACGTGTGCCGACATCAGGTAAGGGTCTGAACGTGGTCACGCTCGACACTGCGCTTTCCTAATGGCACGGACCTTCCCCGTGGCCTCTCCTTCCCGGGGAAACCCGGCTTTCCTTGGACCCGTCTGCTGATCGCGGTGTATTTGAATGAGGAAAGACTTTAAAACGCCGAATCCTCAGTTCGCTCCCTGGTCAAATGGGATCCTAGGACATAAGTGAAATGAAACATATATATATATATATGTACCCACACATATACATACATGTGTATATGTATATCTATGTATATAGATAGATATATAGATAGACAGATACGTATCTATACGTATCTCAAAACACTAATATCAGTTGATATTAAAACATAAACATGTATATTGATATCAGTGAGTTCTAAAATAAAACATGATGCTAATGTTAGGAATGAAATACTAATGAGCACCATTTATTCTCGGAATATGTGGCCCATAACATTTTATTTTTAAAAATGCCCTTTCCACACATTTCAGTCCTACCGCACATCTCTCTGCGTTTCTGTCGGCCCGTCACATACGCGCTCACACCCCCAGATAAAAGCTTCTAGCTGGTTTCGGACCTATGTATTTCTAATCTCGGTGAATACAGAGAAAAAAAGAAAATTGGAGATGGTCTGTTATTTAAAAGAAAAAGGGGGGGGGGATGACTATATTTGAATTCCAAATCAGGAGGCAAGGACAGAGTGGAAGGGACTGAGTCCTTTTAATCTTCAGAGTCGATGGTTGAGAGTCGAATTTCTTACTCGACGCTCTTTCAATAACAGAGAAAAGACATTTGCCCTATTACATGCTCCCTGGGGTTGGCTGGAAGGGTATTGCCATACTGGGGTCTTAGCCCCGACGTTCAGAGAGAACTTGAACGCAATGTCAAAACGAATTAATGAGTGAAGCAAATAGTCTTGTTGTTGTTCCAGACGGTTAAGCAGTGACTGCTGTCTGCCTTAGACATGTACGTGTTGTGTCTCTTGTCTGCTGGGCCGTACTAGCTGGCCTTGGAAAGCGGCTTCGCACTCTGATTTTGTGGTCCGTGGCTATTCATACTCCTAACGTAGTACTTCCATTCTTTAACAGCTTTAAATAAAAATGTTGACTAGGAGAAGCCTAAAAACCTTAAAGTCTGTTGAGCAAACTTGTTGCCAAAAAGGATAAAAATGGGACATTTTCTGTTCACTGCACGCTCCGTTCTTACTGAGGCGGGGACAGCATGCCCCTGCCGGAGAGGTGGCCCTGTGGCCTCCCTGGGGGCAGGGGAGGCTGGCATGTACGTGGCCGGTGGCCTCAGCACACTGGCCACTGGTTCTTCCGTGACTCAGGCAAGATAATCGGGAAGTGCTTCTACTACTAGGCCTGGCGGCTCAGAAAGCACGACATAATGAAGTCATGTTTCACTTTTCTCAGAGGAGAAATTCAGAGTACTTTCCTCTACATCAGAATGTGGCCCCCAGCCCGTGTTTAAACACCTTCCATTAAAGTTGATAAAGACGACAGTAAAATACCTTGCGGTTGACTGTATTTATTATGATCACATCATCTCACCATGAGCATCACCCCCAGGCTTCCTGTTGCTAAGTTGTCACCTTTGTATTAATAACTCACACAACCTTTTGAAAGAAATGAGCTGCCTTCCAGATACACAGGGAGATAATTGCTGGAAAGATAATATTGTCTGTTGCAATACAATCTTTTTTTGCATTTTTACTTTGGAGGGGTTTTATACATAGGAGCGACTATATTCAGTTAGATTGGAGTGTGTGTGTATAACTGACCATCTGATGGAGTAAGGTTTCTTCTCGGACAGGGCAGCAGGGAGACGCTCTGTACACAGATGGACAGAAGGGTGCTTCGCTCACGGCTGTGGCTTCACTCAGAGGGACGTTGTAAGAGCCAGACATCATGAGCGCATCCCAGTACATTGTGCTTTGCTGAATGTTGTGGGGTTTCTTTTTCCACCAGCGAGTGCTTCATTTTTTTTAAATTTAGAAATAATTTTCTCACAATAAAAATGTGTTAAGTGTTAGGAAACTTACCCTTATGCTTAGTAAGAATTTAGTTTCCTTCCCATATCTTGAGTGTGCCTGAATATTTGCATGTATGTATGAGTTGCGTGTTTCAGTGTATATGTATGTGCAATATGTATATATATAGTTTTGTATTTGGCTTTTCCATTGAACATGGCATCATAAGTTTTCCCTGTCATGCAATACTTTATGAAAACAATTATTTTTTTATTTTTTTAATACGTACCTAAGATTCTATCACATGAAACTACTCTATTTAATCATTTTCCTATTGCTAGTGATTTGGACTGTTTCTCTTGTTTAAAAAAAAAAAGGTATATATTAAATGAAGACTGAAGCCCCTGACCTTTTATGGAGCTCACTGACCGCGGGCCTCAACTGCAAGCACGCAGTCAGGGGAACTGGAATGGAAGGAAGCCCAGTGGCAGCGGGCGTGGCTGAGGGCGTGGCCGAGGGCGTGGCCGAGGCTCCTGGGGCGTGTCACCGAACATGTCTCCAGAGTGCTGCACCATTTTAGAATTTGGCTGTGCGTGTTGGGGCAGCAGGGATGGGCTGTCCGGCATCTCTCCCCACGTGGTGTTCATGTTGTTAGTCTCTGCCCATTTGCTAAAGCAAGTTACTTCAGTTGTTAATATATTTTTTTTAATACTTAGACAAGTTCTGGCGTTTCTCACGTATTTGCATTTTCTCTTGCGAGAGAGGAACGCCAAGCTTGTGCAGTAAGGGAGCTTTAGGAATAGTCTAGGAGACAGATTTTTGGGGAATTCTTTTGCATTTTCTGCGTATATGATCATGTCATCGTCTGAGAACAAGGAGAGTTTCAGGTCTTTCTCCCCGTCTTACACCTTGGTTTCCTTTCCTGCCTGATTTCCTCTGCAAGGACTTGCAGTCGGTGTTGGGAAGCATGCTGAGAGGGACACTCTTGCCTGGTGCCTCGTCTGGGGGGGAGCTCAGAGGTCCTCACCATTACGTGTAATGGAGGCTCCAGATTCTTGGGAGATAGTTTAATAACTGCTTTATCATGAATGGGTGTTGGATTTTATCAAATATTTTCTTGCATCCATTGATATTATCCTGTGATTTTTCTCGTTTAGTCTGCTGATGTACTGGGTCATATTAATTCTCTTTTGACTGTTGAATTAGGCTTGCATACCTGGCATAAATCCCATTTGACCATGGGGTGTGGTATTTTTTGGATTTTATTTGCTAATATTTTATTGAGGACACTCAATCTGTGTTCATGAGAGGTGTCGGTCTGCAGTTTTCTTGTGTAGTCTTTGTGTAGTTTTGATATTAGGGTAATATTGGCCTCATGGAATGAATTAGGACATAGTCATTCTGCCTACGGCTCCTGACAAATTTCAGAGAATGGGGAGGAAGGCAAGAACTTTATTTACTTGTCTGCTTTACAAACAAATACTTTTACATAATAAGAGATTGATAGCCAATTCATCTACTGTCTCAGTAGTAATTCTTAACCGGTATGAGTATGATAACTTATATTCAAGGATCTCCGAAGCCACTCGGCCTACTGTTTGACCTCAGGAAAGTAACAGTCTCTCAGGCCTCCGTGCTCCTGATAAAATGCGACAGCTGCAATAGGAAATCTGCCTGGCTCTGGCCGGCTCTGAAGGCGGCTGCCGTGCTGGTCACAGCTTATAAATCGGTCGAATCGTTTGAGAAAACACTTGTTTGCGGGTCCCGTCTGCTGACAGAGGCAGAAATACAATATGAGGTTTTCAGTGCCCCCGCCTTCCAGATCACGCAGAGAGGGTTGCGAATGTGTAGAAAAATAGACAAGGTGGTTGGGCTGTGCGTTTCCAAGCGTCAGGCCTAACGTCTCACTCAGGCACGCGATCGGCATGCTTTGAGCTTACATTGTGTGTAAAATACTGTCCTTTCTCTGAAAGAAACAAGGGAACTCCCTCCTTGAGCGCCCAGCCATCCCGAGGGGGCAGGTGAGGACCTCGCCCGCCGTCCAGCCCGCGGGCTCCTCTGCTTATCCGCGGTCCTTGGCGATCTCCGCCCGCCCCAGGCTACCACCTGATAGTCTCCAAGTAACAGCTTGAGCAAAGCGCCAAGACTTGAGCCAAGAGCAGGAAGTCCAGCGCTGGAAGCTGGAATGGCCGTATTGCTAAGTACTCCCCACAGAACACCGTCGAAAGGGTGCAGGGCGTTCCTGGAGGCCTCGGTTTGACTCAGGAGTAACATATTCAGCGTTGTAACAATGGCACGGCGAAGCCAAAGTGAAATCACCTGCGTTGTTTACCCGACCAGCCTGTGTACCCCGGGCTCAACCTCATATTAGGTCCCCCTCCCCAGGGGAAAACCGCATCCACTTTACAATATTGCTCCTCTTACAACTCAAACATGCAAAATGTGAGAATACACAAAACAGACAAATCATGCCCGTGAGCTCCTTGGGCGGAAAGAAAACACTCGCCCCCCCCTCCCCCGGCCTCGAAGGCCGCCGTGTGCTCCCCGCCCTGGTCCCCACCATTCGTCCTCAGCCTCAGTTTACAAAGCTGAAGACAAGCTCAAAAAGAAAAAGAGATGTTTGCACAGCCAGAACTTAACCTTCCAGAAACATGTTTTAAAATCCAGTTCCCAGTAGTCCATTAAATCTGAGAAGCGGCGCTACCTTGTAATTTTCCGAAACGCTTCCAATAAAGACGTATGGTTTTGATGTCGCTGTTGTTTGATATAAATGGTTTTTATAATAGTCTTGCTCTCCAATTTGTTCTGAAATTCATTGAGCTTATTGAAGCAATGCGGCCTTGGCTTGCGGACTTAAATGATTTACTTGGGCTTGGCCATTAGCAAAGTGCATTTGTGCTGGTTCCTGGCCTTCCTGGGGGAGAGGTTTCACCCTCCCTTGACGGAGCTTTGGAGAGCGTCATCACTCCTCCGCCAGGGGAGAGGGGGACTGGGCACCCGGTCCCCTCCCCGCAAATGCATTCCTCATCGGAGGCTGCTCTTGGCGATGCACATTTAGATTGTGGCTATATTTGACATTTCATTCATGATTAAGAATTAACGTGCAAGTGGTTTTTCGTCTAATACAGTATTTGAGATGTTGCTTAACCCTTTTGAGTAGTGAGCTTTTTAACCCTTTGCGTGAGGAACGTACATGAATGTTCACACTACTCAAAGGGTTAATGGCTGTCTTCTACCAACTCAACCCTTTCCGGACATTTTAGCATCAGACGGGCACTGGTGGTCTATTTCCGAGTCCCCAGGCCCTGAGAGCACCAGCGGAACCCCCAGGTATACTGACACAGAACCCAACTGAAACCCTTCACATGGATTCAGTGATTTCTGTAATGGAAACACTGCTGTCATTTCTGAAATGTAACACTACAGACTGTCTTTGCACATACAGATCTGTGTACCCTCCTGTTAGACTCAGTAGCATGTACACCCCAGGTAATGTAACACTGCAGGAACGGAAGGTTCTTTCTGATACATGTGCGAGGACATGGGAGTGTCCGATTTGCACAGCATTATAGAGGAAGGAGGCTCGGAACAGTGAATTTATATTACAGTGAACAGGAGCATGTTGTCTGGAAGAATGGACTGTCTTATAACCTTTTAAAAATCAAGGAGGAGACTGCAAAGACGGGTCTTTGAGCCTGAAGGAGGCCACCTCAGCCTGTGCCCTGACCCAGTGGCAGTCAGTGCTCTCTGCTAATGCTGTGGGTGAGTCTTGCCAGAAAAGTGTGGCCCACCTCCATGTGACCCTGTCTTCAGGGGCAGATGCTACAATCCCTTTAGAAAGGAGGCTCCTCCCTGTCCGTAAAGGTCATTACATTGCCTCCTTTGAAATTCAGAGGTGGTACTTAAGGACCTAGAATTCTTTACTTATATCTGTTTCAAATTATATGAACATCAGCGTTATAGATTAATCAATCGAGGCCAAGACATTTAAAAAGTTATATCTGCTCATCCCACAAGGGACTGACTGAGCCAGCCTGCACACCAGGGCCGGTGGGTGGGGTTCACGTTGTTTTCCTGCCATCCTAGATGGCCCGTCTTCTCCCTGCAGGAAAAGGCAAGACCTTTAGGCGGGGTGGAAGGTGGGCGTGTCTGTGAGAAGGGAAATACAAGCAGTGAAGTGAAATCCAAAGACGCTTTAAAACCAATGAGAGCTGGCCCTGGCCGGTTGGCTCAGTGGTAGAGCGTCGGCCTGGCGTGCAGAAGTCCCAGGTTTGATTCCCGGCCAGGGCACACAGGAGAAGCACCCATCTGCTTCTCCCCCCTTCCTCTCCTTCCTCTCTGTCTCTCTCTTCCACTCCCGCAGCCAAGGCTCCATTGGAGCAAAGTTGGCCCGGGCACTGAGGATGGCTCCGTGGCCTCTGCCTCAGGCGCTAGAATGGCTCTGGATGCAACAGAGCGACGCCCCAGATGGGCAGAGCATCGCCCCCTAGTGGGCATGCCGGGTGGATCCCGGTTGGGCACATGCAGGAGTCTGTCTGACTGCCTCTCCGTTTCCAACTTCAGAAAAATACAAAAAAACAACAAACAAACAAACAAAACAAAACAAAACAAAAAACAATGAGAGCTAAAAATAGCAGAGCTTCCTACACGCCCCTGAGCTCCACACATCAGCGGCTACTGGAAGGCCAAGGCCCGCTTGACTGATGTGCAGGCATGACCAAAAGCCCAATGTCCCGCCCAAGTCTTTGCGTCAAAGGGATTTAAATAAATGCTTACCAACTTGAGTTAAAGTAAATCAACTTCACACAGTGCAACAAACAGAAAGCAAGTTCCTTTTGGATGGAACACTGTCCTTTCAAAATCTCCCGAATTTAACGGAACCTTCCATAACTGAATCACACGAAGTAAATGTATCAGAAATCCACCGTGAGGGTGAAGGTGACATTAGGAATAGGGAGGAAAGTCACATTTTTAAGTCAGACTCGCAGGATACAGATTATCCCGCCGTGCTGTTCCGGGTCAGTGACTTAGGCAAAGAAAAGAAGTATTTTTATCAACACGGACACTTTGAAACGTGAGCTGGCTCAGTCCTGATGTCAGTGGCTGACCTTGGTTCCGCTGCAGCGAGCCCCGTGGATTTCAGATCTGAGCAGCTGCGTCAGCACGGCTTCCAGGAGACGGTTCCAGATGCTCGCGCCTGAGATTCCGACGCCCCCCCCCCCTCACTGTGGGCTCACGGCAGCCCCCATCGGCACCAGGAGGACGATATCGCAAACCCACCTGGACCAGTTCCTTATCTGCTAAGGTCGACCTTGCAGGTGTAACCGTCTGGATTTTGAACAGTTCATTTTCTGGTGGTGGGTGTTGGCTATCTTTCCAAAGCAGCTAAGTGACCCTTGCTAGGACTTGGGGTGAACCCTTATTTTTTTATGGTTTATTTCCAATGGAAATAAATGCCCAAAAAGTCCATATGATTTTTTTTTTATTTATTCATGAAGTCATTAGATTATGTTACTTAGAAAAATATTGTGACTTGTAAATTTATTAATCAAAACTTAGTCTTTGTAATTAGTGATTATCAACTCAGTGAGGGGATGAAGTTATTTTCATCGCAAATAATATTTGCATTGATTCAAATCCTCCAAAATTTTAAACTGTGACATTTTTTTAGTGGTAAGCAATGAAATGATCTGCCTTGCCCTCTGAAAACATCACATATAAACATGGAATAATTTAGATGTATTTAAGCAGGACACACACCAATTTGTCCATTCACTATTCTTTAGTATTTTTTATTTTTTACTTTGGTTTTTCAATTTTTTAAAATTTTACTTAATTTATTTGGATGACTTTGGTTAATAAAATTATACAAGTTTCAAGTGTACAGTTCTACGATACATCATCTTTATATTGCATTGTGTGTTCACCACACACACACACACACACACACACACACCCAGTCAAGTCTCTGTCCATACACTATTTTTCACCCCCATCCAGCTGGATGCTGACGTCTCCTGTTCTGTGGACACACCTCCTCCTTGCACATTGCTCTGCAAAGGGCCGGACCTTGGCCTTTGACCCCTGACCCCAAGGCCAAACTCTGACACCTGGCGCTGCCATTGCCGGTCTCCACTTCTGGTTTCCTCTCCTGAGCTACTTTGTTCAAATTGTATTTCCGTATTATTTTTATATTTAAGGAAATGAAGTCGCCCGCCCTCTTCTTTACATCAGTTAATCTAATCAAGTTCGCCTTCGCTTTTACAAGGATTGATTTCAATTTCTTCTTGATAACCTTTTCCTATGATTTATATTTACTTAAAGCTTCAGAAGCAGAAGATTTGAAGAATTCCATTAATTGAAGATTTTCGTAAAAGATTACTACCTGATTTTTTTGGAACAAAATGCAAACTAATTTAGAAGATAGTCATAAAATAGTGAATACTCTTGTACTGTAGAGGAGTAAAAAAAAAAATGTTCTCTTTTCCTTCCTAGGTTCTCTAGCTGAGGTCCTGACAATAGATAAACAGAAACAAGCGCAGCCCACATAAATGTGGGAGTCCCCAGAGACGGGTAACTCAAAGAGCTGGCTATAGCTTGGGCTTATGTAGCCTCTTAAGCAAAGAACAGCAACTCTGTAGCGAAGTGACAAGACAAAGGGAAGAGACTGAGCTCCTGGGAGGGCCCCCCGTGGGAAGGTGAAGCTGCGAGGGCCTGAGGGGAGACAGGGCCGGTCAGACTCCTCTGGTGTTCTCACAGCTGGTGAGAGTCTAGACTTGTCTCCGGTGATGCACCTCTGTTCCTCCCGGCTGAAAGGGGAAGGGGACACCCCCCTTTACAAATGTATGCCCAGAGCAGAGCTCTCCTGTGTCTGCTTTCTCTCGGCTGGCTCCAGCTCGGAGGAGCCCTTACGCCAGAACAGCACGTCTGGGTGTGGCACAGTCTGTCACCCCTCGGGAGGCACCAGAGTCGATTTACAAAGTAGCTTTTTGGGGCTGAAACTTTCCTAAAAGTGCCATTGATGATGGAAGCAAAGACAGACAGTACGTGCTGGCACCCAGAAGCACTGTTGTACCCCACAGTAGATTTGTCACAACCACTCTGTTGTAGGTGACTCTGTCTTTGCAAAAATATTTGTAAATTTTGACAACTCTCGCTCCCGCTTTGATTGGTGAGACATCACAGCTTGTTTGAACACGATTGTGAGTTGTGTGCGTGCCACCATTCCTGCCAAGAGTGTTTCACAGGTTCCCAAGCTTAGTAAGGATGTGGATTTTAACCTGTGTTTCACTGGTCTATAGTATATTCAGATTGTCACTTAAAAAAGATAATATATTCAGTGTGGAACTTTAAATTTTCAATAGAATCCACAATGTCAGATAGTTCACCATCAAGACAATAAACTTCCAAAAGTGTTCCTCTGACTTAATGACTTAAATGAAAAGAAGGACTGAACAGTTATGGGAATTAGCAGATCTTCTCCTTGTACCCTACAGTGGCACTGAGAGACTGCCTTTCAATTTAACTTCTGAACGAAGTTCTGCTAAGCATGCTAATATTAACAGCTCTCACTGAACTTGTGCATGCCCAGAAAACTTGGAAGCCAAACTGAGTAACTTAATTTAGAACAGCCATTTGATCTAAATGAAAAACCACACTTCACTGAGTAATATGTAAATGTTCCTTCTGAGCTACATGAGCTAACTCGCATTTTTTGAGCATGGCATTTTAAAAATAACGACAGACTCGGTAGTAGAGGCTGGTGGCTCTTCAGAAGGTTTGGGTGCCTGGGTGGTGAGTTTTAAAAAAGCCCCTCAGGTGGGTGGAAAACGCTGAACAACACCTGTGCAACTTATGTGCGCAGTCATTCTGTCGAGAAGTGGAAACTCTATACAATAACATTGTGGTTTCTGATAACAAATCCTGTTTGATGTTTGCCACCATCAGAGCTCTTAAGACCCTTGGAAAATCCTCAAATAAGAGAGCAGCAAAGGTAGCACTTTGAGACCTGTCCTAAGGAGGGCGCTGGTGGGCAGGGAACTGGCCACGGGGGTCGGGCTGAATGTCCAGTCCAGTCTTCTTGGGGGGAAGTAGAGGTGCTGGAAATCCAATACAATCACCAGCGGTTTAACCAAGCATGTCTGTGTAATGAAGCCTCCATAAATACCCAGCAGGAAGGGACTCGGAGAGCGTCCGGGTCGCGGAAGATACGGAGATGTGGAGATAGTGGCGTGCTCACAGAGCAAGAAGTCGCCTCGCCCTTTCTCCCATCTTGTCCTGTGTGTCTCTCGCATCTGGCTCTTCCTGAGTTGCGAGCCTTTCCCAATAAACCGGTGGCTGGTACATATGTGGCATGATTCTCTGAGATCTGTGAGATGCTCTAGCAAATTAATGAACCCGGGGGGAGGGGTCTTCAGAGCTTCCAGTCGGTAGCAGGTGGGCCAGAATCCCAGGTGACAACCTGGATTTAAGTCTGGCCTCTGAAGGGAGTCGGTAAGGGATCTCTGTAGGACTGAACTCTTAACCTGTGGAATCTGATGCTATGTATTGGTAGCTAGAGTCAGAACTGAGATGGATTGAGGACACCCGGCTGGTGTCTGAGAATTGCTTGGTGGTGTGGAAGAAGCCCCCATACACTGGCATTGGTATTAGAATCTTACGTACTTAATATCTACTTCCTCGCCTAGCTTGTTAAGGTCGGAAGAGTTTATTCCAATACAAATGTTACCAACAATCACAATACATTGGCATAGCATCATAATGAATTAATGAGAAAAAGCTTTGTAGCAAAAACACTTTGGACCACTTCTATGTGCTCTCTATACTGACCGGCTTCCATTTCTGCACCTGTTTTATGTACAATGAACCTGTAATGTCCCACAGTTTCCACTGACCCCACCCACTGTTGGCCTGGTGGCTTCGTGCGTCTCATAGACCTCAGACCAGTCCTGGCCCAGAGGGCACCAAACCGCCCACACACTCCGGATGAGAGCGTAGAAGAATCTAAACATCCACTAGGGCAGGGGTCTCAAACTCAACTCAGCATGTGGGCTGCAGAGCAAGATGACAGCCATTCGGCGGGCCGCACTAGGTCTACAAAAGGCAACTGTTACGCAACACTTTTCTCACTGCAGTTGAAAACAAAAAAAAAAATCAGTACAACAAGCACAATCGTACATGCAGTTTACTCAGTGTCACAAAACGACCAGAAACTGTAGTCGCATCACAACTGCTGTTAACTAAGCTAATATCTAGCTAGGATGCTAGAGAAATGAAAAATACAAGTAGGCCCCTAGGCTTGCTTAATTTTATCCAAAATATTTTGAACTTCATGGATTAGTCTGCGGGCCGCACAAAATTGTTCGGCGGGCTGCACGCGGCCCGTGGGCCGCGAGTTTGAGACCCCTGCACTAGGGTCTGCCAAAAGCCATCGGGCACGTTTTAATGTAACTATTAATAATAACATGACAAGTCTAGGATACATCCTAAACCAGGCAGGACTCATGGACAAAATCAAATACTGGGACTGCCCTGGGTTAGTCTTGTCATATGTATGCCTTTAAGACTAGAGGTCCCTGGTTCCACCAGGGGCTTTGCAGGGGCCCCTGGACGCACTTTGTAACCCAAAGCGCCCAGAGACCACAGGGAGGAGACTTCCCGCTAGATAAACTCGCCTCTTAACTGAGGTCCCTGAAGTGTCCCTTTCAGCCCCATTCCTTCGCGTTCCCCAGGCCACATGTCACTGTTTATTGGGAGATGCAGTCTCTCCTAGTCATATGGGGTGGTGAGAGCGAGCGTGCAACTCAGCGAGACCTCAGCCATCACGAAATTCTCTCCGTCAGCTTGAGATGCTGGAATGCAGGAGGAAATAGATAACATTTCCTAAATGTGTGTAAATCAGGTGGGTCTCTCTCTTCACTGGATTACCCTGGAACTGTGGGACGAAGTTGTGCTACTACAGCCAGTGTGGTTTGGGCAGGTCCCAGCCCAGGTGACAGTAAGTAGTGTCACGCACAGATGGGAGCACATGGCGGTGCGTCCCTGCATTGTCCTCTGTGCTCGTTAGTGAGGATTCGACAATGCTTCTCTTGGTTCCTAAGCTACTGCTGGGGAGCCAGGGTGCCTACCAGGTTGGCATTTGGTGTTCCTGTGTCCACAGACTGGCGCTGATTTCTCGTTGTGACAAAGAGGCTTTGTTCCCAGCAAGACAATTGACTTCCTGTCCCTGCAAGCTGCCATCCTTGACTGTCGCAGCGCTGACCCTTTTGTTAGCAGTATTGAATCTTCACGCCACGTCACTTTCGCATTTCACTTAGTCTCGCTTATTTCTCTCAGAATGCCCCTTCTGGTGAAGGCTTCCTGCTCGAGTCTCTCTCACGAACAGGGAAATGTGTGTGGACTGTTAATCCAAGAGCCGTTTACTGACCTTGTTACTGAATGAGCGGTCTTTCATCATCGTGGAAACGCTACCATCCTGCCCACATGACCTTTCCCAGGCACACAAGGGGGGAACATCTCCACTGCTTCCTCCCCTTCCATTTTCCCTTGTTTCCAGTGAAGTCTGGAGTGTCTTTAGTGCAGGTCTTCCCAGCGCCCGTAGTGGGCGGGAGGTGCAGTAATTGTGCGCGCTGCCCTGGAAGACAGGCTGTGTGCCTGCACCCCACCCCGCCCCATCTTCAAGGTGAAGACAGTGCCTATTCCTCAGTGGTGCGGAGCTACTGTGAGGGTGAGGGTGAGGGTGAGGGTGAGGGTGAGGGTGAGGGTGAGGATGAGGGTGAGGGTGTCAGGCGCAGGTGTGCCCGACGCAGTTGGGCCCGACGCGGGTGCACCCGATGCACGTAAACCCCAACACAGATGGACCCCGATGCGGGTGCGCCTTGACGCAGACGCGCTCCCGATGTGGGTGGACCCTGACGCGGGTGCGCCTTGACGCAGATGCGCTCCCGATGTGGGTGGGCCCTGACGCAAGTGGACCCCGACACAGAGCCACACCAACTCAGCCCACCTCGTTGTTTCCACTTCGGGTGTGGGCTTTCAGAGTTCCACTTCTGAGGCCTTCACTCCATTTCCTTGGGGGGAGGCAGGGACACGTCCTACTTTGCAGAAGGTGCGCAGGTGTGTGGGGGGCACCCCAGCTGTGCAGACAGCGCCAGGACGGGGGACATAAGGGACAGGCTTTTCCTCCTGAACCCACCACCAATGGATGGACTCGGGGCAAATTAATTATTTTGATCTTAATTTTCTAAACTCAGTTCCTGAGGTGATGTCAGGATCAGATAGGTTCGTTTATATGAATACACATCGAAAAAAATTGAGATTCCTACACAAATGCAGCACGTCAGCTGTAATGATTATTATTGATGGTCTCTTTCTCCTCTTGGGAAACATCTATACATAAGCAGTTCCTTTTGAAATGAGACATTAATCCAAATGCAATATCAGCTCAGAGGAAATATTTTGAGTTAGGAGAGACCATGTTGCTCGCGGGCAAATACATTTTAATATTAATGGCAGATATTATGTGGGCACGTGATTGTATACAAAGTAATTGTGAAATAAATTGGGCCTTGGTGACACAAAAATATGTGGGCGAGATAAGACTTCTATAATAAGAAGACAGCTTTAGAAAATTTAGCACCTTAAACGGGGCCGCTGTGGAGACTGTGATGGGGTCCACACAGCAGGCTGAATCTTCCAGGAGCGAAAAGGACAGCATTTCCTAAGGCCCGAGGCCCTTGAGAGGCAGGGGACAATGGCAAGACTGTCAGAGAAAGATTCCCTGGGACAGAGGCCAGCTCGGCCCTGGGCCACGGCGTGGGGAGCCCTGCAGTGAACATGACCTGCTGGGGGGGGTGCCCTGCAGTGAACACGACCTGCTCCGCCCCGGCAGGACCGAACAGAGACTCCCCATGCTGCCTCGCAAGGTCTCCGGCAGGACAGCCCAGGGACAGTGGCTGGTTCAGGTCCCAACAGAGCTGGCGGCTGCAGGCGGCCACGGACCACGTGCTCCACAGCTGCAGAGCAAGTCCTTCCAAAGCAGGTTGGGGCGGTTCGCTCCATGTCGCCTGAGGCCATAGACCAGGGGCACAAGAGGAGCTGGGGACCCTAAGGAAAGTCGCGAGGGGGCAGGGTTAGGAGAGAGAGAGCAACAACACGTACTTCTGGACGAGGAGTAGCAAACAGGATCACTTCTAGCTACTCTGGTCGTTGTCATAACACCATTACCAGTGAACTTAATTCAGTGGGATAATACACATTTTTGAAAACAAAAGTGGTAAGATTCAACTAGCTTATTAATTAAGCATTCTCACTCTGAAGTTGCATGTCGTAATGTTAAGTACTGTAAAAGGAAAATGCTTTATTTCCTATTTTTTCCAAATGCCACGATAAGCGTGATATTGATTTGATGTGGAAACTACCGTAAATGTTTACTGTTAAATTTGATATCAACGCTCACTTTAAATATAAAAACTGCATAAAACATTCTTAAGTCATCTTTAATATATTTAGGAAACAAACTTCAACACGTAGTTTTTACATTTAAGGTTTCACACCGTTAAAGGGCCTTTAGAGGAAAGAAATGACATCACGTCTTTTACGAGAACTACTGTTTCCTCTCAGAATTTACCCACAGCACCGAATAATCAACAATGCTTCTGATAAATTAACCTAGTAAATCCACGCTCGTTCTTAAAGTAAACGTCAGCCTCTCGTGCGTCTCCAGCAGAGAGTGTTAACTTCCGGGAGTCAGACCAACAGCGACACCCTGAGCTTGGCAGGTCTCTGGGTGCCTCTGGCGCGGGAAATCGTGTCCTGCTGCCAACCCGACTTGCTCAGCTTAGACTGAGTTTTATATCCGTTTTTAAAGGCGGCTACATTTGCTCAGTGATTGCTTCAAAGGTCCACCTCAAACTATGCCCACGACAACCCAGCACTAACCAACCTGAAGCATCTGGAAGGAGGAGCAGACTGGCCGATCGGTCCCTGTGCTTCAGTGAACGCCGGCCTCGAGCAGGAGCCTGGTGCAGGCTCCCGGAGCGGTGCCTCTGCCTCCTCTGCCCGCCGTCTGGTGGGTGCAGAATGACACCCTCAGCAGGTGGTACTGTGAGAGGGACAGCAGGATCCGGCCGGGGTTTGCTGTGCGGCGTCAAGCGAGTCATGTACCCTCAGCTCTGTGTTTATCTGGTGAGGACGATAGTACTTAAAGGACCATCAGGGTCTTGGCAATAGCCCAATGATAAGATCCACGGGAAAGGCCTTTGTAAACTATGAAATGGTATTCCAGAGTCATAAATAATGGGCGCTTTCCCTCGGATTTGCGTGATGCTGGCCGACCTCCTAGCATGGGTCTGAGGACGCAAATGTCCCCGTTGTCACAGAGTCCAGTGTGCAGGCGCTCCGGTAAGCTGAGCACAGAGCGCTGGCCACGACTCTCTTGAGCCAAAGGCCCATAGTAACTTCTTAAGATGAAAGTGCCCGCGGAAATTTTATTTTCCTGAGTGTCCTTTCAAACCACTAAGATACTAGCCGCAGTGGCTGTCACAGGTCACTCTAACTACAGACTTTATGCAGAACCGTATTCCAGGAATGCAGTAGAAGGCACGGCCCGTGACGAGCCCAAGCCCGAGCCCGTGGCGCACACACGAGATTCCACGGGGCTGTCCGTGTTCTGCTGTGATCTGGCTTTCGAGGATGATATTTCTGGCTCACGCGACGCCAAGTCCATATGGAGAGAGATTTTGATTCGGGAAGTGAGAAATGGAATTTCAGACTCGACCTGTGTGGGACTTTGGGTATCCCTTAGTAGATGACAGCTATCTAGAACGATTCCTTCATTTATCTCGAGAACTCGCCTCAGTTCCAGGAGATGGGTCGGAGCGCTTCCCTCAGCGAGCAGCGTGGTCTGCTCCGGGTCCCTGAGCGGCGTCCGTTCTGTACCACGTGGCTCCTGCACCGCGCACGGCAGAAGGCGCGGCCTCCTCTCCTCCCCGGCCTCTCACCCGGTTCCAGACCTCCTGGTTTCCACTGACATTGTCTCTAAGCACACACTGGCCTGCCCCTAGAATCACTCCGTGGTGCCCACCTCGTCAGGGCATGGGAGCCAGGACTGACGGGTCGCATCCGTCCTGGAGAAGGAGTGCTGGGCCCCCGGACGGGCTCCCCTCTCATTGTCTCGTTCTCTGGGCGAGGCCCCAGCCTCTCTGAACATGTGTGAAAGATTCTGAGAGTTGAATGCGCTCACACTGGCAGAGTGCCCGGTGCACATAGCAAGCAGTCACGATCAGCCGGGATCTGGGCTCTGAGCTGCGAACCGAGAGTATGTTGTAGGTAAGTCTTTACTGATCCTGTCTCGGCTGGGTTTTGTTCTCCAGACTTACATCACCCGTGGTTCTGTGAAGTCTATGAGTATTTAATCTTTACTTATGACTGGTGTGCCTGCTCAACCTCCCAGACTTCTGTCTGATGGAACTTCTCACAAACAGACACTGCTCCCATTCATTAGCCAGCTGAATGGGACGATTTTGCTTTTCTATTACGAAAAGTCATGTTTTTAAGGTCCATAGCACACTTCTGTGGATATAGGTGTGACTGTAAAATTTAGTGGACGCTCTACACAACACCATTTCCCCCCTTTTTACTGACATGGAACGAGGCAAGAACCTTTAGCCCTGACGTCGTTGGGTAGCTGTGGGTTCATCAGTGCTGGTTGTGACAATGGCATGGAGATATTGGAGCGGGGGGGGGGGGGGGCGCTCCTAACATAAAGTCTTAGTGTGTCAAAGCCAGGGACGCTGCTGGATGTCCTGCAATGCCCAGGACAGTCCCTCAGCACATGGGGAGTCCGGGCCCCAACCTTCCATAGCGCTGAGGCTGGGAACGCCCACCGCAGGTGGAGGGGGCAGTGGAGCCCACGCAGCTCAGCTCGGATTCTGAGGCAGGAGGCTCACTCCCGGTGGGACGGGCCATCTGTCGGAGCTCCCAGGCCTGGCTGAGCCCGCCCCCGCCGCTCCTCCCAATTCCAGATCATGCGCGCGCTGAGCCCGCCCCCGCCGTTCCTCCAAATTCCAGATCATGGGCGCGCTGAGCCCGTCTCCGCCGCTCCTCCCAATTCCAGGTCATGCGCGCGCTGAGCCCGCCCCCGCCGTTCCTCCCAATTCCAGATCATGCGCGCGCTGAGCCCGCCCCCGCCGTTCCTCCAAAGTCCAGATCATGCGCTCGCTGAGCCCGCCTCCACCGTTCCTCCAAAGTCCAGATCATGCGCGCGGACGCCTTGCCCTTCACAGTCAGCCGTGGATCTGCTGCCTTCCGCTGCGTTCTGATAATGAGCGAGGAGAACGGGGCTGGGTGGCCGTCGGGTGACGTGCCCCGTGGGCCTCCAGCAGCGTGGCCGTGAGCAAGCAGGCACCATGAAGAGGAGGCACGTCTGGCTGCAGAGATCAAACCGTTCTGAAAATTATTTTCCCCACCCAATGCCCTGTAATTTAGTCCTGTGTTTAAATAGATTTCAAAACCCTGAATCTGATTCACAGATTGTGTTCCCTTTGAGTTCATGCTAGCGGTGGGGAGAGTTGCCCTTGGGACTTGAACCTGTACATTCATGAGGCGTGGAAACAGGTTTGCAGGTCTCCAGTAAAACCGTTATAAAAGTCGTTTTATTTCATTGCCGTCTGGAGGAAAAATTCTCCACGATGTCTGCATGTGATTTCAGAATTACTGCAGAAGTTTTCTTTTCGTGCTTTTGGGTAATTAGAAAGCAGGAAGAATGGAGGAGGAGAAGGGTCAGGCCAGAGAG
The DNA here is from genome assembly GCF_036850995.1 of Saccopteryx leptura. Lineage (NCBI taxonomy): Eukaryota > Metazoa > Chordata > Mammalia > Chiroptera > Emballonuridae > Saccopteryx > Saccopteryx leptura. The sequence goes on along the minus strand of NC_089505.1, from coordinate 1,836,314 downwards.
AAGCTCGCAATGGAACACAGCACCATCCTGAAAATTCAGTCTGAGGCTGGTGACACGGAGGCAGAGCCCCGGTGACATGACACAGTCTGGTCTAAGCCCGCCGCTCGCCAGCCTGGCGATGGGCTTCCAGTCCTCAGTGGCACTGAGACACAGCCCAGGCCCGCAGCCACATTGGCGGGGGTCATATGTCTGCACATGCCCAACGTTCGTGTGTTGTAGAAGTTGCATGTGGTGATTGGGCATTCCTGTCGCGTAAATCCCACCTTCTGCCAGAGTGGTGCCGGGCTGTGAAACGTCTCTTCCTGACCCCAGTTCTCACGGATGCTGCCTGCTATCAGTGCTTACAGACCTGGTCTCCCCAGGCCTCGGTGACTCGCCCGAGCCTTGGTGGGAGGGGGTTGGGAAAGGAATCCATTCTATCACATAGCTGCTGAGGGACAAGGGAGTCCTCGTCCCTGGCCCTGTACTGACATGCGTATTCCTAAGTGCACACCCCACCTCGGAGAGACTTTATGCAGGGATCTGAGATTCAGGTGCGTTCCTGCCAAATGCCCACCTGTCTGGTCACTTGCAGTCTTTCTGAGGCTGGACGCTGTTCTCAAGATGGACGGCCGTGTGCAGAAGGTGCTCCACATGTGTGGACTTCATAGCAAGAAGGTTCCGCCAGGCTCACTGTCATGTGACCGTTGCTGCTTCTCCTTCTACACTTTGGTGCTTTTCATGTTGGAGCCGACATGGCCGAGGCCCAGCAGGTGCGGAGATGTGACCAAGGTCATGGTGGGGCCATGTGACAAAGATAGCCGTCCCGACCGTGTGCAGGCTTGCTGGGTCACCAGCTGTTTGCCTGGGTTCTTTTGTGAGCCAATTCATTGTTTTGGCCTTTCCCTTCCAAGTTTTCTCTCTGGTGTTTGATATTCGGCAAATAAATTTGGAAGATTTCATCATAGGTCAAGAATGCTAGCACTTTTCTATGCATATAATACATGTAAATATTTCCATATTTATTGTTTCTCTTTGCTTTGTTTTGAGGGTTTTATCTATACCGAGTCTTAAATTTTTATGTACTCAGTTATCAGGGATTTTGATTTTTCCTCCCTTTCGGGAATTTCTTTGCCAATACTGAGTTATTAATTTGATTTACCCATGTCGGTAGTTTCATGGTTTTCCAATTCCATTTTTTTTTAAACATTGTATTTCTTGACCTTTCTAGTATCTGTGTGGAGGGATGTTAAAACACTTAGCTTTTATTGTTGCTACATTAATTATTCTGACACCTGTTACCAAGCCATCTAGTCCCTCACTGATCTGAAACGGTGTCATTCGTAACCGGAAAGCACACAGACACATTGGTCTCTCTTGGACGCCTGTCAGAGCTCCCATGTCTGCGACATTACTCACTCCGCATCGCGCACACAGTTTAATTACTGTAATTTGAAATAAAATTAAGAATATGCTTGAAAAGTCTCTCTTCGTTGACCGTCTCTTTCCTAACGTTTTTTGGTTATTCAGCAATTATTCTTCCTTAAAACCACTTAAATGTTTTTTTTTTATATCCTGGAGAAAATAAGCAGACCAGAGGGGGCCCACGTGACCGCCCCCTCATGACCTGAGGGTTGGGGGGACCATTTTCTCTCTAAGACTACATCGAAACCCATTTTCAACATGGCAACCACTTGAATTTAACAGGCCCAAATGTCACATGTTCTTGTCAATTGGAGGACATTGCCTTAATGTTTAAAAAGAAAACCCTAGAATTACAGAGGTGTGTGTGCCAGAGCCGCTGCCATTTAACCTTCTCCCTGCAGACAGGGACACAGCTAAACGGAGCCCGACCGGAGAGGAGATGTGCCTCTTGATTTTATTTCTGTTAAGGTTTTTCATTTATCCTATATCACAAGCTAGAGGCTTGTGTGACCTTGAGTCCCCTCCAAATCAAGTGACAGAAGGTCTTATACTTTGGGACACCCCCTTAGGCAACCTGCTGGGGACTTTTCTCTCCAAGACTCATTTCCTGATTCTCTGGCTAAAGAGAGAAGGTTAATAGTTGAGGGAGTTTGTTTACAGCCATTAGAAACAATTAGCGCATTGCTGAGATTAACAGCACTCCTCAGTAGTGGCCTGGAAGGGGACAGGACTTTCAGGAACATCTATTTTTAGGACCTAATTAAGACGACTGGGAGATCTCTCTCCTTTCTTGCCTTACTGTTTCACGTGTAATTATCAAGAAAGTCTTAATTTCCTCCAAGCTAAGTTCTGCCTACAGTCACTTCAAGAGTCACTTGAATCCCCCTTCACAGGTTCTTACAACATTTTAAATTTCCCATTATGGTTGTACTACTTTACAGTCCCACCAACAGTGAATGAAGGTTCCTTTTTCTCCACAGCCTCTCCAACATGTGCTATTACCTGTCTTGTTGATAATAGCTAATCTAACAGGTGTGAGGTGGTATCTCATTGCAGTTTTGATTTGCATTTCTCTAATAACTAATGAAGATGAGCATCTTTTCATATATCTGTTGGTCCTTTGTATTTCTTCCTGGGAGAAGTGTCTGTTCATGTCCTCTTCCCATTTTTTTATTGGATTGTTTATTTGTTGTTGACTTTTATGAATTCTTTGTATATTTTGGTTATTAGACCCTTATCTGTGCTGTTGTTTGAAAATATCATCTCCTATTTAGTTGGCTGTCTGTTTATTTTGTTGTCAGTTTCTCTTGCTGAGCAAAAACTTCTTAGTCTGCTGTAGTCCCATTCATTTATCTTTGCCTTTACTTCCCTTGCCTTTGGAGTCAAATTCATAAAATGCTCTTTAAAACCAAGGTCCATGAGTTTAGAACCTATGTCTTCTTCTATGTACTTTATTGTTTCAGGTCTTATATTTAGGTCTTTGATCCATTTGAATTAATTTTAGTACAAGGGGACAAACTGTAGTCGAGTTTCATTCTTTTGCATGTGGCTTTCCAGTTTTCCCAGCACCATTTGTGAAAGTGGCTTTCTTTTCTCCGTTGTGTGTTGTTGGCCCTTTTATCAAAAATTATTTGACCATATATATGTGGTTTTATTTCTGGACTTTCTATTCTGTTCCATTGGTCTGAGTGTCTATTTTTCTGCCAATACCATGCTGTTTTGATTGTTGTGGCTCTATAATATAGTTTGAAGTCAGGTACTGTAATGCCCCCAGCTTCGTTCTTTTTCTTTAGGATTGCTTTGGCTATTCAGGTTTTTTTATAGTTCCATATAAATCTGATGATTTTTTGTTCCATTCCTTTAAAAAATGTCATAGAAATTTTGATGGAAATTGCATTAAATTTGTATATTGCTTTGGGTAATATGGCCATCTTGATTATAACCATTATGGAAGAAAGTATGGTGGTTCCTCAAAAAACTGAAAATAGAACTACCTTATGACCCAGCAATCCCTCTACTGGATATATACCCCAAAACCTCAGAAACATTGATACGTAAAGACACATGCAGCCCCATGTTCATTGCAGCATTGTTCACAGTGGCCTAGACATGGAAATAACCAAAAAGCCCTTCAATAGAAGACTGAATAAAGAAGATGTGGCACATATAAACTATGGAATACTACTCAGCCATAAGAAATGATGACATGGGATCATTTACAACAAAATGGTGGGATCTTGATAACATTATACGAAATGAAATAATTAAATCAGAAAAAACCAAGAACTGCATTATTCCATACGTAGGTGGGACATAAAAACGAGACTAAGAGGTATTGGTAAGAGTGTGGTGGTTATGGGGGGGGAGGAAAAGGGGGAGGGGAGGGACACAAAGAAAACTAGATAGGAGGTGACAGAGGACAATCTGACTTTGGGTGATGGGTATGCAACATAATTGATTGACAAGATAACCTGGACATGTTTTCTTTGAACATATGTACCCTGATTTATTGATGTCACCCTAGCAAAATTAATAAAATAATAATAATAATAAAAAAAGATACCAAAAAAAAAAAAATTTCCCCATCACCGTTTTCATGCTGGGTGATCTTCCAGCCCTGCACTTTTCCTCTGGGACAATCTTGTCTTAATATTCTAATTTCTTAATAATTGTTTCCCTTTTCCCCTAAAAGTACGCCTTTGTTGAGGCCGCTGAAGCACTTGGCCCATCACGTGGTCTTTCTTTAGCACCTTACCAGCTGCCGCCCACCCTTCCGGGGCCTCTCAGTACGGGAAGACCCAGGACAGCTCTCTCAGCTGACCACGCTCCAGAAACTTCTTAATGCCGTGTTCGAATCCCGCTGCGTTTTGTGCTGACATTGCAGTGGTCCCCATAACTGACGCCCCGGTCGGCATGTCTCCTCACTGCTAATTTCCACGCGCTTACGACCTCGCAGTCCACTAACAATGTGTTGAGTTTAATCAGTGCCCTGACTAGATTTTGGTTTGTAACCATTTTTTTTTATTTTTAGCTACTGCAAAGATAGAAGCAGTTCATTATACGGTTGGGCCTGTTCGTATTTACTGGGTTGTATACTTTGCACACTGCCGTTCCACATGGGCACTGACCGGACACCAGCCCAGTAATGTCCAGTGAAAGAAACCTCACATTTACTCTCAGCTCCACAGTCCACCAGTTCTCCACTCCAGACACACAGACTTCATTCCCAGTCCCTGGAGTGCTCTAAGCCTTCTGCACCCCAGGGCCTTTGCACATCTCATTGTCAGGAAAACTGTATCTGGCTGTTCATGCAGCGGACTCCTGCCCAGTCTTCAGGCCTCTGCTTCCACGTGCCCTCCACGGAGAAGCAGCACCCAGGCCTGGTGCCTGCAGCCTGCTCCCCGAGGGTCTGACCCCCTTCTCCTCTTCCTTCATGGATCGTCATGCACTTTGATGTTCGACTCTCATTTAGGACATCACTGGGTGCTGGGCTGTTGCCCTCAGCGGATTTGCACTGTGTCTGTTTTGTTCACACCTGATTCTGCAGCACTTAAGACGAGTGAGTGGCGGGAAGTACAAATGGAGCATCTGCTGAATGAATGAATGAATGAAGTCAGCATCAAATCTAAAATAGTTGGTGGGGACTGTTGTAGAAATTACACTTCGTAGCGTACAGTAAGAAAACAGAAAATAGATGCTCTCAGCAAAAACCCTCAGCTTTACGAGGCTGGCGCAGGAGAACGTGCCCCGGTTTGGTTTCCAACTCCAAACGGTGCTGCACATGTTATGTGTCCAAACGGTGCTGCGCATGTTATGTGTCCAAACGGTGCTGCGCATGTTATGTGTCCAAACGGTGCTGCGCATGTTATGTGTCCAAACGGTGCTGCGCATGTTATGTGTCCAAACGGTGTTGCGCATGTTATATGTTCAAACAGTACTGCACACGTTATATATTGTTGAGTATCTGAGGATGAGTCAACTATTCGTAAACCGAAGTACATTTAAAACCACGAAGGCAGGTCATTTAAAAAAGTTATTCTATGTTACATACTCTTTTGAAGTGAAAAGAAATACACCCTTTTATCATCGAATAACCATGCTATAATTCTGTGTCACACAAAAGTGAACTTCTGCTGTTCTTGTAAATCAGCTCCAGTGGCCGGGAATACCAGACGTGGCCCTGGGGCAGCCCCCAGAGCGTGAGGGCCTTTCATTAGTGGCACGGCACGCTGTTTCCCCGTGACAGGTTGGGGGACATGGGCGTGGGCAGGTGCTACTGCAGTGCTCACCTACGTGGGTCGCTGAGGCCAGGCAGGTCTGAAGGAGTCTGCAGGTAGTCTGGGTGGCTGTGCGCCCTCCGCACCTGTGGAAGCCGTGTCTGTTACATCATACCTCCCAGCAGTGAGCACACGTGTGGGAGCAGCAGTCCCAAGATCAGGGGAGAATGACCGTTCTTCAGAATGGTTTTGGGATTGCTGCAAAATTGACTCGTCAATCAGGGCAAACCCCCAAATAAACACCACGGTTTTGAATTCCTGCAACTTTTTATATATTTATAAGTGACCGAAGCTTTATGCATTCACTCTTCCTTCCTTTAAGTCCATACCAAGTGATGATGATTTTAAAATTTTTCTGGAAATTTCTATACCTTGCTATCCATGCCTATATGAGAAGGCTATAAATATGACATGTATATGTACAATTTACACATATATTTCACATATAAGCACGAGCACTTGTATGTGCATGTATACATACATATATACACGTATGAGCACCTGTGTACACAGATGCATACTCAGATTTATACGTGTTCATACATACAAGTGATGCAGGATTGTCCTCTTGGAGAAATAAGATATCACATAGTGTTGAACAAATTGGGTGGCTTTTTCTTTCCTTCTTCAACAACTTGCTTTTTATGTTTAACAATATATCATGGGCAGTCTTCTAAGCCAGGACCTGTAGACACACCTCATTCTTTATTTGCCTTCAGGGCACTCCCCTGTACTGTAATTTATCTACCTTCGCGCTGTTGGAGACACCGAGATAGATACTTCCTTGTTTTCCTTCCCTGTGTAATGTTCAACAGCAGTGTACGTACGTCGCCACAAGCCTTGCTAGTATTTCTGAAGAACAGATTTCTTGGAGTAGGTTTTCTTAGCCATAAAAATAACTGAGTTCTGAACAGACTAGTGTGTGTGTGTTGGCTCTCAGAGGGACGGACGGCATTCACTGCAGGGCCACCTGTCGGCCGACTCAGAGCAAGTCACGACTTGAACACTTTGTATCATGGCAAAGGCTCTGAAATGTATGCATTTTTAAATTCTAGAGGCTCGAGGCAGATGTAGGTCTCTTGTATTTTATATATGTGTATATGTGTGTGTGTGTGAAATATACATTATGTTTATATATAAGCATGTATAGTCTATACATATTTCTATCTGTATACATCAATATATACTCTTCACATATATTAATAAATATATGTAAAATCATATTTTTATCTCAACTTCTAAAGATTCTGAACCAAGATGTCACTTGGTCTAATAGTCCCTCTATGTAAATAAATTTAAATTTAAAACACTTTAAAAGTGTATTAAGTATGAAGCTTTACCATTTGTAGCCATCTGAGGGTTCTAGGCTGTGCTGTTTATGCTACACTGCTGCCCTTTATTGAAATACTGAGAATATTCTGACATCTCTGAGGTAAGACGGAATGCCTACTTGCACTTTAAGGAAAAAAGTAACAAATTCTACTCATTTTTGTTAACACATTTATTGAGAACTTACTAAGGAAATTCTAAGTACTGCAAAGAATGAAAATAATAATAAAGCCAAGGTCCTAACCTTAAGGGATTATTCATCACCCTATGGCAGTGGTCGGCAAACTGCGGTGGCTCGCGAGCCACATGCGGCTCTTTGGCCCCTTGAGTGTGGCTCTTCCACAAAATACCACGTGCAGGCACTAACTACCTCAATAAGGAATATACCTACCTATATAGTTTAAGTTTAAAAAATATGGCTCTCAAAAGAAATTTCAATCGTTGTACTGTTGATATTTGGCTCTGTTGACTAATGAGTTTGCCAACCACTGCTAAAGAATTGATGGGAGGAATAATGTATAGGAATTTAAAAATACTTTTAGGTACTTGGCAAGATGGTGAGAGAGACAAAAAATGGTGAGGAAAAGCTCCTTCACTCAGGAGCTTAAAATCTACAGTGTGCCAGGTGTTGTGATCACAGCCATGTGCTTGGTTCTACAGGAGGTGAACACTTCCTTCTCAGCCTCCAGGTGGGTATTTGTGCAGTTTGAACTGAACCCTGAGGTCCAGGAGAGGCTCTGATGGGCAGAGGGGGAGAGAGCATTGGGAGTGGTGGTGGAGAAGGAGCAAAGACCTGGGAACGGGAGGTACTGACCTATTGGCACAAACGCTGGTTTGGCCGAACTTGGTGTAGGTGAGAGAGAAATTGAGGACGAAAGGAAAGCTAGGATAATGCCAAGTGAGGCCAGTTTCAAGGCCACAGAAGGAGCTCGTTTGATGTGTAAGCGGGGTACCTGCCGGTGGGGGCGCAGGGGCAGGACCCTTTCTTAGCCAGGGCGCTGGGGCCGGTGGGGGCGCAGGGGGAGGGGCCCTTTCTCAGCCAGGGCGCTGGGGCAGGTGGGGGCGCAGGGGGAGGGGCAGGGGGAGGGGCCCTTTCTCAGCCAGGGCGCTGGGATCCGTGGGGGTGCAGGGGGAGGGGCCCTTTCTCAGCCAGGGCACTGGGGCCGGTGGGGGTGCAGGGGGAGGGGCCCTTTCTCAGCCAGGGCACTGGGGCCGGTGGGGGCGCAGGGGGAGGGGCCCTTTCTCAGCCAGGGCGCTGGGGCCGGTGGGGGCACAGGGGGAGGGGCCCTTTCTCAGCCAGGGCGCTGGGACCAGTGGGGGCGCAGGGGCAGGGGCCCTTTCTCAGCTGGGCTTTAGGAAGATGTCTCTGCTGGGTGATGCTGGAGAGAGGTGGGAAAACGGAGTGGGGGAACACAACCGGAAGATGATTGTACTGATTCGGAGAGAACATTCAGAGAGACCTTTAATTAGAATCCAGGCCGGCTGTTTTATAGGTTGTACTCGGCTTACACTGAAGCAGTAATTCTCTTAGAGAGCCGTGCGGGCTGTATCATAATTTACTGATGAACGAGAAATGAAGTTCAAGCTACTGAATAATTAGAATGTGGATAAAGAAATATTACAGGCCGGGAAAGTTGCTATTTCTCAAGGTTCTGCTGACTTCCCTGAACCTGGGTAATGGCTCCTATGGAAAAGACCAGCGCATTAAATCAGCTCACTGTGAAATGTGTGTACGAGGCGGAGTCTCCATCACTGAGCGCCCTGGAGGGAACCTCGTGGAAGATGCCCTCGAAGTACCTTGATGAAGTGGGGAACTCTCCAGCTAGAAATTAGGACAGAAATGCTCCAAAGTAAGGTTACGACAAGGGCGGGTAGGAGTCGATTGACTGATTGAGAGGTGTGCCTCCACCCTCCGCGTTATTTTGGCTGGTCCAATAATCCAGTAGACCTAAGACAGATTAGCAAGGGAAGAGGACAGAATGTAATTGCCTGCCTATGTATGGGATTCCCACACACACGAGTGGTCCAGAGATGGAAAGGGAAACGGAGGCATATAAGACATCCTGAGCCAGGGATGAGGTCTCCTGGGCCTCCGAAGGTCACTACGGGGACAGGACATGTTCAGTAACTGCTAGTTTGCCCGGCCATATAGATTCGTAAAAAGTCTTTTCTGGCTTTAACTCTTACCGTGGGCCAGGCTCCTGATGTAAATTCTTCTAGACAGTTAAGGAAGGGAACAGAAATTTCCCCTGAGTCCCTACTGCGTCATTCGCCTTTGGCTCAAAATAATCTGCCCACCACTGAGACACATGTTGGGTCGCTCCATCTGAGTGATGGCAATGGTGTGCAGTGCATTTCTGCTTTAATGTTTTTTAATTCATTTTACAGAAGAGAGACAGAGAGAGAGAAGGGGGGGAAGAGCAGGAAGCATCAACTCCCACATGTGCCTTGACCAGGCAAGCCTAGGGTTTCGAACCGGTGACCTCAGTGTTCCAGGTCGATGCTTTATCCCACTGCACCTCCACAGGTCAGACTATCTACATTCTTGAGGTGATATTCATCCACAGCGTTGAGATGGTGGAAATACTTGGAGGGATGGGCTACTGAGTGTCTCTGCCCAATTCCGGTTCAGTGGCTTCAGGTCCGTTGCTTAAAGTTGACCCTGCAGGACACAGCACCAAAGTCATCAAGTGCACAAATCACGCCTCACTCCCCCCCACTCCCCCCAGAGAGCCAGTTGTCTACATGTGGCCTGTCCCGGGTCCCTCAGAGGAGAGGAGAACCGAGGGTTCTCCAGTAGTCCCCGCTCATCTGTTCCCTCCTTCCTCAGCTGCTGGGCGTCTGTCGTGTCTGCGGCTGCACCAGATGCCGGCAAGTGGGAGGTGCTGTCCAGCTTCATTACTGCACCCATTTTCACCGACATGGAGATCGTGGGTTCAGAGATTAGATGAACTTGGGTGAGCCACGGGCTCTCACCCCCCAGCTCATTCACCCCTGACTTTGAACCTTGTCCATCTAGGGACCCTAATCTCTAAAGCAACATCACCGGGTCTAAGTCGAAGAGCAGGAACACTTGCAGGTCAATGTGAGTTTGTATTTCATCTTATTCCATATTCACTGGACATCTGGGCAGCTTTGCTTACTGGCCAGTGTGATAGACACTTGAACTGGCCATCCTACCGGGCTTTAATAGAGACACGCTTTTTTTTTCTCTCACCTTTCTAAAACAAACAAGCAAACCCTCAGGTCTGTGTGTGAGAGGCTACCTGCTACTTCTGATTCTCATCTTGAGAACATCTTTCGCCTTCGCCCCTCCATTAACTGCGACTTCCTCCCTGGTTCAGCTTCTCACTGCAGTATATTGTTAAAAGTTATTTACGTGCACTGGGCTTTCAAGTCAATCTTGATATTTTCCACTGTTATGATTCTCAAGTCTAAATGACTTACACTGAGGATACCGGCAAATTTAATCTTCTTCACATATAACTTAAAGATAAGAGGTAAAAAAGGAAACATGTTTCTCCTGTTTCCTTTGGATAATAATGCAAGTATGTAGCTAATTTCCCTTGAAGTGTGTAAATACAGCATGCACAGGTCCCTGAGATGTGGCTGAAGTTAACCCTTCAGTTTCTCTGGCTGAGAAAAGTGCTATTCTTTCTAACACGAGTGTCTTAGCCACGACAAACACAGTCATGTGACCCTTAGCTCTTGGCTTTATACAGAGCGCATAAAGAGTTTCCATAAGTGACTATTCTGGACGGACTCTCCTTTTGTTCCTAGAACTCAGCAATGCCCTTCCTACCAACCGGTCATCCTGTACTCAGCCCCGAGAAGGAGAGGTGTTGAGTCTCTATCCTTGAGAGGTTCACAGCCCAGGAAAACGGCAATCCTGGCACAGGCATTAAAGCAGAGGCACGTGGGAGGCAGAGAGAACAGCGTCCGATGAGTCAGTGCTGGCCCCAACGTGGAGACACCAGGGAACGGCCACTACAGAGTATTCGGTGTGAGAGGCGCCAGGCTTGCAGGAACCTGGGCATGAGAGAGCCTGCAGTTGAAAGAGCATGCAGGTTATGCTGGAAAATCCTCCCCACCCTTTTGCCAAGGCATCAGACCCCTCGAGCCTTCTGTTGCAGAGTGTTAAGGACACTATGCTGAAATCACATCACATGTAGCATGCGCACGAGGCCGGACATGGTAGGAGGCGTGGGGGCCGAGGGCGACCCTGTGGCCGGCTCCCTGCTCTTTCCTGCTCAGCTCCCCATGGGCAGACAATGGTGGCTTGTGAATGACATGTCCTCCAAAATACATTATCCACATATTACTTCCATGTCTAAAAGGTTCTTACTCATTAGTGCATTTGTAAAAAAAAAATTAACTAGATAAAAAGAAGTGACAGAGACTGTCATTTTCCTCTTCTGCTAGTAACATTTTTGTGGCTTGTTCATTTTTTCTTTCTCATTTGACCACAAGAGCTTCCGCTGCCCGCCCCTTCCCAGGGGAGCCGAGATCCGGGCAGGAGGGCTGCCATGTGTCTGTGACAGGCTGGTGGGCGGTGGGTTTAATGGAAAAACATCCCCGAGTTCACTACTGAGGTTAATAGGCCTAAAATATCTTAAAATGAAGGCAAAGTACTTTTTGCTTTACGAGGGCACTAAACAAAGTTTGGTGGCATTTTAGCTGATGACAGAGAGAGGTAAGTAGCAGCTCTTCGACTAAAAAAAAAAAAGGAGTGTCATTTGTAGCTTCGATAAGAATAAGGATTGCTTGTCTTCCCTGAATGTTGTAGGGAAAGAAATAAAAAAGAAACCTTCACTAACCATCATCCCTGCAAATGTCTAATTTAAATTTTGGCCTCCAAGTACCTTCCTGGTGGTTCCCCCTCTCGCCGTTGTGTTTACTGCCCTTGAAGGGCACATGCTGGATTTCGTCATGGCTGTCCAATGTACATGGTCCATTTTTTATTAATATTTCAGATTGTGATTCCCACCTTAATGTTTCCAAATAAGTGATACCAACCATCTTATTGCATTTGCTTTGTATCCTAGAGGTGTCTGTACTTCTTGATCAAGTCTCTTGCGGCTCCTCGTTTTGAGTAAGAGGGCTGAGAGCCCTCGGCCGCTCCAGCGTCGCTCGAGAGGACGTGGGACAAAGGAAGCATCTTAATTAGAACAGAACCTTGCTGAGTGGGGGAATTGTAAGTCCCTTTGGGTCCGATGAGTTTTTGGCGAAAGCAGCAGTAAAATGCTTGACTGTCCCCAGAGCTGCCTGTCCCCCTCGCGGCCATGCAAGGGCCGCACGCTGCTCCGGCCGGTCTGGTGGCTTGAGGGTGATGCTTCAGATGGTCAGTAACATACGGGAACATAACTGTATCTCCGTTTCCACCTGTGCTCATACTGGCACCCTCTTACGTTTTTTATAAACAAATCCTTTAGCCGAAAGCTTGAACCAAAATTAACATGTCTGTTTATTAATAGAAGTGAGTTCTACCTACCTCCTCCTCAATGTGGACACTCACCATGTTTGTGAATCCTTTTCTCTGTCCCGTCTCTGTGTTGTGATGTCTACCAATGTCTGTAATCAGGGAAGGCCCTGTTGCAGTTTCGTCTGGTCAGTAGCACCCTGTGATCACGTGAGGAAGCAAGGGTGACTCACGCCCCCTGGGCTGGGCGGGTCCCCGGCGAGCTGGAGAGAAGAGCAGCAGTGTCACAGCAGGCACTGAGGGACAGCTCCAGGCTGCAGTTACTCCCGAAGAGCCCAGGCCCTTGTGCGTCTTGCATTTCAAAGGCTCAGATGGAGGGAGCAGGAATTAACATGGATTTGGTGTTCCACTAATTTAGGTATTTACTGGTTGACTCTTGTATGTGCCCTGACCGAGGATCGAACCCACCACTTTGGCATACTGGAACGATGCTCTAACCTACTGAGCTACCCAGCCAGGTCTAACCTATAAAACTGTGTAGGTTAGAAGATAATGTAGCGTTCACTCGTCTGGCCTGATTCCGTCCTCATCTAGGGATGGAGAGGTAAACTGGCATGAGGGCTGTGTGTCCTGACCAGTTCACAGCTCTCCCTTGAGCCGGGCTTGGAGCCCAGCCTTCCGACTCTATAGAAGTGCCTGTTCTGGACGTTGCATGTTAATGGGGTCTTGCAGTATTTGTCCATTGGCGTCTGGCTTCTCACCTAGCTTGGTAGAACTCCTCATTGCAACACTGCCTAAAGGGGAACAGTGGATTCAGGGGCTCACCTGGGTGGCTCAAGGTTGTCCATGTTACTGAAAATGCAACAGGCATAAGACAAAGGAAGTACCTTCCTTATCTATTAGATTATGGAAAGGGAATCCCAGTTACTCATCTATCTTATTATAATTGCTAGATGTGCCTGGAGACCATTTTGTTTTGTGGTGGAATTTACATAGCATGCAATTAACCACTTTCAAGAGAACTATCCAGTAGCACTTAGTACATGCTTAGTGTTTTTGCAGTTACAACCTCTATCGACGCAAAACAGTTTTATCATCCGAAAATAAAACCTCAACCCATTACTTGCAGCTACTCACGCTCCTCTGCCAACCCCCAACCCCCACCCAGTGCCCGGCACCCGCTGTGCTACCTTCTGACTTTCTAGAGTGAGGGTCCCCAAACTATAGACCGCGGGCCGCGTGCGGCCCCCCAAGGCCATTTATCCAGCCCCCACCGCACTTCCGGAAGGGGCACCTCTTTCATTGGTGGTCAGTGAGAGGAGCACATTGACCATCTCATTAGCCAAAAGCAGGCCCATAGTTCCCATTGAAATACTGGTCAGTTTGTTGATTTAAAGTTACTTGTTCTTTATTTTAAATATTGTATTTGTTCCCATTTTGTTTTTTCACTTTAAAATAAGATATGTGCAGTGTGCATAGGGATTTGTTCATAGTTTTTTTTATAGTCCGGCCCTCCAACGGTCTGAGGGACAGTGAGCTGGCCCCCTGTGTAAAAAGTTTGGGGACCCCTGGGATAGAGGTGCCTGTCCCGGACCTTACGTATAAATGGAGTCACGCAATATTTGTCCATTTGCATCTGGTTTCACACCCAGCATAATGTTTACAAGTTTCACCCAGTATATCAGTACTTGATTTCTCTTTACAGCTGAATCATACTGTATGTACATAATATTGTGTTGAGTATATGTACCACAATTCATTTATCGACAAGCTTTGTTAATAAACAAAAGGTAGAAATAAAATTTGGGTCATTTCTGCCTTTTGGCTCTTGTGAAGAGCCCCGCTATGGATATTCATGGACAGATTTGCGATTGAGTCATTGTTTTCACGTCTTTGGGGTATATACATAGGAGTGGGATTTCTGAGTCACATGGCAATTCTGTGTTTAAATATAGGAGGGACTTGAGGCTATTTTTCATGATATATCCAAGACAGGTGTTTAAGGCCCTCTCTCATGAGTGCCATCCTAACCCCGTCTTAACTCCAAAGGCTTAGCAATGGAAAGATGCTTTGAAGAGTAAGCAGACCCCAGTCCTGACACAGGGGAATGTGATCTCAATCAAATTTCTTAACTACACCCCGAGCCTCTATTCACTCATCTGTTAAAACTCAAATAAAGACACTCCCCTCACTGAATCGGTCGTGAGAATCCCGGAAACCAACACCCAGGAAGCACTTAACTGCTGCGCTCCCATGTAGAGCTAGATTTTCAATTTGATGTATGTGTTTTATCATATTTCCCCCCACAAAATAGCTCCAGCTTTAATTTTCTGCCTACTAGTTATTCCAGGAGAAGTTGGCTTTAGCATTAAATGTTCTTATATATCAAAGCCTTGTATATGAAAATATGAAATACTATCTTTATAGAAATACTTTCTCCAGATTGAAGGGGCTTTCTCCAGAGGCTTGATTTATCTCACCCCTCTGCAGGATCCCTAGGTCTGATCCTATTTGAACCCTTTGTGGCACCTCAGAGCTTGTCTGACTGTCTTATATTAAAGGACACTTATATCAGCTTGGTGCGCTTGCCGGGTTTAGAGTGGGTTTGAGAGAAACCCTGTGTTTCATTTTAAAGTCTATTCTCTCCCCTGTGTTTGGGACTATGATAAAGTAGTCACATTTTGAACTCACTAAGTAGTGTATTCCTCAAACCTGCAATTAACTGAAGCTGGGATGCACAAAGCTTGGAAGGCGGTCTTGAAATAGGTCCCATGCCCCAGGGAGCGTGTGAGGCAGGGAAGGACTCCCTGTGCTAAACGGGAGCCCACACGCTGGCCTCATGCGGCCACGGCTGCACATGCAGCTTTTCCTCCTCACAAGGAGCTGAGGTCCTGCAGGGCCAGTGGCTGGAAAAGCCAGACGTGTTCCCTGAGACCTGCTGGGGGAGATGTCACGCAGTGGGGACACACCGCAGTCCAGCCCCACATCAGGAAGGTCGAGTGGAAACAGCGAGACGCACGCGACAAGCATGCACACCACGGAGCTCCCCCCAAACCTTGACCTGCAGTAGATGACAGGCCGAGCGGATGCTCATGGACCGCTCACCCCCCGACCTGGAGAGAGTCCTTGTACCCTCTCAGCCCCCGGTTTTGTATTCTTGTTTGTTTTGTTTTGTTTTTAAAATCAGAATAGTAAATTCAAACCTGAAAACAGTGTCACAGGGAATGAGATAAGATGTGGGAACCGTGTAGCACAAAGCCTGGCACGCGGTCAAGTGCCTGATAAAGGATGCCGACCTTCCACCTCCCTCGCCGTCACCAGGAAGGAGAGAGGGCACTGCTCTAAGGCTTGCCTCCCAGCGGAGTCCTGGGAGAAGACTTGATGTTGCAAGTGGGTTTTTAAAATCTGGGGAAGACACCCAAAGTTTCTGAGTAACTTTAATCATATTTTAATTTATTCTATCACAAGCCCATATAACACAAGCTAGACTATTGAAATATAAAATTAATCTTCTTAGATATCAATTTGTCTAGAAATAGGAGTTTCTAAAGAAATTTTTAGAGAATGTTTCAATAACTTCATATCAGCCTATCAGGTAAAGTATTATATATCTTGAATTTGCAGAATATAAATGTGTACATTTTTACAGGGTAAACAATCGTTATATAGGGACAAACTTGAGAAATTTTCATTCATAAACCTAGAAAAAGAAATGTAATTATTCATTAGGGTTTGATACACTTTCCTCTGTACTCATTATGGAAAATAAAATAAAATAAAAAAAAAACCCCACATTTGTAACAGTGACTCTCGACTTTTGGCCTCAACAGTGATGCCCCTTAGAGTCTAACCATGTTCTTGAATTGCCCGCGGCTTCCTGGGTGCTGCTGGGCGCTGTGCCCTGTGGCAGTATTTGAAGGGCTGGCTCTCCTGTTCACTCAGATGGTACTGGGAACAGCTCACCCATCCGTCCATCTGCTGACTTCTCACTACTTCTGTGATTACCGGAGGTATTATCTCCTCTCCCTGCCTGTTAACTGTGTTTTAAAAAACTAATCTAATATTGACTTTAATGCCAGGGAGATGGTGAGAAGTTCAATGCCTGGACGAAAGAATCCCCTTGTGTTGTTTTTAACAGCGTGATGACCTGCACGTCTGAAGTCTCCCACCGCACGCAAGTAACCTTCCCTGGGCGGGCAGGTGTTTCAGAGCCCCACCTAGACGTTCCCTGAAGAATCAATAGCCAGCCTAGTTTGGGAAGATTATTTTGGCTATTAGACCCTGAAATTCGTTTTGAATTTTTAATCACAAAAATTTATTCATTGATTCCAAATGCATTTAAAACCTTGTCATGTACCAGGCACTTGACTACATATCAGGTTTATGAAGTTGAATAAGTCAGATTAACGCATTAAAAAGATTTCAAACACAGACTAAACAAATGATTAAAAAATACTTCCAAAAAAAATTGTAGTAGGTACCCACAGTGGCTGGAAGTGGAGACGCAGTAAGAGGGTTAGTAAAAGCTTTTGAAAAACCACAGACTTAACATGAATTTTAAAGGACAAGCGGGATATACGTAGGAACAAAAACACCTAGGAACTAAGGTTTCTGAGACATCGATATTCTGCCAAGTTCTTTCACGTCTGACAACAGAAGAGCTTATTAGTGTCTCTTTTGTTTCTTTTGTTTGACTCTTGAGTGGCAACACAGTGTTAATAGTGTATCACTTGCCTGATTGTAGGTAACTGTTACTTTTCTGGGCTTTTCAGACATGAATCAGAATTAGATGTGGGAATTCTTATTGTTCATGAGAAATGCAGCCAACGTTTCGGGGGTTTTACCAGTTGAGGCTGGTGTCGGCTGGGGAGCACCCCACAGAATCCACTTCCTCTTGGTGATGGAAATGCGGTTCTACGGGAAGTTCTGCAAAGGGCCTCAGACCTGTTTCCATTTCAGTCGTCAGCTTACTGTATGCTACTCTGTTCTTCCTAAGAGTTAGGAGGGGGTCAGAGGATGGTGTGGCACAAAGCTGCAGGAAAGGGACTGTCTGTAGACCAGTAAATGCCACCTCCCTGGAGCTGTGGCACAGCTCAGGATGGCTTATGGCAGTGGGTGGAGGTGAGCGTCACTGTGGTCATTAAAAACCCATGCTCAGCACCCTCACCGCCGAGGAGGACAATCTGTTCTTGTGACTCACCTCCTTGTCGCGGTCCCTACTGACAAATATGTTGAAACGCAGCTGCTGTTCTTTAATCACGTTGTCCTATTCTCTGGAAAATATTCCGTCACTTTCCCCATGAGCATTTGCTCTGTGAAGCCACCGCAATGGTTAATATAACAGAGGGTCTGGCTGCCCCTTTAAGAGATGACCCGGTGCTTGGAGCACTTGTGAGGACTTCTCAGTGGTCTGGGACCTTGAAAATGGACAGCGGTCTGATCATCTGAAGGAAGGCTGCAGCCTGTCACCAGGTGGAGCAAGTTATTAATATATTCTTAGTTTCCGAAAAGAGAGTATCAGGGTTCCCTCCCCAAGAGATAGGTAGTTCTATTAGTGTGTAATGATGACATATATTTATTTTTTACGTTTTTACAGTTTGTAAGTGTGTGCAAGAATTCACCAATTGTAAGCTTATACCTTGACGAGTTTTGATAGATTTCTTGGTGTGCAGTTTACACATCGTGCAAATCACCTGGAGGAGGTGTACAGTTTGATAATGAACCTGTGTCCGTGTCCAACTATCGTCACAACCAAGGTATACAGTGCTTGTCACCCTAAGGAGTTCCCACCTTCACCGAGGCGGCCATTGATCTACTGTCTGCTTATAATCTTGCCTTTTCTAGAAACAGAATCATGCAACATTGTAACCATTTGCCTGGCTTATTTTCCTCAGCATAATTATTGTGAGAATTTTCAGAGCTGTTGCGTGTATCTGTCTTCTTGATGAACAAAATTCCATTGAATGGGTATGTGATATATTTTGTTTCTGATGAACGTTTGTACTGCTTCTAGTATGGAATTGGTATCAGTTATGATCATTTGCCTACAGTTCTTTGTGTGGGCAGATGCTTTCATTTCTGTCAGTTGGACACCTCAGAGAGGAATTGGTGGGTCCTATGTAGTGTGTGTTTAACATTTTAAGAAATCAGTTAAATGTTTTCATTGTGACTATAACATTTTATATTCTACTTTCAAAAGAGAAGATCCAGTTTCCCCACATCCTTAGCAACACAGGGTATAGTCCAGGGGTCCCCAAACTACGGCCCGCGGGCTGCATGCAGCCCCCTGAGGCCATTTATCCGGCCCCCGCTGCACTTCCAGAAGGGGCACCTCTTTCATTGGTGGTCAATGAGAGGAGCACATTGACCATCTCATTAGCCAAAAACAGGCCCATAGTTCCCATTGAAATACTGCTCAGTTTGTTGATTCAAATTTATTTGTTCTTTATTTTAAATATTGTATTTGTTCCCGTTTTGTTTTTTTACTTTAAAATAAGATATGTGCAGTGTGCATAGGGATTTGTTCATAGTTTTTTTTTATAGTCTGGCCCTCCAACGGTCTGAGGGACAGTGAACTGGCCCCCTGTGTAAAAAGTTTGAGGACCCCTGGTATAGCCCGTCTCTCACTCTGGCCATTCTAGTGGGCATCTTGGACCCTTACTGAGTTTTAGTGTGGATTATTCTAATAACTAGTCATATTTAACATCTTTTCCATGTGCCTACTAACCTTTCTGTATCTAGTTTAGCAGAATGTTTACTCGATGCCTTTTGCCTAATTACAGCATTGTATTAGTCATGCTGCACCGAGAACGCTGTATAGACAGAAGTTGGGATGTCTTTCCTTAGGAATAGAAGAACGCACCCTACTGAGCTGTCAGAGCGTTTTATGGGATACAGACAGCGCACTGTGGTCATATCACCTAAGAAATATTTGTATAAAAGGCGATACTTTTCATCACTAATGAGATGCTAAATCTAACTTCTGGAATCAAAACCATTACTGTTCTCCCATTTGGCTCTCTGTTTTGTTGTATTTAGCAGCTAATCATTCATGATTCCAAAGGCGTAAAAACCTTTGTGCCTCACAAGGGGCTGAACCACCTCGCCCCCGCATCCTTCCGGTGAATAACTACTTACTGTTAATGATGATGAAACAGTAACCCCTTAACAAAGCGCTCGTAACTCAGACTAATCAGCCACTTTCCAGGCAGACAATTCCGGGGTCCCAAGGGTGTTCATCAGCAAATTGCGATAATGACGCTGCTTTGCATAGCACTCTTATTCCAGCGGTAAATACGGGAATTGATTACCCGGGGGCCCAGGCCGGCTCTGCTGTTGTTTTGCTTTATTCTTTATTATGTTAGGAACCAACGCAGGGAGGGACCGCTCTCCATGACAGGGTCACCTTGGGACTTCTAATACGGAAATCTAAATGAATTCTTTGTTGCTGTGAATTACAAACAGAACAACAGCAGCTTGCCTCTACGCTTATAAATATGGATGCCCTCCCCACCAATGAGATTACGGTGAAGGATAGATCAAAGTGAATTAGCGTTTGCCAGGGAAATTTGATAGGTCATTCCCTGCTATAATTTTATCCCTTTTTCTTCTGAGGGTGACATAATAGCCCAACCCTGCGCCTGCCTCCCCTTTACCCATCGTGCTTTTAACAGCAGTTAAAATGTGGTAATGAATCACCCGAGTATTGGCTCTCTGCAACAGGAAGCAAATTGAGAAACTAAATTTTTATAATTCAAATGAGTTGGACTGTGTTTGGACTCTGAATATTGCTTCGTATGTGGCTACTGTAGGTAGTATTCTATCTTTGTGTACCTACCGTTGTAAAAAAATATTTTTTTTTCTGTATAAATTCTATGAAAAGTTTCCAAAGCAAGCAATCCTAAAGATCTATTTACTTAGCCATATAATTGTCCTGGTTTTGTTAACTGTAAGAATTCTGCCATCATCTTAACCTATTTGTTCTCCTGGAAATGTTGAGACAATCAACTATAATCTCATTACTGTCACAAATATTAATTTCAAAAATGCATGTAGAATATTACAGATTTTTTTTAAGAAAGGAGAATCTAAAATATGTGGCATAAATTTGAGGTGGAAAGAAGAAAAATTAAAAATAAAGAACTACACGATCTATGTTTACAAGGTTGCTAGAATTCAGCAAAGAAGAGTAAGGAAAATGGTCATACAGAAAAAAAAGTTTAAAAACTTACAAATTAAAGTAAAAAAAAGGAATAGCAGAAAGGAGGGGAAAGTAGAAATAAAAGACCAAATTTGTCTGACCAGGTGGTGGTCCAGTGGATAGAGCGTCAGCCTGGGATGCTGAGAATCCAGGTTCAAAACCCCAAGGTCGCTAGCTTGGGCACGGAGTTGCTGGCTTGAGCCCAAAGGTTGCTGGCTTGAGCAAGGGGTCACTGGCTTGGCTGGAGCCTCCGCCCGCCCGGTCAAGGCGCATACGAGAAAGCAGGCAATGAATAACTAAGGTGCGGCAACTATGCACTGATACTTCTATCTCTCCCTTCCTGTCTGTCCTTGTCTGTTTCTCTCTCTCTCTCTCTCTCTCTCTCTCTCTCTCTCTCTTGCTCTCTTTCTGTTGCTAAAAAAACCCAAATTTGACTAAAGATAAAATGTCTTCAGTGACCAAACTATTGTAGCCTCATAACGCCTCTCTCTGGCTTCATCATAAGTCCTAATGACATCTTTTATATCAGTTATTCATGATAGTATTTTATTTAATGGCTTCAAATTTTTATTTACTTGTTTTGAATTTAGTTTGAACACTCAGCTATTGACACCATACATTCTATACTTGTGAAAAAATATGGAATTCAAAGTATTTGTATTGTCTTTGCTCAATCATATATGGCAGTGGTTCTCAACCTTTCTAATGCCGTGACCCTGCAATACAGTTCCTCATGTTGCGGTGACCCCAAACCAAAAAATAATTTTGGTGGCTACTTCATAACTGTAATTTTGCTACAGTTATGATTCGGAATGTAAATACCTGATATGCATTATGTATTTTCCGATGGCTTTAGGCAGCCCCACTGGGGTCGTGGCCCACAGGTTGAGAACTGCTGATATATGGGCTTTCCTCTTTCATAAATGGTTTTATCTTCCTGGTCTTCTCCTGAGATTTCTCTCAATCATTTATGTCTCTATAATTCTTCCAGAATTCCTTTTGACTCTCTAGATAGAGCATTAGATACAAATATAGACTTTAATTTTTGTATTAAGAATTTTCCAAACATTTATAACCAAATTTAGTATTTTACAATCTTATGTCATTTGATTGTTTAGGTTACAACTGGGTATTTCTTTTCCTTTTTAGTCATTTTTCTTTCTAACCTGATAGGGGTAATGCTTTGTTCTCCCCAGTAAATGCATAGTTACTTCCTTTACCAGTTCATTTAGTTAGAAATAAATTTCATCTATAGTTGTTTAGTCATAACTTTCTAATTTGCTAAGAGTTTATGCTTATACATTGTTCAATTTGATGGGTTCTCTCTTTCTGATCTCTTTTCATACATATTTATATTTTTGAATCAAAATATTATGTTTCTTTGGACATTCCTTAGTTATATATTCACATATTCAAGAATGTTTTCCAAATGAGAATGCAAAATGAAATTCATTTTGTTAGATCAAATTGACTTAAGATATTTACAGAACATGCCATCCAAAAGCAATAGAATTCACATTCTTCTCAAGTGCACATGGAACACTTTGTAAGATAGACCATGTGTTAGGTCATAAACAAGTCTTAATAAAATTAAGAGGATTAAAATCATATCAAACATCTTTTCTGACCACACTGGTATGAAACTAGAAGCTAATTACTGAAGAAAACAGGTGCCCTGGCCGGTTGGCTCAGTGGTAGAGCGTCGGCCTGGTGTGCAGGAGTCCCGGGGTCGATTCCTGGCCAGGGCACACAGGAGAGGTGCCCATCTGCTTCTCCACCCCTCCCCCTCTCCTTCCTCTCTGTCTCTCTCTTCCCCTCCCACAGCCAAGGCTCCATTGGAGCAAAGTTGGCCCGGGCGCTGAGGATGGCTCCATAGCCTCTGCCTCAGGCGCTAGAATGGCCCTGGTTGCAACAGAGCAACACCCCAGATGGGCAGAGCATCACCCCCTGGTGGGCATGCCAGGTGGATCCCAGTCAGGCGCATGCGGGAGTCTGTCTGACTGCCTCCCTGTTTCCAACTTCAGGAAAAAAAAAAAAAAAAGAAAAAGAAAGAAAACAGGAGAATTCACAAATACATGCAAATGAAACATGTTACTGAGTAACCCAGGCGTCCCCAAACTACGACCCGCGGGCCACATGTGGCCCCCTGAGGCCATTTATCCAGCCCCCCACTGCACTTCCGGAAGGGGCACCTCTTTCATTGGTGGACAGTGAGAGGAGCACTGTATGTGGCGGCCCTCCAACAGTCTGAGGGACAGTGAACTGACCCCCTGTGTAAAAAGTTTGGGGACCCCTGGAGTAGCCCATAGATGAAAGAAGAAATCAAAAGATACACGAAATAAACCTTGAGACAAACAAAAATGAAAATGTAACATACCAGATTTTCTGGGATGCAGCAAGAGCAGTTGTAAGAGAGAAGTTCATAGCAATAAATACCTCCCTTATGAAACAAGAAAAACCTCAAATAAACAATCTAACTTTACATATCAAGGAATTAGAGAGAGAAGAACAAATGAAGCCCAAAGATACTAGTAGGAAGAAAATAACTATGAGAGCAGAAATAAACCAAATTGAGTCAGAAAAGATCATGTAAAAATCAATGAAACTATGAGCTGGTTCTTTGAAGATACACAAAATTGACAAAATTTTAGCTAAATTCACTGAGAAAAAAGGGAGTTAAATAAAATCGGAAATGAAAGAGATGTTACAACTGATAACACAGAAATACAAAGGACTGTAAGAGACTACTTTGAACAATTATATGACAACAAATTGGTCAACCTAGAAGAAATAAATAAACTTCTAGAAACATAACAATCTACCATGAGTGAACTATGATGAAATAGAAAATATGAGCAGACCAATTACTATTGTAGCAAGGTGATTGAAACAGTAATCAGAAATCTCCCAGCAAATAAAGGTTCAGGACAAGACGACATCTGCAGTGAGCTTCACCAAATATTCAAAGAATTAATACCATTTCTTCTCAAAACCTTCTAAAAATAGAAGAAGGGGATCTTTTCCAAATGTTTGAGTAGACATTTTCATAAGAAAGACATTTATGGCCAACAGATATATGAAAAGATGTTCAACAGGACTAGTTATTAGAGAAATGCAAATAAAATCGACAGTGAGCTATCACTCTACACTTTAACAGTGGCTATTGTCAAAAAGACAAGAAATAACAAGTGTTGGCAAGGATGAGAAGAAGAGAGCACCCTTGTGCTCACACTGTGAGAATGTAATTGCTGCAGCCACTATGGAGAACAGTATGGATGTTCCTCCAAATATTAACAATGGAACTGCCGAATGACCCAGCAACTCCACTCCTGGGTATTTAGCCAAAAAAAACCCCACAAAAACACGACTTTGAAAAGATATTTACACCCCATGTTTGTTGCAGCGTTGCTTACAACAATCAAAATATGGACACGACCTACATGCCTATTGATGGATAAAGGAGCTGTGGCATAGAGATAGACAAGAGGTTATTATTAAGACATAAAAGAGAATGAAATCTTGTCATTTACAACAACAGGAATAGACTGGAGGGCGTTCTGTTAAATGAAGGTAGACAAATAACATGTGACGTCTCCTACATGTCATGTGGAATCCGAAACAAATAGAGAAGCTCACAGATACGGAGAGCGGAGTGATGGTTGCCAAAATTGAAGTTTGGGGGCGGAAGAAATGGGTGAGCTGTGTGTGCTTCTTTAATTTAAATAAATCTGGTAAAATATTTTAATAAGTAACAAATGAAACTGTCAGATTAATCGTACAAGTTTGCACACACAGCACCCAGCTGAGATCTCAGACTGGTCGGCATGCCTGTGGATGTGCAGCGTGGTGCGGGTAATGAAAACGTCCCAGTTCCACAGGGTTTGTTTTCAAGGTCCACCTGCCTCCGACCATGGCGTGGGTTTGGTCTGTCGCACAGGCAGACTGGAAATCAGTCCGTTCTCACATTGATGAGGTCGGCACCAAAGAGGTTAAGAAACCTAACAATTGGCTATAAAGGCTTGTGATTTTTCTTTTTATTAAAAAGATTAAAAATCTATTTTTGTGTTTAAGCCCTTAGAAATAGATCAGAATAAATGTGTCTACATGAAGCTTGTGAATGAATGTGATCCTACTGGAACATGAAATACTAAAAATAAGGTTTTTCTCCCACAAAACACTTTTCAGATTCAGGAAAATGAATCTATACTCATCAAAAGAACATTTAGAAATGACGTGATTGTCAGGGGTAACTATCCGTCTTGTCCCGTCTGAATCCACTGCTGCTCTGAGCACCAGGCGCTCCTCAAACTCTCAGTGAGACCCTGGGGCCCTGAAGGTAGGCTTGTCGTTGGTAAGACCGGGGCGGGGGAGGAAAGTACCTTCTCCTGCTTGCTGGGAGCCTGAGGCACCGGTGTGCACGAGAAGTCAGCAGGTGTGGATTCAGTGCGCCTTTCTTATTCTTCCAAGCCTTTTCCACCCACCCCCAAGCCTGACCGGCCCTGGCGAGAGGGATAGTGTTCGCACAGTGTCACCTAACGTAGCCCCCCACACACACATGTGCCCAGTGCAGGTGCCGAGGGGTGGGCTCCCGTGTCCCGTGTCTCGGAGTGGCAGAGCTCTTGACACAAAGGCCTGAAGAGGATTGCAGTATTTTACTTGTCTTTTTAATAAAAAACCATGTTAGCGACTAACGTGTGCGGATGGGTACAGAGTGAAAAGGGAGTCCCTGTTCCCTCTTCAGCACCCCCAGCCCTCAGGCGTGGTCACCAGTCACCTAGAAATGTGTTATATAAGCACACGTGCATACAAAGGTTTAATCCAGTTTGCATAAATGTTTTTCATAAAAAGCCACAAATTGTATCTTACAGAACATTCTGATTAAACGTAAAAATAGAATTAAATTTTTTATTCACTTTACCAACATCTGAACATCCTCGTGGGTCAGGTTCTTGTGAGTAGCCACATAGTACTCCCTGCACGGCTGCGCTATGCTGCAGTGTGCTCATGAGCTTCTCACGGATGGACGTTTCTCAGAGTAAGCTATTACAACGAATGCTAATGAGCACCTTTGTTCATATCCGTCTATATCTTTGTCTGTATCTATACCTGTCCCTGTATAGAGAGAGCTGTTAGGACGAATTGGCTCATGCAATTATGGAGGCGATCTGCTGGGGACCAGGAGAGCCCGCGGCACAAACCCAGCCTGCGTCCGGGGGCCTGAGAACCAAGCAGACCAGAGGTGTGAACCCTGGTCCGAGAACGGGAGAGCACGACCTCCCGTCTGAGGCAGGCAGGGCGGAAGGAGGGGCCGGCTCCTCCTTCCTCTGCCTTCTGTTCCAGTCGGACCCCAGCAGACTGGACGATGCCCACCCAGGTTGGGGAGACCATGTGCTGTACCTCGACCATACATCCGGACCTGAATCTCACCCAGAAGCACCCTCCCAGCACATCCAGAAACAGTGCTTAACCCGGGCACCCCGCGGCCAGATCGAGTTGACACGGGAAACTGCCACACAGATGCGAAGTTTCTGGACGTTACCTCCCACACGGCTTCTCTGGAAGTATCTGCTATGTGACTGGACTCCCCAAAAGTCAAAGGAAATCAGCCTAGCGGAATGCGTGGACACGTCTGTGAATAAAAAGAATCCTCCCAGGAGGGAAGAAATTACCAGAAAATGTTCTCCCGAGGAAATAAAACCAAGGCCCAAGTCCAAGGAAGTCCAGGGACTGAGTAAGAAAACTGAAGATCAGGTGGTGGCGGAGCAGAAACGGAGGAGTCCTTCTAGAACAGTCCATCACCGGCCAGTGGGCCATCTGGAGGAGCCTGCTCTCCGGGTGGGGAAGCCAGGGGCTGCTTCTGCCCACAGCCGCAGGGAAAGGCAGCTGGACCCCCCAGCAGCAAGCTCCTGTGCGAGACTCCTGTCCCTCCAGAAAGCAAAACGGCAAAGGAATGAGTTGTGCGCAAGAAATAATGATGCGTTTGATGTGAATTCTGGAAAACCCGCCCCTGGAGGGACCCAGGTTAGAAACCTCCGCGTAGGACCTCCCGGCAGCTGGAACCCGGGAAGACAATGTGCATAAACTGAGCACGGATGTGTTTAATTTCCAAAAGCCTCCTAAAGGCACAGCATGGAAGATATAACCACGGGTGTCACAGAACCAAATGTCAACGTCGCGTAAAAATAATGGTATTGCTGGGAAAAGCTCGGAAGTGTGAGGGAGAGATGGAGAAACTGGACACACCCTCGTTTCTTCAATTCACACCAGGAACAGTCGCCGGTAAGACAGCATTTCCTGGATCAAGATGTAGATGAAGTTTCAAAACAAGTGTGTAAGGTAGATAAGACACCAGTCAGCATAAGGATTGGCAATAAAAACGATAGCCAAAAATGCACCTGGTTGGCTCCTGAGGCAGTGTGAGCGGGTCCCCTGCAACCAGCCCATCTCTTTGGGATGATTCCTTTAAACCCGTCCCACCATGCCCAGAGGCAGGGCTGGCGCCTCGGACACCGGCCTTCCTATGCAGTAGGTATGAATGGCTCCCGGAAGGCAGGGAGCTGGACTGGAGAACAGGAAGCTTTGCCTCTTGAACCAGCCGGAATCAGTATTTCTGTTCACCATCAGCTGCACACGGGTTTAGAGCAGGTGTCTGTCCGGGCGGCATGGGGGTTTTCTCAGTGTGCACCTAATGTCACTTCTCCTTCATCATGGGTCAGATACATATATGTTTAACTTACGTATTCACATACATTTAACTTTACTTTGCACAGCCACACACCAGGGACTCTAGACCATGCTCTGCTGACAAACGCAATTGTTCCGAAGAGTAATAAAACCTACAGGGATCATTTCGACCCTTTTGCCCAGTGAGAATCTTCACGTAATCACGATACACAACGGAGAGACATGATACACAGCCCGCCTCTGGGTTTACTCCGAGTGCAGTTTGGGGCTCGCTGCCCCTGGGCCTGAGCTGCCTGGTGACATTTCGGCAGTGGAGAGCTGACCGAGGCCAGACCATGGTGACCGGGGGTGCTGGCACAGGGATGGCACCAGGAACAATGCAGCGCCTGGCAGAGGGGACAGGACTGCCCAGTCCTCCCAGCGGGATAGGCAGTGTGGGGGTGGAAAGTCCCTTGTCCTCACTTCCCCTCGTCACAGGTCACAGGAGAGCTCTGCTCTCCACGTACTGCCCTGGAGGTAGAGGAATGTGACCCCAGTGCCCGCTCTGGACCGTCACTTACCCCTGCCCGTTACCTGCCGGCCACGGTCCCGGCCAGCCTGCTCCTCAGAGCCCCCGGGGGAAGACTGACAGCCGCCACAGGACCGTCCCGAGTCCTTTCTGACACTCTTCTTGGCTAATCACTTCCTGGGGAAAGTTATCCCTATTTTGCTATCAGACCTGTGTACGCTAAAAACGCATGGAATTACTGAGTATTTCCTGTGGCCAAAGCAAATGTGCAAAACGCAACCAACAAAACCCATTCTTGTCAACATCTGTTTTCAGACAAACGTCCTCGTTTTCAGATCCCACGCTTTCAGTCAGATCCTTCCCATTGTTTGCCATCGCTTCTCCAGATGTCCTTGTTTCTGTCTACCTGTCCTTTCTGTCTACCTGTCCACTCACCTCTTTGTGGGAGTAGGGGTAGGAGGTAGGACAGTTGAAGTTTGGACCGTGTCAGAACACCTGAGCATTGGGCGCAGGAACTGCAGTGCCCCGCCTGTGAGCCCTGGGCACGCGGGCGGGGAGATGAACGCTCTCTCACACCGTGCGCCAGGCGGGAGCAGGCTGGGCTGAGTGGCTGTCTCACCGCGGTCACCTCGTCACCCTCAGCCGCACACCCCTTACCCATCAGTGTGACGACTCAGTGGGGACAGCCTCCCTCCCTGAACTCACGGTGTCTGTCACGTCTCCGTTGCGCAGACTGCTGGTCTGAACCGTGCTTTCACTTTATTAAATTTCTTAAATATTATTTCTCCCTCCAATGGGGTCACACACACCCGGTGACATTAGAGTCAGGCTAATGTTGGTGTCGTCTGGGGGACCTCGTCCTGCCTCAGTGGCTCAGCTTCTGTCCCTTCTGCTAACGGGACTCCCCTTCACTTCCATTTCAACAAGTGAAAACCCTTCAGACACCCAGTCGAGATACTGTCTTAACATTGGCTTTAACATTCTTCTACTTCCTGAGTTTGCCTAAAAGAAGCCATTGGTCCATACTTTTTAATAGAGCAGCCTGCCTCCCTGCAGCACCTAGCCCCACAACACGCGCATCGCACGCTGCCTGGAAAGCAGTGTGTCTTCAGGGTGTGTGTCGATCACTGGAAAGAGCGGAACAGATGGTTAAAGCAATGGAGGGTGTGTTTGCAGTAAGTAGTGGCTGATTCTGACTTGACTGAACATAACCGGGGAATATCATTAGTAGGCTGAGGAGAAGGGTGAGGCGCGAGAATTACCTTTGTCTACAAAGGTATAATATAAATATATGCTATTTCAACATATGGAAAACTATAAATAAGGAAATAAATATTAGCTGAACCCTGCTTCCCAGTGATAAACGCTATTCACCTTTTCCTGGATTTCTTTTGTCTGAGGAATTAGAGCATTTTGTAAATATTTTATGCAAGCACAAAGCTAATTACTATTCATTTTCCACTAAGCCTCCCTCAGAGCGACCTTAACTGCGGCTCTGGGGGGACATATCGGTGACCTATTGGGATAAACCTTGTAGCCACCCTATGAAAATGGGTTTATGTAATACCAGTGTATAATTCTGACTGCCGAATGCACGGGAAGATGTCTTCATCCGGCCTCCCTTGGGGACAGTGGGAGATGCATTTATACAAATGCTTTTCTGAAGTTTCTTGGCTGAATGTGTGAAAACAGTGGCTGAGTCCCTGGGGCCGCTCCTCCGCACCCCTCGCCCCGGCCATGGCGGGCTCAGCCACGGCGCTGAGGACGCCCACGCAGGCGGGCCCCGCAGGCGGGCTCAGCCACGGCGTTGAGGACACACCCACGCTGGCCGCCCCGCAGGCGGGCTCAGCCACGGCGTTGAGGACACACCCACACTGCCGGGGCCCCGCAGGCGGGCTCAGCCACGGCGTTGAGGACACACCCACGCTGCCGGGGCCCCGCAGGCGGGCTCAGCCACGGCGTTGAGGACGCACCCACGCTGCCGGGGCCCCGCAGGTGGGCTCAGCCACGGCGTTGAGGACGCACCCACGCTGCCGGGGCCCCGCAGGTGGGCTCAGCCACGGCGTTGAGGACACACCCACGCTGCCGGGGCCCCGCAGGCGGGCTCAGCCACGGCGTTGAGGACACACCCACGCTGCCGGGGCCCTGCAGGCGGGCTCAGCCACGGCGTTGAGGACACACCCACGCTGCCGGGGCCCCGCAGGCGGGCTCAGCCACGGCGCTGAGGACACCCACGCAGGCCGGCCCCGCAGGCGGGCTCAGCCACGGCGTTGAGGACACCCACGCTGGCCGGGCCCCGCAGGCGGGCGAGGGCTGCCAGGCGGCCAGCTGCCGATCCCCGGGAGGCGGCTCAGCACGCAGACAGCCGTCGACTCTCCTGTGTCGTCCCTTGACCTGCCACGGATCGCCACCCTGGACAGTTTGAGACACTGTCCCCAGTCGCTACGCTAGGCCCTCCTTCCCGTGCACATCACAGAGGAGCCCCAGGCGTGACCAGGCGATGGGAGTGGCTCTGCAGCTGCAGTTCTCTCACAGTGGACGCTGTTCCGAGGCTGCTGGTGGGGGCGGGGCGGGGAGGAATCCCAACTCCGCGTCTATCAAACGGCGTTTAACTGGTGCTCCAGAAACGTGAAGCTTTTGTGAAACGCACCACATGTTCCTCTGCAAGTTCTCCCTGTCCAGATGGCTTTGCCCGACACAGAAATGGCATTCCCCCACTGGCAGCCACCCACAGCTCCGGCCTTGAATTTCCCCGTTTGGTAATCGTGTGTGTGGCCACCTTGGGCGGAAGCATTTCTGCGGGGACAGGGCGCAGGCCGAGTGCAAGGCTGCAAGATGCAGGTCATCACACGCGTTTTGGAGAGCTGGCAGGAAGTGTTCGCTACAGGGACGTAGAGGAAGGGACGTTGTGAAAGAGGAAACCGCACTCAGGGGTGGTGAGCGTGTGTTATGGGCTGTGGCACATTCATGACTCTGTCCAATGAAGCTCACCTCCCGCCCTGCCCCGTACTCACCTGACTCTCTCACCGTCCAGGGCACAGAGTGTTTTCAGATAAGACACTTGCTGTTCAAGGGATTCCCTGCGCCAGCCAATCAGACTGCTCATTGAGAGTCCTCTGTAATATCATAGTTTATTTTTACAGACTTATTGTGACTGGAAAAGAAGCAAATAGAAAACAGCCCAAATGATCAATTACTAGGATCAATTATAAGGGTTTTGCCGTACGGTGAAAATGTGCTTTGCTTCAGGTTGGTTATAGTCGTTCTTTCAAAGTGCAATAATCAGAGACTTGTTCTTGATTTTCCAGAAGATGTAGTAGATGAGCCAAGCTTTCTCTGTTAAAAGAGAAGACATTCCTGGCCTGACCTGTGGTGGCGCAGTGGATAAAGCATTGACCTGGACATGCTGAGGTCGCCGGTTCGAAACCCTGGGCTTGCTTGGTCAAGGCACATATGGGAGTTGATGCTTCCAGCTCCTCTCCCCCTTCTCTCTGTCTCTCCCTCTCCTCTCTAACATGAATAAATAAAAATTAAAAAATAAATAAAGCTAAAATCGATTTAAAAAAAAAAAAGAAGACATTCCATATGCCACACCCAGCATCAGCTACAACAGAGAGGGGGAAACGCTCACTTCTGAACCAGATGTGGTGTGGAAGCAAACTTATTTTTTAAGAACCGACACATATATTATCTAAACCTATTATCTGTTATTCTGAATTTTATTTGCATTGTTCTCCAATATCAATAAACCGCACTTCTCTTTCTATTGGAGGAAATAATACCTGAAAAGTGAGATCCTGGATGAGGACTGTTGAGTCCGAAAAGGGAGCCTTAGCACAGGCAGAAGTAGTTGCTGATTGGTCACAGCTCAGCGGGAGGAGGAGCTGGGTGGGCAGGGCGAGGGGGGAAGACTCATGGTGATTGGTCACAGCTCAGCGGGAGGAGGAGCTGGGTGGGCAGGGCGAGGGGGGAAGACTCATGGTGATTGGTCACAGCTCAGCGGGAGGAGGAGTTGGGTGGGCAGGGCGAGGGGGGAAGACTCATGGTGATTGGTCACAGCTCAGTGGGAGGAGGAGCTGGGTGGGCAGGGCGAGGGGGGACGACTCATGGGGAGCCAGCTGCCCAGGCATGCGCTGGACAGGCTTGGTCCTCACTTCTGCGTCACACGAGAAACCCCAGCTGCGGGAGGCTGCGGAGAGGAACGGGTGCTCTGTGTGTCAGCTCGAGCCGGGAGGGAGGAGAGTGTGGGCACTGATCACCATGGGCTCTGCCAACAGCCATTTTCCTGCTTCTTGAGCCAGGGGTTCAGGACGCCGATGACATCGAACATTCAGAGGAGAAGGGTAGAAAGACCGGGACCGTCCTACACACAGTATCACGTGTCAGCACCGAGTGGACAGGACGCTCCCTGCCCTCCTCCAGTGCCCATGCTCGGTGGCCTGTCCCACTCTGCCGCTCACCCCCAGCACCGGCCACTGTGGCCTGCCCGGGGCTCCTCGCCACAGGGACAATTGGGCAGATTTCCACTGATCTCTCTGGACAAGACAACATTGGACTAGAACGTGACCAGAAAAGAGATCTGGCCGAGTGGTGTTTCTATTGTTCCGAATTTAATTCCAGCATCGGGAGCTGAGATGTGGAAAAAGCAGGTGAGCCCAGAAGCAGAAAGGCAAGCGATGGCACAGCAGGAAGGGTGAAAGCAGTGACACGCGTCTACCAAGCTTAGAAAAGCTCGGCCCTGTGAAACGAGGACACATTTCCCCTCAACATAACTTTTACACGCCCAGTTCTAGTTATTTCTCTCCATGCAACACACCACCCCAAAGCTTGGCGCCTTGAACAACATTCTTTTTCTCTTTGTCCCGCAATTATGCTCATCACCAATGGGCCAGGGCCCAGCGGGGCAATGGCTCAGCGGGACGACGATTACCTGTGCAATCCCAGCAAACTCGGGTGCTCACCGCCATGGAGGGACCCAGGTCGCTTGGTGGTCCCTCTACAAGGGTAGCGGGGAGGGTGGGCTCAGATCACGGCTGTGGGTGGGGCCGCCAGGACAGGCAGCGTGGCGCTCAGGGCTCCCAGAGGGGCCTTCCGACAGACAGACGGGGCGTGGACGCTGCCTGACCCGGCCTCGGCCCAGAAACGGGCCGGGTCTCACTGTCACTGATTTCTACTGAGCAGTGTGGCCGGCCCAGATTCGAGGACAGGAGACAGATACACCCAAAATGTAAGAGAATTCACGACGTCTTGAGTTCTCCAAAGCCCTTTCCTCTCTCCTTGTAAACCTGCTGTCCTGTAAGCGGAAGTAGACCATACAATTGTATTTTCTCCTCACGGGTAATCCTTCCGGCCTCGTCACCCCTCTGCATCCTCACTGTCACCTCTTCCCCGGGCTGTGGAGGGCACTTCCGGGCCACTCCGGACACAGCCGCTTCCAGCCCCTGAAATTTGGGTTGGTTCCCACCAACTACGCTGACTAAACGCCCCTCTGGCCTTTCCAAACGCCTTCCCTGAAAATTACTTCCTCCTCTGTTCAATTCTTTGGGAAGCCTGTGCCTCGTTCCCACTGTGTCCTTCTCATCCATCCATCCACTCATGTATTCAGCTGTCTATCCTGCCCAGGTGTCGGGAGGCCCACGCAGGCACCCCAGCTAGCTCCAGGTGAGGAGGAGTGGGACGACGATTACCTGTGCAATCCCAGCAAACTCAGGTGCTCAGCTGGAGGCCGGGGTCTCCAGGTAGTGCGTGGCCGCTCTGTGCTGTGGCCCCCTGGCCACCGCCACACGTTGTCAGTGTCCCAGGGGTACAGGCAGGTCCGGCCACATGGCAGGCGCTCGCCCTGTGAGACCGGAGCCGCGGAAGGAACTCATTTTCTCCGGCCGACTGCTCTGCTCTCCTTCCGGCGGACGCCGACGCCAGGGGGGGAAGGAGAGAAAAACTGCCTGGCTCAGGGAAGTCGGAGGGAGGTTTGATCAGGGTGTTTAATAGCGAGGGCTGGAATTCAATTTCGAATTTTCCTGCTGTGGCCGTTCAATGTGAGGCTTTATATTACCACTTCTCCTTCATTCTTCTCAGCTATACTTTTACTGGAAAATTTTCCCACTGGTCATAAAAAGCAACCAAATGTAAGAAAAAAAATCAATACAAAGGTTTTCTAAAAGAAAAAATAGCACCAAATAAGTGGTCTAAAAAATATCATGGTTCTAGCCCAGCGTGAGGTCTGAGCCTCAGAGGGAACATCAAGTTCCCCCTTAGGCCTGGGCGTGGCTTCAGACGCACCATTGTCAAGTTTGGTGTAACGAGCACAAAGTTAAACTTTGGGACAGAAAAAAATGTCAGCATTAAATGAATACCGTTATAAATAATGAGCCACATGTAACCAATATTCGCACCCGTTTAACACTTGTAAATAATAATAATGACGTAAACAATATAAAGAGCTAGACACCGACAGTGATGTGGTCACAAAGAGCTACGGCCACGCGGAATGGTGATTTGGGGAAGGTATCCTGCAGAACGCCCGATCTCACTCCCCGAAGAAAAGGGGTGGGAATTTCAAGGGCGGAGCCATTGTAAGGAGCCTGTTCCAGAGGCCAAGAGACCCACGGGCAGAGCAAGGCTGGGACACAAAGCATTTAAAATGCATGAGGGCCCAGGTGAGAAACAGGCCTTGGAAGAAAAGGCAGGGACCCCGGTGAGGACAGCTTTGGATCTCCTCGTGGCGAGGTTTGGCTTAGGAAGGAGTGGAGGACACCACGGAAATTTATGGGAAGGGCACCACAGAGTTCCGGGAAAGATGCAGTGAGGACAGAATGGGAGCTGTGACTGGTGCAGGGGAGGGTGGACAGGTGGGGAAGTCACTGACGGGAAGACGTTTCCACCCGTGCTGGTGGCTGGTGGTGGGCTGGGGGGTGGACCGGTGAGCGTGCAGCGAATAAGCAGGGCGTGAACAGGTGTCTCCAGGGCTCTAGACCCTCCCGTCTGAGCGCACAGGAAGAGCCCTTCCACCGGGACCTTAGCCGAGCAGGACAAGGTCGACGATGAACTATGGCTTTTGACTCAGGATGCTCATTCATTCAAAAATAATGTGTCACGTCCTTCTCTGTGCCCAACAGCATGCTAAAGCATTGGACAGTGTACAGATGCCTCACGCAGTTCTTTCTAGGGGGGCACAGCCAGGTCCGGGAGGGGGGTGGGGGACAGCTGGAGCAAGCCTCGGAGCAGCAGGACACCCTCGGTTCCCGTCTGAGTCGTTTCTTGCTTGCCTGGGATCCTGATTGGTCACGATTGCGATCATCCTCATACACTCGTTAGGTTGTTATCTTGCCACCTGCTGAACTATGTGTGTTAAAGGTATCTGTTATTCCCCCAGAACCCCGTCGAGGTAGACACTGCCTCATATGTATTTCACAAATGCCACCTGAGCTCGGCTGAGTTGAGGACCTTGCCCAAGGTCACAGGCGTCGTCACCCTGTTCTTTCAACAGGGACACAGGCAATATGGCGAAGGTGCCTCGTGTCTACCTTAAACCGTCTCCTCGTTGTTTTCGTCACGCACCCACTGGACCCATTGTCAGCCCGTGCGCCACAGGAGGTTTTCAACCATGCCACACCTGACTAGTCAGGGGCGCTGGCCTCTTCCCCTTAGGTGGGAAAATGTAAAAAATGACCACAGCCAACAGAATAGCTATCCTGTGTGAATGAACCAAAAGTATACCTAGTTTTTTTGTTTTGTCAGATCGGTAAAATATATATTTTTCAGTGTGCCGCAGAATTTTAGTAACTAGTTTATGTCTGCCATGAGATGAAAACGATTGAAAATAGCTGGTCTAGTGGATATTTTGTTTTCTAAAAAAACAAAACACAAAGCTTACTGGATATATGGGGTGCAAACCAATGACCAAACCTCATAAAATCTGTGCTTTAACTGAGCTGATGATTGATGTTTTAATATCAGTTTGTATTAGCTCTACTTCAAATCACTCAACAAAGTCCTGCTTATGTAATTATCTTTACCTTGCTTGACAGAGCTCACTGAAAGCAGCTCTTGATTGGATTATAAAAGGGAAATCTAGATATTCCTCTCTTTTTTTAAATTTATTTATCTTAGAGAGAGAAAGAGAGGAAAGGAAAGAGAGAAAGAGAGAGAGAAACATCAGTTTGCTGTTCCACTTATTTATGCATTCATTGGCTTATTCTTGCATGTGTCCTGACCGGGGATCAAACCTGTAACCTTGGCACATCAGGACAATGCTCTAACCAAGCTGCCCGACCAGGGCCTAGATATTTCTTTATTAAGCACTTTAAAACCAAGTGTTGGTTTCTGTCACCAAATACATTCTTCAAAGCCTTAAACTGATGATAGACTTCACTAAACGACTACTATTTTAAGATTCTTAAGATATAAGCCACTTAGGAAAGCTAAAGATTTATAATAACAATATTAGGACTTGTTCACCTTACTTGATATTTCAGAAAAATCTCCTTTTACAGATACAGAGATCGCCCAGGGGAACACACACACACACACACACACACACACACACACACACACATCGGTTATACAGGAAGCATACTGAGAGTGTGTGAACTGGTCGCGTCCAGGCAGAACGCCCGAGAACCCTTGCGCGAAGTCCGGACGAGGACGGACCAAGGGCATTGCTCTAGGAGCAGGTGGCGCACGGGGCTCTCCAGGCCCGACAGCTCATAACCTACATATTGGCTTTCCTTGAAACAGCAAATTCCCTCTCCCCAGAACTACAATTAGATCTGACTGTTTTCTCCGTGGGTGGCTCGGACACGTTCAGTCGTCTGCCCTCGGAACACCTCGCTGCCATCAGGGTAGAACGGGTTCGCCTCCTCCGGGGCAGGTGTGTCCACACTTCACAGAGCCGCCAGTGGCTTGGCTGCAATTTGGAGACCTTGAAAGCTCAGCAGGAACGTGTGAGCAGGTCGACGTGCGGGGCCCAGGGGCCGCCGCGGCGGGAAGGGCCGGCAGCCTCAGAGCAGACTCTCCGTGGTTCCCGGAGAAGGACTCCAGCTCGAGAGGAGACCACGAGGCCCCGCGTTCGGGGGAATCGGCCTCCAGCAGACAACCCGCGCGCTCCTGTCTCAGATATCCGATTCCCAGCCAGCCCCAGAGCAGCGGGGGGCTGGAGGAAGTTCCCAGCAAGTGGCGGTGCCCACTGGCGCCTCGGCCTTAACCTCTCATTACAGAAAGTGCCTCGCAGTTTAAAAAGACAAGTTGTGTTTATAGCTAGATGGTTTCGAACAGCTTAAGCTGTTCCTCTTATTTCCTCGGGGCGTCCTTGAACTCCGTGGCGATGCTGTCAACAAAAGAGAAATGGTAGCCGAGCAGAGGCGGACAGGTGGCCCTCCCGCGGCCACCGCCACCCACGCTCTCCCCGTGGTGATAAGCATGGCTGGGTGCTGACTCTGCCAGTCGGGAAACTCCCGGCAGCTTTATCGGAGCTTCTGAAGGAATGATCCCTGACACGTGTCCTCTCGGAGTGGTGATCGTCACATGGTCGTGAGTTCTCGCCAGGTAGCAAAAGCGAGCTCTCCCTGGGGGCGTGTTGAGGACGGATTGAGAAACACCGACTGCAGAGCCTGGGAGTCCGCTTCAGCTTCTGTCACGAGGTCAGGGCCGCTGGCTGGCTGGTTGGCGCCGTCCTCCTCTGGAAGAAGCGGTTGTTCTCAGGCCCTGGAGGCAGAGACCAGGCCACGGGGCTGGGCTGGCTGTGAAACAGCCTTGTGGGAAATCAGCTCCAGTCACGCACGGAAGGGATCGTTGCCCTGGCGCCTACACATCCACTCACTGGGATTCAGAGTTCTCTTCCCCCCGTGAGTCATCCGTGCTTGAGAACAAAGTAAAGTCAGACTTTTGCAGGTGAGAGAGCTGATGGGGCATTGTGTCCATGGTCCACACGGCTAGGTGGTGGACGGGGATGTCAGGGACTCTGTCCGTCCGTCTCCGTTAGGACCACATTCAGTCTCAGACGACATCAGCCGTCCCACCCGCCTCCCTGAGGTTTACGCACAACTTCTGGGCACTCCTCACTCACTTTTCTCAACGTTTGACACATATTTATACATTCAGACCTTATCTGCTCCAGTCTTGCCAGAAACAAAACGATCAGGCGATCATACTCTTTTTCCTTTTAATTTATTGTGGTAAGGGGGGGCCTAACGTGAAATCTATCCTCTTAAAATTTTAGTGTCCATTCTTGTGACTATAGATTTCTGCCACCTGTAAAAACTTCACTGTGTTTAAGAGTGTTTGACAATAAATCTGCGTGTGGCCCTGTTCCCCTGGACCACCCACTTGTGGCGTCACAAGAAGCATAGGCTTTATTGTTATTTCCAAATGGCCGTGACGCAGAGCGCTGCAGCCTCGCTGGAAGGCTTCACAGTCCTCCGGGGCTCTGCCGCGGGCACGTTCACGAACACGTGTGTTCATTCGCAGTTCTCCAGGGCTCTGCCGCGGGCACGTTCATAAACACGTGTGTTCATTCGCAGTTCTCCAGGGCTCTGCCCCGGGCACGTTCACGAACACGTGTGTTCATTCTCCCACATCAGACATCTTCCCCCGTGGCAGGCCGTGCCCTCTGCCCCTGGTAGCTGTCACCACTGCTCTGTGGCAGGCCGTGCCCTCTGCCCCTGGTAGCTGTCACCACTGCTCTGTGGCAGGCCGTGTCCTCTGCCCCTGGTAGCTGTCACCACTGCTCCTCCAGCAGCTGCTGTGCTTTTACTGGTGACCGGCTCAGATGCCCGACGTGGGCCTTGGAAATGGACACTGTTTCCTGGTTCTCTCAGGTCATAGCTAAAAGAAATGAGTTTTACCTTCTACAAGACTTGACTCAATGCTGAGGGGTAACAGAAGCAATACAGAGAAAATAACCCAACTCCGCGTCTAGAAGCCATTTGTGGCGGCCGGTCCCATCGGTGTCAGAGTCCCTGCCTAGCTCGTACTGGTCTCCAGGCATGGTGGCCTGTCCAGCGGCCTCGGGGCCTTTCTGAAGACCTCTCCTCCCAGAGTCCAGACCCCAGTGCCTCTCTGGGCCCGGGGGGTGAGGGATTCCTCTCTTCCATCCTCTGAGGTCCAGCTCGCTTGGGATTAGCCCATCCATTCCCTTTGGTAATAAGCATCAGTTCTCTCAAAAAGGAAACCCTAACATCCAAGGCCTGGCTGCACACGGGATCACCCGCACGGTGGTGAGGCGGTGCCCTGGGCAGGGTGCCCACCTTGTGGTACAGTCAGACGGAGGAAGCACGGAGCCAGGCTGGGCAGGAGGGAACTGGGAGCACGGGGGCAGCGTATTGAGTAGCGCAGGCCAGTGCGGTCAGCGGACTGGAGGAGCGAACGGCCTTGAAGACGTGTTCATGTGAGGTGACTGACAGGTTGACCTGAGGGTGGGAGACGGGGGTCAGAGGACGTTTGAGGACCGTGACGGTTCGGCCCAGTTTTGGCAATGACAGGCCCAGGCCAGTGGTTCCTCATGCACCAGAACCCAGTGGGGACAAATCTGAAACACAGCTGCCCTTACCCCACCCCCAGAAGGGCTAGTCAGCTGATCTTGGCCGGAGCTGGGGAACCATGGCCATGCGGGGTGGCCGTGGGAGGGGACACAGCAGAGAGCAGGGCACGGCCATGTGACTTGAGCAGGCTGGAGACCAAGGTCACACTGGGTTCCTGTTTTGCATGATATTGATACCACAAAGCATGATGACAGAGGGAGCTCTGGAAAGCAGGGACACCGTCCTGGTGCTCCCGAGAGGGGCCACAGACCACGGTGACACGGACGAGCCGGAAGTGAGCTCCGACGTCCCGCTCTCGCCCCATGTCAGCCGAGGAAGCCAACTCGCAAAAACCATGTCTTTCAGTGGGAAAACCACGGTGTCAGCGGCCTGTCGAGTCATGACACTAATGTTTGAATCACATCTGCTAATTAGACAAAGCTTTATATATATATATATAATATGTATATATATATATATATATTTGTAATTTGAGTAATAAACATGATTGGTGTAATTTTAGAAGATAAGTTATTATTTGCATTTTTAACTACATAGGTTCAAAACTCACCGGAACATCTCATTTAAATGATTTTTAAACAGTACACTTTATTTCTAAGCATTTGCAGATATATGTATTTTTATAACACAATTACACTTTTATAAATGAAATTATAAAGGACTGAAAACTTTTCTAAACATCTGTTTTCAGTGTTCTATCCAAAGCCCAAGTTCCTTAAAAAAAAAAAAAAAAAAAAAAAAAGCAAGGGAGATATTTTTGTGCTTGGTTAAGATCGCCTCTCCGTCTCTAGCACATCCCTTATACTCATTTGTGATGACTTTGGGAAGTTTAACAACTTTATTAAAAAGAAAAAATGAGTAACTCTGTGTCCCCAACACTTGTAAGGTTTGTGTTGTGAGTTCATTGGTGAAACCCTGTATGGCAGGTGCCAGTTTCACGGTCACCCTCTACCTCCTTCAAAAACGGTGGGGAAGTCTTGATTTTATAGAATTAACTACATCAGGACACTCGTAGCACTTTTCACCTCTGGCTTCAACTTCTTTGCTCAAGTCTGACCTAGAGTCGGGCAGTGCGTGGCTTTTTCCTCGGGGCTGTGGCTGCACCCATCCTGCGTGGGCCCTCGTCTCTGCTCCAGAGAGCTGCCCCATTGGTGGCGGAGGCCCCCAGTATGGTCATTGAATACTTCCTAATCCAGGAGACTATTTGTATTGAGACCACATCTTTTATATCATAACTTTACTTAATGGCTTACAAAAGTAAGTTTTCCCTCTACTACATTCTTGGAAAAGAATGTACAAATGACCATAAGTTGCCACCTTGCGAAACATCTATAGTCCAGCATTACACCAAGACCTTCCATACCATACATATTCATATCAGTATCTGCTTTGTCACGTCTTCAATAATTTCTATACATATTTTTTTGTGTATGACAGAGAGAGAGAGACAGGAAGGGACAGAGATGAGAAGCATCAATTCTTTGTTGTGGCACCTTAGTTGTTCAGTGACTGCTTTCTCATATGTGCCTTGACCGTGAGGCTACAGCAGACCGAGTGACCCCTTGCTCAAGCCAGCGACCTTGGGCTCAAGCTGGTGAGCCTTGCTCAAATCAGATGAGCCCACATTCAAGCCAGCAACCTCGGGGTTTCAAACCTGGGTCCTCCGTGTCCCAGTCCGATGCTCTATCCACTGTGCCACTGCCTGGT
Organism: Saccopteryx leptura; assembly: GCF_036850995.1. Taxonomy (NCBI): domain Eukaryota; kingdom Metazoa; phylum Chordata; class Mammalia; order Chiroptera; family Emballonuridae; genus Saccopteryx; species Saccopteryx leptura. Next base: position 1,795,249 of record NC_089505.1, on the reverse strand, counting down.
CAGGCTGTATATTTTTCCATAATAAATTTTGACAAATATATTCCAGTCTAGTGCCATATCATTTTCTGTGTGTGATTTCCACCCATGTTGTGGAAGATCCCGTGAAGTGTATAGCTCTTCTTCCTTCACTAATGAGAAAAAAATAATAAAAATAATAAGACTAAAAATATTATTAAAACTATGTGAAGTTTTTCACGTACTGAATAAGTATCACACGATTAAAAACTTGGTAGACATCTATTTTTGTGTGTGAAAGCTTAGCTTTCAAAAGCCTGGCTGACGGGGACGGCTCCATCCGGTTGTGTGCTGACATCCCCGGGTGCTTCACGCCCTCAGGGAGAGTCGGCATCCGTGGCAGCAGACTGACATCCACACTCCAAATAATCACCAGCTGACTTATCATTTCAGGTGGAACACGTTAATTATCACCACTGTTTTTCACCCCGTAGCACACAGATAGAACATACCAGGTAGAGAACCATTTCCGTGCCGTTCAATCATACACACATTGTTAGTGTTATTATAGTTGTTTACAGCTTCTTTGCAGCAAACCCTTGAGAGCATTTGTTCTGGAGAGCGTCATGAAATTGAAGCTCCAGAATGTATTCTCTCAATCCTGGCATGTAAAGCAGTGTTAGTTATCCCAGCAGGGTCACAGTGACGGGCCACACAGCCAGCCCTCTGTGGGGTGGACACCCATTCCCCCCTCAGGAGGTGTGGTGTCTGCCTTTCATAGGGACATGCAGTTTGAATCAGGGCACCAGTGTCTGTCTGTGCAGCGAAGAATAGAAATTCTTTATTTCGTTTTATTTTCAAAATTTGTCAGTAATATATATAAAGAGATGCTGCCATTCTTTCCTGTGAGTCCCCTAGGGACTTACTTTAGACCAGGGGTAGTCAACCAACCTTTTTATACCTACCGCCCACTTTTGTATCTCTGTTAGTAGTAAAATTTTCTAATCGCCCATGGGTTCCACAGTAATGGTGATTTATCAAGTAGGGAAGTAACTTTACTTTATAAAATTTATAAAGCAGAGTTATAGCAAGTTAAAGCATATAATAATAATTACTTACCAAGTACTTTATGTCAGCTTTTCGTTATTTGGCGGAATAAATCTTTATAAAACAACTTACTATAGTTAAATCTTTTTGTTTATACTTTGGTGGCTCCGCTACCGCCCACCATGAAAGCTGGAACGCCCACTAGTGGGCGGTAGGGACCAGGTTGACCACCACTGGTTCAGAGGGTGCTAGTCCCCAGGGGGAGGGAGACAGAACGATTAAAAAAGGACCTTACACTGGGATTTGAGCACTCAGAGTACAGAGAGGACCGAGGTCGACGTCCTACTCTCTGGAGGGACAAGAAACTAGCAGGTGGACCCTCCGTCATCTGCTCCGGGATCCAGGCAGAAGCCAGCCTTCACAGTTGGGAGGGCTTCTCATACCACCTTGCGCACTGTGTCACCCTGGCAGCTTGAAGAACGCTGTCCCTGATTTATTAATATCACTGCATTAAAATTAATAAAAATAAGATTTAAAAAAAAAAAAAGAACGCTGTCCAGGTTCAGTGAGTCATCGTGGTGCCCGAGGGGACACCTTTATTTTTTTTTTTTTTTTTTTTTTTTTTTTTGTATTTTTCTGAAGCTGGAAACGGGGAGAGACAGTCAGACAGACTCCCACATGCGCCCGACCGGGATCCACCCGGCACGCCCACCAGGGACGACGCTCTGCCCACCAGGGGGCGATGCTCTGCCCCTCCGGGGCATCGCTCTTTTGCGACGAGAGCCACTCTAGCGCTTGGGGCAGAGGCCAAGGAGCCATCCCCAGCGCCCGGGCCATCTTTGCTCCAATGGAGCCTTGGCTGCGGGAGGGGAAGAGAGAGACAGAGAGGAATGAGGGGGGGTGGAGAAGCAAATGGGCACTTCTCCTATGTGCCCTGGCCGGGAATCGAACCCGGGTCCCCCGCACGCCAGGCCGACGCTCTACCGCTGAGCCAACCGGCCAGGGCCGAGGGGACACCTTTCTAACAAGCTTCCGGTTGAGGCTGGTGCGGCAGCTCTAGGACCACGATTATGAATGGAGAAAGAGTTGGCCAGAGGTCTCAAAACTAGGATCAGTGTTTTCATGAGTAAAATTTTACTGGGACACATTCAGCCATGAATTTGCATATGGTCTGACCCAGTGCTTCCTCCTTCCCCACTGCAAAGGCAGAATTGAGTGGTTGCCACAGAGACCGCATGGCGAGCAAAGCCCCAAATACTTGTTTTCTGACTCTTTACGTAAAAGGTTTGCAGACCTCTCGCTTAGGCAATAACTTGGTGTTTGTTTCACGTTTCCTCGTGGGTAACTGACCGTCCATCTGCAGATTCAGAAAAAGAGCGGGAGCTAATTTCACTGTTTCTCATCATGGGGTAAATAATCAGTCTTTTCTTACCATCGAATTTGCTGTCTCAATGAAATCAATCATTGCAGAAAGCAGGATGGTAAGAATAAGCCATATGCAAAAGAGAATGGCCACTCACATTGAAATTTTACAGTGAAAACATAGGCCTACATCAGAAGCTGCTTAGCCAGCATGTGAAGGTCACGTATAGTAAAGCAAAGATTTGAAACATTTGAGTTGAATCATATTCAACACACAGGCATTGGATTTAATATTTTTTTTCCCCTCTAGCTAAATAGATCACCATAGAATCTTAAAATAAAAGTAAGCTACAATATTAAATTCCACTCAAAGCACTAGTCTGCTGTGTATGGTCGGTCCGTCACGGGTCTGGAAATTTTGTTTCTGCACTATGTATAAACTAATCAGCATATCTGACTGAAGTTCTTTGACAGGACACATCTTCACAAAAACTATTACATTAGGAACAGATCAACGCGCCTCATCATGTGAGCATTTTCTATCGTCATTGTGCATTTTGTGACATTCTAAAATACGTTAGGCGATTTATAGTGACGTTGTGCCATTGTGAAAAACATACCCTAGAAGGAAGTGCTTTCTGAAATCATCAATAGGTTTTAGTTGACAGCTAATTAATGTTATTTTTAATGTCACTTAACCATCCACTCAATAGATTGAATTTTCAAGAATAATAAGAAAATCACTGTCATTCTCTGTCTGTCATGTCAGTGTTTTCTAGTAATTGCTTCCGGGTCAATGTGGGTTACCATTCCTCAGTGTTGTGGTTCAGATGCTAAGTTTTTAAAGCATATGATTGAATCAAAGTGTAGGAAGTTTATTTCACTCAATTATGCTTGTCTACCAAAAAAGGTTTGTTGCATCTTTTGGTTAAATATTAAGTTGTAATTGTGTGTTTTCCTCTGTACAGGATGGATGAATAAATACATGACAGAGAAATAGATAGATAGATAGATAGATGAAAGATAGATGTTATATGCAAGATTTAAACACATATGAACACCTATGCACACTTATTTTGTATTCAGCCTTATTCCCCAAGCTTCATATAATTTTGCTGTTTGACATTGAGGAAAACTATCTAAAACATTCTTGACTGCAACGACTATATCCTCTCCCACTGTAATTAAAACTTGCAAAGCCTGAGGCTGACCTTGATTTAATCCCTAAACTCAGAATCCCCCCCCCCAAAACTGGGACAACTGATGCGACAGGGACTGAAACGGGAAGGCCGGAGCTCTGTCTGGGGCACCTGCCGGAGGCTGAGGTCTCCTGAGCCCTCTGGCTTCCTGCTGTGCCCGGGTGGGCACCGCGCCCAGCCCGGCCCTCGCCGCTCCTGGCCCCACACCACGCACGCGGGGTGCCCACGCATCTGATGTCAGAACTGCACCCATTCGCGCCGTGGGTAAATGCCAGTCTGGGAATACAGAGGGCAAAAGCACAAATACTGAAGAGGTAGTGACTAGTATAGAGTTCTGTTCTCGTGGGGGAAGAGGTGTTGGGATGGTTCCACAGCCAAGGGCCGGGAAAATGTGGCCTTCTCTTGTTCTGTTGAATGCGATTGTTCTAGTTTCCGTTTGCTGTCTCTATCCTAGAATTAAGGCAGTTAACAAGGTCCTATGTAGCCATTTTAAATAATCTGTTAAATGTATGGGTGATCATCTGCCCACCAAAAGTGTTCGAATTTTGGAGCAGGCGGGGTGGAATGGGCAGCTGTGGTAAGCCCTAGGGCCCGGCTGGCTCTGCTCCCAGCTGTCCTGTGCCACGTGGACCGCTGCCCTGAGGCGAAACGAGGCTCAGGGCTCCAGCGGGTCCTGGATGCTCCCGGGAAACGGGTCAGCTGTCTGAGAAAAGGGGCGAGGTCTTTCGTTTTGTCTATTTTCAGAGTCTCAATTTCTTTCTCTGTAGAATGGGACCATTTCCTTTTCGGTCTTTCCCGTTTCACGGCGTCATTGTGAGGCTCCGCTGTGGCCCGGGCAGGGGTACATCCTGCGACCTGTGACCTTGTCATCCAGTCCCAGGCTTTCAGGAGACAATCAAGTATCTATCACGTTGCACCGTTTGAAGTTGTTGCTCATTGATCCTCAGGGATCTGAATGTCCTTGGGCAGCGACCATCCCTGTGGTCCAGGACTCAGACAGTGTGGGAAGCACCCGCGCTCGCAGTGGGAGTCACGGTCACTTTGGGGAAGAAGGCTCTAGGCGCGCCTGGCCCGCCGGCCGTGGGGAGCACGGGACAGATAGGTCCGTTCTCCTGCGTCAGACTCTCATTCCGCGGACGCTTGCAGTTCACACAAATCCCCCTCCTGCGTGCCACCTCTTCCTCAAAACAAGGGGAAACGGAACAAATGCTCCTGCTCCTCTAAAGACTATACAGTTATTTCTCGCAAGGCCACGCTGGATTCTGACATCTGTGTCTGTTTCCAACAGCTGCCTCGCAGCTGCTCTGTCCCCGGACGGGAGCGTCGGGCGACCTGGCCTGCTCTCCGACCTCTGCTCTCCGGGCGGGCTGGTGTCACGCTCTCAGGGACTCTCAGGACAGAGAAGAGGGCCCAAGGCAGGAATGGGACGGACGCCGCCCTCCTCTCTCCTCTGTGTGTCCTAACGATCCAGTTTGAAGGTTTTCTTTTTACTTGAAAGCATTTCTATAAACATTGAAGCTTAGAAATATAGGAAGAAAAAAAAACATAGAAAGCTGGTTTTCTCTCATCAAAATGCTGTCTGAAGTACCGATCAGGAGTTCAATCGAGGACAATGACAGAGGTTCCTGCCACCTTGAATGTGGTGGCTGAGTCTGGAGGGTTTTTCTGATACTTTTTGCAGAACAAACAAATGACTCTGAGCTTCCTGGTTGCAATGTTGCCATAGACGGATTGTTTGTGTCCATCCAGAATTGACGGGTTGAAACCGAACCCCCCATGTGATGACATTAGGAGCTTGTGAGGGTGGAGCCCTCGTGATGGGATCCGTGCTCTGATAGAAGAGGCCCCAGGGAGCCCCTGGTCCGGGTGGGGGCACAGTGAGCACATGCATTCCGAGAACGAGGCGTGGCCTCTCCCCGAACACCCACGCTGCTGGTGCCGTTGTTTTGGACGTTGAGCCCCCAGATCCGTGAGAAGGAACTGTCCGTTGTCTCTGGGTCACTCCGACTCTAGTAGTTTGTTGCGGCATCGCTGACAGACTGAAACCCCCGAAAAGCACACTTCAGGGGTCCTTCCTCTTTCTGTGGTTCCCAATGACTTTTTTTTTTTTTTTTTTTTTTTTTTTTTTAAAGAGACAGAGAGTCAGTGAGAGGGATAGATAGGGACAGACAGACAGGAACGGCGAGAGATGAGAAGCATCAATCATCAGCTTTTTGTTGCGACACCTTAGTTGTTCATTGATTGCTTTCTCATATGTGCCTTGACCGTGTGCCTTCAGCAGACCGAGTCACCCCTTGCTCAAGCCAGTGACCTTGGGTCCAAGCTGGTGAGCTTTTGCTCAACCCAGATGAGTCTGCGCTCAAGCTGAGATCTCAGGGTCTCGAACCTGGGTCCTCCACATCCCAGTCCGACACTCTATCCACTGCGCCACCGCCTGGTCAGGCCCCAATGACTCTTCAGTGGAAACCAAGCGAAGGGGAAGGAAGAGAAGGACAGAAAGGTCTGTGAAGTGCCGTCTTCTCCTGAGACACAGGCTCCAGGAATGCCCATGGGTTTCCTTCTGAGCAGAAAATATCACCCCAGCCCCTGGGGCCCCGCCCAGTGGGACCCTGGCTTCCCACCACTTCCCGTGAGCTGTGCTCTGAGGCGGGCAGTGCGCTTGTGGCTGCACTCTCTCTGGGGACGGACGTTAGGGTGACGCTCCGGTGACCTGCTTGCAGAGAGGAGCAGTCCATGCTGGAAGCATGCGGGAAAAGAAAGCAGAGATTCAGTGATGTGCATGTCTCCGCTGTATGAGTTACCCAGGCACTCACCATTCTAGAGTGAGAGAACTGTATGTGAATTAGAGGGTGGTGTACTACAGGGAATACAGTGGTATCTCTCAGTGTGATACAGCTTCACTTTCATGCTATCAATGTGCATGTTTAAAATATAACTTTGGAAAGATGGCCAGAAATGGTAATTTTTACATCTTAGCACAAGCTATCTAACCAAGAGACACGCATGTGCCATGTACATATGTCATGGGGCGCAAGAATTTTTCGTTCATGAATGACTGAAAATCTAAAATATTGAGTTGCATTGTCTGTTAGCATTTTTAATAGGATATTGTGGAGAGAACAGTGTCTGCATGTGTTCAGTCCCCACGAGTGTGTTCTTCCAAAATAAAACGCAAGAAAGAGCACAAATAGGGCACATCTGAATCCCAAACCACTGTTCATACTGCTTGTCATAGCAGACTCCAAGCTTCTCTCCTACGGCACAGTATCCTTGACGGAATTTCCTTCATTCTCTGCATTTTCAACCACTTCTAATGTGCAATGCCCAACATGTAGGGGGGAAAGAAAATGGTCTGCTCTTGCTAAGTGGATAACTCACAGATTTGAAGCCAAAAAAAAAAAAGAAAGAAAAGAGAAAAGAAAAGCTTTATAATACACCAAATTATGTAAAATGGTATGATTTTACTTTGATTATCTAAAAATTGAGAAGCTTGAAAATGAAAAAGCCTTGTATCATGATAATTTTCAAGGTGTGTTTTCAGAGTATCAAGTTTGTTACTTGGAAAATGTAACCACGTCACCTTCTCTCATAAACACTCTCACACTGCCAGTACAGAAAACACTGACCCTCTATTTCGTGGAAATGTTCAGGCAACTGCACAAAATATCCCTGGCCTGGCGATCCCCCCCCCCCCCCCGTCGGCTTTGTGGTCGCTTACCTGTCCTTCTGTTGTCTGGTCTCAATCACCCCCATCCTTCAGCTCATCTCTGGCTCTCCTGCAATGAGGACAGGTTTTGGTCTGTTACAGGGTAGCCCAGTGGATTAACACCTGTTTCCAAGCTGGCTTGGTGATGGTGAATCATTGAGGGATTTTAGAGAAGGACAGAGTCTGGGGGAACCTTCAGTGGTATGGATTTGGTTAGGAAGTGTATGAATCTGCACTTTCGACACATCCAGGTTGAGAAAGAGAAAATGTCAGGGGTTGCTGAGAATGTGGAGCAACTGTTACTCTGAGACATTCAGAACTCTGTGGGTGGCGATGTAAATTGGAACAAGAAATTAGTGCTTGCACCCACCACAGCTGAGCAGATGCGTATAGATCAGGGGTCCCCAAACTTTTTACACAGGGGGCCAGTTCGCTGTTCCTCAGATCATTGGAGGGCCAGACTATAAAAAAAACTATGAACAAATCCCTGTGCACACTACACGTATCTTATTTTAAAGTAAAAAAACAAAATGGGAACAAATACAATATTTAAAATAAAGAACAAGTAAATTTAAATAAAAAAACTGACCAGTATTTCAATGGGAACTATGGGCCTGCTTTTGGCTAATGAGATGGTCAATGTGCTCCTCTCACTGACCACCAACGAAAGAGGTGCCCCTTCCGGAAGTGCGGTGGGGACCGGATAAATGGCCTCTGGGGGCCGCATGCGGCCCGTGGGCCGTAGTTTGGGGACCCCTGGTATAGATGATACTGCAATTCTGCTCACAACTGTGTGCCCAATGGAAATGCCTCTGTCTCTTCACCAAGACATGCACAAGAATGTTCATAGTAGCACCAAACAGCCAAAGAATGGATACTGCTCGGATATGCTAATCAATCGTCAGGTGCTCTTATGAAATTTAGTATATTTATCCTTTAGGGTCCTATAGGATTCCAGGTTTCAACCAGTGGTCCACGGGCCACTGCCGGTCTGCCATAAATTTCATGCCAGTCCATGAAAGAGTTAACCACCTGATGTTGTCTCAGTGGACCAGTGGTCGAAACCCACTGCTATAGAGCAAGGGCAGCTTCATGGGTGTACAACTGATTCTATGACTTGCTCACATCCCTGTTTTAAAAGGGCCTGTGCTTGGTTTAATACTCTGCTGGGACCACCTTGGAAATCTCAAGAAGATGAGTGGGGAATGCTACAGGTCTCCATTCCCTGATGCACAGTGTTCCCCAAGACCAGTGTACAGCCAGAGCTCACAGCTGGGCCGTGCTGAGAATTCTGTTCGTGGTCCCCGGCCGCTGGGAACCACCCTCCAGCCTTCCGTGGTGTGATTTCCTACCCGTATCCACAGAAGGGACACACAGGCACACAACTGAAACTTTATGTGACAGCCACCAGATACCTTCAAATGTACAGCCTATGTCTCAGAGTTGTACACAGAGAACTTCATGCTATAAACCCTGTGAGGAGAAGGGCCCCAGACTCTCCAATCCTCTGAGCCTCAAAGGACCCCCGAAATACCCAGTCTTCTTTCCTCCGTGAGTTGCACCGTGAAACACACGCTTTCTAATGCACTTTGAAAGTAGAGTGCGCCTCACAGCTGGAAAAGGCCCTGGAAGGGATGTAACCACAGAGCGCGCTCAGCTCCGAGCGTGCGCCTGGCTTGTGCGTGGCTGAGGCCATGGTCACAGGGCTTCCTCCCCGAATAACCTGTCTTCATTGCCCCCCCCCCCCCGATTAATGCAGACAGGGGTCACTGCACGTGTTCTTCTCATGACCGCACCCAGAGTTCTGCCTGCGTTTTCTCTGTCAGAGGCCCTTGGGGGCTGTCACACTGGCCGTGAGATGTCTATCTCTTCCAATATAAAACAGTGAGTAGAATGTTTCTCTACTGATATAAAATGGCTGTCATTCCACAGCAGCGCATGTTCCCAAAAGAAATAATTAGACTGTTTCTCTGGCCAACCCATAGCTTACTAGAAATGACAAAAAAGATTTGTATGCATTAGCTGGTGACAATCTGAGCCAAAGGGGCACAGTTCCTGATCATAACAACCGGTCTGGCTAAGTATACAGTGACTTCCGCCGCCGTTCATTCACATTGCATTTTAAGTCTTTTTAAAATATATATATGTATTGGGATGACATTGGTTAATTAGACCATACAGGTTTCAAGTGCACGTCTATGGTACATGATCTGTATACTGCATCGTGTGCCCAGTGCCCAAAGTCTAACCATCTTCCTTCCCGTCCCCGTATATTTGGCCCCCTTATCTGTTCTCTGTCCCCACCCCCCTTCCCTCTGGTCACCCCCGTACTGTTGTCTGTGTCTGAGTTTATGTTTGGTTGGAGGTTTTTTTTTTCTGTTTGTTCAGTTGAGGCTTTCAGTTTTATATCCTACATATGGGTGAAATCATATGGTTCTTAGCTTTTTCTAACTTATTCACTTGGCACAATACTCTCAAGATTCATCCATGTTGTCGCAAGTGTTTTTCATCTTCTCTTGTGGCTGACTAGTATTCCATTGTATATATTTCACTATTTTCTATTCTCAGGGTCTGATGGGCTCTTTGTAACTGGGTCCATTTGTTTTCTACAAGCAGGGTGCCTTAGTTTAAAAAAACAGCATCCTTCTTCTATGTTTCCCTTGAACAATAATTAAAGTCAAGAAACAGTGGTCCTTTCGGGAAGGACTCTTCCATCTAAGCCTCTAATTTCATCTGGACTGATGGTGTTCTTCAATGGAATAGCTCAGAGTGTCTCTGCATTTTGAATGGGGAGGGAGGCTCTTTGCTGCTGCCCCCCCCTACCTCCTGCCTGCCCCGAGCAGAGCCCTGGGCGAGCACGAGGCTGTGGCTGCAACCACGCTGCCCCGCCCTGCCCCGCCCCGGAGCCCTGGCCCGTGAGAGGGCACGCCTCCACCTCCCCGACAAAGGGCGGCCAGTGTCTCCCCTCTGTTTCCCGGGAGGAAGGCACAAACATCCAGCCTCCAGAGCTGCTGTCATGATCGACAGTGACGACTGTGAAGTTCCCAGCTTGGCTCTTCCGTTCTCTTCCCAGTGACATTGTGCACTCGGTGACACTTGAGGTATGTCTGTCCTGTCACCCTCTGTGTCCGTTCCCAGCTCCAACAGCAATGCCAGGTCATAGTGGGAAGTCACCAGAGAGGCAGCATGAATGGTCATGGGTTGCTCAAAATCTAGGGTGTTTTGCCTGACCAGGAGGTGGCGCAGTGGATGGAGCGTCGGACTAGGATGCTGAGGACCCAGGTTCGAGACCCCGAGGTCACCAGCTTGAGTGCGGGCTCATCTGGGTTGAGCAAAAGCTCACCAGCTTGGACCCAAGGTCGCTGGCTTGAGCAAGGGGTTACTCAGTCTGCTGAAGACCCACGGTCAAGGCACATATGAGAAAGCAATCAATGAACAACTAAGGTGTCACAACAAAAAGCTGATGATTGATGTTTCTCATCTCTCTTGGTTCCTGTTTGTCTGTTCCTGTCTGTTGATCCCTCTCTCTGACTCTCTGTCTCTGTAAAAAAAAAAAAAAAAGATGTCAGCTGAGGCATCAAGATAAAAAAATCTAGGGTGTTTTTTTTTTTGGGGGGGGGGCACCCAACAGGGTCTTAGAGGTATTTTTCTGGGTGAAATGTTGTGCTTTCTCCTCGACCATGTTGTTTCCATATGGCCAGTGTGTCTGTCTGTCTCTCCCTTTCCCTGTCTCCCTCCCCCTCCCCACCTCCTCTCTACTCTCTGCCTCTGTCTCTTGCTTCTCTCTCCCTTGTAACTTTTCTGAGTGGGTAGTTTTCCTGGCTCTAAATTCAGCATTGCCCTCCCCCCAAGAAAAACTGTCTTCAGTATTTTCTCCCCCGTCTCTAATTTAGGCAACAGGAATGTTCCGTGATGCAGAGCATTCTCTCGTCACCTCTGCAAACATCCTTCACAGGGAGACCTGTCACCAGTGTCCACAGCGAGCAGGAAAGAAGGGGAAGTCCAGGGAAACGCTCAGCACAATCCCCAGCACAGCGTGTAGGATCAATAATTAACGATGATTAATTAATAATTAATTGCTCCTTTCCTTGCACGCGTTTTCTTCACAGACCAGAAGAATTTCTAAATAGCTCCACTGAAATCTTTTCTCTGCAGTTAGTATGAAATATTGATAGCCCTCTGATCATGAAACATTTAAAATAGCCTTCTTTCGGCAGAGGAGTAAATAAATTGTCCCGAGCTTACGCCCGCAGCTCTGACTGACGCCACGGAGAGAAGACGGCGGCGGGAGTGGCTGTGGTGACTACGTGGCGTGGGTTTGATGACGGGCTGAGTGAGACATGCCCCGGCACGGTCCGTCCAGCTTCGCTTTGCATGCCTCGTACCGATGAGGGCCTAGGTGTGGCCGAGGACAAGGTCAGGGACGCTGAGACACAGCCCTCCCCTGTCCCTGGTGACCCGCACGTGGTGGGGCTCTCTGGTCACCCTCTTCCTTCCACTGCTTGTCTTCTCTTAATGGCATCTTAGCCCCCCCCCCAGGACAGGTTCCGAACATTAGGACGGCATCTTCTTCCCCCCACCCCCATCATATAGCCAGCTGGTGCTGTGTTCTGCTGTGTTCATGCGAAACAAGCGCGCGCTGTGCCTCTGTTGGTCCATTGAGTGAAAAGGGGAGGGGAGGGAAGAGATCATCGCATGGGGCTATCATCTTCTGAGATGAATTCATGAACTCCACGGAGAACCTGGCTCTCCGCAGCCAGATGGTCCCGGCACGGAAGCCATTTGAGGCCGGCCTGGCCTCCCCCTTCCCAGAAACTGTTGAGCTGCCCACATGTGCAGCTGCACTGAGCCCCAGGATGGGGACAATCGGAGCACACAGGGAAATGACCCGCAGCTGATGGCTGAGGGGGTCCTACAAGAAGGCCCACGGGGCTTGGAGACAGAGAAGATAGAGAAATAAAAGGGGGGGGCAGAGAAATACGGTTCGTGTGTGTGTGTGTGTGACAGAGATAGAGACAGTCAGAGAGAGGGACAGATAGGGACAGACAGACAGGAAGGAAGAGAGATGAGAAGCATCAATTCTTCATTGTGACACCTTAGTTGTTCATTGATTGCTTTCTCATATGTGCCTTGACTGGGGGGCTACAGCAGACTGAGTGACCCCTTGCTCAAGCCTGAGACCTTAGGTCCAAGCTGATGAGCTTTGCTCAAACCAGATGAGCCTGCGCTCAAGCTGGCCACCTTGGAGTTTCGAACCTGGGTCCTCCGCATCCCAGTCTGACACTCTATCCACTGCGCCACCGCCTGGTCAGGCGAAATATGATTCTCTTGACAGTACAGCCACATCTGGGCTGAAGCGGGATCAGGGTGACCTCCAGAGGGTGCCTCTGGTTCTAGGTATGTGCAGGTTACCATGACATCCATTGCATTAAAGAATCTATTGCCTGTCCAGGCGGTGGCACAGTGGATAGAGCTTCAGAATGGGATGTGGAGGACCCAGGTTCAAGACCCCAAGGTCGCCAGCTTGAGTGCGGGCTCATCTGGTTTGAACAAAGCTCACCAGCTTGAGCCCAAGGTCACTGGCTTGAGCAAGGGGTCACTAGGTCTGCTGTAGCCCCCTGGTCAAGGCACATATGAGAGAGCAATCAGTGAACAACTAAGGCGCTGCAACGAAGAACTGATGTTTCTCATCTCTCTCCATTCCTATCTGTCCCTATCTGTCCCTCTCTCTGACTTTCTGTCTCTGCTACAAAAAAAAAAAAAGAATCTAAATTTCCCTGGGTTAACTTCAGGCTCCATCATCAGCAATAAGGACTGCAGAAGAGCTCTTTAAAACATGGGTATGTTGGACCTAAACCGTCCTTTTATTTAATTTTTACTATTTTCTGTTTTGTAGCTTGTTCTGCGTTAGAAAAAGGTAGGACTGTGTTTCAGTCTAGGGAACGCCACATCATTCTGCACATACCCTTCATCGTGTCGTCTGTGGGGTGTGGGGATGCTGGACAGTAAAATTTAAAAATGGAAAGTCATTTGACTTACATATGACACTACCAAACGCAGCCAGCCGTCGGCCCTGAGGGCTCAGTCGGCCGGGCTCGGCAGCTGCCGCACGGCTCTCACCCCTCCGCGGGCGGTGAGGACGACATGGGGCGACTGTCCACCTTCTCTCTGCGTTTTCTCCTGGGAATTAGACTCTCTGCTGCATAATTAGTAGTCTGCTTTGATTTTTGTAGTTCTCAACTTTTTCAGAAGGTATGCTGGGCGACGATGCGCTAGAAATCATCGGCATGCCTTTTCTACACATGCCCCACACCTTAAAGTCAAATTAGAGAAAAAGTGCTCATTTCCAGTCGTAGCAATCACATCTTCTTTTAAGACCTTACCTCTTATAATGGTATCGACGTAAAACAATCATGACACAGGCAGCTAGTTATGCGAGACAAAGGGGGAAGCCATCAACATAAAGATGGATGCATCTTAGTGGTAACACCGATCTTAGAAATTGTATAACCTGTCCCTGGCCGGTTGGCTCAGTGGTAGAGAGTCGGCCTGGCATGAGGAAGTCCCGGGTTCAATTCCCAGCCAGGGCACACAGGAGAAGTGCCATCTGCTTCTCCACCCCTCCCCCTCTCCTTCCTCTCTGTCTCTCTCTTCCCCTCCCGCAGCCAAGGCTCCATTGGAGCAAAGTTGGCCCGGGCGCTGGGGATGGCTCTATGGCCTCTGCCTCAGGCGCTAGAGTGACTCTGGTTGCAACAGAGCAACGCTCCCGATGGGCAGAGCATCGCCCCCTGGTGGGCGTGCCGGGTGGATCCCGGTCTGGCGCATGCGGGAGTCTGTCTGACTGCCTCTCCGTTTCCAACTTCAGAAAAATACAAAAAAAAAAAAAAAAAAAAGAAATTGTATAACCCTTTCCCATTGTTTTATAAGAGGAAAAAAAAAAAGAATTAAATTAAAGGATTTTCCAAGGAATGCTAACAGGTTATAGATAAACAGAGACTAGACTTGGTTCTCCCGGTTCTAACTGCGCCTCTCGTTACAGAACCGGACAGTCCTTCACAGTGGCAGGCACGTGTCTGCTCATGTAACTGATCTAAATAAATGTCATTGTCACCACCTTTTTCCTTTTATTCTCATCATCTTCCCATTTGTTTGTGAGTTCTGAGCAGATTGCCAGTTTAAAAGCAAGAAAGAACTTTTTCCTATAAAGTAAAAGTCTGTATCAAACAGTTTCCTGTCTTGTGGAATAGTCTTTTCATATGATTTTTCTGTCTTTAATCAATGGATGTTCTGTCGGGATCAATGTGTTCTGGAAAAGAACATCACAGAAATAGAATAATTGCGAGCAAACAATTTTCAACTCACCGTCTCAAGTCCCTTTATTTTGATTGATGTGTCGCCGACTCTGAGACGCTTTGCTGATAATGTTAGAATGACAGCTGCTTGATTCTTTCCGACCTTTACATTTAGGAGAAAATCAGTTCGTCTTGTGTAATAATTTCAAGAATTTGAAAAGGTCCGATTCCCTCCGGGCCTGACTTGTTTTGTGTGCACACCTACCGTGACCACGGCTGTGTGATCACATGTTCATGTCCCTGACTGTCCAACTGTCCCTGAAGGGGACATGAGGAAGTAGCTCTCAGGCCCACCCATTTCGGGGACACACCGTCTCCGCTTCCTGGTGTCACGTTGGCTAGCAGAGTTATCCGACCTCTCGCCTGAGTGGAACAGAAGTCTGCCCTCTCGTTCTGAACGACAAGCCCCACCGGCAGCCTGACCCCCGAGCCTCATCACTGCTCCCTCTCCTCCACGTCCACGCTGGCCAGAGTGTGGGCGGGGCTCAGCGGTCACTTTCTGTTCCCTTTCTGTTCCCTTTCCCGTCGTCCCAGGCTAGGGTGGCAGTAGGGGAGCTTACTGGAGTTCAGGTTCTCTAAGAGAGAGATGGATGTTTCCCTTGAGCCCACAGGGCCAAAGTCATCCGCAGGCCAAAGTGGCTCGTCTTCGAGAGGCCAGTCCTGAACCCCTTCGTCTGCATCTGGGATGGGGGAGGGAGGATTATCTTAGACAGACACAGCAGACCTCCCACAAAGCCCTGAAAACAGGTGTCACTCACACCTGTGACGGCGGGGGAGAGAGCTGAGCTCCATTCTGATTCGTGCAGAGGTGACCGGGCCCTTGCAAGGGAGGTGACAGAGAAGGAGAACGGTCTCAGGAGAGTCAGGGAAGTGAAGAAGTCCAGAGCGCTGGTCAGTGTACAGGCTGCTGGTGGGCAGGGATGAGGCTAGGACTCCATCCCCCACAGAGACAGGGAGACGGGCATGCCGCCCGATGAGGACGGGTCAGGTGGATGGCACTCGGGTCCTTGAGACGGACACTTCTGAGGTGTTAGAAATACGTAGTCATAACTATAAGCCCCTTTTTTTTTTTACTTTAAATAGTTTTTATTTTTCAATGAGAGTTAACGTACGATATTAGTTTCAGGTATACAACCTGAGTAGCCATAATATACTATAACTAAGTGAGTGATCATCCCGATAAATCTAGTATCCATCTGACACCATACATAGTCATAACGATATTACTAACTATAGTCCCTAAGCTGTATTTTACATCCCTGTGACTCTCTGTAACAACCAATTTGTACATCTAAATCCCCTCGTCTTTTCCACCCACCCTTCCAACCCCCTCCCATCTTACAGAGAGCCCTTCAGTATTTCCTGTAATTCGGCTTTGGTGGTGATGAACTCCTCCAGCTCATTCTTGTCTGGGCAGCTCTGTGTCTGTCCATCAGTTCTAAATGACAGCTTTGCTGGGTGGAGTCATCCCGGTGGCAGGTCCTTGCTTTCTATCATTTTGAATAACTCTTGCCAATCCCTTCTGGGCTGCAGAGCTCCTGTTGAGAAGTCAGCTGACATCTCTGGGGAGCTCTTTTAATAAATGCTCTTCGGAAGTGGGGTCAGGGGCCTTTCGTCTGGTGTTGGCTGGCAGCGAACCCTGGCAGCTGTGCGCGTCCTGGGCAGGCGTTCCAGAGGGGACCCAGCCTCACGCCGCCAGAAGCCAGGCTAGAGCCGGGCCACGTCTCAGCACTGGTGTTTGGGTGGAGCTGGGATGTGTTCGGAACTCATCAGTCCTCAGGGTGCAGACGACCTTGAGTTTGCAGGGTGGGGACGACAACAGGGTCAGCACACGGGTCTGGGAGTTGGGGTGGGGTGCGTGTGAGAAGGCGAAGGTAGTGGAAGAGCTATTTCGCTAAAAGCCAGCTTGAGCTGGCAGAGGTGACGCTGAGAAACGAGATTGAAATGGGGTGTTAATTCCCTTCCCAGTTCCCTCACGCCCACACGGGTCAGAGACGCTGCACTTGTGTGCGTGTGTGCGTGCGTGCGTGGGTCCCATTTGCTGAAATTGACACACACGTACCCACAGTAAGAGCCTAACGCACGGGCGTACTTCACAAACGTCCTTCAAAAGTCAAGGCTCAATCAATGTTAGTTGAATGGGAAAGAAATTAAAGCACAGTTACAGTGAAAGCAAGTTCTCTTGTTACAGTATCTGTCTTGTCCCTTCTGTTTATTTAGTGCAGTTTTAATTTGCAGCTAATATTTTCTTAAGGATAGGAGATGTGCAACTGTAAACTTGCTGTTAGCTGTCTATAGACGAGACTTGAACTTGTGAGGCTGAAGACATGTTCATTTTGAAGTGTCCGAAGAAACCCCACAAAACTCAATTCTGCCGTTCACAAAAGAACGGCAAGCAGTCACACTCCGTTCTTAGGGTTACTACTGGATATTTTAAGGTTACTAAACTCATGCAACCATAGAATTATTATTTTCATTATTATTCCTTTACATATACATATATTAGCAGCATTTTTCTTGATATACATTCATTTTTTTCTGTGATCATTATCCTAGCCTTGTCTAAGATAGACACTAGAACACAGAAACGAACAGCATCGGCATAACCTGACCAGCAGGTGAGAAGTGGGAGGGGTTTTACTAACCATTACAAACACAAGAAGTGCAGTTCCTCGTTTGCAATGAGCTGGAATACGAGAAGAGAGAGGGATAAAGTGAGCCCACATGGCCCCCTTTAGTTGTGACCAGAGTGGCCCTGGCTTTTTGGCACGTGCATGAAGGCGCCCTAATGTTTCAGACACGGAGCTTGGAAGAGCAGCCCTGCTGAGTCTGACTAATCACGGAACACAGCGGTGACATCAGTCCCTGGAAGACACACCTCCGCCATGACCCACTCCAGACAGAGCTGCCTCCACAGGACCAGCCCCTACCCTCCAACGCCTGACACAGACACGGTGTGCTGCCTCCCCTGCAGGGAGCGGGGGTCAGGATACGGAGGGAAATGCTTGCCACCAGCTGAAAGAACACCTCGCCCGAGAAGGTGCCGTGTCAGGCTCCCCCCGGGCGGGAAGTTCGTGGCTCTGTTAGCAGCAGGAAGGAAATAGGCAAATTGTTGACGCTGGGGGAGCAGAGCCCTTCAGGTCCCCTGGCCGGTGGGCCGGTGCCGTCTTGACAGCCGGAAGTGTTTTCAGCACACCGGGCCCTGTCCGAGCCTGTGGCACACCCACTTCACACACAGGGTGAGGCGCTACCAATGCCTAACTCCACCGAGTCCTTGACAGCGATTTCACAGTGAGTGCTGGTTTTCTGCCTACCGATAGAGCTGCCGTATTAAAGATGATGAAAGGGGAACACGTTTCTAGTCTACAACCTCATAGCCAGCGCACGGACAACCAGAAATTACTTTCAATCGGTATTTTCTTCATCGTAGATTTTCGAAAGGACTCCACTACCATGTCAAGTATTTTCTGTTACTTGGTTTTGCTGTTAGCACCTGCTTTATGTAGAGAAGCTTATGCAGGGGAAGGAATGATGGCAAACATGTTTTTGTCACTCCGTTTCTGAGTTTGGGGTCCTCGGCCGTTTGTTACATACTGTCTGCTGAGTGGCGTTTCACTCCCCCGCCCGCCCCCCGTGGGTCAGAGGCGGCAACACAACTGGCCTGGCTTTACCATCATTCTAAGCTGCATCTGCGCCTTTATGACATCACACCGTGACAATCGACGACTTGACTTGAAGTAGTCATTATGTGAAGTCACACTTGGGTTCCTGTGTATGAACCTGACAGAAAGGGCCATGCTCAGTGTAGAAATGGCGCTATTAATAATGCACCAATGTCGCTCTTTTCCAAACTGAATCTGTGAGATCTGCTTTGAACTGCTATGCTGTTTACGTGAGCTGTGTCTGAAAACGTTAACGTCACTTGGTGTTAAATCAGTATGGACATCTGTTTACACACACACGCCCACCGGTCCTGAAACTGTGTGCCATATGAAATAACATCTTGTTCGTTTGAAAGAGCAGAGAGAGAGACCGGTACGTGCTCCGTGAACTGTTCTTTCAGAATAGAACACACCTGTTCAGCAGGGGGTGAACTGCTTCTCTGCCAGTGGTTGGCAAACTGGGATCCATGTGCCAAGCCCAGCCCTTAGCCTGTCTTCATAAATCCCGTTACACTGGAGTGCAGTCATACGCATTCGTCGGAGTATTGCCTGTGCTGGCTCTCAGGCCACGTCGGGAGAATTAAGCAGTTCCGATAGAGGCCCTACAGTCCAAAAGGCCAAGGCATTTAGTCTTCGATCCTTCACGGAAAGATGTGTCCATCCCTAGTCTAAGCACACCACGCAGTTTAGTATCAGCAGTGACCCTCCACACAGTCTGACTCCCAGGGAGAAGTTGTTTCTAAATGCATATAAACTCTGGTGTATTACTGCTCGGCATTTTATAGGCTGTTGAGCAGGGGAGAAGGGAGAACGGAGAAACGGAAGGGTGAGATTTGGGTTCTGACGCACTTACAAAGAAACAAACTAGTCTGGGAAACAGAGCAGGAGTAAATCCTTCACCTGCAGAGTCAGGAGAAGCCTAGAGGTCAGTCTAGACTAGACTATAACCTTCCGGGCAGAGGGAGATGTGTCTTTGTAAAAACGTATCGAAAATCCCACTTCATTTATTCTGCCCTCTATATAGTATAAGAAGTAGCATTAAAAAAAAAGTTAAAACAAATATACTTTCAATGTGTATCTTCTAGTAGCTGAAATCTGGTGCCTTTGGTAACTTTGTGTGGAAGATTGGAAAGAAATACTGAGTCAAATCACAGAAGGCAGTTCTCTACCACTTTGTTTTCCCCCACCCTGATCAATTCTGTAGAAGGTGCTGGGTGTCTTCTGTTCTCATCGGAGAATACTGTCATAAAAGCGCCATGTCAGAAAGTTGCTATGTTGGGGTGTTGTGGGGAACGGGGTGGAGGTCAGGGGTCACGCAGACCTGGTGGGTGTCAGGAAGTGTCCAAGCTTATATGAAAAGGGAATGCATTTTAAGTGGAAAGAGTGCCTACTTTTGTCTAGTCTTACGTATTCTATCTGTGAAGAAAGGTGTTGGAGAGAGCGAGTGACAGGGCGAGCTAACTCGTCTGGTTGGAGAGCCAGTCAAACCCACACCAGCTGACTTCAGATTGTGCCCGCTGTTTCATAACTGGTCATAAAAGCCATGAAGCTTTGTTGGATATTATAGAGTTTCCATTTGGTGTCTGAGATGGTTGAGGAAAATAACTAAAAATAATCCTGTATGTTCTCCCCCCCCTAATAATCCCATTAAGTGTATGAATTATTTTGGGAATAACTGATACCTACACAACAGTAGGTATTCCCACTATTTTTCATAGTTTACTTTTTTTTTCAGTTTTATCTTTTATTTTTATCGAAGTTGTTGGGGTGACATTGGCGAATAGGATCATACAGGTTTCGAGTGTACATGTGTGTGATATATGATCTATCTAGTGGATTGTGTGCCCACCACCCAAAGTCAAAGTTTTCTTTGATTCTCTTAGAATGTACGTATTTGAGCTTGTCATCTTCAAGCGATTCTTTTTTCCTTTGGTTTCTGTTGCATGATAATTCTTCTACCTTTTATTTCTGATTCTTTTTACCCAGGATACTTGGTAATATATGTTAAGCAGTAGGAGTGATATTAAAGATTCCTGTTTTGTTCCTGACATTAAAGGAAGTGGATCTAAAATTTCTTCTTAAATCTGATGTTTTATTCCCAAAGGAAGAGGATTTCTTTTGATAGATATGCTTTATATGTGAAAAAAATTCTTTTTTCTTCTTAGTTTCAAGTTAGCTTGATATATCTATCTACACACAGATACACACACACACACACACACACACACACACACACCACACAGATATGCATTAAACTCATGCTGTCTCAGCATCTTTTCAAGTAGCCTGAAAGTTTTCTCCTCCAGTCTATTAATTTGATCAACTACATAAACAAATTTTCTGATGTTAAACTAGTCTTGAGTCTTTGGGATAAACCGCTGTTGATTGTTTTTATTTGTAATGTACATTGTAAGTAATACAACTTGAGAATTTCCACCATATACTCCCATGTGGATATAAGACTCTTGGCCTGTTATTGTCTAATGTTGTTCTCATCTAGCTATATTAACCTCATAAAATAAGTGAGGCTGTTTTAATTACTTGAAACAAGTTGTGTTAAATAAGGAGTATCTGTTAAATATTATTAAAATGGGAAAAACCCAATAAAGAACCGTGTTAAAAAGGAAATTACATTTGAGCTTTAAACAAAGTTGTTATAACTAGAAAGCAAACAATGAAAAAACTGATTCAGTTTAAAGCTAGGGACTTTGGAGGAATTTTCCAAATTCTAAACGTGAGATATAAGGATGTATACAGTAAACAAATGCACTAACGGTTTTAGACATATTAAATACTGTTAGGATCCCTGTCCAAATGCTAAAGGTAAGAAAGTTGCAAACAATGGGCATTGGAGAAGGACTGAAGTTAGGATGGGTTAGGTGTCTGACATAAGTTGTTTCAGATGTCCTCCCTGTAAGCCAGTGTTTATTACTGCGGGTGGCATATGAGAACCGCTCAAGGTGGAGTCGCAGAGGGTGCCGCCCGGGCCACCACAGAGGGTGCCGCCTGGGCCACCGCAGAGGGTGCCGCCCGGGCCACCGCAGAGGGTGCCGCCCGGGCCACCACAGAGGGTGCCGCCCGGGCCACCGCAGGGGACGCCGCCCCGGCCACCGCAGAGGATGCCGCTCGGGCCACCGCAGGGGATGCTGCCCCGGCCACCGCAGAGAGTGCCGCCCGGGCCACCGCAGGGGATGCTGCCCCGGCCACCGCAGAGAGTGCCGCCCGGGCTGCCCCGGCCACCGCAGAGGGTGCCGCCCCGGGCACAGCAGAGGATGCCGTCCGGGCCACCACAGAGGACGGCGCCCGGGCCACCACAGAGGATGCCGCCCGGGCCACCGCAGAGGATGCCGCCCGGGCCACCGCAGAGGATGCCGCCCGGGCCACCACAGAGGGTGCCGCCCGGGCCACCGCAGGGGACGCCGCCCCGGCCACCGCAGAGGATGCCGCTCGGGCCACCGCAGGGGATGCTGCCCCGGCCACCGCAGAGAGTGCCGCCCGGGCTGCCCCGGCCACCGCAGTGGATGCCGCCCCGGCCACCGCAGAGGGTGCCGCCCGGGCCACCGCAGGGGATGCTGCCCCGGCCACCGCAGAGAGTGCCGCCCGGGCTGCCCCGGCCACCGCAGAGGGTGCCCCCCGGGCCACCGCAGGGGATGCCGCCCGGGCCACCACAGAGGGTGCTGCCCGGGCCACCGCAGGGGATGCCGCCCGGGCCACCGCAGAGGGAAGGTCCAGGCATGGAAAGCAAGCACTGCTATTTAAAAAAAATCTCCTCAGGTGGTCCTGATGCCGGGTGAGAGCTAAGAACCATATTCTAGATCTAATGATTGGACATTCGAGTTCTGTTATTGTTTGCAAAAAGAATGCGTGTGAGGGCCAGGAGAAAGCTCAAGGAATACGTAAATCCTGACATTGTGACTGCCTTCTACAAGACCGTCCAGACTGGGAATTTCCTATTTTACTCTTTACTATTCTGAAGAGATCTTAAGTTGAAGTGTAGGTTAAGTTCACCCACTTGCTTTTCAAATATCATCATGTGACCATTGTGGGCTGCATAGATTTAAAAAAACCGAAAAAAAAATGTTTATTTTTGAATTTTGACCTTTATGCTCATTTCTCTTGACCAACATCTCATCACATGCTCACCGACCGTGTTTCTCAGTGTCGGAAAATGTGTAATGTTTTATCATTTCTGTTCTTTCATTGCCATTGTCATAGGGCTATCGCAGTCGCATTAACGCTGGAAATGTCACCGGTTTTGCCCTGAGTGGGCGTGATGGGATTAATAATGTTTGTGTAAAACGCTGAGAGCTGGAGATAGACCCCCGTTCACATTCTGTGGGATTACCAGCAACCCAGTGCCTTCACCCTGGGCCTCACACACGACATTGTGTGATAGGAATGTTCCTGAGTCAAGGATCGCCCACAAACTGAAATGATATTGGGAAACCTCTGAGGACCATCGTTCGAAGGAAGTCATTTTAGTTTTCAAGAGAAAAGTCTAAGTAACTTGGCCTTTGCAAATTGGCAGTATGCCTCGCTCTAGGAAATAAAGTCATATTACTACAATTTCAATTTAGTGCTTGACCTAAGTCTGTGAAATATACTTGAAATAAAAGCAAGAAACTTGCATTCTGTATAGCTTAAAAATGAGTATTAACTTTGAAAAAAAAAAAATTGCGCTCCAATATGTCATCGTCCACATGTATTTGAGACATTTTCTCCCGTCTTCAAAGCTCTCAAAACTTACTTAACAATGTCAGACTGTTGGTTGCAACTACGGAACCAGTCACCCTTGAATGTTTATCGCTAAGCAGTTATTCAAGTAAAATAAACAGTGCTCAGAAAAATACATTCTGTAAGAAGATATTACTGGGAACCATGGTCAAATCACTGAGAAAGTAGAATTGTTTTCAGTGAAAAATTATATCAGAGTTCATACGTCTCGCTCCGGATTGCCACATTAATACAAAATGTATGACTTCCACCCGCTGTCTTCCAATTTTCAGCTCTTAAGTTCTTCAAGCAGTATAATCAAGTTGTCCTGCCACTGAAACGGGCAGCACCTCTCCACCCACAGAAAGTGTTTAGGGAACCGTCCGTCTCCCTTCAAACTGACAGAACGTAGAGACAGACCCGCGGAGTGCACTGCCCAGGTGGCGCCGGGCGGGAGCCTCTTCCCCTGTCTCTGCTCTTCCTGGGTTTTTTGTTTGTTTGTTTATTTCTTTGGTTTTTTTGGTTGGTTGGTTTGTTAGTTTTTCCTCCGACGTCTACTCGGCGACTCTGAATCCTGTTAACTGCATTTAACCAACAACGACGTCTATTTGCCAAGGATTTTTAAGTAGACGTCCTTAAATAAATTTCGAGGTGCCCGTCCTGTTCATGTCTCTTTGCTTCTCCCTCTTTATTCCGTTCCACTTCAGAAGGCATTCAGTCACACGCTGGCATTCATCCATAGGTTCTGGGTGTGCTTTTAAATATTTCTCCAGAAAAAATCTGACTTGCTTTAGGACCAAGACGGTATGACTTTCGCATCCAGTACAGTATCTCCCAGGTTGTCAGTCCTGTTGTAAATCCTCAGTCAACCACCTGGCGCTGTGTGTTCACCTCCTGCCCTGACATCCCATCGTTCTGCCCCGTGGTGTTCCCCAGCCTTCCTGCTTGGTTCTTTGTGGCTGTGTTTTTTACCTCCTCCTCGGTCCTCCTGTTCTGATTGTAAGTGGCGGTTTTCAAAATTCCCTCTGTGGTTACCATCTCTGCCACAGTGAGAATTAAAAACACATGATTTATGCAGAAGGCAATACAGGCATCATCCTTGGAAAGCTTCTGAAACATAATTTATAACATTTTACTTTCTGTAGATGATGGGCCACGAAAGTTCAAATGTGTCTCTCTAATTCCATGGCAGGCCCCTGGTACAGATTCAGTTGTCTTTAGAATCATGACTATGTAGAAAAGAGCGGGGAGTGACATTGACAAGGAGACAATAAAGACAGAGGCTGGAATGTCGAAGGCTCGGGGTTGATCATGGTGGGACTTCCTCCAACACAGTCCCTGTGACTGTGACTAAAGTGGGTCGTTGGTGCTAATAGGCTAAATACAGATGGGGTGCTGTCAGAAATTAAGAATGAAGACATAGATTGGATTAATTGTGGGATGTCCAAACACTGCTGACCCTCAGGCCATTGTCTCAAGCTTTGTTCCATTGGAAGGGAGCTGATGAGCCAACAGAAAGTAGTCCTTTATGAATACCAGAGAGAGAAAATGCCTGGATCCTTCTATCTTGTTGAAACTGATTTAACCTTCCTTTATTTTCTACTGGTTGATTAAATATTGAAGACTAATCCCATAGGGAGCTATCTCAAAATTGAATTTTCCTTAACAGAAATCAGAAAAAAATATAGAGGTAATAAACACCCACCCATGGCCAACTGTCAGGTGTCCATTGGGCATGATGAGTGGATGAGTCCGCTCATCCAGAGAAGGACTGAAACCACTCAGAGACATCTCTCTCTGAGAAAACCAAGGCTAAGATCTGTCCATGTCCTACTGAGACCATTTAATCAAGTATTCTAATAAAAACATTCTAGCCACAGAGATGCATCCGCGTGTCACACCTGTGAGGCCTCCACTGTGTGGTCAGCTCAGCTTCCTCCAGCTCAGATCACAGGTGAGGGTGGATCAAGGACAGTGAGTATTGGCATCTTCTTATTCACATATCAGTAGACATGCTTTCGGCTCTGTGCTCAGGACTGTGCCGGGTATGGCGGTAAAAATAGTACCAGTAGCTGATGACCAGGTCATTATTCATCTAGACCTATGATACTTTTGAGAGTAATAGCCAGTGCTATTAATTATGCTGAAATACTTGAAGTAAATCTGGCCAATTGGGACTTATAGTCTCTCACTCACCTTAAACCTGACTTTTACAAGTCACATCGTTCTGTTTCTTCTTTAAAGTTCAAGGCTAAATGTGAATACAGTACTAATTAAAGTCTACTCTGTCAAAGATCAAGTGCTCCCGGCAGCTAATAGATGATTTTATTTGGTTTACTGTAATGGAGAGAATGTTCATGAATGAGTCAAGTCTCACAGAGGCAGGAAAGCAAGGGAGTCACCTGTGGGCCTCGGGGACATTGATTAGAGTCTCATCTAATTATGAGGCCAAGGGAAGTTTCCGGGAACACCAAAGATGTAAATTAAAGACAGAAATAGATTTGTATTATATGAGTACAAAAACAGAAAAGTTAAATCACAAAGCAGAGTCAATTAATTTGAGTGATCAGCCACTTGTAAGCAGAAATGAACAGAAAACATTTCAAGACCCTTGGACACTCATTAGAACAACAACAACAACAATAGAACACTGAAATAGCGTGGAAACGTCGGAAGGTACAAGAAAATGTGTAATATTTGTCAGACGTGGGCCAAGGAAACTCCAGGGGGATCCCATCACGAACGCTAGAGGTGCCCCTGGCCTGGGCAATGTGGAGACGGTGAGGAAACAGTAGCAAATGCGATAGAAAAGGGGAAGGAAAATAGAGGAGGTGACGGAGGAAGAGAAGCTGGGAAACGAGGTGCAAACACAGCAGCGCCCAGACGACGTCTGCAGTGCTCCGGGCTGGCCACGCGAACGTGCAACCTGGTCAGGGCAGGAGTTACCGGGAGCCGTTTCCCTGTGGGAACTGCGTCCCAGCTCCGTCTGGAGCAAGTCCCTGCCGTCCCCAGGTGCCTGTAGACACCAAGGGCGGTCCGGTCAGCAGGCCCCTGGGTCGTGCCTGCGCCCAGCCAGCTGCAGTAAATACACCAAACGCAAAACGCAGTGCTTTAAAATTCCAATTCATTTTCAATTACTGTTTTCCTCTGTAACACCTTCAGCTTAGCTTACAGATATCATATTGCATATCCTCCATGGTCTGGAAAATCTGGATACACCAAAACCATCCAAATAAAAGGAGACCTATGTATGAATAATTTATCATCCTTCTTTTGCTTTGAAAACCTCCTGGCTTCCATTAGCATAATCAGGGGCTAGTTCAGATCCCCCAGGGAGGCGCTCCTGGACTTCTTCCTTACGCATTAGCTGTAAGACATATCCATTTGGGACAAACTGAGACGTATTTCTAAAAGACATACATATAGATGGAGTGGATTTTATCAAGCTAAATCCGATGAGGTAAGAGGAAAATGTTTGACTGTGTGATTTATGTATTGCCCATGTTAAACTCTTAACATCTGAAAAACAACAAGGATTTAGAGAGACATACTTTGCTTTCTTTCTGATGGTAAAACAATGCATTACATAACAATATACAAAAGCAGAGAAAGCCTTTTTCCTTAATGCTATATCAGTTTGTAACATCAAATCATATAAATTATTGAAAATGTAGAATTAATCTTTCCATAAGAACATATCCTACACAAACGGGGAAAAATATCCAAGAACAAGAATTTTGTACAAAGCAATGATCCAACAAGAAAAAGGAAAATACCGCTCATAAAAAGGAAAGAGACAAAGTAAAGCTGACCACGCTTTTCTGTTTTTTTTTTTTGTGTGTTTTTTTTTTGTATTTTTCTGAAGCTGGAAACGGGGAGAGACAGTCAGACAGACTCCCGCATGCACCCGACTGGGATCCACCTGGCACGCCCACCAGGGGGCGGTGCTCTGCCCCTCCGGGGTGTCGCTCTGTTGCGACCAGAGCCACTTTAGCGCCTGGGGCAGAGGCCAAGGAGCCATCCCCTGTGCCCAGGCCATCTTTGCTCCAATGGAGCCTCGGCTGCGGGAGGGGAAGAGAGAAACAGAGAGGAAGGAGAGGAGGAGGAGTGGAGAAGCAGATGGGCGCTTCTCCTGTGTGCCCTGGCCGGGAATTGAAACCTGGGACTTCTACATGCCAGACCGACGCTCTACCACTGAGCCAACCGGCCAGGGCCATGCTTTTCTGTCTTGACTTTCACAGCCACTGGTGTCAGTCAGTAGTCCTGAGGCCAGGGGGACAGAGACCATCACTAGCCTGGGGGACCTCAGAGAGCAGACTCAGCCTCTCTTAGTATTCCTTTGCTCACTTGTAAAATAAGGGAGAGCTGGCATCCCCCTGCTCTCTGTAGGGAGGCCAGCAACAGCGCCCCGACCTGGACTGCCCCCCAGACCCCCAGGTGCAGAGCACGGGGCACCCGCGAAGGAGTCTACACTCCTCCTGTTCCGGGCAGAGTTCCCGTGTTGAACTCTTCTCTCCCCCAGCCATTGTGGAACAGGAGATGAAGTCCAAGCAACCTAATCTTACAAACCTTTTGTTCCCCTAGAATAGATACTGAGTTGAGTGGGAAATGATGAGCCCTCTTCGTTCTAACCCTGGAACGACAACCTTGGGGTCTCTTTTTATTTCTTGTGGACATAACACAAGTCTTGTAAACTATCGGTCTGTTTCTCTCCCTCAGTTCTCCTCTCACCTCCTTTTAATTCTGTTAGTGAGCTAAGGGGATGTCTGTGCGTGCAGATGACTCAGGCAACACCTCACAGTGTGGGGACTGAGCTGCGTGGGTGGCAGGTTACTGCGGGGGCGTTCCCAGGGAGCGTGACAGGCTTCCCCGGTGAGCCCTGAGTCAGAGCTCAGGCTCGTTTTGCAAAGAACCGGACACAGGAGGCTGGCGTCAAAGCACCTAACCAGGCCAACATATTGGAGAATGAGGACGAGACAGAGCTTGCCGGCTGAGACGTGTGTTTCTTGGATGCTGTCGGGAAGCTAGGTTCCCGGTGAATCCTGGGATCTTACTTTTCCCGTCCTTGTTCGCGAATTTAAGGGTTTCTCGCATGTAGACGCCACCGCGATTGATTCCTGACTTTGTCCTCTGCATAATTCCTTTTCCTGAAAACTAGATGTTAAACCTCCCGGAACATTTCCCTGTCCCCCCGAACTCTTCAAGGACTGAGTCACAGGGGGAGCTGGCATCCTTGCGGGCACATTCTTTGATGGCCCTGGGGGTAGTCCTTCCCACGTGGCTGTTCTCAGAACGCGGCCGGTCACTTCCCATGTCGCCTCACGGCACACAGAGGCAGCGATGGCGCATGTCGCTCTGCCGCCCGGATGCTCGGGCCGTTTCAGCGTGGCCCGCGGCCTGGAGGCCCAGGGGGGGTGCGTTCCTGGCCCCGTGGTGGGCAGCTCAGTCCTAGCTCTGTTGTAAATGTTCAGTGCTTAGGAACTGAAGAGATTTGGGGGTTAGAGAGGAGTAGATTCCAGCCGTCCACCCGTTTTAACCTTGTGATCTTCGCTGCTGATTTCCATTTTTGAGGCATCCGAGTTTCCATTCACAGGAAAGCTGCCCCCCGGGTTGTACGAGGTCAAGTGCTCGGTAAAGCTGAGTCCTGTATCATCACCACTACTGACAACAAGGTGATTATCCATAATACCATTCAGAATAATTATGATGGACTCATTAACTTATTAGATAACCTCTGGTAAAGGAATGCCAGTGTCACGCCACAGTGGACGTCCCACTCTGGGGACCCGGCGGGCGGGCGCGAAGCCTGGTGCTTCGGCTTCTGAAAGCGCCAGTCTGTTGCCTTGACCTACCGTTCTGTTTCGTGTTTGCATGTCCGCAGCTCTGACCACGAACAAGAGCTGGCGAAGGGCTCAGCAAGACGGACATACCTTGTGCTGTCCAGCGTGGCAGCCTCGAGCTCACTGCGGTTATTTAAATTAATACTGCAGTGAGTTAACACTCAATAAAATAAAAAATCAGTTCCTCAGTTGTGCTAGGCACCTTCCAATGGCTCAACAGCCACACTGGCCGGTGGCCAGCATACGGTCAGCGCAGGTAAGGAGCAGTTTCACCAGAGCAGAAAGTTTCACTGGCCGGCAAGGTCAGAAGACCGGGACAGTGGCTGTTTAGTCTGCACACTTCCGTCCCTTGATGAGGCTCAATGTTAGCTGTTTAACAAACTAGGTAATTATTTTCCTCAGGGGGAAATTGACCGCTGCCCTTCTGCCCAGGTGTCTTTTTGCCTTTACTGCTACTTTGTAATTGCTGTCACCTAGGTAACAGAGGGAGGAGTTCTTGCAGCTGTTACAAGCAAGGCATTCCCTTTGGCGAAGACTTGGGTGTTTCTTTTGTTGTTCTCCTTGTGCTTATGAAAGCTGACGGGGCAGAAACGGGAGGAGCCTTCTGCTTTTATGTTGCCTGGAAGTGACTAAAAGCTCTTGCCTGTTTTAGGTTTTCTTGCTCACTGAAGCCTTGAGTTCTTCCTCCGTATCCTCACCTCCACAGAGGTTTGAAGACAGAATTCACCGAAGGCGCAGGCGTGGGAGCTGTGACATCTCCACACTCCTAACCAGGGTCCCCCGGGGAGGAGGGGAGAGTCACTGGAGACGTGAACGGCGTCTGAGGTGGCAGCGACACGGAATAATTTAAATATCCCAGATGGAAGATGGGTTCAGACACGGGGAGATAAGAGGAAGGAATTTATTCCCAACTGTCCAACTGAGAATGAAAATAAGTCAGAAAGCAGAGAATAGTCCTGGTGAGTCCAAGTGACTACAAATCTGACTACTAATAACTGGCTAGGTGGCTGTTTGATAACATGGAGACAGTAGCCTGACCAGGCGGTGGCACAGTGGATGGAGCATCAGCCTGGGATGTGGAGGACCCAGGTTTGAGACCCCCGAGGTCGCCAGCTTGGGCGTGGGCTCATCTGGTTTGAGCAAGGCTCACCAGCTTGAGCCCAAGGTCGCTGGCTTGAGCAAGGGGTTACTTGGTCTGTTGTAGCCCCCCTCCCCAGTCAAGGCACATATGAGAAATCAATCAATGAACAACTAAGGTGCCACAATGAAAAATAGATGCTTCTTATCTTTCTCCCTTCCTATTGGTCTGTCCCTCTCTCTGTCTCTGTCACACACACACACACACACACACATACACAGATGGAGATAGTATCTCTCTCTCTCTCTCTCTCTCTCACACACACACACACACAGATGGAGACAGTATCTCTCTCTCTCTGTCTCTGTCACACACACACACACACACACACACACACCCTGATCTGGTGATCATCAGTAGCGGGGCAGATGGTGGAGCCCTAGGTTGGAACAAGGAAAAGTCCTAGGCTTGAGCGGCCTTCCGAGGTGTCAGGCTGAGTTTGGTCTTGGGCCTTCATGGGAGGTTTAAATTATGCAACCCTTTTAAGCTTCCCTGAGAATAAATTATTAACCCTCTTTGACCTTATCTTTGTACATACTCATCTGGGGAAAGCCAATTTTAATACAGGAGCAGTCCGTCCCCAGGCTCCTGGTCCCCAAGGGCCTCCTGTCATAAAGAAGGCTCCCCCGCAGATGAAAGATGAACGTGCCTCCCCCCCCCTCCGGAAACGGCCCATGTGACCGAGGGTGAACCCGCTTTGGTGGAAGACTTCACCGTGCAGCCTCAGTCCTCTGAGACCGTCCTCAAGCGGGACTGCGCCCCACCACGGAGACTCAGGGGACGGGGAGGCGTCCCCACCGGGCCGGGAGAGCCAGGGTCCGGAGGACTCGGTGGGCAGGGCCCCCACCCCCAGTCATGCCTCTTGTTTTCCGTTTGGATGACCCGTCCACACTTTTCTCTCATGTGCTTTATCTGCTGGTATTTCAAGTGGGAACCTGGGCTTCGGTGAAATCACAAAGCCATTTAATAAATATGACCTGAGTGTCGGCATGGTGGGCTGTTGAACTCTTGCCGTAGGGGATAAGAGAAAGGAACCTGAGCTCTGTGACACTGTGCCCCCCACCCCACCCCCGTCCGCCCCCAGCACTGCTCAGTGACCTCTCCCTGAGGCCGCGGCGCCTGCTGTTCGGCTGCTGGGTTCGATTAGGAGGAACGGGGCTTCACACTGTGATGCTGGTTGTGTTCCAGGCGGCCTCCCTGCCCTTGGCTGTCTGCAGGTCATTGCTCCGGGATAACCAGGCAGAGGGGCTGTAGCTGCCGGTCCGGATGTTGCAATGCTGTGCTAACCTTGCATCTCCTGGACCAGCCTACTCATTCCCGGTGACGCCCACAGTGCTGTCTGCAGAGCCACCCACCCCTCTGTGGTCCCACCCTCTGCACTTCCCACCCATGGCCTGCTGAGCCCGGGGTTTCCTTTAAGATGAACCGGTGGTGAGCGAGGAGGTGTCTCTATGTGGGGGGCTGAAGCCTCTGTGTTCTGTAGCAGATGGGGGTGGGGAGGGGTAGATAGAGACCTTCCATGGCGGTTCTCTGAGCTCTGGGCCAGCCATGCAGGCATCGGAAGGGCCAGCCTGAAGGTGACAGAGGTTCCTGTTGTCTGTCATCCTGATAAAAACAAAACTGAGCATGTCAGATTTTGATGCCAGAGTTTGAAATATTGCTGAAGCTCCTTGAAAACTCAGCGCCAATGAATATTATCCCTTATAATGCTATCATAAGAGACATCTTTTGCATTTGCACACCAGGGTATGCCTTCTGAGTCACCGGGGGACCCGCCTTGGTGTTCCCCAGGAGTGGGGGCCGGAGCTAGCTGAGCATGCTCACCCCACCACCCCCCCTTTGCGCCAGGCTCCCTCCTCTGAACCCGAGAAAGCTTCCAAGAGTTCAGGCTGAGTTCCGAAGTAGAGACATTCCTAATTCAAGGAAAATCGGGGACAAGGGTAACTCAGAGCGCTCAGAGCGTTGCAGGTGAAATGAGAGGCCCCTCCCAGAGTTCTGAGGGCTCTAGGACCAACAGGACCCTCTGCTCCCTCCTTGAATGGCCAGAGCCTTCCTGGGCCCTGGGGTGCGGGCTCTGCCCCACCAGGAACCCGTCTGCCTGGGCGTCCTTCAGTGTCAGAAAGAAGCCCCGAACGGCCCAGCTCTCCGGGCCTCACCCGAGCATCAAGGTGGCCGTGACGGGCCTGGCGCGCTCACGGAGAGCAGGGCCCAGGCATTGGCTCAGGTCTGGTCACAGCGGGACAGCACGCTCCCCGTCGGTCCCAGCCTTTCCCGTGCACGTCACACACGACGGTGAGCCAACCCAACTCTGTGTGTCACCCCAGCCGACCAAACCCCACACCCCAAACCCTGTCCATCCGACCAAACAGCTCTGTGTGTCTCTCCCATCTCTGCTTCTCTCGTGGCCACAGGGTCACTCCTTCGCTTCTAAGCAGCAGCCTGCCCCGTCCCGGCCCTGCCCTCTCCCTCCCTGACCTGCCCCGTCCCAGCCCTGCCCTCTCCCTCCCTGACCTGCCCTCTCCCTCCCTGACCTGCCCCGTCCCAGCCCTGCCCTCTCCCTCCCTGACCTGCCCTCTCCCTCCCTGACCTGCCCAGTCCCGGCCCTGCCCTCTCCCTCCCTGACCTGCCCACGCCTGTTTCAGATCACCGGGTCCCGGCGTTGCCCGGACAACTGCTCTCTGCCCGGGGTTTGTCCTCGTTGGGTTCTTTGCAGGGTCCAGCGGGGTCCCTGGGTGCCTGTGCCTCAGTCCTGCTGCTTGTCACCCTGTGCCTCGCCCCTGCAGCTTGTCACCCTGTGCCTCGGTCCTGCAGCTTGTCACCCTGTGCCTCGCCCCTACAGCTTGTCACCCTGTGCCTCGCCCCTGCTGCTTGTCACCCTGTGCCTCGGTCCTGCTGCTTGTCACCCTGTGCCTCGCCCCTGCTTCTTGTCACCCTGTGCCTCGCCCCTGCAGCTTGTCACCCTGTGCCTCGCCCCTGCAGCTTGTCACCCTGTGCCTCGCCCCTGCTGCTTGTCACCCTGTGCCTCGGTCCTGCTGCTTGTCACCCTGTGCCTCGCCCCTGCTTCTTGTCACCCTGTGCCTCGCCCCTGCAGCTTGTCACCCTGTGCCTCGCCCCTGCTGCTTGTCACCCTGTGCCTCACCCCTGCAGCTTGTCACCCTGTGCCTTGCCCCTGCTGCTTGTCACCCTGTGCCTCAGTCCTTGACATTGTCACCGGCGGGTCTCAGCCTGCCTAGTGCCCTGAACACGGAGTGTGTTCAGGGTGACTCCCAGTGCCGTGTTTGTGCAGCGCCCGTGTCCCCAGGGACGCCTCTCTGCCCCGCCGCCTGTGGCCCTGGGAGGGGAGCAGTGAGGTGAGGGCCGTTTCTGCGGTGACACCGTGGTGGGACAGGGGAAGCACGAGTTTAGATACGGTAAGGATGAGGAAGAGAAAGGCGTCTGGCCCCTCGCTGGTGGGTCTGGGGCCTGAGGACTCGACTTTCACATTGAACCCCAGACAATCCGCGTCACAGGTGTGGCGATGACCCACCTCACAGACTAGGAAGCTCAGGTCCCCGGAGGTCAAAGGACCGGGCACAGGGCTGACCTGTGCGAGGGAGGGGAGCTGGATACAAGCCGTCTTGACTGCAGACCCCTGTCTGTTACGCCATGTGGCCCCTTGGCTGGCATGGCGCCTCCCTGTCATACGATGGGTCAAGCTGAGTTCTCAGAATGTCCCTGGTCTCGGAAGAAACCCCAGTGTAGCCGGAGAGTGTGGGGCCGTTGTTTCCGACAAGTGACTTCACTCTGCGCTGAGGATTACGATACTGCAGTCCCAGCTTGTTCTGAGGGCTGAATGAGTCAACGTCTCTGAAGCAACCTCAACTGTCCCCGGCTCACACACAGCCAACGCTGCCAATGGTAGAAGTCACAGAATAATAACAGCACCGCCCCTGAACGAAGTGACTCAGAAATACGTGAGTCAGGCTGCTCCTTCCCTCGCGTTCTGTTCTGGAGCCGGAGGTGAAGTCTGAAGTGGAGAGGGGCACAGACCACGTCTCGGAGGTCACGTGCAGAGAGCCAGGGGATTGCTGCCTCCGCACAGACCCTGCACTCGCAGCTCGGGGCGCCTTCCACAAGCTTCCAGAACTACTACTTTGTGGTGCTTTCTTACAACGAGAACCACAGACCCCAGCTGGAATACAGCGTTCCTGCCTCTGCTGAGTGACCGTGCGGACTAACCGGCCCTCCCCCGGGTCCTACCGGGCACTGTGGGGTTTGTCCCCGAACCCCTGGCCCCTCCCCGGCACTCACGTGTCCTTCGGGAACAAAAACATCGACCGCTTGCTCCCCTTTCCTTTGAGTTTACTTAACATTTTGGATTTGACTTTTAAAGATTGTTTAAAAAAAAAAAAAAAAAAAACAAAAAAAAACCCAGGCACCTAGAAAATTAAGAAATGTATCCATTGGAGTCCTACGGAGACCTGATGCAGAGGCTGTCAATGAGGTTCACAGGAATAAAGACTTAATTACATGAGTCAAAGTTTGATTTAAATTGTAAATTCTCTGTTGATACCTAATTTCAATCTCTGGGCTGAAGTGAACTGAATTTTAAAGACGGAGCCGGGCCGCTCGCGGGCAGTAGCCCCACCTAGGGGCGGAATGTGGCGGCTTCCCTCCCGTCTCGGGCTGCTCTGAGGCCAGTCTCTGTTTCTGTACACTGTCCCGTTAGTGGGACACAGGGAGGGGACAGTGGGGGGGGGGGTTCACAGCTGTGCCCTCAAGAGGGTTTTCCGCCAGCCTCTCTGGGAAGCTGCGGGATGTTGTTAGGAAGGTGGGAGACAGGGAGGGGGACAGTGGGGGGGGGGTTTCACAGCTGTGCACTCAAGAGGGTTTTCCGCCAGCCTCTCTGGGAAGCTGCGGGATGTTGTTAGGAAGGTGGGAGACAGGGACATTTGCCAGGGGAGCAGGAGCCCCAGGGGACACCGTCTTCCAGAGGGTGTCACGGCCAGAGGTTACATGTGCTGAGAAATGTCCCCCCTCGCCCATTCAGTGCCCAGGCCATAAGCCGGAGGGGACGTGCGTCAGCTGGATGGTGTGAGCCTCCTACACCAGGAATGCAGGGGCAGGAGAGGCCATGACAACCCCACCCTCGGAAGGGGGGGCCAAATGCAGATGATGCCTCACCAGCTTCCCAGGTGCTGTTGCCAGCCTGCATCTTAAAACCCAGGCGCTTCACAAAGCTGGAGGCTTTTTATGGCCCGTCCTCGGGACAAGGGGGACAGGGACGTGAGCCCAGGTGTGAGCCCAGGGGTCAGTGGCCTTCTGAAGGATGAGGGGACAAGACATGACACAGGGGACACCTGGCAGGACCAGGGGAGAGGCTTCCCGCCTGGCCTCCAGACAGGAAATTTGGGGGGGGGGGGTTCTGTTTCCTCCCTGTTTATGGGTTAACTCTCAGTTTCTCTCCCGTGGAGAAATCCTGGGGCCGTGCACGAATATGATCGTCGCCTCTACTTGGCCCGCACGGTATCACAAGAGAAGAACGGGGAGGTTTAAGGGGCATTTTTTTTTTTTATTTATTCATTTTAGAGAGGAGAGGGAGAGACAGAGCGAGAGAGAGAGAGAGGAAAGACAGAGAGAGAGAAGGGGGAGGAGCTGGAAGCATCAACTCCCATATGTGCCTTGACCAGGCAAGCCCAGGGTTTCGAACCGGCAACCTCAGCATTTCCAGGTTGACGCTTTATCCACTGTGCCACCACAGGTCAGGCAAGGGGCATATTTTTATCAGAGGACCCTTTACATCTTTGCAACCTCACCGAACTCTCGTCCACGCCCTGCTTAGTGCACGGTGGTAAAATGGGAAATTGACTGCATGTCGGGAGCCAGATTTAATCCAGGCCACTCTGGGTGACCGTGTCACCTGCGTTCCGTGCAGCAGCTTCCCGGCCGCCCACCTTTCTTACCCCCATATCCCTCCCTCCACCCCAGCCGGGTCCACAGTCCCGAGCCTGCGGCCTGAGCCACGCAGGGAGCCGGCTGTCCGCAGGTGTGGGTGGGGCCGGGCTTCTGGGGCCGCGGCCAGCAGGGACTGAAAAAGCGGAAGACTGACAACACTCTCAGGGGGCAGGTGCCAGGGGCTGAGGCGTGACTGCGGGCAGGTAGCAGACCCCAGGCTGCTTGTGGGCGGCAGGGGCTCCAGCATCCTCTGCTGCAGCCTAGGGAGGCCCCGAGCGCCTTCCAGAGGGAAGCCACTCCTCAGGGATTAACTGTGCCCTCCCCTCTCGAGGAAACCTTGTATTCTTTGTGGGGGAAAGGCACGAAAAAGAATCACTTGCTGGCAGGCGACCGAATACGCACCAGGAAGTCCATCGGGTCCGATGAGGACTGGCCGTCCCTGCGGGCGGCTGGGGACTGTGAGCTGCACCCCGTTCTGGGAGCTGCAGTGAAGCCCCCACCCCCTGGATGTCTCCACAGAACCTGCAGACCCAGGGACAGAGTTCCCACATCCCCAGAAATCGAAATAGAGAAGGAGTGTGCTGTGTGCAGTTTAGAAGTGTTCTCCGCAGTGACCGCAGACCGAGGGGAAACGGGAAATGTCTGCGGAGCCCCGCCCGGTCCAGCTCTGCCACCACGGAGGGCCACTGTGCCCGCGAGCGCGTGGCAGGCACGCCGCGCCCCTGCCCCTGCCCCTGCCCGTGCACCGGGCCTCACATCACTGTCCTGTTAGTAAGCAGAACAGAGCAGACTGTTTATTTTGGTATCACTCTGCTCCAGGCTGTAACACCAGCGGTAACTCCGGAGTGACAAATTCCAAGGGCAAAGTCGCAGGAGTGACAAATTCCAAGGGCAACGTCGCAGATGAAACGGTAGGAAGATCTCGGAGTGTACCACGTGTCCCCATGGGGGAGGCGTCCAGTCTGAATCGCCGGAGGATTCCTGATCCGGCAGGCCCGGTTCTCACAGGAGAACCGGCTCCCTTCCACCCACATTGACTGGTGCTGTTCCTGGCTTCCTATGGCTTTAATTAAATAAGCCCAGTCCTTACTTAGGAAATACTCATTTAAGATGATTCTTCCCTTCTCCTCAGAGCTTATTTAACTCTTTTCACGTCTTTTAAAGATTTTGCAGAGACGCGTTCAATATTGTAATACTCCAGGGTAAGAAAACACTCCGGGCAAATCAGGGCGTGTCCGGCTGGCGCTGGGCCGCGCCTCGGTTGCAGGGGGCCTGTCGGTGCCCAGGGCGCATGCGTGGGGGCCAAGCCCCTGCGTCCTGCCGTGCAGGCCCCCGGGCGTGGGTGCTCACATATTCCATTGCCGCATGGCTGTGCAGGGCGGCTGGGTCCTGAAGCCCCACTGCGGATTCCAGGCAGACAGTGATGCTTGGCACCCTGATCAAGTCCACCCGGACATCCAGGGTGGCGGCCCTGGTGGCAGTAGGGCCACCTGCACGGCGGTCACCGCCATCCGCGAGCCTATGAGCCAAGGGCACAGCACTAGCTCTGTGCCCCTGACTGAGCCCCGCCTCGTGGCTCTGCAGGAGCACGTCACCACCACCCCCCCTTCCTGGGAGGCTCCTTCCGCCCCACTGCGCAGGGCCATCTGTGGCATGCAGTGCCTGCGGTGGAACGTTCCGGAGCTGCAAGCCAGCTTGTTCTTAATGAGCCTTCACATTCCCAGGTAGAGGAATGATTATAAAGAATCCAATCTCATTGAAGTTATTATTCCAACTGAGCGTCAGGGCACGGTGCCTTCCCACACCAGTGATGGGTAGGAAATGTTGAAGAATGACAGGCCCTGGTGTCTGTGACTACTCTGAGATTATGAAGAAG
Organism: Saccopteryx leptura; assembly: GCF_036850995.1. Taxonomy (NCBI): domain Eukaryota; kingdom Metazoa; phylum Chordata; class Mammalia; order Chiroptera; family Emballonuridae; genus Saccopteryx; species Saccopteryx leptura. The sequence goes on along the minus strand of NC_089505.1, from coordinate 1,757,465 downwards.
GCGCTGTGCACTCGGGGCTTTCTCCTGTAGATGAGACGTGGTCTGCCTTCCACCCGCCGGAGCTCTCTCCCGTTGGTGTGTGTGTGTGAGAATGGCCCAGCCTCCCAGCAGAGGGGGGTGCTGTTCTCCTCCAGGGCTGTGGAGAGGAAGAAGTACTTCCATGAACTCTCTGCACTGTCTAGCACACCTCTCTGCTCCTAAATCAGTGCCTAAATGCATACAGGTGACGGGGAAGGCTTCCCTGTAACAGCACAGTCAGCTGTCCCCACTGACAGGATGGAGCACCCGAGGTGTGGCCACTGATCCCAGGTACCCAAGACCTCCCTGCTCCCATACCTCTTGTCACATACCATATTTCCCATGTATAAGACACTCCATGTATAAGGCACACCTTAATTTGGGGGCCCAAAATTTGAAGAAAAAAAAAAATTACATAAAGTTACTGAACTCAAATTTTATTCATCATAAAATTCATACAACTCCTCATCACTGTCAAAACTCCCATCTGTTAGCTTGTCCTCATCTGTGTCTAATGACGACTCACTGTCTTCATAGATTGCCTCGTCCTCGGTTCCATCTAAGGCATTTGAAATGCCACACTTCTTAAATAAAAATCTATAACCCCTGTATAAAATGCACCCCCATATTTAGACTCCAAATTGTTTTTAAAAGGGTGCATCTTACTATTATTTTTTGTGTGTGTATTTTTCTGAAGTGAGAAGCAGGGAGGCAGTCAGACAGACTCCTGCATGCGCCGGAGCAGGGTCCACCCAACATGCCCACCAGGGGGCGATTCTCTGCCCATCTGGGGCGTTGCTCCGTTGCAATGAGAGCTATTCTAGTGCCTGAGGCAGAGGCCATGGAGCCATCCTCAGTGCCCTGGCCAACTTTGCTCCAATGGAGACTTGGCTGCAGGAAGGGAAGAGAGAGATAGAGAGAAAGGAGAGGAGGAAGGGTGAAGAAGTAGATGGGTGCTTCCCCTGTGTGCCCTGACCAGGAATAGAACTTGGGACTTCCACACACCACGTGATGCTCTACCACTGAGCCAGCCAGCCAGGACCAAGGGTGGGTATTATACATGGGAAAATATGGTAGCTCTCCTGGACTGGGATACTTCTTAACCATGGTGCTCTTTTACTCACCACGTTTAATGCTCATTCATTTTACTAAGTCCAGAATAGTACATTTTTAAATTAATTGCTTTCCTGTGGATCCAAAACCATGTGTGGAGCCTTCACTTCAAAAATAAATGAGTCATGGATTCCTTGAAGTTGTTAGGTTAATGATATATAGAATGCATTTCTAAAATAAAGAGCACTATGTCATATTTTAGGAGACCAGGGTGCTCCCTAATGGCCCACGGGGGCTCCTCCCTGCACACCCCACACCAGTGTCTGTGGCCCCATAGCTCTGTTCAGTAACGTGGTAAGATACTAACAAGCTACATGTTTCTCAGGGTTCCCATAAAGCTATTTTAATTTTGAATTTAAAATTCAGGCGTCCCTAATAAACACGTGCATTTTCCCTGAGTGTCCTCTTTTGCAGAAGTAGGTGCACACTGGAAAGCGTCCATGTGTGTGATGTGGCATGAACAACCCGAAAAGGAAAGGCACGTGGGTCCCGTGGCCAGTGCGTTCCTGGGCAGTGTCCAGTGGTAGTAAGCGTGTCCGACGGCAAGGAATAGGCGAAGGGAACCCTACGCTGGAGAGCCTTCCAAATGGGGATGAACCCCAGGATCCCAGGGCATGGGGTACATTGTGAGGGAGACCCCCTGGGGTCTGCCTGACTACCTGCTCGGTTCGGTGTGGCGGTGGCTGGCAGCTGTGCTGCTGTGGCATGTGGCCAGGGCATCCCTGCAGGGACCTGGTCCAGGGTCAGCTACAGGCCCCCCACCCCACCCCAGCAGGCGTCCCCAAACTACGGGCCGCATGCGGACCCCTGAGGCCATTTATCTGGACCCCCTGCTGCACTTCTGGAAGGGGCACCTCTTTCATTGGTGGTCAGTGAAAGGAGCACTGTATGTGGTGGCCCTCCAACGGTCTGTGGGACAGTGAACTGGCCCCCTGTGTAAAAAGTTTGGGGACCCCTGCGAGGGCTGCAGCAACTCACCTGCCCCCTCTGCCTCCCCCATCCTGCCCCGCCCCTTCCTCCTACCTGCCTTCCTCACCCAGTCTCCCTACCCCCTCCCCCTCCCCCATCCTGCCCCGCCCCCTTCCTCCTACCTGCCTTCCTCACCCAGTCTCCCTGCCCCCTCCCCTCCCCCTCCTGTCCCACCCCCTTCCTCCTACCCCCCTTCCTCACCCAGTCTCCCTGCCCCCTCCCCTCCCCCTCCTGCCCCACCCCCTTCCTCCTACCTGCCTTCCTCACCCGGTCTCCCTGCCCCCTCCCCTCCCCTCCCCATCCTGCCCCGCCCCCTTCCTCCTACCTGCCTTCCTCCCCCAGTCTCCCTGCCCCCTCTCCCTCTCACCTGCCTCCCGTGGTTGCTCCAGGCCTCGGAACAGGATCCCAAACCCCCTGTCCTTTTCCTCAACACCATGATTAAGAGAATCCATCCAGAATAGATTTCATTCCCACTTAAAAAAAAAGCATTCACAAGACTAGACAATAAGAGTCCCCAAACTGTGAGAGAGGAGACCAGGTGTGCTGGGGCAGCCAGCCTCCCCCTGCAGGGCCTGGAGCTCAAGGCTGACTGTTTGGAAATGCATTTCCCTGAAAGGCACGGCTGATGTTATGAAAACTGGGAGCCTTGGAGGAGGCCTGGGACTCTTCTGCTGTCAGCTGCCACGTCAAGGTGGTTTTGTGGGCAGAGTGCAGGACACTGACGTTTCTCCCCTGCTGTCACTTCTTGTCGATTCTGAGCTGGCTCTGTGAGGAGGACGCAGGTGATCTGGAAGCAGCTAACATGTCACATGGACTTAGAAATACGTCTGAACTCAGGGCAGCCTCGCATCCAATGAGCGTCACTCTGGCAGCGAAGGCCGGTGCTTAGCACAGGGCTGTTCTTCTGGTTTCACCGTATTCTGTTAACTCTGGCCGTATGGGGAAGAAGCCGCAAGGCACCTCCTTACCTGGATCTGTTGGTTAAAACGTCGTTGCTAATAAAGCTTTGTGCTGTGCAGCCCGCGTATGGCCCCGATGGCTTCTCTCGTTCTGGTCTTGTGGGACCCTGTGGCCATTACTAAGGAGCTAATGCAGTTGTCCATCAGATGGCAGCCTGATCCATGTGAGGTGAGCCCAACGCCTGGCCCACCAGTGTCTGTGCCCATGGCCACTGCGCCTTGAGTCTGAGCTGTGGTCAGGGCACCGAGTCACAGGAGAGGGCCGCTTTGCCGCCTTTGTGTCCGGAGCCGTCCACAGGGTTCTCTGTGTTCTCCGTGGTGGGCTGGATGCCACGAGAAGGGGCTGTGGGTCCAGCAGACGGAATCCCATGCTGAGGAGACGGTGTTCATTCCTCAAGCAGCAGACGGACCGTTAAGAGTGGAAATGCCGCCCTGGCCGGTTGGCTCAGTGGTAGAGAGTCGGCCTGGCGTGCAGAAGTCCCGGGTTCGATTCCCGGCCAGGGCACACAGGAGAAGCGCCCATCTGCTTCTCCACCCCTCCCCCTCTCCTTCCTCTCTCTCTCTTCCCCTCCCACAGCTGAGGCTCCATTGGAGCAAAGATGGCCCAGGCGCTGGGGATGGCTCCTTGGCCTCTGCCCCAGGTGCTAGAGTGGCTCTGGTCACAGCAGTGCGACGCCCCAGAGGGGCAGAGCATCGCCCCCTGGTGGGCAGAGTGTCACCCCCTGGTGAGCGTGCCAGGTGGATCCCGGTTGGGCGCATGCGGGAGTCTGTCTGACTGTCTCTCCCTGTTTCCAGCTTAAAAAAAAAATAAAAAAAGAGTGGAAATGCCTTGTGTCGAGTCCCAGGGCCCCAGGGGCTCTCTGCCTTCTGTGGAATAGAGGCAGGTGACAGGCCATGGAGCAGGGCAGAGGCCCAGGGTGGCTGGGAACAAACCCCAGTGCCTGTTAACTATGGAGCGTGACTCTGGGCAAATTAATTTGTGCCTTGTTGGGACTGACGTATCAATCAAAGTCTAAGCCCTGGGACAACTGCTGACAGAGGAAGAGCGTGTGGTGGTCGGGACAGAGGGTGGGGACTGCAGCAGGGTGGCTTCCATCCTCCAGCGTCCAACGGGGGAAGGTTGCCAAGGGCAGCAGTCACCCCTGCGTGAACTGGGCGTGACCTGCCGTATAAAGAGCATCTCCCGCCCGAGCCCCGGCAGCCGCATTTTGTGCTAAGGGTGTGAAAGCTTGGAGACTTGGGGACCCTCAGGCCCAGGTCCCCGGAATCTGACGACCTCCCCGTGGCTTCCTGGGCTCCGGGGTCCCCAGGGAGAGCTGCGGGTATCCTGTCCGCAGAACTTCATGCATGGGGAGTTGTCCCTGGTCCCCCGGAGGCTGCACTCTGACGGTGGTTTCCCGGGCGCCAGGATCTGCCTTGAGGGGGGACTGGAGCCAGCTGGGCCCTTTCCACCACGGCAACCTCAGGCAGCCCGCTCCAATCGCAATCTTCCGGATGTCACCCGCCCGTCTGACTGTCAGGGCGCTGGGGACGCAGGGAGCCTCAGACAGTGACAACTGCCTAGAGCCTGCATTTGTAAAACTGTCTCTGAGAGAAAGAGAAAGCTGTCATGAAAACCCAGTGCCACCCGCGCAGCACGCCCCCAGGAGGGCCCTGCAGAAGCTGGGCAGCCACCAGCCCAGCGGGCACCTGCCCCACTGTCCCCAAGGCCTGGGTGACCCCAGCCCCTCGCTGCGCATCAGGGGCCCAGAACCACAGATCACATCTGTGATACCGTGAGAACAGGCAGTTGTGTCAAAAAGTTGCTCTAAGAGGAAAAAAAAAAGATTAAAAATCTTTGGGCCCTGGCCGGTTGGCTCAGCGGTAGAGCGTCGGCCTAGCGTGCGGAGGACCCGGGTTCGATTCCCGGCCAGGGCACATAGGAGAAGCGCCCATTTGCTTCTCCATCCCTCCGCCGCGCTTTCCTCTCTGTCTCTCTCTTCCCCTCCCGAAGCCAAGGCTCCATTGGAGCAAAGATGGCCCAGGCGCTGGGGATGGCTCTGTGGCCTCTGCCTCAGGCGCTAGAGTGGCTCTGGTCGCAATATGGCGACGCCCAGGATGGGCAGAGCATCGCCCCCTGGTGGGCAGAGCGTCGCCCTTGGTGGGCGTGCCGGGTGGATCCCGGTCGGGCGCATGCGGGAGTCTGTCTGACTGTCTCTCCCTGTTTCCAGCTTCAGAAAAATGAAAAAAAAAAAAAAAAAAAAAGAAAAAAAAAAAAAAATCTTTGGATGTTTAAATGTCCCTTATGTAGAGTTCTCCATTTTTTTTAAAACAACAGAAAAATGAGAACCTGTTACACCAGATTACTCTTAGGAAAGCTTCCTTGTGACCCAGTGGACGGCCTTTTCCATTGTTTGAGGAGAGGGACGGGGTCTCTCGCTGGCCACACGGACACTGCGTGGTCAACGGGATTTGGCTGAAGGAAAAGCTCTCTGTGTTCAGATTTTTACTCTCCACACGCCCAGGAAAAAGGCCGTTTCTTTCTCCGTGGAGGTCTCAAGTGCTCGTGACGCAGGGACATTACTATGGGGGCAAAGGCAGGCGCAGGTTTCAAGTTGACAAGCGGACAGTGGCGTTCCAGGGGAGGAAGAGGAAGTGACCGAAGGGGGTGGTGACCCAGAAGCCTGACGAACAGTCAGTGAGTGAACTTGGTCGGAAACACAATTGTATAGTCAGTCCTTCACTGATTTAAATGGCTACCGGTTTAATTTATTTTATTTTATTTATTTTTTTTTTTAAGTGAGAAGTGGGAAGATAGAGAGACAGACTCCCACATGCACCCCAACCGGGATCCATCTGGCAACCCCTGTCTGGGGTTGAATCAGTGGAGCTATCCTCAGCACTCAGGGCTGATGCTCAAACCAGTTGAGCCATGGCTGTGGGAGGAGAAGAGAGAGACAAGACAAGTGGGAGAGAAGCAGATGGCCCCTTCTCCTGTGTGCCCTGACCAGGATTGAACCCAGGATGTCCTCACATCAGGCCAGCACTCTGTCCACTGAGCCAACTGGCCAGGGTCAGGGCTACCATTTTATTTATTTATTTTATTTTTTTACAGAGACAGAGAGAGAGTCAGAGAGAGGAATAGATAGGGACAAACAGGAACAGAGAGAGATGAGAAGCATCAATCATTAGCTTTTTGTTGCGACACCTTAGTTGTTCATTGATTGCTTTCTCATATGTGCCTTGACCGTGGGGCTACAGCAGACAGAGTGACCCCTTGCTCGAGCCAGCAACCTTGGGCTCAAGCTGGTGAGCTTTGCTCAAACCAGATGAGCCCTCGCTCAAGCTGGCGACGTTGGAGTCTCAAACCTGGGTCCTCCGCATCCCAGTCCGACGCTCTATCCACTGCACCACCGCCTGTTTAGGCAGGGCTACCATTTTAAATGGCAAATCAATTTAAGTAAATCCAAGATAGAGCCCTGATTTTTAGTTCAGATTAATCATATTTTTGAAACTCTCATGACATAGTCCTAGAGCCAAGTTTATTCTTAAATACCCACCTGCACTGATCATGTTCTCAGACCCTAAAAACAAATGTGTCTTTCTCCACAGTCGTCCGGCAGTTACGTTAAAACTTGGCCCTCGAGTTCCTTGGCCCTGTGACCTGAGAGGGACGTACCCCTTGAAAAGGGTGTCCTCTGTGTGGTTCAGTGAACTGCTGCCCTTCGGTGGCTCACACTCACTGCAGCCGAGTGTGAGTGGGCGCAAGTGCAGAGCTGTGAAGGACCCACCTGCTTTAGAAAAGATGCATTAATTACGAATGCCGCCGGGCCAGGGAACACACGAGTCGGGCTGAGAGAGGAAAATGGGGTCCCCCAAGCCCGTTCCCCCCACGCCAAGCCCTCCCCATTGGAGCGAGCACACCTGGGGCCCCTGCCGGGTGTGGCACTCACCATCTCGTTGAGTTATGGTCCACACTCTGGATGCAAATCACAGTGACATCCTCTGTGAGAGTCACATTTCCCCAAGAGGGGGGGAAGCATCAATCTTCCTGCTGGGGGGGCGGGTGCCGATTTCTGTCACGCAACTGTGCGTTCCCCTCTCTGAAACCCGGCCCGGCCCGTCTGTGCCCGTGTTCACGCCCCTGTGTTGAGTCCGTGATGCCAGAAAAGCTTCCGAGCACGGGTATCTCCCGTCTCCGGGAAGGGAGGCTGCAGGTTCGGGCTCCCACCAGATCCAGCCTCCGCCTTGGCGTGACTGGAAAACCGACCGGGCGGAACAGCAAGCTCGCCCACTCTTGAGACGAGGTGGTCGCCACTCTTCATGACAGAAATGACAGAGAACAGAACGCGGGCGCAGAAGTACACGCGTGGGGCCATTGGGAGTCTTCGCCTCTGCGGCTGTAGAGTAATAGGTTTTCTGCGAGGATGAATGGAACGCTGTGTTTCTGCTGCGGTCAAGTGTGTGCGTGCGGGGCAGGTGTCTGGAAACGCACGTTCATGTCGCGCTTTTCTCACAGCTCACCCCAGACTGTGCCTCGTGCAGATGGACCCAATTCTCTCCTTTCATCTCCAAGTTCATACTCCATTTTCAGTACAGCCTTCTTCTCTCTAGCAGCCTGTCTTGAAGACGAGTCAGCCCCTTCTCTGCTCTCGCTCGCCGTGTTGTGTCCGGGCAGGGACACAGGCCCTTCGAGCCCGCCGTGCTCCGACGTGGGTAGTTGGGGCCGGGACAGCAGCTGGCGGTGAGGAGGGTCTCCCGCATGCCGGGTTTGCCAGAACATTTTATTTTAGCCAGAGCCTTCCAGAGCAGAGCGGAGGCAAGAATTGACTCCTTTTTGTCAGACGCAGAAGCACTCTGGGTGACTGGGCAGAAAAAATGGGGAGTTCAGCGAGGATGGGCACTAAGCCATCGGGGCCCCTGCATGGCTGCCACTCCACAGGAGCATGCGGTGACATGTGGGACAGTGTCTGGGTGGCCCAGAGGGCTTTGGGGGGAAACTGGCAAGGAAGAGCCCCCACCTCGGATATCCGTCCGTCCGAAGGTGGAAAGGAGTTTATCCGCCAGCTCCCTCCTGCCTCCCACTGCCTGTGACCCACATGTGCCCATGGGGGGCCTGGGGCCCTTCACTTCCAGTCAGCATCACCTGATGGCTTTGCAAACCCCACTCCCAGAAAATTCCAACACTCCATGTAAGTTTGGGGAAGCCGCGTGTGGAGAGGAGAGGGCTCCTTGCACGGGGTGAAGGCCGGGTAAGTCCAAGACTTGAACTGGGGTTGAGTTAAATCTCAAAGGCTCTGAGCTGGGCACTTTCTACGAAGGTGGCGATGGGGGTGAGTAGCCAAGTCCAGAAGGGTGTTGGAAACATGAAGGTGGCCAAGGAGACATGTGAAGGCCCCTCAACAGAGACAGATGTCGATTGTCTAGGATCTGAGATTATGCCACTGGGGAGGGGGGCTCCTTTAGAAAAAGAATACAAACTCATTACTGCAGTTGAGACTAAGAAAACAACCTCTAACATTACAAAATTTAAAAAGCCAACAGGTCCCATAAAAATCGCACTTCTAGAAAAGTAGCAGAGCCTACATAGACCCTTTTCCCTACACTTCACGACCTCGTCGATGGCAGTGACTTCTAGCAGTCTTGTCTTTTCTTTTCATTTACTGAGAGGAGGGGAGGCAGAGACAGACTCTCACATGCACCCCAACCGGGATCCACCCGACAAGGCCACTAGGGGGCGAGGCTCTGCCCATCTGGGGCCCTTGCTCTGATGGTCAGCAACCAAGCTTGTCTTGGCATCTGAGGCAGAAGCCATGGAGCCATCCTCAGTGCCCTGGGGCCAACTCGCTCCAATGGAGCCTTGGCTGCAGGAGGGGACGAGAGAGACAGAGAGGAAGGAGGGGGGAAGGGTGGAGAAGCAGATGGGTGCTTCTCCTGTGTGCCCTGGCCGGGAATTGAACCCGGGACTTCCACATGCCAGGTCAACACTCTACCACTGAGCCAGCCAGCCAGGGCCCCATTTGTTTTTTTAAGAAAGATTTTGCCGGGGGGTGGGGGGGGGGGAGGAAGAGGAAAAGGGGGAGGGGGAGGGGCACAAAGAAAACTAGATGGAAGGTGACGGAGGTCAATCTGACTTTGGGTGATGGGTATGCAACATAATTGATTGACAAGACAACCTGGACATGTTTTCTTTGAACATATGTACCCTGATTTATTGATGTCACCCTAGTAAAATTAATAAAAATTAAAAAAAAAATTAAAAAAAGAAAGATTTTGCTAGTTAATATTCCCAATTGCATGAGAAAGCCTATTTTATCAGAAATAACCACTGTTGAATATCATTATTCTTAGAAAAGCTTATAAATTTGATCTGCAAATGATATCTTATTGTTACCTAAGTTTAAATTACCATCAATAATTAGGTTGAACAGTTTCAGATATTAAGGAAAGGTTTGTTTTAAGTCACTGGCCTACTTTCTATAACTGCATAACTGTTTTCTACCTAAGTTGAAAGAGCTTTTTACATATTGAAGATGTTTTTCTTTTTTTTTTTTTTCCAATGTTATTTTTGGTTACTGTTTCCTTAATTTGCACAGTTACTTTTAAGCTATTTTGGATGTGAAGAACCTTACAACTTTTGATAAATTATTCATGTTTGTTATCTGAAAATACTTCCTGAGCACAGGCCCTGTATCTGCTCCTGTGCTTGGTTATTGCATTTCAGTGATAGGTAAAATAAATTTATCTTTTCTTTGCAACACGTTTTAAACTATGATGTGCCTTGGTCTCAGAAAGGCAGCATCTGAGTATAGAACAGATGCATTTTTAATAGCCCTATCTCCTGACATGCTTAGAGTAGAGCTGGATTTCTGTTATTACAGGCCGGGCATGCAGCTTTTATAAAATTTATTCCATTTAGGGAGTCCTATTGGGGGTAATATCTTCGAGGGATACAAGAAACATTTATGAGTTTAACTTGGATGTATATCTTTGTCTCGTTTCCTGTATACATTTTATTTGCTGTTATTTTTTAAAGGGTATATTGCGCCCGTGTCTATACGCAGATGTACAAGTTTATTTTTTATGGTAGGAGTGGACAACCAAGGACTTTATGAGAAATAAAATATTCATTTTTTGGTATTGTTCATTTCACACCTGGGTTTGGACAGGTGGATGAAATGTACATTTTCAAGAACGTAACCCGAGTCGATCGAGGGTTTTGAAGCATTTATAGGTCGATGTGATACGTTGCATGTCTCTTTGTGATGCCCAGCCAGAGTATTAGAGAAACAAGACCATCTCACCTGCCGCCTTCGCCCGGGCTGGCTCTCCGGGAGCGCCTGCCAGGCGGGACCTCCCCCGCCACCTCTCCCCCGTCCCCGGGAGCCTTCTCAGTTATCTGCGACTCTGGAGGCAGCAGACACACAGACACACGTCAGCTGCAGCCCAGCCTCTGTCTGGGGTCGGCAGCTGCCATTCCGGCTGTTGGGGCGAGATCACCCCCCCATTGCTATACAGTCTTTGTATTTTCTGTGGAAACCATGGTCCCTGCTGTCAGATAACCTTCCCGCTGTCCAGACTCTGTTTCATCATGGATAGGGTCCCCGACATTTCACACTTTCTGTTGAACTTTTGTCAGCATGACCCCATGTCATACTTTCACAGCCTGGAGCCTCGCAGGGACCTTTCCTACCAAACAATGGCCCCTGGGCTCTTCTGCCACACACCCTTTCCTGTTATTTATTTATTATTATTATTCTTTTTTCTGAAATGAGAAGTGGGGAGGCAGTCAGACAGACTCCTGCATGCACCTGACCGGGATTCACCCGGCATGCCCACTGGGAGGTGATGCTCTGCCCATCTGGGGCCTTGCTCCGTTTCACCTGGACCCATTCTAGCACCTGAGGCAGAGGCCATGGAGCCATCCCCAGCACCCGGGCCAACTTTGCTCCAAAGGAGCCTTGGCTGCGGGAGGAGAAGAGAGAGACAGAGAGGAAGGAGAGGGGGAAGAGTGGAGAAGCAGATGGGCGCTTCTCCTGGTGCTCTGACTGGGAATTGAACCTGGGACTTCCACACGCCAGGCCAATGCCCTACCACTAAGCTAACCGGCCAGGGCCCACACAGTTTTTTCTTTATGGTGACTGAGACCTCCTCTCAGGAGAGCTCGGAACCCGCCGGGCAGTTGTTCATCGCCTCTGTCCTCCCGCACAACCTAACGAGGTTCATCTGTGCCTGACAATCTCGTATTAGTCATGCCAGTAAGAACGTGCGTCTGCCTGGTGGTCTAAGCTTACCCTCATGTCGCCAGCTGATCTCTGCTCACACGGCCCCTTCCCGGGACACTCTGGAAGGAGTGAAGAGTCACCTCATCAGAGCCGCACGTCACTGCGAGAGGGCAGTCTCCCAGGAGCGATGGAGGGCAGGCATTATCCTGACTCCTTCTCTGTTTTTCCAGAAGCTCAGTGGGTCAAGCTATTTTCGAAGATAATGAATTGGGGAAATAAATCCCATACACTGCAGAAGGAGCATTCTCATCTGTGGCCGCATGTGATTATGTGCAAACTTCATTTTTATATAACTTAACGAGAACCAGAATGTCAATAAAACTTTTCATACGTCCTGAACAGTATTGACAACGCCAGGACCTCAGGGTTTTACAAGTCAGTGTTGAAGGACGAGAAGAAGACGGAGAGGAGGGAGAGATAGAGCACTGTAGGATCGCAACAGTTTATTTTTCCTGATGAGGTTTTTTAAAACACAAGAACAACAGTATCTGCTCTCAATACCATTAAATACATAGAAGGCATTTTCACATAACAAGTAGGAAGTACATGTCTCCAAACAAAGGATGTTTTTCCTAACAAGTTGACTTCATTTCTGCTCATTGGTGGCAATCACACACCAGGTCTCGAAGCCTGTGGACGAGACTTGGGGATGGTCACATATCCCTGCTTGGTCTCCCGACAGAAGAGGCCACTTACCTCTGCCACTGCCATTCACACTATCTTAGCGTGGAAACAGGGTGAGACCCACAGGTCGTCAGCAGTCCACGAATACACAAAGCACGTTGACCCCGGCCATTTCCTTTGTAACCGGTAGTGGTGGGGTGTTGAGAGTTTCTACGTGATTCTAGGTCAGTTCTCTTCCAATGCGCCGGGAACACATTCCCAAAATGGAATTGACCAACTCCTGTGACCCGTCTCTCTCCCCCTGGGGAAACAAAAGCAGAAATTACAGTAACAAAACAGAACAAAAATATCCTCCTATGCTTATACATGTATACATACGTGTGTGATATACAAGCTTTTATATATACACACGTGTAAGGTCGGTGGATAGAGGGATGGTCACTTGGGTAACTCAGACCCGCCCACTTTGGCTAGGACCGCCCACAATCAAGCCCGCCAAAGGAAGCTTCCCAGGAACCATTTGGAAAGAAGCGATCGTCTGCCAGCCAGTAAAATTTCACCACATCATAGGGAGCTCCACTTCCCTAGAGGGACCCTTTTAAATATACCCGCGTGGTCTCTCCATGGGCGATTTTTTCCTGACCTCCATCTTGCACGCCAGTGAGTCTCGTCTGGGGAACGCTTTGTATTGAATAAAGCCTTTTGAACTTACCACACTTGGTGGCTCCGAGACCTGTTCCTTCCTTCTCGGCGGGGAAAAATACCTTACAACACGGAAATAGTTCAAACCCAGAGCAGGACCTGCTCGCTTTAGTTTCACTCCACAGGGAGAAAGGGTGCGTGTGCCCCATCTGGGAGGACAGGAGTCCAGGCTTACACCAGACGGCACAACTCTGTCCTCTTGGCGAAGAGCCCCGTTGCCACACGGGACATCGGAAAACAGAGCGTGTGCCATGTGCCGCGTGCTTCCAAACGGAGCACAGTGGCAAGTGCTTTAGACACCGCCCAACAGCAGTGGGATCAAGGAGGCGACGGTGTGAAGAGAGGGGAGCTGTCACCTCCCTCAGGATGGACTGTGAGAAGCTAGCGGCGGACGGAAGAGCTCCTGTTGGGGAAACCGTTTCATCCCGCGCTTTTCCTGGTCATTCAGTCCTCCGTTAGGTATAACTGACACACAGGGAAGCATGTGTGTTGAAAGAGGGCCGTGTGACCAGTGATGACACAGGCAGCCCCCTGAGAAAAACACCACCCCGGCCAAGATCATGAACATTCCCATCACCTCCCCCCCCCAGTGTGCTTGTGTTTCTGCATCTTCCCCTTCTCTCTCCCCCCTCGCAGTCCCTGTACACCCCGCCCTGCTCTCTGCCACGGCGGGTGAGCGTCGGCAGTGCAGGGTGTTTACAAATGCTGCCACACGGCGTGCACCTGCTGTTGGGCAGGCTTCCTTCCACGGCGGACTTATTTTGAGGTTCCTCCATGTCGTCCCGCACATCAACGGATCACGATTATTTTAAGATTCTCCCGTGTTGCACTGTGCATCCACAGTTCATTCCTTTCCATCGCTGAGCTGTGTCCATGCTGTGGACACGACACAGTCTGCCCGTGCACCAGCGAGGACCGTTTGGTGGTCTTCCGTCTGGGGCTGTTACGAACCACGCTGCTACGAGCTCTCGCTCTCCTGTCCGTCACACACCGAGGAGGGGGTGGCTGGGTCTTTTATTAGCGGCAGGTGTACCTTTTTGAGAAACTGCCGTTCCATTTTCCAGTGTGGCTGTGGTGGACAGCTGGCCGCCCGCCCGAGGGGAAGTCCCCCTGCCGTCTGTCCCGGCCCCTGTCTGCGCACCGCTGTCCTCGGCCCAGTCTGTCTCCTCAATGCGGCCAGTCCGCTGGGCGTTGCCTGGGTCCTCCCGCCCCGACCCAGGGCCTGGGGACACGCTGAGGACAGGAAACCCACGTTGAGCCTGGAACTCAGCCACTCACTTCCTGCCTCTCGTGAAGCGTTGTCCCTCCTTGTCTGATGTCCAGTGTCTAGAAAACCATTGTTTCAGATGCTTTTTCCTGATGTCTAGGTTGTTTGGGGCAAGAGGATGAGTCCAGTGCCTGTTAACCCGTCTTGGCCAGAAGGAGAATTCTAACAAAGTTTTGAAAGGAAACTAAGTAATTAATTGGATATTAGAAGCTGATAGTTAATTGCCAAAAAAAAAAAAAGTCAGCTGTTTAATAACCTGTAATCAATCTATGAAAGAATGGTAATTTTTCTTATATAAGAGATTCAAGGGAACTTTATTAGACAAATGTATATGTAGTTGTTTGAATCCCAAGTGTGATGTCCCTAGTTGTCCAAAGCCGGGTAGAAATCTGTGGTAGGATTTATTTTCTGCGTGAGCAGGCTGGTGTCCCGAGTCAGTGTGGTTGTCCTGGAGCACGTGAAGGAGAGGCTGCCCGGCAGCTGAGGGCTGCGGAGAACCGGGCTGAGTCCGGCTCACGCCACGCCTCCTACCCTGGGGCACACCCAGCACAGCCACTGCAAAGCTAGTTACAACTCGGTGTGCATGTGTGTGCGTGCGTGTGTGTGCATGTGTGCATGTGTGTGTGTGTACTTGCCAGTTGAATTGTGTCCCCCAAAAGATATGTTGAAGTCTTAAGCCCCAGTACTTGGGAATGTGACCTTACTTAGAGATGGAGTCTTTGAAGATGTTGTTAAAATGGAAGTAAAGTTTAGATCGTCCTGGAGTGGGGGGGGGGGGGGGCCTCTAATCCAATACGACTGGTGCCCTAATAAGAGGAGAGAGACACAGAGGCAGCCACACCCAGAGGGGAGACGATGTGGCGATGAGGCAGAGGTTGGAGGGATGCGTCCACAAGCCAAGGGGTGCTGGCAAACTCCATGAGCGAGGAGCCGAGACCTGCAGGTTCCAGAGGGACTGTGGCCCTCAGATACCTGGATTTTGGGTTTTCCACCTTCAGAAACATGAGGGGAAAAAATCGGTGGTGTTTTGAACCACCCAGTTTGTGGTAATTTCTTACCGCTGCTGTAGCAAATGTGTGTGTGCGCACGCATGCATTCCCACCCCCAGTCCCACGCACGTCCCGGAATTCGCCCTGTGCCGCTGTCTGTGTCTCCTGTCACTGGAACCTCTGCGCCGTGGTTTGAGCGTTTAGGGATACACAGTAACACGGAGCCTATGTTCTCATCACGTTCTGAGCGCCCCTGATTAATTAAACATGAGCCTCACAAAACTGTACTGAGAAAAACAGGACATAATTACTCGTTTCCTTTAATTCTGCTAAACATTAGGCTGCTTTTTAAAGTTTAAGTAATACTTACCGGGCGAGCCAGACTGACAAAGAAACGCCTCCTGGAAACCTCCGTCGTCTGCAGGGTCCGGCTGGCGGTGGACACGGGCAGGAGTCCTCTACGGGCTGCAGTCAGATCGTTTCCTGTGTGTGAAATTTTTGAATACTCTCAGTTGATCCCGGGTGCTTCTCTGAAGTTCACTTTCAAGCATCTCTCTAATTTGCTTTTGATCCCTTGGAGAAAGGACCTGTTTTCTGTTTTTGTATCAAATCCCCCCTGGCTCTCCGTCCACCACACCATCAAGTGCCTGCTGGATGCACGACACAACTGAATTTGGCCTTCAGTTGAGAGGCTGGGGTCAGTCTCACAGCGCCTCCTGTGCCGGACCCTCCGTCCTGCCAGAGCGAGAACCAGCATGTGCCTCCCGCCTTCTCCTACCACTCCCGATAGCCCCCCGTCGGGCGGACCCTCCCTCACGTGAGGGCGAGCTCTCTCGTGTTGAAGAGAACAGACAATCCAGCCGTCCCTGGTGAGCTTCACCACCAGCCCAGGGCAGGCTTGGGGAGGAGAAGTGGGCGGGTTCCTTTGAGTCAGAAGTTTGCTCGTTGCCACCGTCCCACGCACGGGCGGCCAAAACTCTGAGTGTCGTTGTGAGTAGGGTCAGGGCTGGCCAGTTCGACAAGCAGCTGCTGCCCAGAGGCCACCTGCACACGGAGCCCCTGGCCTCACGGTCGTGGGTCCAGCGGCCTTGGCATTGCGAGAGGGAGCCTCGGCGGGGTCATGTTGCCCGGGCAGGCCTGTCAGCGTGGCATGAGCAGCCTGGGTGACCAGGCCACTGTTCGTCCCTCTACTCCTTAAATTTGAAGTAAACAGAAAATGAAATCTCCATTATTTATCAGTGACCGTCTTTTCTGCTCTGGGTCTGGGCCCCGATTGAGCCTGGAAGGTCTGTGTCAGACACGGGGCCGGTCTGGGGGTGGGCTGCCACCCCAGGGGCGAGCAGCGGCCACATCCAGCTGCCACAGGCACATGCCGCCCGTGCGTGCTCAGGGGCAAAGACGAGAGTCAGCACGTCCGTCCCGGGTGAGCTGAGATGCAGTTCTCCGTGGAACCCTGCTTCTTCTCGGCCTGTGCTCTGCGATGGGGGGAGCCGTGCCCCGTGGGGAATGGAGCTGGAGGAGAGAGGCGTGGCCTAGGCCCACAGGAAGGCCCCAGGTGACTGGAGGGCTGCCATCCGAGGGCCCCTGGCGGGACTTAGTGGAGCAGCGAGAAAAGGCAGGGAGGAGGCATGGCCATTGGAACACAAGAGCACAAACAGGATGCTCTGGGTGTGTGCGCGCGCGCGCGCGTGTGTGTGTGTGTGTGTGTGAGAGTGTGTGTGTCTGCGTGAGTGTGCACTAGGATAGCACCCTTTGGGGGCTGTTTGGAAGACCACTTCTAGCACTGACCGAGGGCCAGCTCTGTGAGCATGGCCGCTGGAACATTTCTTCCATATTCACTTTTGAAATAAAAAAAGGGTAAGTGGTTAAGAACACAGCTGGGTCCAGGGAAGAGGGTTTACTGACTTGGGGAAGATGATTGTAACTACCTGCTGTGAACTGAGACACATTGTTTCTTCAGTAGCCCTGGCGGGAGATTCATGACTACATTCAGATGCCTCCCACTGGTGAGAGTAGAATGTCGTGAAGACCTGTTGGCACACGTGGCAAGGACCAGGTGTGGAAAGCTGAGTGCTGGCCCTGGCTGGTCCTTCCGCTCTGACGGAGCTAAGAGGCTACAGAGTTGAGGAAAAGGGGAGCCCCCCCCACACACACACACAGGAGGTCCCACTGTCCCTGGACGCGGGGCTAACGGAGCCTGCGCACACCCGTCTGCGCACGCGGGCACCGGAACAGCGCGACTCCTGTCCGGTTCTTTCCAGTGCCGTGGGAGATGGGGGTATAAGGGGGCTGCTCTATCAGTGACCAAACAGCGGACTGTTTTAATAACCAACCGTGACGGGAAGGCATGGAATGTGGACGCTGCTGGGGGCCACTGCCCAGCGGGTGTGTGTGAAGGTCCCTGGAAAGAAGTAGAACGGGTTCATGTCACAGCTCAGCACGCGAGCACTTCTTAGGCAAACTGACTGCACCGGGGTGTCGGTTTTCTCCGGGTGTCTTTGGGCCACCTCCTCCCCTAATTACTCACTGTCCACGGGGGACCCCACCCGCTCTCCGGGGTGTCGTCAGCGTCTCCGGGCTGGTAGGTGCCCGGACCGGGTTCCAGCTCTGACCCTTCTCTGAGTTCCAGACCCCCTGCTGGACCCGTGTGCACCTGACGTCCCAGAGGCGTGCCAACCTCAGCCAGTCGAGACCTGGACGAAGCCCTCCTGGTCTCCGGGCTGCTGCTCGTCCAGTGCTTCTGTCCCGTGTCAGCCAGGGTCACCAGGTCACAGACTGGACAGGGTCACAGTGGGACGCAGGACTGAGGGTGATGGCAGAGCCTTGGCAGGGTCGGTTCTGGCGCCTGATGTGTCACTTGCTGGCTGTGGGACCCGCCGTCTCGCACTCTGGACGCCCCCGTCCCCACCGCCCCCCCTCGGGGCGGGCCCTTTCACCGCTGTCCTGAGAGGAGGGACGGGGAGCCAGCCAGCCAGCCATCTGCTCGACACATACTTTTGAGCCCCTCTCGTGTGCAAGGCCACTGTCAGATGTGAGGTGGCACTGAGGGACATGGCCCTCCAACTGAGGCTGTCTCGGAGTCCCGCGGATTGAATAAATAATGCAGGGAAAGCCCTCAGTGGGAGCCCAGTCCGTTCAAAGCATCTGATAAATGTTTCAAAGCAGAAGCCGGATGTGATACACAGTCTCCTCTCTGCCTCGGGTTAATTAACCTCTGGATTTTGCCAGTTTTCCTCCCTAATCATCTCTTATGTCTCCGATGCCATTGCCCTGTCTGACGACGCTGTCCCCAGACAGCCTCCCTGACCCGCACGGTCCCCAGAGTCCCCAGCGGGCTGCCAGCGCCTCTCCTGTCCCGTGTGCGCCCTGTGTCCAGCGCCTGGACATTCCAGAGGATAAGGACAAACGGGCTGGACGGAACGTGGAACCCCAGTTTTCAGTTTTTATTAGTGTACTGTTACGTTATCGGGCTCATTATTACTCCATGTAGGCTCTAGGCAAAGACTCGGAGTGAAACCTGCTGGGAAACGACCAGAAAGTCTCCATTTCCATGGGAGATCATTTGAAAGGTGTTAATTCTATAACAGCGACCCCGCAGACCCAGGGATATGATATTGAAGTTTTCTAAAAATGGTTAAACCTACGTATGTCTGTAAAAAAGGGAAGAAGCCCAGTCAGTATAGGAGACTTGCAACACTGCACTGTCCCCAATGTACCTGTCCCTCTGTCTGTGTCTGTCCCGCAGGGTCCAAATCACTGCCTTTTGTCCCCGGAAGACTTCACAGAGTCCATGGGCCCCTTCCTTTCCTGCACAGGGCAACACACTTCTTAGACTAAGTTAATTTCTCACTGGCCTTTCTCTTAACTCTTCAGACATGCCCAGGTGTGTCCAACATGCCTGAAGAAACCTTTCCAGCCTCCCCCAGCCTCCCTCCCCCCTTCCCTTCCTCCCTTCCCCTCCCCCACCTCACCACTTCTCCCCCCCACCACCTCCAGCCTCCCCCAACCTCCCCCGGTCTCCACCAGCCTCCCCAGCCTCTCCCCCCTGCACCTCCCCCTGTCCCCCCCCTCTTCCAGACTCCCCCCTCCCCCATCCCCCCTCTCTTCCACCTCACCCCTCTCCCCCAGCCTCCCCCATCCCCCCTCTCTTCCACCTCACCCCCCTCCCCCAGCCTCCCCCAGCCTCCCCTGGTCTCTGCCAGCCTCCCCAGCCTCTTCCCCCTGCACCTCCCCCTGTCCCCCCTCTCCCCCACCTTGCCCCTTCTCCCCCCTCTTCCAGCCTTCCCCCCTCCCTCAACCTCACCCAGACTCGCCCAGACTCCCCCACCTCCCCGGGTCTCCCCCAGCCTCCCCCAGCCTCCCCCTTGCACCTCCCTCCATCCCCCCTCTCTCCCACCTCACCCCTCTCCCTCCCCTCCCCCAGCCTCCCCCCACCTCCCCGGGGCTCCCCCAGCCTCCCCACCAGCCTCCCCACCAGCCTCCCCCTCCAGCCTCCAGGGCAAGTGGTCCCGTCTCCGCACTGCCTCCCCCTTCTGGGTTTTCTGTGTGCATCCGGTTGGGTTTGTAGAGTTATGCCATGTTGATTTTGATTATTTTTAGCAAACTATTTTGTCATGTCATGTACCACTTTTCTGGCTGTATGGAAAGCAAAAAACTACATTAATTAGGGGAATACTATTTCTACTGTACTCCCCAACTGCTTAAATTACCTTAATAATATTTTACTGCTGAATCCGTCTAACGATACCTCAGACATTTCACGATGCCTCCTCATGGTGAGACATTTTCATTGTGGAAATGTGTTCGGATGACTATAATCTTTTAGGCGGGTTCTTCATTTCAAAGCACTTCAGAGGACCTGAGCCTCAATGTCTGTCTGATACCAGGAATAAAAGAGCCAATATTCTATTAACATCCATCCACTCACTTGTAGGAATGAATGAGAAACCAATGAGACATCCTCTGAGCCAGGTTTGGCGAGCAGGCGGCAAAAGATGTATCACTTCTAAACCGCTCTGTGACTGTAATAATTTCCTAGGTAAATAGCTGCTAACATTCGTAGCCACTGGACTGATTCCTAACACGTTAATATTTCCTGTCATGAGATTTGGGAATACACCAGAACAATTTATTTCACAGTGGGGTGCTTATTTAAACAAGATCTGTCTCCGTATCTGTCTCAATTTAGCCGAGTGCAGTTGCTGAGGCCCTGGGCTTTCTCGGCTTCGAGCTGTTATTCACAAAAGACAAAACAAAGCAAGACGCATGCAGGAGTTGGCATGTGCCACAGAACAGCTCCGTGTGAGTGACGTGACCGAGGAAGTATTCCGTGTCAAATCTGACCTCAGCTTCCTTGAGGCGTACACGCCAGCAGTGTGACTAGATTGTGCCCTGAGACAACTCGCAAGTCCCTGGGCTCTTCTTATAAATACGATTTTGAGCATCCCTGGGCTTTTTATACATACAGCTTTGAGAATTGAAATTAATACTATTAGATGGGGGATAAGAAAGTTAAGGTGATAATTTTTCATGAGATGTATTTCCCTCTCATGGGCCAAATGCCCTTTGGAGTTGTTCATTTCATTTGGTTACATGCAACAGTTATTTCGTTACGATTTACCCACTAGTTACAGTTCTTTATCGGCGTCTCTCTGCTATCCATGCTTAGCAAGACAAGCTGGGGCTGGGACAGGTAGAACAGGTCATTGTAGCGGATTACTACAAAAGAGGGTCTACCACATGGCTTCTGACAATTTAACTCCTAAAAAAGAAAAGAGGTTTACTTTTTAATTCTAATCTGTATTGTTATGTTACAATGTTGACAGTCTAACACTTCTAGAGGTTAATGGTTTGTGTTTGGGTTCAATGTGTCAACAGTAATTGTACTTAGAAAAGTAATACATAAAATCAAATAAATATTTTCAAAGCTTTCCACCATCTGGAGCAGGGGTCCCCAAACTACGGCCCGCAGGCCGCATGCGGCCCCCTGAGGCCATTTATCCGGCCCCGCCGCACTTCCAGAAGGGGCACCTCTTTCATTGGTGGTCAGTGAGAGGAGCATAGTTCCCATTGAAATACTGGTCAGTTTGTTGATTTAAATTTACTTGTTTTTTATTTTAAATATTGTATTTGTTCCTGTCTTTTTTTTTTTTACTTTAAAATAAGATATGTGCAGTGTGCATAGGGATTTGTTCATAGTTTTTTTTATAGTCCGGCCCTCCAATGGTCTGAGGGACAGTGAACTGGCCCCCTGTGTAAAAAGTTTGGGGACCCCTGATCTGGAGGGAATGAATAGTCCATGAATCTTCTCTCGTAGTCATGGCTTCATGTTTTTATTTTGCATAACCTATTTATTGTGAATGGTTCAAAATGGTATACGTGCTAGACCCGAACTCAGCTCCACCTAAGACATGGACGATTGAGGCTTGTGGCCGTAGAGTCCTTGTGTCCTAGTTCCATTTTCAGGCTCTGGGGGGGGGGGGGGGTCGGAACTTTGATAAAAGCTAAAGGGGTAAAATGAAAACACACCGCTCGGCCTCGCAGCGTCCCTACTTCCTTACGTTGGAAGTGCTCTTGCAGGACCTCCTCGCTCCCCTCGACTTTCTTAGTCAGGCCGACTCCTCGCCCTTTTGTCCCTATTTTCCCCCTCAGGCAGGGAACGTTCTCTGCTGACCAGCGTTGGGCCCAGTAGCCCCTCGTTCATCCCCCCGAAGGCCCAGATGGGCTCTCACCGTGGACAGGACTTCTGAGGACCAGCTCTGTGCACCCCCCACCCCCACCCGGTGCCGGGCCTGGGAACCAGCCCACGGGGCATCCCCCCGGGCGCGTGTGAGTTTGAGCTGGGAGACCTGCACCTGTCATGAAGCAGGTGGGGGCAATACAATAACGTGGACCTAAAATAGCACGCTGCGTGTAAAACCAGGACCTCCCCAGCGTGCGTGTGACAGGAGGCTGGGCGGTGAGTGGAGAGGCGCCCTTAGCCGGAGCCTTCCTGGAGAAGCGTCCCTGAAGGAGGCTGGATTTGAGCGGAACCGTGACGGCTTTTGTTTGATAGAAAATGCAGACAGGTTGGGAAGAAGCGTGCACGCAGGGATGAGCGCGTAAGGAAGAGGTGGTCCGGAGTCTGGGGGGGCCTGATCCGAGAGAAGCAGAAGGATTTTTGTGTGGCAGTTTGAAAGATGCATATTGTGAGGTGACTTGAGCAAAATCCGGCATCTTGACACATTGGCACTGTGTGACCAGTTTATCATTTTGGCCAAGACCTACCATGGTGAGAAGCCCTTTGGAATACTGCTGCCGAGGTGTGCTGATTACATTGCCTAGGGCCCCTGGGTGGGGGATTCAGAGCACTGCTTCAGGGTCAGCCAGCACGCGGGGGTTGAGTTGGGAGAACTCCGACTAGACTGACACCCCCAGGCCAAACCTGTCTGCTCTAGAACGCGTTCATCTTGCTACTCTGTATCTTGGCTCAACTACATCCATGGCTCCTGTTTTGTAGGCTCTCTCAAAATCACTAAGCTATATTGAAACAATGTCTGGAGCAGATAAAGGGGCTACCCCTTGAGGTTACCATGTCAACAGGGATATAGTTACCCTGATAGGGAGATGTTAAGTGAAGAAAGCCCTGGGTACCCAATGCAGAAAAAATGCCCACAGGACTGTCAGTTATCACACCAGGAGCACATCCGAGAATGTAGCACTATTTTGGTGAATATCATAACCATGAGATACAGAAAAAAACCAGGTGGTTCTCTGGGCATCAAACTGCCCATGGATGACAAGAGAGTTTACAGAGGATTGATCAGTGGGATCAAACTTTGGATCAAACTGAGGTTAGAAATTCTCTTGAATCCAGTAACATTTAACACCACAGATGGGATATAGAATTTCTGAATGAGTATCGAAGAGGAAAGGGGAATTTTGTCAAGTAGGGAAGTAAACAAAGAATTTATATCTCCTAATCATTTTATTTGTGATGCGTTTACTACATCATTTTATATAACATTGTATTTAAAGCTTTCATAAACAAGGGAAGCCATGGAGTTGGTTTACTATCCATCTTCTCTCCATATGGACTGAATGCACTGAGCCATGAGCTATATAGAGACCCCGTTCCTAACCCCAGGGGGGTCAGCGATCTCTAAACCCACCCTTATGGTAGGGCTCCCTACACTGTGAGATAATTCCTTATCTTCCACCCTATAGAACTGTGAGG
This sequence comes from Saccopteryx leptura, assembly GCF_036850995.1. Taxonomy (NCBI): domain Eukaryota; kingdom Metazoa; phylum Chordata; class Mammalia; order Chiroptera; family Emballonuridae; genus Saccopteryx; species Saccopteryx leptura. The sequence continues at coordinate 1,734,345 of NC_089505.1, read as the reverse complement.
CCCTGAGGGCAGGACCGTGTCTTGTTCACGTTGATGTCATGTTGATGAGACAGCACCTAGCATGTAGCGGCTGTTCAAACGTGTTGGCAGAATGGACCGGCGAAAGTCGGATTTGGGAATGTAGACAGTCTCTGCCTTGGGTGTGTTTTATATGCTGAGACGTGGGGACTTCTGCAGGCCAGCTTACAGAGCTTAGTCAACCCCCTTTTTTTGTGTGCAGCAATGTGGACTGAACAGAGCAGGAAGAACTGCTGTGTTCAGCAGAGGGGGGCTGGGGGAGATTGGCAGGGGCCGCCGCCTGGGCTTCCATAGGGCTCTGGTTCCAGGCAGACTGATGGCCAGTGAACATAGCTCAGGATTTTAAACTTGGCTGCTGGCAGGGATTTTGAAGGTCATTCGACTGTTGAAGCTTATTTAAATTTCCAGAAGTTGAGTCTATCAATTAGTGTCTTGGATCCGGGGCCTCTTCAGAGACTGGGACTGCTCACTTGGCTAACTCACATAATGAACTCCTATGGCACGTGTGGGCAGACTGTTGTCTCTGGCATTTCTGCGGGCAGGCTGCGTGCTGCAGACGGCTCTGTCGGCAGTGCACTTGGTCAATTAGTAGGTAATGATGCTAAATATAGATGAAGTGGAAATGCATTCGGTTTCTGAGGTCTCAGGGGCTTCTTTATTGTGTATAAGCTGTCTCTAACTAAAAGGGATTTAAAGTGACAGTTGTTAAGAAGATAAATTCGAGTTCCTTTAATGGTGTAGTTTCCCTCCTCTAATTATTTTTATCTAATCAAATGCTTTGCTAAATTCCCAGGAGTCCCCGTTGTTCATGTGCAGAGGGTTTGTGGAGACCTCAGGAAGATTGCTAACTGGGGCATGACATCTGTGTTCCTGTTGCCTGAACACTGTGAGGACAGCGTGTGCATTGTCGAGGGTCAAGCTGGGTTAGCTAAATTTCAGGACTGCCTTTCTCCCTCCAGTGAGGAAGGTTCATTTGTATCTCTTCTGTGATTGGCATTGAATATTTTTATTCTAACGTGCATTGCTTTTCATTGCGTTCCAGAAATTCCTCTTCTCCCCAGATCCGTATCTGTACGCGATTTTGCTTTTCCCCGGGGTGGGAGAGCAGCCCCAGTGGGTGACTTGGCACCGTCCTCCCGCGCTCTGGACTCGACCCCTCCGCCCCTGCTTCCCTGGGCCCAGAATGTCTCCTCCCTCTCCGTCCCCTGAAGTCCGATTCGCCGTCAGTGACCCCGGCCTCCATCAGCTCTCTTCTGACTTTCCACGTGTGACCTTCCTCCCCTGAGCACACGCTGGTCACACCGCTGCGTTGGGAGGAATGAGCCCCACACGTCTGGGTTTAAGGTCACGGGAGACGTATCTCACCCGCTGTCTGTGGGTCTGGACTTTGGGAGCAGCCCAGCTGGACGGCTGCTCAAGGTGGCTGAGGTCAGGGCGAGGTGTCCACCAGGCCTGCGGTCCCCCGCGGGCTGGCCTTGGGCCGGGGGACCTGCTTTGGGGATGGCCGGCTCGGGGGATGACCGGCTCGGGGCTGCCGGCTCAGGGGATGACCGGCTCGGGGGATGGCCGGCTCGGGGGATGGCCGGCTTGGGGGATGACCGGCTCGGGGCTGCCGGCTCGGGGATGGCCGGCTCGGGGGATGGCCGGCTCGGGGGATGGCCGGCTCGGGGGATGGCCGGCTCGGGGCTGCCGGCTCGGGGGATGACCGGCTCGGGGGATGACCGGCTCGGGGCTGCCGGCTCGGGGATGGCCGGCTCGGGGGATGGCCGGCTCGGGGGATGGCCGGCTCGGGGGATGACCGGCTCGGGGGATGGCCGGCTCGGGGCTGCCGGCTCGGGGGATGACCGGCTCGGGGGATGGCCGGCTCGGGGGATGGCCGGCTCGGGGCTGCCGGCTCGGGGGATGACCGGCTCGGGGGATGGCCGGCTCGGGGCTGCCGGCTCGGGGGATGACCGGCTCGGGGGATGGCCGGCTCGGGGCTGCCGGCTCAGGGATGGCCGGCTCGGGGGATGGCCGGCTCGGGGGCTGCCGGCTCGGGGCTGCCGGCTCGGGGGATGACCGGCTCGGGGGCTGCCGGCTCGGGGGCTGCCGGCTCGGGGGATGGCCTCGGGGGATGACCGGCTCGGGGGCTGCCGGCTCGGGGGATGGCCTCGGGGGATGACCGGCTCGGGGGATGGCCGGCTCGGGGGATGGCCTCGGGGGATGACCGGCTCGGGGGATGGCCGGCTCGGGGGATGGCCGGCTCGGGGAATGGCCGGCTCGGGGCTGCCGGCTCGGGGCTGCCGGCTCCGGGGATGGCCGGCTCGGGGGATGACCGGCTCGGGGCTGCCGGCTCGGGGGATGGCCGGCTCGGGGGATGACCGGCTCGGGGCTGCCGGCTCGGGGGCTGCCGGCTCGGGGCTGCCGGCTCGGGGGATGACCGGCTCGGGGGCTGCCGGCTCGGGGGCTGCCGGCTCGGGGGATGGCCTCGGGGGATGACCGGCTCGGGGGCTGCCGGCTCGGGGGATGGCCTCGGGGGATGACCGGCTCGGGGGATGGCCGGCTCGGGGGATGGCCTCGGGGGATGACCGGCTCGGGGGATGGCCGGCTCGGGGGATGGCCGGCTCGGGGGATGGCCGGCTCGGGGGATGGCCTCGGGGGATGACCGGCTCGGGGGATGGCCGGCTCGGGGCTGCCGGCTCAGGGGATGGCCGGCTCGGGGGATGACCGGCTCGGGGGATGGCCGGCTCGGGGGATGGCCTCGGGGGATGACCGGCTCGGGGGATGACCGGCTCGGGGGATGACCGGCTCGGGGGATGGCCTCGGGGGATGACCGGCTCGGGGGATGGCCGGCTCGGGGGATGGCCGGCTCGGGGGATGGCCGGCTCGGGGGATGACCGGCTCGGGGGATGGCCTCGGGGGATGACCGGCTCGGGGGATGGCCGGCTCGGGGGATGGCCGGCTCGGGGGATGGCCGGCTCGGGGGATGGCCTCGGGGGATGACCGGCTCGGGGGATGGCCGGCTCGGGGGATGGCCGGCTCGGGGGATGGCCGGCTCGGGGGATGACCGGCTCGGGGGATGGCCGGCTCGGGGGATGGCCTCGGGGGATGACCGGCTCGGGGGATGACCGGCTCGGGGGATGACCGGCTCGGGGGATGGCCGGCTCGGGGGATGGCCGGCTCGGGGGATGACCGGCTCGGGGGATGACCGGCTCCGGGGCCGGCTGTCGTGGACAGGCCGCCGTTCCTTGCCGGGGACCTCTCCGCAGGGCTGCCTGAGGGTCCTGGCCCCGTGGTCACTCCCTTCCCTCAGAGCAGGCGACCCCAGGAGAGAGCACAAGCGGAAACAGAGCCGTGGCCGTCCTTCCCCTCTGGTTCTGGAAGTCACGCACGGCCACGTCCATGTTTCCCGCGGTGTGAGGCAGGGAGGGGCTGACGTGCGGGAGGGGCTGACGTGCGGGAGGGGCTGACGGCTGACGTGCGGGAGGGACTGACGTGCGGGAGGGACTGACGTGCGGGACGGACTGACGTGCGGGACGGACTGACGTGCGGGAGGGACTGATGTGCGGGAGGGACCGCGTCAGTGCCTGGGAGGGGCCCCCGGGGACCACGCCTGCCGCTGCCGCCCCGCCCCCCAGCCTGGTCTTCCCGCATCGCGACCCAGCCTGAAACATCCTGCCCCCTATCCCGCCATTTGCACCCCTGCCCTCTCTACTTTGTTAGGATTTTACTTCCTTTAGAGCTTAGACGTGCTTCCTGATCTTCACTCACCTAAACGTCGCTGGCACATTGCATCCAATGTGTGTCCTGTTCCTCTTTCTTACTGGGTATAAATGAAGATGTGCATGGGGAAGACAGACAGAAAAACGGACAGATTTTGACAGATGGATAGATGGAGAGAGAGAGAGAGAGAGAAATGAAGCAGAGAGCAGACTAAAATGCATGTTTATCATATTCATATAAAACATGTTGCTATTTTTGGACACTGCAGAACTGGTTTACAATAGTTCACATCTTTGGACTACAGTGTAACAATATTGTACTTTGTGTGACGTCTGTGAAGGCCTTGCCATACTTTTTACTAAGACCCCTTCAATTATGCCCAACACACTGTGAACAGAGAGGTGTTTGGCTCACTCCTTTAACAAAAGCAGGGGGTGGGGGGTGACATCAATTACAAATACCTCTTCAGTAATGTCAACCAGAGCGTTCATAACTCCTCTTCCATATGATTGAGAACTTTATGTAACCTTTGATTCACTGCTCTGTAACCTGGCTCATGAGGGTAAAATCATTTTCCAGATTGATCAGTTAACATTTATATATAATTTGAGCAAAGGGCACAGAGGACTGTCGGGAGGAACAGAGACCTGTGAGGAGGTAAGTCCTGGCGTGTTCTCAGAAATGTCACTGCCATCTGTCTCCTCGCTGCCATTTCTGAAGCCACCAGCACACCCAAGTCCCTCGGTAACTCACGTCTGAGTTATTCAAACAACCTCCCAGCAGTTCTCACGACTTCCAGCCTCTCGCCCTGCCAGCTTCCCTCAGCATTAAACTTACTAACACATCGGTCCCTTCCCCCGCCTGGCGTCTTTGGTGCAGCCCATGACCTGGTGCCACAGAGGAGGTTGGTCTTCGAGAGTCCCTCCGCTCCTGTCGGTGTCCCTGACCAGAAGCCTTTCTGTCCCCGGTGCTTTTCATCCCTCCTCCCTCTTTTCCCGATATACATCTTCTCAGTCAGCCCAGTGGGTAGCTTCTGCGTTCCGAGAATTCTTTCCCATGTCTATTTCCTCTCCTGACCAGAAGCCAAGTTTCTCTCCGGATGCACTCTTCCCATTTGTTTGAATTCAGCTCACTGGTTCCCAGTGGAGGCTGTCTGGACGCACAGGTCCCTTCCATCCTAACTTCCAGGCACCTGAGTTCAGTGACTACGAAAACCTCCTGTAATATTCTGCTCGCAGAAATTAGGGGAAGGCCCTGGCCGGTTGGCTCAGCGGTAGAGCGTCGGCCTGGCGTGCGGAGGACCCGGGTTCGATTCCCGGCCAGGGCACACAGGAGAAGCGCCCATTTGCTTCTCCACCCCCCCCTCCTTCCTCTCTGTCTCTCTCTTCCCCTCCCGCAGCCAAGGCTCCATTGGAGCAAAGATGGCCCAGGCGCTGGGGATGGCTCCTTGGCCTCTGCCCCAGGCGCTAGAGTGGCTCTGGTCGCGGCAGAGCGACCCCCCCCCACCCGGAGGGGCAGAGCATCGCCCCCTGGTGGGAAGAGCTTCGCCCCTGGTGGGCGTGCCAGGTGGATCCCGGTGGGGCGCATGCGGGAGTCTGTCTGACTGTCTCTCCCCGTTTCCAGCTTCAGAAAAATACAAAAAAAAAAAAAAAATAGGGGATATTTCAAATTGAATATGAAGCGATAAAAAAAAGAAACATTTAATTTACTATTATTATTATTATTAAACAAGAACATCAGAAAAGCAAACGACAAGTGAAAGAAAGTTGTTTGATTACGCAAATGAGATGCAAAACCAACTTTTATTTCATTGGTGAAAATGCGCCGTACAGAAGGCTGAGTCCTGGAGTTTCTGCATGTCCCCGGGTCCCCTGGCCTCTGCGCGCAGTTTCTGTTGCACACCCCGTGTCCCCAGACAAAGCACGGTGGCGGGGCCTCTGTGTCTCCCGAGGTTTATAGCGGTTACACACCTGTATGATGTTGGTTTCACTCCCTCAGTGCTGTCTCCCACACATGTTTGTAAAGGGCCTACATTCGCCAAAGTAGATGCTCAATGAAAACTGAATGGAAAGGTATGGGCGGGAGCAGAGAAATTATAAAACAAAAGCACCCTGTTTGTTTACCCACTGGTGCAATCAGGAGCTTGATTACATGACTGTCAGTTGCTCAGCCCTGTGCGTGGAGAGGCATGCGAGTCATGACCGTGTCAGTCAAGCTTGGCCTCTGGTGTTTCCAGACTTTTCACTGAATCCTGACAGCTAGGGTGGCAACGGATGAAACATAAAAGTGGAGAGATTGATTGAGCAAAAAAAAAAAAGTTTGGAAAAAAGCTCATGGGCGCAGCCAACAGGGTGGTGATAGAATAGGGGTAAGGGGGAGGTCAGGTGGGTGTAGGGGTACACATGGTGATGGAGGGAGACTTGGCTTGGTGGTGGGGGGTAGACACACAACATGGTGTGCAGGACGTGTTGTAGAAGGGGACACCTGAAGCCTGTGTCATTGTGTTAACCAGTGTCAACTCCACTAAGTTCCATTTGAAAATAAATGAATTACCAGATTCTAATGGTGGATACTAAAATGTCGGGGTGGGGGGGGTAATATCTGGAGACCTTGTGGGTGCAAAGGAAGAACCAGCAAAGAATTGGGCTCCCAGGAAAGTTTCTGGGAGGTCTTTGGTCTTGAACTGGACCTTGACAATTGGGATTTTGATTTAAACCTTGAAGCTAGTATTATATTCCAGGAATGGATGACAGTGAGCGTGAGATCCTTCTCTTAGAGGAACGAGCTGCGTGTGCTAGGACCATGTAGACACCGGTGAGAGGGGGCAGGGAGAGGAACAGGAGGGGTGGGAGGGCCGTGGGAGGGCCCAGGGGTTTATTTCAGGGGAATGAAAGGGAAGGAACAACGTATGTGAAGTTCCTAGCCAGGCACCTGTAGGTGCTCGTAAATACTAGGTCCCCTGTTTCGTCTTCCGTGTAGCATATAGGAAGTCAATTATGTGGTCCCTCTATTCATGGCATGATTTTTACTTTCTTTCAGATGACTCAGGTGACTAATCTAATAGCCTTTCTGTGGGTGTCATGCTCATCCCTCACCTAAATGTTTCACACGTACCAGGGACGTTCTTTGTAAGCGATAAGCAACCCCACCTCGACTGTATCAAGAAACCCACTGACAGATACTTCTACATGACGTATAGACATATACTACCTATGACAGTCTGTGCGTCATCACGTATCTATAAACCCACATGCGTGTGTCTACTCCCGAGCCATCAGTAGGTCCCCATAGACATAGAATATAAATCGACTCCGTACAGATGGTGACGGACTGAGAACTTCCGGTGACTGACTGGTGTAACTCTTCTGACTCCCCGCAGCTGTGAGTTTCCTTCCTGTCTGACACGGGCACGCGAAAGCACCTGTGTGGCTGCCTCCGTCACTGTCACAGACACTGCAGCTTCTCAGGGCCGCCACGCACCCCGGTTCCAGGCAGTGACTCTCCTAGAGGCGAGCTGTGTGGTCTCTGTTCTCACCTTCCGTGCTGCGCACACTCTATATGCTGGACCCCTTTCCCTGCGGTTCTCCCGCTCGTGACCCGCTGTTACCTGGTGTTCCGTGTATCTCCTACTGGTTTTAAGGTGAACATTCTCTAAAGCAGGGGTCCCCAAACTTTTTACACAGGGGGCCAGTTCACTGTCCCTCAGACCATTGGAGGGCCAGACTATAAAAAAAAACTATGAACAAATCCCTATGCACACTGCACATATCTTATTTTAAAGTAAAAAAACAAAACAGGAACAAATACAATATTTAAAGTAAAGAACAAGTAAATTTAAATCAATAAACTGACCAGTATTTCAATGGGAACTACGGGCCTGCTTTTGGCTAATGAGATGGTCAATGTCCGGTTCCATATTTGTCACTGCTAGATGTAACAAGTGATATGACGTGCTTCCGGAGCCGTGAGGCGTGCATCCCACGTCACTGGAAGTAGTACTGTATGTGAGCGATGCCATGCTTTGCGTCTCTCACTGACCACCAGTGAAAGAGGTGCCCCTTCTGGAAGTGTGGCAGGGGCCGGTTAAATGGCCTCAGGGGGCTGCATGTGGCCCGCGGGCCGTAGTTTGGGGACCCCTGCTCTAAAGCCTTCTTGATGTCTTTCTCTCTCTCCTTCGCTCCCTCCCTCCCTCCCTCTCTCTCTCCCCCACCCCCTCCCTCCCTCCCCCCCTCCCTGTATAATGAGAGCTATTGATGTCAGTGGCTGCAATCAGTCCATCCCAAATGGGTCTCGAGTCCCGGTCCGCACGCACTCCTCAAGCCGTTAATGGCTGCCGCTGCCCTCGTCCGCCGGCCATGCGCACTGCAGAGGGGGCGCCGCGAGAGGGGAAAGGACTCGTTTTCTAGACCGATGGCTGCGTGCCCTGCACCTACCTGGACTTCCCCCAGGGACACCATGGCAGTGGTTCATGTGCTGACGGCTTTGGCGTCACGTTTCATTTCTTCTCACAGGACAATCGCCAAGCTTTCTTTTTAACCTGGTTACATATAGGAACATTTTTATAAATGTTCTATTTTCCTCCCAAGTTTCCACGCATTGCCAGCAGATTACGGGTCTGCACAGGCTTAATCGACCATGTTGCGAAAGCCCAGAGCGGCCGGTATTTTTCACAGGATCCGCTCTGAGAGGAGAGGGTGAAGCAGAGCAGCCCCGTGGGGTCAGCACGAGTGAGTGAGCCGTGTGCGTGCCTGCGTACTGCCTGGCTCTCACATCAGAAAGAGCGCAGTGTGATACTGTATCGTCTTCAGGGGGAACTGTTACAAGGAGAAAGGCTGGCGGTTCAGAACACAGTCAATACTTACTTGAAAAAGGCCCTCAGTGGGTTCAGATATGGAAAGTGGAAGCGCATCAAAATATCTGGGGACACGCCAGCCCGGATTAAGTCGGCCGTTGTCCACGAGATCCATGACGTTCAAATATCAAGGGTTCTTTTTAAGTTATTTATTCCTCTCCCCTCCCCCCTGTTTGGTTTTGTGTTAGATGTTGCTTCAAAATAAGTGGCAAAACAGACTTTTGAAAATATTTTAACTGTTCAATAATTATCTTTCAGCAATATTAATAATGTTTGGCATCTGTTTTTCTGGGGAAAGGGCTTTGGAAGGACACAGCTCTGTTAGGAATTGTGTGTGAAATGAAAACTATTTTGTGTTTTATTATCGTTACATAGAGAACAGGCTTATCTAAATAAACTCCAGTGACTTGTATTTTCCTACTAAATTGCCTCGGGACTGATCTCAAATTAATATATTCCATTGGTCTCCTTTTCGTCATAAAATTATAAGATTTCTTTGCTAGCAAAAAATTGCATGGTTATTGAGGAGATTTTTTTTTTTCCTGTAAAGCGTTTTAAGGGAATCCAAAACTTTTAGGACTTGCATGTATCAATTTATAGTAATCTCCTCACCTTAATTTAGGAAACTGGGTAGTGGGAGGTGTGGGGCGGCACAGAGACACGCCCTGGAAGCGGAAGCATCTCCACGGGTTACCTGTCCTTCCGACCGGCCAGTGGGGTATGAGCACCTGTTTAACCTGCCAGCTTTGGGGCAACAGTCATTCTTCTTTTGACTTTGGGGAAGTTCAGCTCCTACACGTTATTATAGTCAAAATCAAGGAGCATTTATGCAAAACCTTCCAAATGCCCGGTGCTGTGAGAATATCAATGTAAAGCAGCCCCAGTATCTGCCATCAAGGGGTCACAGTCGCCAAGAGAGGAGAAAGTCATCAGCACGATGCTGTAAGATAGATCGCTAGAAGTACCTATAAGTGTATGGGGTTATTAGTAGGTTAATTTGGAATTATGCATCAGGGCAGGCTTCTAGAAAGAGTGTATATCGGAGCTTGGGTCTAACCAGCTGATGAATAATAAAACATATAAGATTAGGAAAATCGATGTTCTGTGTAGTGATTGGCATGCCTCCGATCTTTAAGACGTGGCCCTGGAAGGAGAGCTCCGTGCTCAGCCAGATGGGTCTGCACAGAGCAGAGCGTGCCCTCAGCAGCCGGCTGGGTGGCCAGGTGTCCTGCAGCGCCTGTGGCATCCCTGCCCTAGACGTCCTACAGCAATGTCTCTCTTCATCTCCACAGGAGCCCCGTGCTGGTTTTCCAGTGCAGCGACCGCCACGTGATCTGCCTAGACTGTTTCCACCTGTACTGTGTGACCAGACTCAACGACCGGCAGTTCACGCACGACGCTCAGCTGGGCTACTCCCTGCCTTGTGTGGGTAAGTCCGGCATGTGTTGGATGCCGATTCAGAACCGAGGGATCGCTGCTGGTGTGGAACTATCTTAGATGCACCCAGTCCCTAGCGAGGGTTGAAAATTCAAGTGGCTATTTGATCATTGCTGGGCAAGAAACATTGTTTGGATCACACACAGAGAGAAAATGAAAAACACAAAACACCAAGGTCTGAAAGAACTGTATTGACCTAAAAAATGCAAAACCTGCATAAAGGCATTGAAAATAAAATTTGCAGTATTATTCAGCCAAGGTCCATAAAGGATGTCTATGGATTCACACTGCAAGTTACAGGTTTATGACCTTGGGTCTAGAGCAGTTCTCTCCACATTTTTTAATTACCTTCTCCTCTCACTAAAGATTTTGAACATATACACATATGTATGAATGGACATATATTTTAAAAAGAGATTAAAGAAGAATGAAGTAAATCTAAAATATTTAAGATTTGAAATATTTTTAAGTCTTTCACATTAACAAGATCTCTTTTTACTTGCACTATGTTATTATTATTTGGGCATTGTGTGAAATTCAGATAACGGACAAAGAACCCTTTTAGAGTGAGCAACTCCAGTGGCGTTCCATGCCTTCACAATGCCACGCAGTGGCCAGCTGTCTCTCTCTCGTTTCAAAACGTTGGAATCACCCCCAGAAAACTAGCCCATCTCCATGAACTGGTCACTCCCCGTTTCTCCTGACCCCCATCTCACGACAGCCGCTGGGTCGGTCTCCATGGAGCTGCCAGTTCTAGATGCTTCGTACCAAAGAAATCACACAGTCTGTGACCTTCTGAGTGTGCCTTCTTTCACTGAACATCGTGGGTTTAGGTTTCATCCGAGTGGTGGCATGTGTCTGCATTCGCTTTTATGGCTGAATCACATTGCGTTCTGTGGAAAGAACAGGTGGTGTTTTCTTGTTCATTTGTTGATGGGCATTTGCCATTGTTTGGAATAATGCTGAGTCATGTCGTATTTCCGTGTTTAACCTTTTGAAGAACTACCAGACGATGTTTCACAGCTGCTGTACCATTTTGCACCGTTACCAATAACTTCTAAGAGTTCTTATTCCTTCACGTCCTCACCAACACTGGTTATGTTTCTGGTTTTGTTTTGTGTTTGTTTGTTTTTACGTAGCCATCCTATTGAGTAAGAAGTAGTTAGTATCTTATGGTGGATTTGACTTGGCATTTCCTTAATGCTGAATACCTTCTCATCTGCTTGTTTGCCATTTGAGGATCTATTTGGTGAAATGCCTGATCGAGACCTTTGTGCACTTCTGATTGCGTTGTTTGCCTTGTTGAGTCGTAAACATTCTTTATGTATTCTGGACACTAGACCTTTATCAGACACATGATTTCCGAACTTTTCTCCAAACATGTAGGTTGGTGATAATGTCCTTGATGCACAAAACATTTTAATTTTGATGAATTCCAACTGATCTATTTTTTTTCCTGTTGCTGCTTGTGCTCTTGGTGTCAAGTGAAAGAATCCATTACCAAATCCAAGGTCATGAAAATGTATCCATATGTTTTTATTTAATAGCTTAGCTCTTATATTTAGGTCATTGATCCACTTTGAGTTAATTTTTATATGTGAAGTGATTAAGGGTCCATAACTCATATATATACATATATATTTAATGACTGCAGTATGATTAAATATGCTTCATTAATTTTGAAAATTGTGGCTGGAAACTATGTGTTACCTTGATTGAATGGTCAGGTTTTAAGTTCAGTTGATTTCAACTCTCAGTTTTAATGTTGATCACAGCTGAAAAACATACCTTAAAAATTTTTTCAGAGATTCAAATGGAAGTAGCTGATTGCATTGAGGACTTTGTAAACGATGATACTAATTTTTCAAATGTATCTGCCAATAATGCAATGATTTTGAAATTAATATTTACATAATATATGTGTCAATATATTGTTACGGAACATGATTGAAAGGTCTCGTGCTTTTATATTTTCAACAAAAGGGTTCAAAAATCAGTGAAACATTTATTTGAAGTTTGGGAGATCCTGCTTCTGTCTTTAAGTTTTTGATGAGTTTTTTTTTTTTTTATTGATAAACCCTGTTCCTTTACAAAACCAAATAACATGGAAACATCTATAAATATCCATTTTCAAATTTTTCTTCATAGTCAAGTTGCCTTTATAAACCAGTTTATCATTTATTTATTTCTCATTTATTTTTAAATTTTACTTGGGGCACATTAGCCAGACTTTCTAGTACAATGAGATATTCTAGTTTTTTTTGTTTTTTATAATTCTTGCTCAATAACCTGGAATCAACCATTTTTCTAAGGAACTCTGGTTCCCTGTAATAGGAAGCAGTATTTAGAAGACACAGTCTTGGTTGGGGCTTGGTGTGCTCACTGTTACTACATAATTTGGTCACTGTTTCTAGGTTTAATTAAATGAGCTGGGAAGCATGCTTTCAAAATAAATGTCAGGTCACCCTATTAAATTTCATTTTCTAAATAAAATTTGAAACAAGTTATACTGACATTTCCAGTTCAAATTCAGGGTTATGGAATTTTTACTTGAAGTCACTAACCTTACAACTGTTGTTGCTTCTCAGCAGAAATCCTATTACTAAGTGAGATCAACATAATTACACGTTTGTCTTAGTTACAGTACACACACAATGGTGTCAGCATTAGAACACCATCAGCAAAGTATGCTTCCTGAAAACAATGGTAAGACTTGTGCCGTTTGGTTTGTCATTAGAGATATTCCCAAAGGGATAGAGGACATGACAGTCACTGTATAGTTATGTCACCAATCACAAACACATTTAATTTTCTCCAAGTTGCTTTTAAAATTCATTTTATGGTAATAATTATGTAAAATATTGACAGAATTCCAAATTCAGAGCTCTAAAACAAGTTACAATAACAGAAATAGAGCTTTTGTTCTTATTTACTTCAATCTTCCTTTTCTCCCCAAAGGAATGCCATTGTTTGAAAAATCTCCCATTTAAAAAAAAACATGTAAACAAATTACCAATGATGTAAGTGTTGATATAAATTTATGTCACCTCTTCTGGGCCCTGGCCGGTTGGCTCAGTGGTAGAGCGTCGACCCGGCGTGTAGAAGTCCTAGATTTGATTCCTGGCCAGGGCACACAGGAGAAGCGCCCATCTGCTTCTCCACCCCTCCCCCTCTCCTTCCTCTCTGTCTCTCTCTTCCCCTCCCGCAGCCAAGGCTCCATTGGAGCAAAGATGGCCCGGGCACTGAGGGTGGCTTCGTGGCCTCTGTCTCAGGTGCTAGAACGACTCTGGCGGCAACAGAGCGACACCCCAGATGGGCAGAGCATCGCCCCCTGGTGGGCAGTGGGGTGGATCCTGGTCGGGCGCGGATGGGAGTCTGTCTGCCTCCCCACTTCTCACTTTGGAAAAATACAGAAAAAAAATTTGTGCCTCCCCTTCTACAGTAGAACATTGAATACTGTGACTGTTTTTCTCCACCTTGCTTTTCTTCCCCCATTCTGCGGGCTATATTGTATTTGGGAGATTACTCCCTAGCAATATATGAATATTTTGTTTATTTCCATAGTAGCATAATTGAATTCCGTTGTGTGTCTATGCCTCTCTTTTTCCTTATTAGTGAACACTACGTTTTCATTGGTCTCTTTACAGATGTTGCTACACCTGAGAGACTGTGTGCACACACACATTTCCGTAGCTGCTCAGACTGTCGTGAGGTGGGGTTACTGTAGCAAAGGGAAGAGGTGCCTTTGTTTCCATTTCCCTCCCAGCAGCAGGGTCACTTCTCGGTCCCACCACAGCCGTTTCTCCACTGTCTCACCAACAGAGCGGTTACAAGACTTTGGGATTTTTTATTCCCAACCTTATATTCGAGAAATGCTGTTTCCACATTTTTTTTTTCTTATTTCGAGTAAGGTCTGAGTACCTTTTGTAAGTTTAAGGTCCTTTTGCATTTTTTTTCTCAATCATTTTTTAAAATGCCACTTTTTCCTCAAGGGACAGGTTAAGTGAATAGATTGAATGTATTTTTTCAAAAATACTTTCTGTATAGCACTCTACACTATTGACAATTCCTTGCCATCACAGGACAGGTGAACAATGTCACATCACTTGTATTTTTATAAAGAATGTATGTAAACTAGCTTTTAATTTTGCTAGCTTTTTTTGCCGCAAGGTAACTAACAACCTCTCAATGAAACACAAGGTTTGCATGATCAAGCCCTATCTAATTAAAATGCATTATTTGTGTACCTTCTTATTTAGTGTAATTGTATTTTAAGTACATTTTAAAGGTGTTTTCTAAAACTAACCTTGCCAATGGCATCCTTAGAACATTACACTTGGGGTTCAATCTCTTTGTTACCATGGCGAGCGAGGCAGGGAGTGAGTGCGTGTTCAGTACCCTCATATCATCAGCATCTGCTGGGGGGGGGGGTGTCGTGGAGCATGTGTCCCTGGGTGAGGGATGGCTGCACTCCAAGAGTGCTTCCTCGTAACAAAGTATAGTTCAGTTTGTCACAGCATTATTTGTCGGGTACTATTTCTGCCTTTTCTTCCTGTGACTCAAATTATGTTTTCCTGTATTATGTAAAAAAGAGACCTTCAAATGTTGTCATAGATTTTTTTTTTTTTTTGTATATATAAAAACAAAATGGATTGTCTTGAACCATGGCTCAACAGAGGCACTCTCATCATTTATGACGTGCTTAATTTTTAAATGTCTGGCTGAGTGTAACGGCTTCACGCCCAGCTTAGTTTACGTCTCAGGGCCTGTCATACAGTCAAGGAGAGGCTTGCTGTCAGGGGTAACGGCGCCTCCCTTCCTCACGGCCGTCCTTGTCCCTCTGGCCTCACGCCGGTGCTCTGAGTGCTATCTGGAATGGATGGCTTCTCTCGGGAACCTTGGGTCTCCTCAAGTCACTTAGGTATTATGACAGAGTGAGCTCAATTAGATGAAAACACCCATCCATAATTCTTCCAGCCATGCACAGGTCATCTTCTGTAGGAGAGAGCCCCCCTCTCTGAGTCTCTGTGGTGGGGCTCCCCCACCCCTTCAGGACGTCCCCCATACACCTGATGGCACGTGGGCATCTGCTCTGCAGACCTGGGTGCAAGAGGTACCAGGAGCAGCCGACGCTTTCTTAGGGAGGCTTCATATATTCCTATCTTAAACCACACCTGCAGAAGCTCTAATAATACCTCCAGCGAACCAATGAACCATTTTGCCCGGAACCCGGGATGGACACAGAGCATCAGAGGAGCCATGTCCAAATCCTGACGCTGAGACTGAATACCTGTGCACCACGGGGCAAGGCTCTTCCTACTGACGTGCCTCGGTTTCCTGTAAGGTAGAATGGAGATAAGACCACAGCACCCATCTCATATGTCGTTATGTGGATGATCTGAAACAGTGCCATTAAAAGTGTCTTTAGGTTACATGCTGAAGACAGTAAGCACAAAAGGGACTATTTGTTTTTCTTGTTTCGTAATACATGTATTCCCATGGACAGTACATATAATATGTGTGTATGTGCATATGTGTACATATACATAGGTGTGAATATTCGTAGAGGAACATGTATTTAGACATTCCTCAACCATAGGTTGGCATTTCCTATAAATCAAGGCATAAATCAACCAATTATCAAGCATTATATACTTTTCCCATTTCTCTGGCCATCTTTTCCCCTTGGTTTATTTGACTTTGCCTTGATTCATTGAGCATAGAATAAGGCGCATAAAAGAAAGTAGTAATAATACAGAATTAGAAAAATCAAAGTTTTGCAAACTGTCAATAGGAAGAACAGACCATTCGGAACAAGACTAGATTAAACCTATGTTCTTCCACAGTCGAGAATGCTGGGGGTTCATTAAAAGGTCACTATCAGTGTCTATGATCTTAGAACTAAGACTTAATTAACATGTACGAAAGGCAAAAAGAATGGTTGGTTGCGTAAAAGAGCTGTGAGTGCATCGGAAGGTCAACCCTGTGGGAGCTGGAGCCCTCTAGTGTGGCCCAGAGTGTGTCTACGCCAGCTCCGTACAGGTACGCGGGTGTGCCGCTGCTCACGCTGGTCGGGGTGCTTGGAACGGTCCCCCAGGTTCTCGGCCCAACTCCGCAGTTCTGTGTGGAATGACTGGACCTCAAGATCAGGCGCTGGCACCGTCTTCGTTTGGGGGAAACTTGCGAGTGGACCGTGTTGGCTTCTCCGAGGACATGTCCCTTCCCCCGCAACCCGGCCAGTGTAGACTACCTAGCCAACCGCTTCTCATCACTGGTGGTGACGGCTAGCTGGTTTTGGAGAATAAATCTTCCAAGAAGATTCAAGTAAAATATCTTTATGTATTCAAGGGGCATTTTATTCCTAAAGCCACCACTTCCTTCCAGTGACAGATGAGAGAGGGCTTCTCAGGCACAGGAATCTGCCGCGGGGACCCACTCCTCGACTTCTCTGAGCCGGGGGCTCTGGATGA
Organism: Saccopteryx leptura; assembly: GCF_036850995.1. NCBI lineage: Eukaryota > Metazoa > Chordata > Mammalia > Chiroptera > Emballonuridae > Saccopteryx > Saccopteryx leptura. The sequence goes on along the minus strand of NC_089505.1, from coordinate 1,717,866 downwards.
GGCTGGAATGGGGCAGGTTCATTGGCAAAGAAGTCTGTAAATGTGCTTGATGGTTGTGTCCCTGCTTTGGCATAGACCAAAGGACTTTCTGTGGCTCACAAACGAGAATGAGCTCTCCTGCAGGCACAGGGAGGGTGAGGGGCATGGGTACTGCTCAAAGCGAATAGTTAGTAGGTGTCTCTAACGCACCCCATTGCTCAAGACTGCTCTTCCACGCTCTGTGAGAAACACAGCTGCTTAACCCCTACCCTGCTCCCATCCATACAGAACAGCCCTTTCCCCAAATTTCATTATTTAGTATCTCCAGGGCCTGAGGTGGGGGGGGGGGCATTCACTAGTATTTGAGTCAAGATATTGGGTGAAAAATAAACAACCGAGATGGGCATTTCTAGACTCCTAGCCATATATCAACAACAGGGGCTGTAAGGAGGATTAGCAAACTGCTCTGGCCCCACAGAAGCCACAGAAGAGCCAGATAAAGCTTGTATTTCTGCTGCTAAATGGCTCTCATTCCAAATGTCTTGCCAGCAGTGCCCATATAAATTCACCAGTCCTATATGAATGTCTAGTGCCGCTTACCACCAAAACAATAAGGGCTCTTTTCTCTCCCCGTAGTTCAGACTTGGAAGCCTCCTTCACTATCTCTAAGAGAAACACTTTTTTAAAAAAAGATTTTATTTCTTCATTTTAGAGAAGGGAAAGAGAGAGAGAGAGAGAAAGAGAGAGAGATACAGAAGGGGGGAGGAGCAGGAAGCATCAACTCCCATATGTGCCTCGACCAGACAAGTGCAGGGTTTTGAACAGGTGACCACAGTTTTCCAGATCGACGCTTTCTCCACTGCGCCACCACAGGCCAGGCTCTAAGCTAAACACCTTCAGCGCTCAACTTTAGGCATACACATTCTTCAGGGCGTGGTTGGTCAGCAGTGAACCAGCCTTTTTCAGTTATTATGACAATCAGAACTGGTTTAAAACACCTTTCTTTGTGTGAGCTCCTCATTTGATTGGAAAGGTTGGTTATGCTCTGGAAGAGAGGTCTGCTGAGTTTTATTTCCCCAAGAGAAAAAATAAGTAACGATTAGAGCTGCTCCTGAGCACTTCCTGTACGTGAGGTGCCACGGACACTCACTGCATCCCCAGGGAGCCCTGTTGTAACAGGTGTTGTCATTATTTCAACACCAGATGGAGCACTGAGGCTCATGGATGTTCATCAAACTGCACGTGGTATCCCAGCCAGTAGGGATGCATGGGCTCACAACCAGCCAGCTGTGGCTCTGGGGTGTGTGCTGTCATCACTGTGGGTGGGTGGGTGGATGGATGGATGATGGATGGATGGATGGGTGGGTGGATGGATGGATGATGGATGGGTGGGTGGGTGGGTGGATGGATGGATGATGGATGGATGGATGGATGATGGATGGATGGGTGGGTGGATGGATGATGGATGGATGGGTGGGTGGATGGATGGATGATGGATGGATGGGTGGGTGGATGGATGGATGATGGATGGATCGGTGGGTGGGTGGATGGATGGATGATGGATGGATGGATCGGTGGTGGATGGATGGATGGATGATGGATGGATGGATGGGTGGGTGGATGGATGGATGATGGATGGATGGATGGGTGGGTGGATGGATAGATGAGTGGATGTTGGATGAATGGATGGGTGGGTGGATGGATGGGTGGATGGATGGATGGATGGATGGATAGATGGATGGATGAGTGGATGGATGGATGGATGGATGGATGGATGGATGGATGGTGGATGAGTGGATGGATGGATAGGTGGATGGGTGGGTGGATAGATGGGTGGATAGATGGATGGATGAGTGGATTGATGGGTGGATGGATAATGGATGGATGGGTAGATGGGTGGATGGGTGGATGGATGGATGATGGATGGATGGATGGATGGATGGGTGGATGGGTGGGTGGGTGGATGGATGGATGATGGATGGATGAGTGGATGGATGGGTGGATGGATAACGGATGGATGGGTAGATGGGTGGGTGGGTGGATGGATGGATGATGGATGGATGAGTGGATTGATGGGTGGATGGATAATAGATGGATGGATGGATGGATGGATGGGTGGATGGGTGGGTGGGCCTATAAGCAGCAGTTAAAGGACTAAACCTTTGAAACTTCTCTGGAAATAAGTCAAGGAAAGAGTATCTCTCATTTCTTAGCACTTGTTTTCTGTATTGGAAGCAACAGTAAACGTGGAGAGTGAGATTTAGTGTCAGTTTTCAGAGGAAGAAGTGAAGGCTCAGTGTGATGGGCGCCCAGCCTCTCAGCATCGGGAAGAGCGGAGCTGAGATTTGAACCCAGGTGTGGTTGGCTCCAAGGCAGCACCTCCTCCACGGGCCTCCCCACTCTGCCCCAGGCACTGGTTCTCAGCCTCAGGCATGCATCTCAGTAAAACACAGTGTCTACCACCATGCCCAGCCCTGCCTCGGGCCGTGGGGGTGGCTCTCCGTATTTGCTCAAGTCCCGGGCTTCAAGGTTTGAGAACTGTGGCCGGGGTGACCGTTCTCCAGCAGGGGCGCCTGCAGCATTACCGAATACAAAAGCACTGTCTCCGCCCAGGTCTGCGTTGTCTCTGAGTGGCTAGATCTGCTAGTCAGCACAGGTTTTTCAGTAAGTGTTGATGGAGCTGAAACTAAGATTGGCAAACACAGCTCAACCAGCCTCTACCTCCAGAGCCTCTGATGAGCCCTTGCGTGGAGCTCTGGGCGTTGGAGAAAGCTCGTAATTATGGTGGACATTTGCTGTCCTTCCGCTGCGACTGCATAGTCCATCCCTGAGTTAGGAGGAAAAGCCGCCGTGCCGCCTGTCTGCGTCCAGCGCCGAGGGTCACTCACACAGTGCGGAGGGTCACTCACACAGTGCGGAGGGTCACTCACACGGTGCGGAGGGTCACTCACACGGTGCGGAGGGTCACTCACACGGTGCGGAGGGTCGCTCACACGGTGCGGAGGGTCACTCACACGGTGCGGAGGGTCACTCACACGGTGCGGAGGGGCCGAGGGTCACTCACACGGTGCGGAGGGTCACTCACACGGTGCGGAGGGTCACTCACACGGTGCGGAGGGTCACTCACACGGTGCGGAGGGTCGCTCACACGGTGCGGAGGGGCCGAGGGTCACTCACACGGTGCGGAGGGGCCGAGGGTCACTCACACGGTGCGGAGGGTCACTCACACGGTGCGGAGGGGCCGAGGGTCACTCACACGGTGCGGAGGGGCCGAGGGTCACTCACACGGTGCGGAGGGTCACTCACACGGTGCGGAGGGGCCGAGGGTCACTCACACGGTGCGGAGGGGCCGAGGGTCACTCACACGGTGCGGAGGGGCCGAGGGTCACTCACACGGTGCGGAGGGTCACTCACACGGTGCGGAGGGTCGCTCACACGGTGCGGAGGGGCTTCGCGGCGCCGAGGGTCGCTCACACGGTGCGGAGGGGCTCCGTGGCTGTCGGTCGTTTATTCCAGAGCCCTGCTGGAGAGTTGCCGTGGAGTCTGTGTAAAGTGCATCTGCCTCCACTTCACTGTGAGCTCCAGCAGCCCAGACGTCCCGTCGCTCGAGGTGGGGTGGGGGCTGAGGGAGTGGTTCCCCCTCCCCTGTGACATGCCATGGGCATTGCCACCCTCTGCCTTCGATGTTTGCCTTTTCTTCTTCTCCTCCCAGGTAATCTTTTACATAATTTCAGTTTTCATATAATTTAGAATGCCATCACCTTCCTATCTAATATGTCCACTCGCCTACTGCAGTCTGAGAGGGTCCTCAGGGCCTTTGGGGGAAATATTTAGCACAAGACCAGTAGTCTCAGTCCTTTTGAGGGACAGAAATAGTCCTGATGTCTAGAGAGCCAGGAAGGCTGGTTGTCAGACGGCCATTTAGGGAGCGAAAGCTAAAATCCAACAAATGATTTACTTTTTGGCTTTTGAACATTACTCTTTCAAATGCACACAAATAATCCACTCACTGTGCTTTCTAAAACCACATTGAAAAGTAGAGAAATGTATTACAAGATAGATCACTAAATAAGATATGCAAATGATTCATATACGTATTAAAACTTGAACATGACCCTGGTTAGCTCAGCTGGATATAGCGTCGCCCCGTAACACGGAGTTTGCAGGTTCGATCCCGGGTCAGGGCACATGTGAGAAGCAGCCTGTGAGTGCTCAGCTAAGTAAACAACAAATGAATACTGCTGTCTCTCTTTCTGTCTCTCTCTTCGTTTCCCTCCTTCTCCTCCTCCTTCTCCTCCCTCCCTCCCTCCCTTCCTCTCTCTGTTGCTCTCAAAATCAATTCATAAAAAATACATTTTAAAAACTTGAGCATAATTAGTTACTAAAGAGTTGCTCATTTAAAGCATAAAATATGCTGTGGTAGATATACAGTCAAACAGGCCAGCATATAAATTCATATATTTGCGAAAAGCGTTTTGGCAATTTATATTATGAGCTTTCAATTACTAACAAACTGCTTAGAAGGCTGTTCACACACACACATGTTCTCCACATGTCTGTCTGTCCGTCCATCTGAATTAAGCAGCCTGCCCTGTCCCTACGCCCAGACCCGCACACCTGGAGGCCACCGTGGCAGCGGGAGCCCCAGGACTGAGCAGCCGGTGAGCACCGGCCCGAAGGAGGGGCTCCTGCAGCCTCAAAGTCACCTGACTCGTCCTCCCCTGTCTCCCGAGGCAGCACCAGGCTCCTTTTGATTTGGGAGGGGTGGGTGGGGCTTTGCCAGCTCGGTAGATGTCCTTGGATTTCAGTGTACGAGGCAGCACAGAACCAGGAGGGCAGTGGGCCTCCTTGAACCAAGGTAACATGGACGGAGGTCGCAGAATCGGGTTTTGGTCCCACTCAGATGACAGTGACCATGAGGCCTCTCTTCACAGCGTCAGGCTGGGGGTCAGATATGTGCCCCCTGGCGGCGCTGCCATCCTCAGCAGGCTCTGAATCCCTGCCACCACACGGACCCCAGCCTCTGCCTCCAGGCGAGGGGCGGAGGGGGAGGGAGCCCAGTGTCACCTCACAGAGACTTTTAGAGACCAGGCCTGGAAACGGATGGAGCCTTTCCACTTCTCCCCACATGCCCAATACCAGACCTCAGCCACGTGGCCCCGCCTAACCCCAGGAGGTGTGCACGTGTGTGTGCATGTGTGTCGTGTGTCCGTGTGCACACATGCACGTGAGTGCATGTTCGTGTGTGAGCATGCATCCCTGTGCATCGTGTGTGCATGCACATGTGCACACAGCAGTCTCCCTCGCCAGTGGGGAGGGTGGGGAGACGGAGAATGTGTTGGCCGTGTTCTCAGCCCTCCTCTCACGCCTGCAACGGGAGCAGCTGCTCAACCAAGTAGCTTCATTCTAAGAAGTGACTGGTACAGGGGCAGGACCGGAGAACGAGCTGTGGGACAGAACTGATGGGGTTCGGAGCTCCCTCGGGCTGGATCAACAGGTGCTGCTGACGGACAGGTCATCTGTTTGGCCTTGGAAATGCTGCCCGTGTGGAACCCGGCCTCAGAGACCCAGGCTTCCGCGTTCGTGGCATGTACGTGTGTGTTTATGTAGGTGATTATGGCGACATGGTTTTGTGGACCTGTTGGAAATGCTCCCAGCAGTGTTTCTGCCTTCATCCCCCCCGGCCCAGGGGGGGTCCCTGCTCATGTGAACTGAACCCCAGACCCTTACTCTGCCCATGTTTGTGCTTTCCAAACTGCCGTTCATCTTCTCTTAAATCTTAAGTGGTTAAAAATAACATTTCAGAAAGCAGAAGCGGGACAGGAAGGCTTTGAACAGCCAGCGGAGAAAGCAAAGAATCACTTCTTTCTACCCACTTCTGCCGCCAACTCTCAAGAAGAACATTCTACCTTTAGTTTTATAATAGCAGGAGCAGGTGTGAATTCATTACCTCTCCACAGAGATCTAGGAGGGTGCCTGCAGGTGCTCAGGGTGGGCAGGAGGGGTGTTCAGGGCGGCTGGGTTTAGGCTCTCTTCTTCTTTTCTTTTTTTTCTTTTTTTTTGGTGGGCCATCTTTTATTAAAGACTCGCACTGGCCGACGAGCAAACACACAGGGAAAACACTTCCCTCTTCAATCAGGCCGAGCTCACAAAGCCACTGACACGTTCTCCGGTTCCACAGCCAGGAGAATCTTCTCCGGTTTCTCCTAACCTCAAAGGCCCCACCGGTCTCAGCGGAGCTCGCAAAGTCCCTGAGCCCTGGTTCTCGTCTGCACACCTTCGCTCTCCCTCTGCACAAACTGGCTTCCTCCTCAGCACCCTGCATGCTCTCTGCTCTCTCTCTCTTCCCCTGCCATCCTGGCTTCTCTCTTCTGCTCCTCCTCTTCCTTTTAAAACTTTTCTGGTGTGAAAAGCTCTCCTCCAGCAAACAGCAGCATAACAATGGCCCTTTCCCAAGCAGGAAGGTAGTTTGCAATTTCACAGATCACATACCTGGTGCTGCCCAGCGCCATTTTTAACAATAAAAACGAGCAAACTCAAAAAACCCAAATTTTACAAACTCATTTGCCCAACAGTAGATATATGTATATATCCTTTCTGCCCCCAGTCTGTTTGTGGCTCCTTTGTAGCCATTTGCCTTTTTTCCCCCTTTTTTCAAAAATTTAATGAATTGTGTTTACATAGATTCTAGTCTCTTCTTCTTTCCTGAACTCATCGCTATCCCACCCCCTCCCCGGCCCGTTCACAGTTAGCACGATTCCTGGGTTTGCTCTCCGGGCGACGTCAGTAGGGAGGGCGCTCCCTGCGTCTGGAAGGTTTCTGACCTTAGTCGATACAGTATTAACTGACCTTTAAATATGGCATTTTAATGGATTGATATAGTCTTACATTTTTTAAGAGACTTATCATACATACATAACAGAGCTTAAACCTACTTATAGTGTTATAGATTTGCACAGTTCTAGAAACCTCTGTGACTAACACCCAGACTGTGAAGATGAGTGTGGCCAACACCCCAACACCTTCCACATACCACCCCTTCCCAAATCATAACCTCCTCCCTCGTTCCTCGATGCAACTATTATCTTGACTATTGCAATACTCATTATGTGCTTTTTCTAACGGTCACCCCGTATTCATATATATCCCTAAGTAACATAGGTTTCCACCTGCTTTTAAACTTTCAAACAGATGCTGGATAGTTTTTTCAGATTTCCCTCATGAGAGGCGTCTAAGTTCTCCTTATAGCCCAAGTCGGAGAATTCCAAGTACTGCTCACACTATTCCAATGCTTGGGATTTTTATTCCTATTTTTGCTCTATGTATCTGGTTAATCACACCAGCCAATGGCTATGTTTATGTTCATCTTCCCCATCTCAGTTGCTGTGGGGTGTGAAAATAGTTTTTGTTCTTATGTTTTTCACCAGAAAAGATGTTGAATTTGCAGTCAGAGCTATAAAGGCAAACTCTAGCTGGGACCATCAAGAGTGACTTGGACCATCTGATGAGAATGGGGTGAGAGTAACCGTGTGTGTTACAAACAGTAGGAAGCACAGCCCACTGAGTTCAATGGGCTCCGTTTGTCGGCGATTCTGTGCACCATCAACAGCTTCGCCTTCCGTTCTGGGTGCTTCCACCCCAGCTGTCCTACAAGCGTATTCGAGAGCATTTCAGGGGCCGAGAGTGCCTAGAAAGCTGACTCGCAGCCCAGCTGGCTCAGCAGTGGAGTTACAGATGCTGCCGGCATATAGAGGCACTGGGTTCATTTCCCAGTCCGGGCACACGTGACCATCTGCTTCTCCACCCCTCCCCTTCTCCCTTCTCTCTCTCTCTCTCTCTCTCTCTCTTCCCTTCCCGCAGCCATGGCTTAGTTGGAGACAGTTGGGCCCGGGCACTGAGGATGGCTCCATGGCCTCTGCCTCAGAGGCTAAAATAGCTCAGTTGCTGAGCAACAGAGCAATGGCCCCAGATGGGCAGAGCATCGCCCCCTAGGGGGTGGCTGGGTGGATCCTGGCTGGAGCACATGTAGAAGTCTATCTCTCTGCCTCCCCACTTCTCACTTAAAAAAAATTTTTTTTTAATAAAATAAAATAAAAACAAGAAAGCTGACTCACAGCTCTGGGTTAAGGACCCATGGCTGGCCAGACCTCGGTGCCTCCCACTGTGGTCTCAAGGCATGACCAGTGGGCTGTGTCTTCAGAACCTGCAGATACCCAGGGCCGGTTACCACTTGTTTCCCGAGAAATTGGGGCCATTTGTGGCCTCAGGGTCAGGAAAACTTGTCTTTTTTGAGACAGAAATTTCTTTGGATTTTAAGCCCACGTTTTTTGATTCAGCAAGGTGTTGTTGTTTTAAACAATTTGTTCTGATTTAGAGTGATTCCCTTTATTACTCTGTCTTCCCCATCCTCATCCACAAGCCACAGTCAGTGCCTGCTGCTGCCCTCAGCTCTCTGTGTCCTCACACACACACATACACTCACACACATTGACATGCACACGTATGCTCTCACACATTCACATACTCAACACACATACACCTGCATGCACTCACCCACACTCACATACATACATGCACTCACACACACTTTCACACACTCACACACACACACATTCACACACACGCACACCTCCACACGCTCACACACCCTCTAACTGCGATAGAACTTCCTTACTGTGTGGTGCCCTATATTAATGAGACTTCATGCATAGAAATTGCTCTAAGCTGCTGACCTCCAACTATCTTTGACATAATGTGCTTCCAGGGGCTGAGTTCCATATTCATGAGAGTTTATATCATTGGGCTCCACAGCAGGACAGGGAAACAGTTCAGTGTTTTAAATGAGTACCCATTTAGCGAGAGGAGTGATTTCACATTCTAACGGCAAGATGGAAACAAATGCACAGACCGAGCAGTCACGGCTTTCCGGGAAAATCTCCGCGCCTTCCAGCTCCTCTCATATGTCCTATTACTGATGCCACTTACGGGTTTGGAAAATCACTGTTTCTTGCAGTTCTGGATATTCAGGCCCTTACTGGAAACGTTTATCGTGGAATGACAGACCTGTGGCAGGAAATGCCCGAAAGCAGTGGGGTCCCGGCAGGAGGGGGTGTTCGGGAAGCTCCGTGATGTGGTCTGGCATCGTGTCCTTCCAGCCCTCTCCCTCCCTCCCCTGTCTCTCCCTCCCTCCCCCCTCCCTCCCCTGTCTCTCCCTCCCTCCCCCCTCCCTCCCCTGTCTCTCCCTCCCTCCCCCCTCCCTCCCTCTCCTCTCCCTCCCTCTCCTCTCCCTCCCTCCCCCCTCCCTCCCCTGTCTCTCCCTCCCTCCCCCCTCCCTCCCCTGTCTCTCCCTCCCTCCCCCCTCCCTCCCTCTCCTCTCCCTCCCTCTCCTCTCCTCTCCCTCCCTCCCCTCTCCCTCCCTCCCCCCTCCCTCCCTCTCCTCTCCCTCCCTCCCCTCTCCCTCCCTCCCTCTCTTCCTCCCCCCTCCCTCTCCTCTCCTCTCCCTCCCCTCTCCCTCCCTCCTCTCCCTCCCTCCCCCCGCCTGCCTCCCTCTCCTCTCCCTCCCTCCCCCCGCCTGCCTCCCTCCGGGCACAGCTCTGTCTCCTGGTCCACTGGAAACAACGCTTTAGCCAGTAGCCACTGTACTCGTTTTCTAGGGCCGCCATAGCGAGATGCCGCGAGCCGGGCGGCTGAGATGATGGAGCCGTACTTCCCACAGTTCTGGGGGCCAGCGGCCCGAGCTCAGGGTGTCGGCAGGCTCGGTTTACCCTCCTTGCCTTGCGGGTGGCCACCCCCAGGCTGCCTCTTCACACGGTGTCCCCTGGAACCTGCAGCCCGGTGTCTCTCTGTGGTGCTAGGCTCACCTTTTAAGGACACTAGTCAGATCGAGCGGCAGCCCCCCCCCCAGGGCCCCACCTGAACCTGGCTGCCCCTTCCAGGCCCTCACTCCAAACACAGTCACACCCTAGGGCGGGTGGCTGGGGCTCCAGCTCGGGAACTTTTGAGGGACTCAGTTCAGTCCATGAGGTAGTTTGTGACTCCTGGACACCCTCAGGTTCAGGGACGGTTCACCTGCAGGTGTTCCTGGAGCCCCAGCCCCACCCGTCCCCACCAGTGTGTAAGGAACGCGGAACTTTCAGCCCAGTCTCTCAGGTTCAAATCTGCACTCTCCAACCTACGTGTTTGGAGGATACTCTGAACTTGTCTGTCCTTCCAGAAGTAAAAGTAGAATCCTCTCCGAGGTAGGGGGCAGCCTTTCCCAGCCCAGGGTTCCCCAGCTGGATCGCCTCAAAGCGGGGCCTCTGACAAGGTTGGCTGGTTTCTGTAGCCTCACGTGCTACACCCATCAGAACCCAGAGCCGTGGCTCACCCCGAATGCAGCCTGATCCACTACACCCAACAGAACCCCAGAGCCGTGGCTCACGCCCGAACGCAGCCTGACCCACTACACCCAACAGAACCCCAGAGCCGTGGCTCACGCCCGAACGCAGCCTGACCCACTACACCCAACAGAACCCCAGAGCCGTGGCTCACACCCGAACGCAGCCCGACCCACTACACCCATCAGAACCCCAGAGCCGTGGCTCACACCTGAACGCAGCCTGACCCACTACACCCATCAGAACCCCAGAGCCGTGGCTCACACCCGAACGCAGCCCGACCCACTACACCCATCAGAACCCCAGAGCCGTGGCTCACGCCCGAACGCAGCCTGACCCACTACACCCATCAGAACCCCAGAGCCGTGGCTCACACCCGAACGCAACCTGATCCACTACATGCAACAGAACCCCAGAGCCGTGGCTCACACCCGAACGCAGCCCGATCCACTACATGCAACAGAACCCCAGAGCCGTGGCTCACACCCAAACACAGTCTGACCCACTACACCCAACAGAACCCAGAGCCGTGGCTCACACCCGAACGCAGCCGGATCCAGTACACCCAGCAGAACCCCAGAGCCGTGGCTCACACCCAAACGCAGCCCGATCCACTACATGCAACAGAACCCCAGAGCCGTGGCTCACACCCAAACGCAGCCCGATCCAGTACACCCAGCAGAACCCCAGAGCCGTGGCTCACACCCAAACGCAGCCCGATCCAGTACACCCAGCAGAACCCCAGAGCCGTGGCTCACACCCGAACGCAGCCCGATCCACTACACCCAACAGAACCCCAGAGCCGTGGCTCACACCCGAACGCAGCCCGATCCACTACACCCAACAGAACCCCAGAGCCGTGGCTCACACCCGAACGCAGCCCGATCCACTACACCCAACAGAACCCCAGAGCCGTGGCTCACACCCGAACACAGCCTGATCCACTACACCCAACAGAACCCCAGAGCCGTGGCTCACCCCTGAACGCAGCCTGATCCGCGCCTGGGGGGGGGGGTTAGGCGGGTGAGTGGATTTCCTCCAAGTGGCGTTCCTGTCCCTTGGCTCCGCCTGCCACTGGGACTTACCACGACCATCGCGGTCAGACTGACCTCCAGGTCCAGGATCCCGCTGGCCCAGGGGAGAGAAATGATAAAGAAAAAGAAAGAAAGAAAAGAAAAGCCATGCTTCTTTCTTAGAAACCCTGGTGTGGAGGTGGCACTCGTCTCCTCTCTCTGTTGGCCGGACACGGCCCTCGGCCTTCTGTGCTGCAAGGGAGCAGGGAAGGGCGGTGCGGGTCAGCACCTCGGTGCAGAGAGGAAGGATTTAGGTGGACAGCGCAGTCTCTCCGGAAGGTCTGCCTTGGGCATGTTGTTGACTCAGCTGCCAGGAAGCAGGCCTGGTTGCACACTCACGAGTCAGGGGTCCCGGGCCAGCCTGACTGCTGTCAGCCCCTGCCCACCCAAGCCGGGAACTGCTCCCCCGGAGGGGCCGTTGACCTCTTCCTCTAAGATGAAAACGAGTCTGAACTCAGCGAGGGGGCAATAAGATGGCACGTGAACGGCGCTGGCCCAGTTCCTGGCCCACGGTGGGGGGTTCTCTGTAGAAGTTCCCAGGCATCACTCGTTATAAACCACAGTTTCAGAAAGCATTCCACATGCTTACAATTCTAGCCGGAATCCTGAAGCTGCGACTTAGGTATAATTAAGTTTTCGTGCCTAAAAAGTGGAAATACGATTCTCTTTCTGTCATTTTCTATGTTAGCACATTAACAAATAATGAAAATAATTCCTGTGAAACAGGAATTAACATTAAAAGAGGTATAAAATGTTATATAAACACAATCTTGTAAATCACTTTAAAAGTTATTGATAAAACCTCTTATTGAATTCTTAAGTTGGTGTCATTCTGCATAACCAGATTTTCCAATCTAGTCTTTTTTAAAGGGGATATCTGGAGGAATATAAATAGTTGCAGTAACAAAGCTCCCATGACTTATTATTTCTGGTCTTTTATTGATAGCAGCAATACTCCATCTTAACTAGGCTATTAGTAGAACAACTAATTTTGTGTTCTGAATAGGCCTTGATTGAGTGGTCAGTAATTGCCCTTTAGTGCTCTGGACTGCCATCACATAGAACACTGAACAAATATGCAGTAAGAAATTTGAGTTACATTACTCCAAAGCATTGAGGGAGAAACCAAGTCATCTCCTGTTCAGGAAGAAAATTTCACAGCTCCTATTTCAGTTTACTTATCACACCGCCCTTTAATTTGTATATGTCATTCAATGGACATAAAATAGTAGCAATATTTGCATTAAGTCAATATTGAGATTCATATTTAACTTTTCATGTTTTTTTGTTTGTTTTTACTTATTGAGGTTCCCAACCAAAATTTTGGAGAACACTGATTTGGACCAGTGGATTTTAAACTTTTTTGACTGCTACCCACAGAAAGAAATACATTTTACACCATGGTACTATCATTGTATAAAATATAGACATCTATGTAATTGAAAAAACTTTCGGATGTATCCAAAACAGATCGATATTGGCCGTATTTAAAATCAGCTCGTTTTAAACTCTATATCTTCCAAAGAACACCATGACTTCCTTGAGGTAGTTAGTGTCAGTCATTACAAGTCCTGGAAGTGTACTCAGATGCCACGGAAGTAAATACTTGTTTCTATGATTTAAACATAACTTGTCTTACCCTACAAAAAAAAAAGTCCTCTTAATTAAATAAGTTATATTTGAATAAAGTAGAAAACAAAGCCATCTATCTATTCTTCTAAACTAGTCATTTAAAAACTTAATAAAACTTGTAAATTTTTGATACAAATAATAGAAAACATATTTCTGATACACATTTCATTTTCAAGAATGCCAGTCATGAAAGATAGAGATAACTAGAAGAAGCTCTAGGGATGTATTCTGAGATGGGGCTCCCCCCACCCCCACCGACTCACTCCAGCCTGTGGAGTGTCACCTCCAGTGATGTACCTGTCAGAGGACTCCCAGCCCCTTCCCTCCCCAACCCCAAGGCAGACAACTTTCTAACTACCATTCGGTGCAGTCACCTTTAAAGAAATGTAGTTAGAAATATGTTAATAACCTAAAATAATGGTGACTTCTGGTAGTGTTTACTCCTCCATTGTGTCATAATTTATAAATAAATTCTCTATTATGTCCTTAAAGTTCTTTTCAGAAATATAATGGTTCATGCTTACGGTTTTGTCTAGGAGTGCTATTTTTTCTGCCATGTTGAGTCTTCTAAGGGAAATGGTAACAGTTGGCTTGAAATTTGTTCTTTGGGACCTACAGGAAGGCTCGTATGTTAGCTAACTTGTATTTGTTTCCTAAACAAGACTACTGTTGTAGAAACAGTGCTGAACCAGAAGCTGTAAGTCTAGTCCTGATTCTGTCAGGAACTAAACACCTAGTTCATTTGACCAAATCATTTAGTAGCTACAGGATACCCAGATGAGCTTTTTTTGCATGTATGACTTTATTTAGGCTTCATAATGATTCTGTGTGGCCAGTAGTAATAATTGCTTATTGCAAGTGAGAAAATTAAGGTCTCCGAAGCCAAATTCAAACACAGATCTGCCTGATTCCACTGCTCTTTTTTTTTTTCTTTCCTATTTTACTCATGAAATTAACTTCTCTCCATGACCTCTTCCACCTCAAAAATTCTGTGATCCTTGACTCATGGCCCTTCAGCCAAGAGGCACAATTTACTTCTATGAAATTTGTCAGACTCAGAGCAAAGAACACGTTTAACTCAATAAGTGAAGAATGTACCTACTAATAGATGTGCCAGATACACTAACATCTCAGTCTCTGTGTGGCATCTTTGTATCAGTACTTGTCAGACTGTGCTCCATGGAACCATGGGGAAGTGTTACCTATCTGCTGTAGCTAGAAGTATGTTATAGAGAAGGAAATAGCTACAGTGTGCATTAAGTTGTTACTGTTATATTACCTGATCGCTCTATTTCAGTACTGAGCAAGATCGCAGGAGGCAAAACAGTCTATAATCCTTTGAGTGATAGCAGGAACGTTGTTTAAAATGGTCTAGTTTCCTTTATATTGTATTATTTTAAAGAATAAAATAGCCCTGGCCGGTTGGCTCAGCGGTAGAGCATCGGCCTGGAGTGCGGGGGACCCGGGTTCGATTCCTGGCCAGGGCACATAGGAGAAGCGCCCATTTGCTTCTCCACCCCCACCCCCTCCTTCCTCTCTGTCTCTCTCTTCCCCTCCCGCAGCCAAGGCTCCATTGGAGCAAAGATGGCCCGGGCGCTGGGGATGGCTCCTTGGCCTCTGCCCCAGGTGCTAGAGTGGCTCTGGTCGCGGCAGAGCGACGCCCCGGAGGGGCAGAGCATTGCCCCCTGGTGGGCAGAGCTTCGCCCCTGGTGGGCGTGCTGGGTGGATCCCGGTCGGGCGCATGCGGGAGTCTGTCTGACTGTCTCTCCCCGTTTCCAGTTTCAGAAAAATACAAAAAAAAAAAAAAAAAAAAAAAGAATAAAATAAAAAAGAACTACACATTTTGCATTGTTAATTAAAATAACACTTTAAAACACGCAAAGACCAAATGTTAATGGTCCTATATAATTGACATAGAGGGAAGACTTGAGTTTGTTACTATAAAATACTGTCATGGGATATTTGAGTAGGGCCTAAAAGTCAAAGGGTTTGGGGCGCCTTACCCTCTAAGGAACTCTGCAAGCAGCTTGTCCTTTGGATTCTGTCCTTGGTATTTTAGTTTGCGTGAGTGCATTTCAGTTAGAGAACATTCACGTTCTGTTACTGCCATTAAGTCAGTTGTCCTCGTATGTCCTAGTCGTTCATGTATAACTGGATATGGGTTCAGAGATCCTGTAGGATGCAACACCACCACCATCATCAGGACTCATTTTCCTGACATGCCACATTGGAAGGTCCTGTTTTGGGGGAAATTGGATGTTTTTCTAGACTGTGCACAGCTTCCGTAGCTACCTTCCTACCAGCAGACAGAACAACTACCTAGAAAGTGCACCCAACTGTACCTAACACGAAGCAGCCCCCCGGGCGTACGCCCACGACAGCTCAACTCAAGCGTGATTTTCTAAAGCAAACTTCTAGACTTCAGGTTTGCCGTTCTTAACTTCCGACCTCGAAATAAAAATAATTCAAGGTAGGAAAACCGCTGTGAAGCCGATCATGAGATTTGCAGTCAGCTTGGAAAGATCTAAATCCCGAGAAAGTGTACAAGTCCTGCTCATCATTTCCCACGACGCCTACAACCTAGAAACCCCGGTTCAGGGAGACGGAGGCCACCTGGCCATTTATACAAGGAGGTCGGCCACAGGTGGCTGTTCTTCGTGATCGGAGCGCCGAGTCATAGGATGTGTTTACGGGAAAGTTAGAGGGACACTAAAGGCTGTGGAAGCTTTTTTTTGGAGGGAGAAGGGGGCAAAATAAGAACTGTTAACGGGGATAGTCTGTCTCCCAGACAGACTAAAATGAGACGCAAGTACAGACGCGCTTCAGAAAATTACCCAGTTACATATGTGACCGCCCACAGCATTCTGGCCTCCTGGGGAAATGGCATGCATTCTACAGAATTGCTGCTAGTCGTGAATGGTGTGTTTGCAAAGGAACCAGCGAGTTGGTGGGAGGCACATTTGTCAGAGTTGAGCAGGGGCGTCGTTTTTCAGGACCTTGAGTGTAAGAGGAGCATCTGCAGCCGCTCTCCGGGGGCGGGGAACGGAAATGAGTGTAGCAGAACGGAGGGGACCTCCGGAGCTGTCTGAGGCCTCAGGGACTCAGTGAAAAGAACCTTGACCTGACGGCGTGTAGCTATCGTTTGAAGAGTACGTTATGAGACCCCGTTGTTAGGAGATAGATCGCAGAAGTTGCAGAAATCAATCATTGATATTACAGAAAGCACCCATCTAAGTTTGCTGTTTTTATTTCACGTTGAAATGAATAATTTAATTACTGAATTCTTAAAAGATGAATGCAAAGCCAAACTTTAGTGCAGGAAAAGCATTGGTTCTTCTGAACGACATCTGTACTTTCTGTTCTGCACATAACACAACCATTAGAACTGGTGACGCTCCTCGTCCTGGGCGCCAGGGTGCTCAGTGCTGCCAGAGCAGATAGATCTTCAGCAGCTGTCACCTCCCATGGCCACGTTTCTGTGTCTGTCCTAGATCTTTGTCCTCAGGCGTCCCCTACGATGGCAGGTGCTCTCCAATGTTTTATCTACTGTGTTTGTGAGTATTTGCATAAGTGTCCCAGACCCTTTCTAGAATGTTGCATGACTAGATGTAGAAATAAAAAGTTCCATTTGAAAATAGTAATAAAATTTCTTGGTGCCAAAATAGTTGAGAAAATTATGATCTTGAATATAGCAGAGATGCAACACGAGCATAACGATATAGAACGTGGTACTTACAGAACCACATTTCTTTAGGCATGTATGTACTTCATGGCTCTATAATAAGTTGCATGTATTATCTTCTGTCTAATGCCTAGTCCGTGGTTATATGTGCTTATTCATATCTGAATTTATAGCAATTATAATTATATAAAATTAAAATTTAGTTTCTCAGTATTATAAAACAATTTAAATATGTCTAATGACTACCATATTAGAGAAGATATCGAATGTTTTCACCATCATGGAAATCTTCTATTGCACAGCAAGACATCAGATAGCCTGAAATTTCCTCATTAATGAATAGTTTCAGTATAATGTGTGGCTTAAAAGACCCAAGTTTAAGCCTTTGGGTTTTTTCTTTCATCATATTTCTGGCGCTTTTGTCTTTTTTATTTTTTTCTGTTCAACATCTCTTTATCCCCAAATTCTACAGGCATCTCAAAGTCGATCTCCTCACTCCCACGGCTCTCAGTGCTGCCATTTGCTCACTGCTTTCGCCCTACCGGAGACCCCACTTTCATCACATCAGTGTCCGGTCAAGCCTACGTGACCTCAGGTTGTTCCCGATCTCTAACAGAGCACCGCAGAGATCTCCCCTTTGCTGTCCGAGCCCCCTCCCTCGTTATCCCGGCAGCCCCCTGGGGGAGCGCTCATTTGCTTGGAGGAGGTTTGTTTCTGTCAAGGTCCCCGTGCTCGGATTGCCTGCCCACTTCCCTCTGTAACTCCAGTGACCTCTGTGTGTCCTCTCTGCCTGGACTCCTTAGGTCAATGTCACATTCTCGGGGTTGCATTCCAGAATCTTTACCTAATTACCCAATATGCATTGTTCTTATAATTCCAATCAAATTGAAACACCTTGAATGCAGCCTTCAAATCTTCTTCCTTTGAGTTCCTTATTGTGCCCAGCACCGACCTCCTCAGGAAAAACCACTTCAAACTAGGCATCAGTTGAATGGCTCAGTAGGTCGTCAGAGCCATGGCTTGAAGTTAGCACCTCTGGTTCTGGTGAGAGCCAGCCCCCAGCGCTCTGTGCGAGCTCAGCCCCTTCCTGCTGCACTCCAGAAAGTCAGGACATGGGGTCGATCAGCTGATGATGGTTCTACTAGTTTAAAATTCTGTATATTTAAAAGGTCAGTTTTCTAATCTGTTTCAGTCTTGGTCCCCTTATATCTTGACATTACAGCCATTAGAAATTACTGATTTTTAACTTGTATATCTGGTAAATGCAATGATTTTAATGTATATATCTGGTAAATATGATGATTGTCATTTGGCATGTGAACATTTTGAAACCTTTTACCAAGATCTCCTGTTACTAGAGCCCAAATCTATTTATCCATCCACCTACCCACCCACCCATCCATCCATCCATCTACCCACCTACCCACCCATCCATCCATCCATCCACCCACTCACCCATTCATCCATCCATCCACCCACCCATCCATCTACCCACCCATCCATCTATCCATCCACCCACCTACCTACCCATCCATCACCCACCCACCTACCCATCCACCCACCCATCCATCCATCCACCCACTCACCCATTCATCCATCCATCCATCCACCCACCCACCTACCCATCCATCCATCCACCCCCCCACCTACCCATCCATCCATCCACCCCCCCACCTACCCATCCATCCATCCACCCACCCACGCACCCACCCATAGATTGCATTATTCGTGAGCTCAGTGCACAATGATAAAAATAGAAATGCAAAAGTCAAAAGACATAACTTTTTCTTTCAAGGAACATCTAGTCTTATTTGGACATACAGTAAATTATTGATTTATTAGAGGCAGACACCTACTATACTTTGTTGCAACATAACGGTTCATTATCTTATTTGTTCTTAATAAACATGGCTGCAATTTCTTGTGACTAGAATTTAATTTTGAGTAGTTATCTAGAACCTCTATTTGAGCTGTAAAATTTCTTCGGTAGAATTTGGCATCCATGTTAAGGGAGTCTGTTCTTCTGAAATTATTGCTGAATACTGAAAGCGTGGCCCTTTGTGTTCTGTGGCCAGAGGATGAGCATTGTACTGAAATATTTGCTGCATCGGTGAACTCCTGACTCGTTCTTGTCATCAATAACAGTCTGGCTATCTGTCGCTACGGGCTGAAAACCCACACATACTAGGAAACATCAGCATTCTTGGATGATTTATGCTTTTAGGGTACTTATGCTCCAGCTCATTCTTCTTTTACATTGAGTTTTGATTATGCTGACCTGAAGGTATTAGAACTAAAATTGTAGGGAAAAAAGAGATCTTTCTCATCTTTAAAGATAACCGTTTTACTCTATTTAAAACGTCATTTTCATTAAAAATAAAACAGTAAGAGCCCAGTTCCAGCCCACAGATGTTAAGTGTGGGTGTTGTGTGGCCCACAGATGTTAAGTGTGGGTGTTGTGTGGTCCCACAGATGTTAAGTGTGGGTGTTGTGTGGCCCACAGATGTTAAGTGTGGGTGTTGTGTGGCCCACAGATGTTAAGTGTGGGTGTTGTGTGGTCGTGCTCCAGCCATGCTGTGTGTTTACAAGATGGATGTGACGCGGTCTGACATTGTGGAATCACTTACAAATTCAGCAGTCTTACGCTGCTGCCAATTAAAGTGTGAGTGACACTAACTAATTAAATCGAGGAAAAGGGTATGCATAAGTGGATGATGTAAACAGAAAACAAAGTTAGCCATTGACATTATGACCACAGGATTTTTTTTTTTAAAGAATGAGCTGTGTGTTAAAAGGGTGTATTCAAGGCAGGAAAGATAGAGAGGTATTTGATTGACAGATGTGATTTGTGGTCCAGTCAGTTACACAAACGCTGTAATTAATACCTGTTTGCTGAAAGTACCCAACAGTCATCAGTTTTATCACAAAGCTTTTTTTCTTACGTTGGTGAACTATCAGACGTGTCAACTAATAGGATATACTTTAGAAAGCTGGGCCCAGGCTTACGCTTTGGTGTGCATTATTCTATATCCAGGGAACCCCAGCTCATACCTGGAAGGCAGGAAATATAGTCTGAATGGTTGTAACCATCGGCTGTGATGGAAACAAGGAATCCGAAGCCAAACTGTGGAAAACCAGCACATGGGGACCTCGCCGTTACGTTAAATGTGTCTGAGGCAATGAAGAGAGAAAGAGCATTGAGGGCCCTGGCCGGTTGGCTCAGCGGTAGAGCGTCGGCCTGGCGTGCAGGGGACCCAGGTTCGATTCCCAGCCAAGGTACACAGGAGAAGCGCCCATCTGCTTCTCCACCCCTCCCCCTCTCCTTCCTCTCTGTCTCTCTCTTCCCCTCCCGCAGCCAAGGCTCCATTGGAGCAAAGATGGCCCGGGCGCTGGGGATGGCTCCTTGGCCTCTGCTCCAGGCGCTGGAGTGGCTCTGGTCGATGCCCCGGAGGGGCAGAGCATCGTCCCTGGTGGGCGTGCTGGGTGAATCCCGGTCGGGCACATGCGGGAGTCTGTCTGACTGTCTCTCCCCGTTTCCAGCTTCAGAAAAATACAAAAATAAAATAAAATTGAGATGTGATGTATATATTAGTGGCACCGAAAGCACAGAGAACGGGAGAAGAGAAGTAGGAAATGAACATGACCTAAATCTGGCGGGGGGTGGAAATCTCCGTCACCATTCAGCTCCATCGGAAAGGTTACCAGCTGAGGAAGCGCTGAGGGCAGGGACAGTCACGGTTATTAGTGATGAAAATGGGACACAACTGTCACATTAGTCTCTCGTTTGTCATGGCTTTTTAGTGCTTCCTGAAGCGTTCAGAGAGGCACTTGTATACGTATCTATTTACCGTAATGGCCAAGCTTTCCAACCGAACTTGCATTCTGAGGGCTGGTCAAGGAAGTTCTCTGCCCAGTCCTCCATGATGAGGACTCCCCAGTGGGGTCCCAGGCGTCAGTTACCAACGGAGGAAAAATAAAAATAAAAAACATCGACATGCAGACTCTCCTAAGTGTGTGCTTTGAAGGAGAGTTGGTGTCTTCTGAAATGAGAGATTTTTTAAAAGATTTTATTTTTTAGAGAGGAGAGAGAGAGAGAGAGAGAGAGAGAGAGAGAAGGGGGGAGGAGCAGGAAGCATCAACTCCCGTATGCACCTTGACCAGGCAAGCCCAGGGTTTTGAACTGGCGACTTCAGTGTTCCAGGTCGGCACTGCACCACTACAGGTCAGGCAGAGATGTTTTTAAATGAATGAAATCAGTGTGCTTCATTCAGACTCTCAAAACTTTAGTGTTGCTGTCACCCATGGAGACTATTTTACTTATGCAACTATTTTATGGATGAGAAGACTGCGGCCCAGAAAGGTTAAGGGGAGTGGCTGTGGTGTTGCATTATGGGAGAAGAGAAGTTTTTTATTCAGAAAGACCTGAGGCTGAATGTCGACCCTTGCTTCCTGTGTGACCTCGGGCAAGCTAGTTCACCTCTCTGAGCTTTGGTATCCTGATGGCTCATCCAAAGGATTCTTTTCTAAGTGGACCTGAGTTAACAGATGAGTAAGTTTGCTGCGTGTGTCAGAAGTTCATTCCCTTTCATTGCCGACTTATATTCTGTCGTTATGTTTTCAACCACAATTTGCTTCTCCAGTCCACCGCTCATGATCCACCGCTGATGAGTACATGGGTTGTTCCCAGCTTCCGGTTATTACTAACAAATGGGCAATGAAATTTATGCCAGTCTTTGTACGTACATGTATTTCTTTTTCTCTCGTATAAATGCCTAGATGTGGAATGACTGGATCATATTTTGGGAGAGTTTTGTTTTTGTTTTTTGAAACTGCAGAAGTATTTTCTAAGGTAATGATACCATTTTGTATTCCCACCAGGAATGACGGGGGTTCGATTCTCCACATCCTCTTTAACACTCGACATCATCAGTCTTTTATTTTATTCATTCTGGTTTTTGGTGTGTATTTTCCTGATACAGTCAGTCTTTTAAACTTCATTGTTCTACTAAGTATGTTGTGATATCTGACGGGGCCCCTAAGTTGCTTTTCCCTGATGACTGATGATACCGGGCATCTTCTCACGAGCGCGTCTGCCATTCTTTTCTATTCTGTGCTGGACGGCTTGTTTCCGTCTTTGCCCATTTAAAGAAATTGGGTTATCTTGATTTTGTAAAAATTTGAGTTCTCTGTATATTCTGGAGGCAAATATATTATCAGATATATGATTTGAAAACATTCCCTCCTGGTTTGTGGCTTATCGTTTTATTATTCCCTTAACTTGTCTTTCTGAGATCAGAAGTTTTTCATTTTGATCAAGGCCAGTTCACTGATTGGTTCTTCTGTGGGCCGTGCTTTACGTAGCATATCCAAGAAAGTTCTCCCTAGCCGAAGGTCACAAAGGGTTTCTCGTGTTTCCTTCTAGAAGCTTTGCTTTATGTTTTATATTAAAGTGACTGTTCTGTTTTGAGTTATCTTTGTGTAAGGTGCAAGGTATGAACCAAACTTTATATATTTTTTAATATGGATATCCAATTGTTTACACACCACTCACTGAAGAGAGTGTGGTTTCTCCATCAAATTAACTCGGCGCCTTTGCCAAAACTCAGCTGGCCTTCCGCGTGGGGAGCTGTTTCTATGCGGTCTGTTGTGCTCCGTCAGTCTGTCTGTCTGTCTGTTTGCCCGTGGCATACCGTCTCCGTGGCTGTTGATTTATAACGTGTGCCGAGAGCGGACAGTGCTTACCCCTCCACTCTGTCCTGCCTCTCCCATGCTGTCTGGGCCGTCCTGGGTCCCGTTGTCCGCAGTGAGGATGCTGGGACCGTCTCCACACCTTCTGATCTTGGGTCCATTCCTAACCTCACTTTGCCGCACTGGACATGGAGCTCAGTTAAAAAGAAAAAAACAACAACAGCTCTTTTGGTCTTGCCTTCTGAAGAACAGTTCTAAAGAAAGAATAATTCGAAGACTAGCAAGCGGTACAAATTAAAAGCTGATGGCTTTCTTTAATAAAGAATGTTTCGTTGAACTAATTTGCATGAATAATGAGTTCTGGGCGGAAGCCATTAGCTTTTTGGCCACTCTGCCTTTAATCCATCTCTTCATGCTGTATCGCTTTGATTCCTCCATTTGTCAGTTTCAGCCCAACTGATGATTCATTTCCAACTGCCAGTGGGTCCTTTTCCAAAGGCTCCCAGTTCAGCGTCCGTTCCCAGCCTTCTGGCCAAGCGTTAGGCAGCCACCGTCTAGTTTCACAGGGGGCGTGGCCGGTCCTGCCTGCTTCCAGGGGAAGGTCAGCTTCCTGTCCGTGCGCTGTGTGAGGTGTTCTCTGCCCTGGTGGCCATGCGCGTAACCCTGAGTGATGAACGTTCACGGATGTGACTCTGGATGATAGAAATGGCATCTTACATCCTGTGGCTTTACTTTGGATCCTAATGAATAGCTTGTCTTGTTTTCATTTTTGCAACGCCTTTCATTATGAAAGCATTAAAATATTCACTGCTATCATAATAATAGCAATCATTTAAATACTGCTTAGCACAAGTGAGACACCATTGTAATTACATATTTTATTTATTTACTCATATGTATATGTATACATCATATATATGCTACCAATAATAACACACCATCTGTTAGGAATGTAATATATATATATTATATATACTTTTACATAACAGGAATATATGCACATATTTCTTCCATTCTATGATCAAATCCCCTTTGTGGTAATGGTTACAGGGTCTTTCCAACAGACAATTTCAAAATTTCCCCAGAATGATGATAATTACTGTCACATGCAAGGTCACCAAGAAGAAGGGCAGAGCCTGTAGGGTTTTCTTTTTGCCTTCCACTCTTCTCTTTTAAAGGGATCCACCAAAGCCACGGGCACAATATTTTGACAATGTGTCACCTGTGAGGATCGTTGCCGAGAGCACAGATGATAATAATATAAAGTCTGTTCAAAATGTAAGTTCCGGCCCTGGCCGGTTGGCTCAGTGGTAAAGCATCGGCCTGGCATGCAGAAGTCCTGGGTTTGATTCCCAGCCAGGGCACACAGGAGAGGCGCCCATCTGCTTCTTCACCCCTCCCCCTCTCCTTCCTCTCTGTCTCTCTCTTCCCCTCCCGCAGCTAAAGCTCCACTGGAGCAAAGATGGCCCAGGCACTGGGGATGGCTCCTTGGCCTCTGCCCCAGGCGCTAGAGTGGCTCTGGTCGCAACAGAGCGACGCCCCGGAGGGGCAGAGCATCGCCCCCTGGTGGGCAGAGCATCGCCCCCTGGTGGGCGTGCCAGGTGGACCCTGGTCGGGCACATGCAGGAGTCTGTCTGACTGTCTCTCCCCGTCTCCAGCTTCAGAAAAATACAAAAAAAAAAAAAAATGTAAGTTCCCTGGTGACAAGAAATCAGGCGCTCTGTGGTCACCACATCCTCGGATCCTTGAGAAAACCTTGCCATGCCGCAGGTGCTCGATCGTGTTGTTTAATCACACACTGAAGCCAGGTAAAGTGCCCAATGGAACACTGATAAGTGTTTAGGACTTTGTCAGCCACACCCCCTCCGCTTTCCCCAGAGGAAGAGAAGAGAATGTTCCCGATAAAGCTAACCTTTCCCAGCCCTGTTTGGGCAGAAGGCCCACAGCGTCAGACAGTTCTCCGCAGAGAGGTTAGACATCAGCACCTAATGTTGAGACAGTGGCATTTGTGTTTAAAATAAGAACTTGAGAGTCTAAACCAGCGGTTCTCAACCTGTGGGGCATGACCCTGGTGGGGGTCGAACGACCAAAACACAGGGGTCGCTTAAAGCCATCAGAAATACATATTTTACTTAAAAATGTATTGTATAATAAATATGTATTTTCCGATGGTTTTAGGCGACCCCCGTGTTTTGGTCGTTCGACCCCCACCGGGGTCGTGCCCCACAGGTTGAGAACCGCTGGTCTAAACTATGTGAACTAGAAGTAAGGAATATTGTGAAATTCTCCCAACACAGTATTTGTCATCTAGGCACAAAAGGTAACAAGAGTCGGCCCTGGCCGGTTGGCTCAGCGGTAGAGCATCGGCCTGGCGTG
The DNA here is from genome assembly GCF_036850995.1 of Saccopteryx leptura. Taxonomy (NCBI): domain Eukaryota; kingdom Metazoa; phylum Chordata; class Mammalia; order Chiroptera; family Emballonuridae; genus Saccopteryx; species Saccopteryx leptura. The sequence goes on along the minus strand of NC_089505.1, from coordinate 1,693,060 downwards.
CGGGGGACCCGGGTTCGATTCCCAGCTAGGGCACATAGGAGAAGCGCCCATTTGCTTCTCCACACCCCCCCTTCCTCTCTCTCTCTCTTCCCCTCCCACAGCCAAGGCTCCATTGGAGCAAAGATGGCCCGGGCGCTGGGGATGGCTCCTTGGCCTCTGCCTCAGGCGCTAGAGTGGCTCTGGTCATGGCAGAGCAACGCCCCGGAGGGGCAGAGCATCACCCCCTGGTGGGCAGAGCGTCGCCCCTGGTGGGCGTGCCGGGTGGATCCCGGTCGGGTGCATGCGGGAGTCTGTCTGACTGTCTCTCCCCGTTTCCAGCTTCAGAAAAATACAAAAAAAAAAAAAAAGTGACAAGAGTCAAAAGCAAGTGACAAAGAGAAAGCGAGTCTGGGCCAGCCCCTCCCCCCCCATAGTGGCTGTGGCTGCAGGCTGGGAGGGCACACTGGAGTCTGGGCCAGCCCCCCCTCCCCCATAGTGGCTGTGGCTGTAGGCTGGGAGGGCACACTGGGGTCTGGGCCAGCCCCTCCCCCCCCATAGTGGCTGTGGCTGCAGGCTGGGAGGGCACACTGGGGTCTGGACCAGCCCCCTCCATAGTGGCTGTGGCCGCAGGCTGGGAGGGCACACTGGGGTCTGGACCAGCCCCCCCTCCCCCATAGTGGCTGTGGCCGCAGGCTGGGAGGGCACACTGGGGTCTGGGCCAGCCCCCCCATAGTGGCTGTGGCCGCAGGCTGGGAGGGCACACTGGGGTCTGGGCCAGCCCCCCCCCATAGTGGCTGTGGCTGCAGGCTGGGAGAGCACACTGGGGTCTGGGCCAGCCCCCCCATAGTGGCTGTGGCTGCAGGCTGGGAGGGCACACTGGGTTCTGGACCAGCCCCCCCATAGTGGCTGTGGCTGCAGGCTGGGAGGGCACACTGGGGTCTGGACCAGCCCCCCCATAGTGGCTGTGGCTGCAGGCTGGGAGGGCACACTGGGGTCTGGACCAGCACCCCCCCCCATAGCAGCTACAGCCGAGGCTGGGAGGGCACACTGGGGTCTGGGCTCCTGTGCCTCCCAGGGCTGCGGGACCCTCCAGGGCTTTGCCCAGCCACCTCCACCTCTGCCTCACTGCTCCTTATGCTCTCCCCGCCACTGACCCCCACAAATGCCCACCTCCTCACCCCCTGTACCTGCCCAGGCCCTCTGACCCTGTGCCCCATGCCCCGGGATCTTCCTGTGTTCCTCTGCCTTTCAGCTTGTTGTGTCCTCCTCTGGGACTCGGCTGGAACCAGGCCACCCGACATGGACAGTCCTTCCCTAATATGATATGGTTTCAATGTCATACGGTTTAAATGACACTTCCTCCTTTAAAAATATCACTTAAACCATCTATTATATAAGCCAGGCACCTGGCCACAGCTCCCGGTTTCTTTCTTCACGCTCCTTATAATAACTTGCAATTATTCATTTGTTAGTTTATGGGACACCATCTTTTAGAAGAAAGGGACAGTGTCATCCTGCTCGCTGTCGAATTCTCAGTTCTAATCACTGTGCCTGTAGGCATGCCGTAAGGGCACGGGAAATTATCTGTTGGATTATTTAATACAGATAAATATCAGAATCTGGCCTTCAGTATGTATGCCGCCACAATTCTTATTTTTATGACTGCATAATTTTGTTTATGTTCTCACACACTTTTAAAAGCATCAACATATTTTAAAGCTTAAACACCTGTGCGAAATTTATAGGCGATCATAAATTTGCAATTGTAGCACAGACTTAGCGCTAGATAACAAACAGAGCCATTACGTGAATTTCAAAACAGGGAAGGCTCTAATAAATGACGGGCGTCGTGTGTACCAGGGGCGTTCCGCTGGCTAATAGAGTTACGGTCCATCCGCGAGAAGAGCGTCCTTTCCGCCTTCCCCCTCGAAGGGGACCCAGCGGAGAAGGGGGTCTCCCCTAAAGAGAGACCTGCTCTTCCCGTCCTTGATGGCGCTGACCAAGAACGGGGGAATTGCACGATTTGGGCAAGCAGATAGACCTCTCTAAATAACATCTATTCTTAAAAACCACATGTTTTCATGTTGCTTGTAAATTGATTCTGCTGCTGACATTTTGCTCACACATTTCGCCAGCATGCATTATTTGTGGTCATGATGACTCATCGTCAATGGAATGGATAAAAATAACGTGTGCAGTGTTCAGGGAGACCCAGGCGGATGTTAAGCCACACGCGCCCAAGACCCCACAAGGCGAGTTCACCTACAAGCTCATCCGAACGTTCTCCATGCTGTCCCTCGTGTCCCCATCGCCGGGCCCAGGACCGGGAAGCACAGCCACACCCCCTCCGCACGACCGTCTCGGACGTCATCACGTATTTGTCGGACGTCATCACGTATTTGGTCCACCCCGACCTGGATCTTAATCTTCCTGCGCGGGGGGCGGCCACCCCAGACTTAGCGACGGGCCAACACTTCAGTTCAAAGGACTGATTGTTCAGTGCGGGCTTTTAACATATGGACACATTAATGGGTTTGGCAGGGAGCAAAAACAGCCTCGCTGCCTCGTTTGCAGCTATGTGGAATCACCAGCCCCTCTTCCAGCTTATTAGTTTCAACAACTATTCAGAAATAGAAGTCAATTAGCAGTTCCCATTGAAAGCATGAAAAGAAATTTCCCTGGGGAGTAAATGTATTACTGGGTAGTGCTGCTCAGTCAATTAAATTACAGCCCGTATTATGTGATGATAAAAAAAAACTCTCAACATGTCTATGGATAAGAAAGAAAAGAGAAGTGAAGTGAGGAAGGAAGGAAGGGAGAGAGGGAGGGAGGGAGGGAGGGAAGGAAGGAAGGAAGGAAGGAAGGAAGGAGGGAGGGAGGGAGGAAGGAAGGAAAAGAGAAGAGAAAAAAGAAAAGAAAAGAAAAAAGAAAGAATGGGCTTCCAGCCTTCATAAGTCAGGAGGCAAATTCATCCTCACTAAATATATATAGATATATAGTTTATACTTGTGCTATTTTTATTAATGCTCTATTAATTTACAACATTCCAACCAAGCTGTTCCTGTGTTTATCAAGAGCAATTAGGTATCATAACAAAGACAACCCACACAGGAGAATATAAATGCAGCATTTCACATAAATACGTTGGAACAGTGGGCTTTTTAGGAAGGTAAAAATCAATTAAGTTTATCTTTTTTTGTTGTCCTTCTTTCAAAGCATTTCTATCTTCACTCCTCATGGGTGAGCCATGAAGGGAGAGGAAGGAGAGAGAGAGAGAGAGGACCGGGCCAGGGAACGGTGGAGAGACGGGATTTACAGACCTAACCACACGGGCGAGCGGGCAGTGGACGTGAGCTGCTCCCCAGCGGGGACTGGCTCTGAGCCGGGTCAGCCTGCGGCCACGGGGTGGGCGGGCAGGGAGCCTCCCCCTTCTCTCCACAAACACCACCCTCATCCAGTGCTGCTCTCCTCAGAGGAAGCCAGAACATTCTAGAGCACTCCAGGGAAGGGAGTGTTTCTTTGTCCTTCGCGGTGGTGGGAGGTAGAAATGAAGGGGGCAGCAGAGCCTAGGACCTTTGATCAAGCCCATATTGCCAGAGCTGACGCTGCCATCAGTCACCTCGGAATGTACTGGGAATCACCTCCTTTACTTAGAAACCCATCCTGCAAATAACGACTCTCCTTTCTCCTGGAAAGAGCTAAAAGGATGTATGATTTAACATACACAGATGGTGTGCAATTGTATGTGCACATATGTGGTATATCACTGCATGAGCACACATGTGCATGCGGGTACACATGCACACGTCCTCGGCACGTACGTGTTTCTGTGTGGTACGCAGGGACAGAGGTGGCATGGTGCCATGTTTCCCAGACTTTGCAGAGGCCAGCCAGACGAGCTGTGTCCTCGAGGTGGGTATGGCGAGGTTACCACGCGCAGGGAGCCCCTGCCAGGTCAGATGTCTTATCAGGGTTCCCGTGGCTAGCTCTGTCCTGAGTGCTTGATGCTGACAGTCACCCACTGGCTAGCTCTGTCCTGAGTGCCCGATGCTGACAGTCACCCACTGGACAGAGCATGGAGTCTCCTCCCTGGGCCCTGCTAGATCCGTCACATGTGTCCATGGTGAAATGTCCCCCGCTGTCTCAGGCTGGCTGGTGGGATCGCTTCCTTCTCCCAGGTCCTCTCCTCGTGGACGACAGGTAGCGTGTGCATCGGGGACAGCGAAGGCCACAGAGAGCTCTCTCCGACTTGCAGCTGGACTCAGAGGCACATCAGCAGAGCGCCTGTCCCCCTCCCTCTGCTTGGGCATTTGGAAGGAGGCGTTCAGCTCCCAGTAGCTGGTGCACGAGGGGCTTGGTTTAGTGGTGAGGGACTCCAAGCAAACACTCAGTGCGTCCCCCTTCCAGCAGCTGCGCTTCACTCCGCCTCATGAAAGGGACGTGCGGGAGAGAGCGGACTCTTCATTGGTGCCCACGGGTAGCCCTGCCTGGCCCGAGACCAGGCAGCACATGTCACTCTCTCCGGAACCCGTGTCACCAGCACCTGCCTGTGGGCGTGAGCAGCCAAGCGGGCCCTTGGGAGGGACGAGCCACTGGCCGGGGCACACCAGAGCTGGATCGGCACGGCTGCCAGGGTCTCTTTCGGTTCCTTCTGTGCTCTGTGCCCGGGGAGGGAAGGGGCAGTTGTGAGTGAGCTTCATTTTGATGTACACAATCGTCGTCCACAGACAATGAAATGGAAGAGAGGGTGTTTCAAGACTGGTAACGAGAGACATGTCTCCATCCCTCCGCTGAAACGTTTTATATTTCCCAACATCTTTGACGGAATACCCTGTGCACATCAAGAACACATGGAACCGTTCCGTCTCCGTGCGTGTGTGGGATGTAGATGCTCCCTCAGAACTCGGGACAGACATCCAGAAGCCCCGGAGTCTGTCCTGTTACCCGAGCTGCCCCCACTGCTGGGTCCCACCGCGCCGCCCCTATCCGATCCCAGCCCCGTGTGGTGCACCTGCAGGAAATGCCTCGGAAACACAGGAACAATAAACCCCAGAGGAGTCCCCATGGCCCGTCTCATGCAGGTCACACTCCTTTCGTATTTGGGCAGAGGACTGTGTTCGGCATGTCCACAAAAACCAGGGAGCCCGCGCTGAGATAGGACTTTGTTAGCTACGGGCTCACAGTCGCCATCGGAGAATTCCACCAAACTGCATTAATTTCTGCAACTCTGCTCAGTAAACAGCCATGAAAACACCCTGGTGCTTGGAGCAAACCCTGCATCCCCTGCTAACACCTTCTGTTACAACCGTCTAATTGCCATGTTTTGCAGCAACCTTGTGGGACTTGCGCAGGTAATTAGAACTCCGGAGCTTTGCGGCTCTAATCCAGTAAGGACCTCTCGACAAGAAAGGATTATGCGCTACTAATATTGTTGTGCCCACGTGTCTCCTGCGCTTAATTGTTTCATTAATATTTGGCAGCTGTACAGAATTGCGTGCACCTTCATGGACCACGACAGAACAGGAGTCAACTCAAAGTGGATACATCACCTCCGTGGCATTCTCCCTGCTCCACCTCTGTCTGTGTGTCTCTCGGTCTCTCTCTATCTCTATCTCTCTTTGCCTTCTTTTTCTTTAGGAATCCATATCCTGATAAAGAAAAGAACAAGAAAGAACCTCATATCATTTCAGTTACATTTTGTTTACATGAATTCAGGGTGATGTCTCTTTGGTTTCTAAAGTGGTTATAACTTCCATGTAGAAATCTCAAAAGAGGGGAACAGGATATTTAGGACAATTTTTTTTTCTTTGACAGAGACAGAGAGAGTAACAGATAGATAAGAACGGAGAGAGATGAGAAGCATCAATTTTTCATTGTGGCACCTTAGTTGTTCATTGATTGCTTTCTCATATGTGTCTTGATTGGGGGGCTACAGCAGACCGAGTGACCCCTTGCTCAAGCCAGTGACCTTTGAGCTTAAGCTGGCGACCACGGGGTCATGTCTGCGATCCCACGCGCAAGGCAACGACCTTGGTCTCGAGCTGGTGAGCCCACGCGCAAGGCAACGACCTTGGTCTCGAGCTGGTGAGCCCACGCGCAAGGCAACGACCTTGGTCTCGAGCTGGTGAGCCCACGCGCAAGGCAACGACGTTGGTCTCGAGCTGGTGAGCCCACGCGCAAGGCAACGACCTTGGTCTCGAGCTGGTGAGCCCACGCGCAAGGCAACGACCTTGGTCTCGAGCTGGTGAGCCTACGCGCAAGGCAACGACCTTGGTCTCGAGCTGGTGAGCCCACGCGCAAGGCAACGACCTTGGTCTCGAGCTGGTGAGCCCACGCTCAAGCCGGTGTCTCAAACCTGGGTCCTCCGCATCCCAGTCTGGGGCTCTGTCCACTGTGCCACCGCCCGGTCAGGCCAGGGCAGTTTCTTCTTGTCATAGTTTTCCTTAATCTATTCTAAGAAGCTGGCACTTAGAGGACAGGGACCTTGTTTTTTGTTTTGTTTTATTTTGTTTTTTACTGTTTGACCCTTCAGAGCCCGGCCACAGGACGTGCTCCATAAACCGCCGCTGGCTCTGCAGCCCCATTCTGCCAGAGCTTCAGGTGGAGAAAGCCCCCGTACGTGTTTGATAAACACTTTCAAATCAATCGAAAATATTTCACAATTATGTAAAAATGAGCTAAGCCTAATTAATCATAAAATTGGAGGCTTACAGTTATATTTACGGATAAGATCATTGTTTAAAGTATTCACCTATATCAGTTTCAATATTGTGTACACACACACACACATATATACACACACACACGCAAGCACACACACAAGCGCACACGTAGACACTCCCTTCACCCAACAGTGGCCACTTGCTTAGTGCACTGGATTGATTTCTCTCCATCCCTGTCTTCCTGCCTTTCTCCTTGTTTTGTGTGTGTGTGTGTGTGTGTGTGTGTGTGAGAGAGAGAGAGAGAGAGAGAGAGAGAGAGGATATGAGGCTTGGAGGGGCTCTGGACACAGACCCAGCCCGTGACCACTGGGTTATAAGATAAGGAGTTGCCTTCTTGCCCAGGGGGCTCTATCTGGCCCCAGGACCAGGCCTCGCAGAGTCTGAGACGGTGACTTAGCGGTCCCGCCCTCGGGGTGACCCTGCACGAGCCCTCCCTCCTTCACAGCGCACTCAGGAGGCCGTGTGCAGTGACAGCGTCCTGGGACCTGCCCACAAGGTGACTGGCACTTGACTGCCGGCCCCACTTTAGGGAACCGCTGGGCCCTCCCGGTGCTCGTTCACCAGTGAGGCCAGACTAATGCTGTCCAGGACACACACAGGGAACTGCGGCATGCAGGGGACAGCCCGATCTCAGTAGTGAGACTGATGCCGTCCACAGGGAACTGCGGCATGCGGGGGACGGCCCGATCTCAGTAGTGAGACTGATGCCGTCTAGGCCACACACAGGGAACTGCGGCATGCGGGGGACGGCCCGATCTCAGTAGGTTCTTACTGAGTGCCCGTTTCTCTCTCCGCATTTCAGCCTCAGAATGCCTTGTCCCTGGGCAAGTCGGGCTCTCCTGGCGAAACCCTCTCTTCCCTCCTGGAAGAGGCCCCTCGGAGGGGTTCCCCTGAGGCTCTGCGTGTGGCCGGGGCGGGGGCTCTGGGTCCGCCTTGCTCTCAGGCACAGAGAACATGGGGATGTCTACCCTCATCTTAATCCTGTTACCATCCTAACTGACTGCAGACCAGGCCGCAGCCATCAGCTTGCTGTCTCCTTGACTGGAAAGTCATCGCACTGCTCCCCCATCGGGCTTGTGTAGAGAGGTCACACACGAGCTCACCCTGGAGTGGCCTGCAGTCCTCCTGCCCTCTCCCCTCCCAGGTCGCCCCCTCCGCCTGGGAAGTCCAGAGAGTAGCAGGTCCCGGGTCCACAGCGCCGCCTCTCAGGAGGGCGCTCACTGTGGCTGTCGTTGCTGCAAGCTGGCTTCGCCAATCGAGATTTGCCTGAGCCAGGACCGCGTCCTCGCACGGGCCCCCACCGCGTCCCTCCGTTCCCCCCCCCCCCGCCCCTCCGCCCCCGCCGCGTCCCTCCGCCCCCCCCCCGCGTCCCTCCGTCCCCACCGCGTCCCTCCGCCCCCCCCTGTCCCTCCGCCCCCCCCACCGTCCCTCCGCCCCCCACCGCGTCCCTCCGCCCCCACCCTGTCCCTCCGCCCCTCCGTCCCCACCGCGTCCTCGCACGGCCCCCACCACGTCCCTTCGCCCCCACCCTACCAGCAGTGCTCGGGCTCTTATTTGTCACACACTGCCACACCCATGTGTGTTCACCATGGGCCTGTGTCTTCTGTGATTTTAGTGCCGTGCTTTATGGGGAAGAAGGGTGGATTGTTGTCACAGTGTGGAATTAGATCTAATGCTCCGTCCAACGCCAAGGACCTAGAAGTGAAGATCTAGTCAATTTGTCAAAATACTCATGACCAGCCCTGTGTGTGAAAAAAATATTCATTTTAACCAGGAAGCTGAAACATAGTCAAGACTGGTTTTATCCTGGGAGACATGAGGGACCCACGCATCTTAGAGCCCACAACTGCCCACTGCGTCCCGGGAAACAGGCTGGCTTGCAAGCCGGGACTGACTTATTAAACCCCGGCTCTTCTCTCACAACTCTGCGACCTCACGAGAGGACAGGCCGTGTCGTCAGACAGAGGACATGCAGACGCTCTGTCGGCGCCCCCAGCGGTGGCTTCCAGCCGGCGTCTCTCCCTCTGCAGGAACGCGGCCAGCGGTGCCGGCCGAGGGCCCCCAGGGGCAGCGTTCACGGGACCGACACACGGAGGCGCCAGGTGCGGTCCCAGAGGCTCCGTGAAGGCCCCTCCGCTATGTCTCAGTTCTGTTTTCTCATCAGAGAAGCCAGCGGAGGAACAGGCCGATGGCTGTGGCCCCTGTGAACTTGAAGCAGAGGGCTTTGCCAGGACCAGCAGCCACTCCCTGGACCCCACACTGGGGGGGGGGGGGCCTTGGAGGCCGCCCCAGGGCACACAGAGGACTGCAACAGTATCGATCTAAACAGACCATTGTCGATGTGCCAGAGAAGCTGGAACGCAGGCATGTTGGGGAGTCGTTCTTGTTGATTTGGCATGGTGGCAGTAACGTCCTTGCCAAGGCAGAGGGCAGTTAGAGAAGCCCAGATAAAATCTGCTTCTGTGTGTCTTGGTCACACAGGCCTATTATCTCCTAGTGTGTGTCTTCTGGTAGGTAGACAGCCCTCTGCATAGTTTCCCCCAAAGTTACTGCTCTGACGAACTCTACTTTCACAATCGACGGGGCGGCGGTCTCGGTGCGATCCTCTGGGTGTGGTCGGCCAGAAAGCCCAGGCCCTCTATGTCCCCACGCGGTCTCGCTGTGAAGCTGTCTGCCTGAGAGTCGGCCATCTGCTACCGTCATAAAACCGGAGCTCGATTCAGCTACCACATCCAGTTTCTAAAATGTGTTCATCGATATCGCAAAGAGCCTGTTCAGAGTGACTCCCAGAGAACCCGGGACTGAGGCAGGCTGCCTGCGGGGGCAGCGGGGGCTGGCCCGGGGCTCCTCTGTCTGGACCAGTCGTCAGAGACTCCCCGGGGCAGACTGAGTCAGGGAAGCCACCAGGAAGAGCCCCAGGGGAACCGAGGTGGGGTGGGTGGCAGTGGCGTACTGTGTCCGCCAGGGCTCCGGTCTCAGGAAGGGGAGGCATCGCTCTTGTACAGACAGAGCTGATGTGGAGCCGCGCACCAGAATCAAAGGGCAGGGCACAGACACGAAGGGCTCCCGCCCCAGGACCCACGAGGACAGTGCTGGTGTCCACGTGCTGCTCTTAACATCCCAGAGACGCTTCCTGGGAAGTGTCGGTTCCACTTAGAGAAGAGTGCACGCTTCAGCTAAAATGTCAAGTTGCTATGGGCAGAAATTATATGAACTCCGTTTAATAATTCCAGTTAACTCAGGCTGACCTGAGCTCTTTGAGTTAGAAAAGGAAAGGAGGGAAAAAAAAGGAAGAAATGGAAACACGGAATACATGGTACTTTGATTTGTTTTGTTTCGTTTGTATTGAAGAATTATTTAAACTACAGATAGAGCTTTGGTCATCACTGATTACCCAGTAAACAAATATTATATCATATTAGCATTTTTTACTGAATTTATTGGGGTAACACTGGTGCATAAAACCATTCGGGTCCCAGATGCACAGCTCAGTAAAACGTCCTCTGCGCGCTGCATCCTGTACTCGCCGTCCAAAGTCCAGTCTTTACATCCACGTTTCCTTCCCTGTTCCCATCTCCACTCCCACTGTACATTAGGCTTTACGTTATATTCAAAATAAGTAAATTCATTTAATGTAAGAAGTTTTTGCTTAATTTCAGAAAAACAATCCACCCCACCCCACCTGCTCTCAACTATTTTATTTATTTATTTATTTTTAGCCAATGAGAGGAGGGGAAGCAGAGATAGATTTCCACATGCGCCCCGACCGGGATCCACCCAGCAAGCCTACTAGGGGGTGATGCTCTGCCCACCTGCACTCTTCTTAGCACCTGAGGTGGAGGTCATGGAGCCATCCTCAGCACCCAGAGCCAACTCATTCCAATTGAGTCATGGCTGTAGGAGGTGAAGGGCGAGGGGAGAAGCGGATGGTTGCCTCTCCTGTGTGCCCTGACCGGGAATCGAACCCCGGACATCTACAGGCCAGGCCGATGCTCTACCACTGAGCCAACCAGCCAAGGCCTTAATTATGTTTCAATCTTAGGTTTAATGTGAAGCTTTGGTTTTCATTTGGTGTTACCTTGCGGTGTTATCAGAGTTGATAAGTTTAAGCATATAGAAAAATGCAAAAGTTGCCATGAATAACTATTGTCTTCTTCTTTATTTCTTAAGTCTTCTTAATTAAAGAGCAGCGATAATTTCTCTGATGCTTGAGTTGAACTTGAGAATTACGATAGCAAAAGTAAACGATGTTACATGGGAAGAGGTGGACAAAGGAGGAGTAATTGTCGCAGCCTAATTAATTCCTTCTGTTTATACCATTCATCGGTGCTGTTCTTAAGAGAATTGTTTCAGAGGCTGTAGATACACATCTCAGTAAACAAGTCCATGTTTGATTTTCTGTCAGCTTAGTGCATACAAATTCTAGAATTCTGCGGTTATCACGTTTGGGGGACGGGGACAGTGCGTGAGGACATGCGGTCCATGTACAGAACTGAGCACTTTTTATTGCACAAAATATTTTCCTTCTGTTAGCTTTCTGCCTGGCTTGGCCTGTTTATTTTGTGAAGCGTAGGGTAGCTGGGATCTCAGAAGAACCTTTTATCTCCCGCTCCAGGGACCTGAGTGTCATCACCCAATGGGGCAAAGTTACCCCATCCCTCAACCCCCTTGAGGACATCGCTGGGTTCAAAAGCCTCCAAAGAGTAGTCCATCGGAAGATAAACAGATGCACCCTTGAAGAAAGTCCCTTCTTTTCTCTTTGTTTATTTGTCTTGAACCATGAACATCTATCTATTCCTTTTAGGAGAGTTTAAGGAAAGATTGATAATATTTTGAAGAAGTTTGTACAGAAGATGTGCATCCTGTTGTCCTGACACCCGCTCTGTCTTAGGTCTGCTTTCCACGCCAACCGGGGCAGGCCCAGCGCTGGTCCCGCTGGGCACTAACACAGGGTCAGAGAGGGCAACTGGCCGATACAGACGATCTTGCTGCGAAGAGCAAAGCAGACGGAGAAGCAAGGTTAGCCACAGAAGGAGCTGCTATCATTGGTCCCAAATCAGGAATCATGAAGTTTCTGTGATGAAAATGTCCGTGTCTACGAAGTAGCATTTTCTTCTAAGATTTTGATAGGAGGGAAAAAATTATTCTCTTGGCTCCACCTGCTGAGACCAGAGAGAAGTTTAAACATGTGTACCTTTTCTAAGACCCCAAAGACTCCTCCCCCCCCCCCCCCGTCCTTCAGCACGTGCCACGTACGGTCAAACCAGGAGTCTCGGGCCTCAGTGACGAGACAGGGGCCCTCCCTCTTGGAAGTGTCCCCCTCAGAGCAACGACGATGGGGGATGACCAGCCTCTCCCTCTGGAATGCCCAGGGGCCCATCATCAATTTATTTGGTCATCTTCAAAATTTGTGTTTAACAAAACGTTATACTCAGGGTCATTTTGGGGGTTTCAAAAGTCCTTTTTTTCTTATTAAAAAATTCTTGCGCCCTGGCCGGTTGGCTCAGCGGTAGAGCGTCGGCCTAGCGTGCAGAGGACCCGGGTTTGATTCCTGGCCAGGGCACACAGGAGAAGCGCCCATTTGCTTCTCCACCCCTCCGCCACGCTTTCCTCTCTCTCACTTCCCCTCCCGCAGCCAAGGCTCCATTGGAGCAAAGATGGCCCGGGCGCTGGGGATGGCTCGTTGGCCTCTGCCCCAGGCGCTGGAGTGGCTCTGGTCGCAATATGGTGACGCCCAGGATGGGCAGAGCATCGCCCCCTGGTGGGCAGAGCGTCGCCCCTGGTGGGCGTGCCGGGTGGATCCCGGTCGGGCGCATGCGGGAGTCTGTCTGACTGTCTCTCCCTGTTTCCAGCTTCAGAAAAATGAAAAAAAAAAAAAAGAAAAAAAAAAAAATTCTTGCAAGTCAGAAAAAAGACTACTCAGTGACACATAGCAATAAATAAAACCAAATCATACAAAAACAAAAGCAAAAACATTCTGGGTCTTTGTAGATGACAGAGTGTCAGCCAGTCTCGTGGAAAATGACTGGCTCCCTTGACCAGAGTCATAGCGTCTGTCAGGAATAGAAGCGCCGCTGCAGTGACCCGTGTTCCAAGCCCATGTGTTAAATTGCTAAGGACAAGCACAGAGGTCAGAAAGGACGAGGAGGCCTCCCCTCCCTTTGGATCGGGCCCATCAGCACAGCACAGTCTCTGAGAGGATTGTCAAAAGGCCAGAAAAAGAGAGACTCCCATGAGCAGTGAGTGCTAACTACAACCAGCTGCCTTGTGTCGACTGATCAGTCAGTAAATGTTTGCATCGTTCTTCGCTTCGGGCTCCTCCTGTTCACCCTTGCTGTTGAGAGGCAACCCCCTCTCTTGTTAGCGATAGGCCCCCTTATTGGTGACAGAGATCACTGAGTGACTCATGGAATTACAAGGGCACACGAGCCCTCCCCTGCTGTCCTCCCTGGAGAGGTCTGTCCTCAGGGCTCCGACTGTGAGGAACTCACAACTGAACAGCCGCCCCACAGGCTGTGTGACCGCACAGCTGTCTGCAGTCTCCCTGTCCTCTCTCCATGGGTCCATGGAAAGGTCACTGGGCATCTCGGAAGGTCAGGCTTAGCAGAGGGACGGACAGGTAAGGAAGAGGATCGAGAGGGAACCGCTCAACTCTCTCTCTGACCTCTCTGGCTTCGCAAGGATGCCCAGGACGAAGGAACCGGGACGGCGACATCGCTCGTTTGGAAGAGCGTACTTGGAATTGGAAGAGCTTCTCTTCATCGCAAAGCACGGAAGCTTGAATTTTGTTTTCATAGTTTCAGAAAAACGAGTTGTGACTTCTGATAAGGAATCACCACGGTGTTTCTATTTTATGATCATCTTTATTTTTGCGTATTAATTCACATTTCTTTGTCATCGTTGTTTCAGTTCTGTGGCAGTCTTATAATGTTGAAAATGAGACTGGAGATCTACTCAGCAGAGGGGCGTTTGGCCAGACCAGTTATTGATGTGATATTATTATCTGTCTTATGAGCCGTGTTCAGATGATGCTGTCAGAGGGACTTCCTTGGATTCGAGGTCAAGATGACCACACAGGTCGGTCCTTAGTTAGGAAAAAGAACGAAGGGGACTGATGCACAGAGCCAGCCGTTATAGGAAACTTACAAGGAAAAATAGCCCTGGTCCCTCAAGCTGGGTGAAGCTGCACCCTTGTAATGGTGTGTGAGGGGGTGCTCACTGCCTGCCTGTGGTCCAGCACCGCCTCTGGAACACGGCGTGTCCTCAGTAGATCACGGCCGGATACATGGAGAACGATTAATTCCGAGTGGGCAGGTCAACTCGGGGTCCTGCATGGAGCCTTCCAGCCCGAAACCCTTGTTCTGATTAGCAATAGGAACAGAAGAGGAATGGGCCCTTTGGGGTTAAAATATAAATGTATCACCATGCATTTTAACAAATACGATAATAGAAGAATTTGTAATTAAAAGCGATCTGTTGCACGTTGCTTTAATCACAGAAACATGCAGCTAGTTATGAACTCCTGAATAAGGTCTAGAATTAGGAGAAAAGGGAAACTTAATAAAGGTATTTTGAGAAAGAGCTGAAAGCAAAGGTGAATCTCCCAAAGTATTAAGTCAGGCAAAAAAAAAAAAAAGATACATTTTTAATAAAATAAAATTGCAAAAATGCAATGCCAAACAATTTCTTAAATGGGAACTGTAGACAGTACAATTCTGAATTAAAAGAATACTAAATCCCTATTTTATCTAATTGCCAAATAGTTTCTTAAATGCATGTAACATTCCATTTTGTAAAGGACTAATGGAGTCAGAAACATCACTGATCAGAGTATAAATTGCATTAACTTTGTGGGGGAGACATTTGCTGATACATCAAAACCCTTAAAATGTTCATGCATTTGGAGCAAAAAATTATATAGTTAGAGATTTATACCAGGAAAGTTACCAGACATGTAACCAGAATTATGTTCACGTTTATTATTTAGAGCATTGTTTACAATTCTGAGAAAGAGGATACAACTTCACATTCAGCACGTGTTAAGCTAACCAGATTATGTTACACTGTTGTGATGAACACTCACGCAGCTAGTGAACCCTTACTGTAGATATGTATTTAAGGGTAAATTAACTGAAACAATATTGCAAAACAGCATATACTTTATGAATCCAATTATGTAAAAAAGCTACACAGGAAAATATAAACTAGGGTGTGTGTATGCTGGTGGCATCGTGGGTATCCAAACTTTCCTGTTTTGTTTTCTTTTGTTTTGTTTTTTTCCAAACTTTCTGCATAATCAGAAGAGTTCTTTCTCTTTCTTGTGGGTGGGAGGAGGGAGGAGATGCTAAGGGTTTGAACTTGGGACTAGATGGGGTTCGGGAAGGCGACAGCCCAAACAATCAGCACGAGCTGTGACCTGGAGGCAAGAGTCCCTGACGATGAAAGGAACAGGCGTCCCCTTCATAGTCTGGGAGCCTGGCTCGGCGCTTTGAACAGGTTCCCTCCCTGTCATTTTGAGCGGAAAAAAAATAGCTTCCAGACCAAGTACTTCTAACAGTCTTTTTCTAATCCCTTTTCCAGAAACTTTCCGTTTCATCTCTAGCTGAGAGCCGGGGGTCAGAACAGTCGCATTGAATATGTAAAAGCTGAGGTTGGCAGGGGCCCCGCCACCACCCAGGAAGCAGAAGTGTATTTTGGGGAGAACAGAGGGTTTTAAGTCTTTTAACATTTTCCCGTCCCCTGAGTGAGGACGACACCGTGACCGAGGGACACGCTGAGGAGGCGACAAGAGTCCGGTGGAGGGCGTGGCAGACAGGGCCCTCCTGATGGACCCCGGGCACGCGGGCACCCAGTGCCCACTGCCCGGGGCCTCACACTCTCGGGCGAGTTAAATCCACTCCGGTTTCTCTGCTGTTATTGTACTATATGCCAGACTGGCCTCACAAGCCCTTCCAAACCCCATCTTTCCAACGAGAAGTGAACAATCACGATCAGCTGTAGAACCGCGGTGCCTCGTGTGTATCTCACGAATCCCTTTCTAGCCGGGAGAGCCGAGGACTGCTCGGAGGTCGGCACTGAGACAGATCTTGTCAAGGCCGTGCTGCTCCTCCAAAAAGCTCTCTGTCGTTTTCAAGTACACTAATGTATTCCAAATGCCATAAAAGCGAATTTTGAAGAAAACACTTAAATTCACTCTACACATTGTGCCTTCTAATAAAGGGCATCCTAGCTCAAGGGATAGCTCCGTTGTATAGTTTAGCAGCTAAATTTCTGAATTTTATTCAGTACATACACAACTAAATCAAAATCACATTTTCTTTTCATTTTTTTTAAAAATTAAGAAGACTAATTTACATCAAAAGAAGGAGACATCTCACCAGATCGACAGGCTCTCTGGTTGTGGATTAAACGCCCTCCGGCCCCTCTGTTCTCCCCCAGTGTATTGAGAGGTGACTGACCTACATCACTAAAATTAGGACAGATGGCAAAATTATCTGCCTTACCTACAACATATTGTGAAATAATTACCACAGCAGCAAGTTCAGTTAGCATTCATCTCATACAGATACAATTTACAAAGAAAAGGAAAAGCAGAAAAAAGTGTGGTGTGTGTCTGTGTGTTGAGAACTCTTAGGATTTTCTGTCTTTAACCACTTTCGTGTGTGTTATACACCCCTGCTCGCTAGTCACCACGCCGTGACTCGATCACATCCCTCGTGTCCCTCATGCTTATTGATCTTGTAACGAGGGGTTTGCCCCTGCTGACCACCTTCCTCCAGATCCTGCCACTGGTATCCACAAGCCTGACCCCTTTTTCTGTGAGTTTGGGGTTGTGTGTGTATGTGTTTGGACTCCACGTATAAGTGAGATCACACACGCGTGCTTCATTTAGCAGAGCGCCCGCCGCCTTCCGTGAAAACCCATTTTCTCACTAAGGAAGTTCCCGTAGCAGGTCCAACCGTGTGGACAGGGAAAGTTGCCCTCTGGAAAAGTGTCATCTTCCAACCCCTAAGTGAAACCCAAGTGACTTACGAATTTCGAAAGTTTGTAAAACTGCTCGACTTTAATAATTAGCAACTTAAATCACAGCAGACCCTGGCCCGAGGCGTTTCTCCCCAGCTCCCCGGCGCACCCACCCCCCCGGGACCCGGCTGAGCGGTTCTCCTTGCTTCCTCTTCTCTGTCCCATCTGCCTGGTGACGTTAAGCTGCCCACAGGATCCTGCTTACCAGGGAAGGGTCCAGAGGACCCTCGCCCTGCAGGTGTGATCCTGGGGACCTCTCAGTCCCTTAGGTCACCTGTGAGAAGCCTCCCTGTCCACCTCGCAGGGTAAGCATGACCACGAGGAAGCATTATTTGAGTTTAAGATGATGTGTGATACGCGTGAGGTACCGCCTCTGCGAATGCTAACACTGATTTCCGTACAAGAAGAGGTGCCCAGGAACCCCAGGACCAGGAATTAGGGGCGCTGAGGGACATGTCCTGCCCCCGCCACTCGGTTCGCGCTCGTTTCCTTTGCATGTCCTGTCTCCGCGTGTCCTCGCCACCTCACGACCCTCAGCGCGTGACCTTCCACACAGGTCCGTTTCTGTCCTGTTGTCCTTCCAGCACGCAGTGATCAGAAAGTACCCAGTTTCCGTTTCTGGGGCACTGTCACAGCTGTCCCCAACCGGGGAGTAAGACTCCAGAGCGCTGGGGACAGCCTGCCACGCGGCGCTCGGCACACGGCTCACGCTCAGCGCCACGGTACCCCAGTGAAGGCAGACACGCTCCCGCTGGCCCTGGCCTTGCGGCAGACCCAGGGGGCCTCCATGTGGCTTGCTCTCGCTGCCCCAGGGGACATGCCGAGCACTGGCCTCCGTGACCCCTCCCTGCTCGCCGGCTCCACTCCGGTACGCTGGGGCCTCGGCTGCTGAGCTGGAGCCAGCGTGCCTCCAGCGCACTGGGAGCACCTTTGTCTCCTTTCCCCAGAGACACCTGGCACGTCACCTCCCCTCCACAGCCTGCGGACGGATGGACGTGGACACAGCCAGGTGTACGTGTGTGTTTGGGAGGAAGAGGTCACAGGACCCAGCCTCTGAGACAATTTCTGTGCACAGTGCGGCCGAGATTTGGAAGCGACCAGCAGCAAATGGCCAGCACGCGCAGGAGAAAGGGTTTCTGTGTATTGAAGAGAATGCGCCCGTGGCCATCGCGGCGGCCAGAGCTGTCGCCAGCAGGCAGACTCAGCAGGAGGCAGCCCAGGGCCTGGCAGGGGTGGGGACCTCTTCGTGTCACCCCCTTTCTGTGAAGGAACAGTGTCAACTTCTCTCGTTAAGTAGCCAGCTAATTTACCCTCCTTGTATAAAAAGACTTTATGGGAGACCTTTCCCATAATGAACAGCAAACTATCATCACTAACAGAAATCTCTCCTATTTTTTAAAATTTAAAAGATACCTATTATTCGTATTAAAAACTGATACTTATTCATTGAACAAAAATATTAAGATACAGGTATAAAATAACAAGAACTACACATAATCTCACCACCAAGAAAAGGACAGTGGATATTTTGAAATCAAATCACTCTAAAGGTTAAAAGACAACAAGATTATTTGTCTTGCATCTTACAGCCCTGCAATTCCCCGACTTGAATTATCTCTGTCTTTTGTTGTCTGCTAGACTGGAGTCTGTGTTACCATGGGCAACCCTCTAATATGAGTAAACGACAATTCCCAGAGCTGCTCTACCTTCCAAGAGGCAGAGCCATAAAACATCAAATGTGTGCGTGTTCATACCAGGGGACCCTGTGCTGCACCTGCGTATATCTGTGGCAGGAAAGCCTCCGGCACATTAAGGGCTAGGAGTGCTGTCACCTGTGGTCATGAGGGGCCAACAAAGAAATGGGGAGAGGAGAGGTTAGGCACAAAAGCGCCTTCTCTGAGGAACATGGGGGCACTTGGAAGTTTACAGCACCGTAGAGATTTACCAAACTGGCAAATGCCAATTTCAAAGATGGAGACACTGATACGTGTTTCAGGGGTCACAGCCAAACCAACAGGACAGCGCTTGCTTCTGTCCCAGGAGTCCGAACAGAAGGGCTCACCGCCGCGTTCTGTCACAGGTCACTCGCTTGGCTACGTGTCCTTGTGCAAACACTCCTTAGGTGTCGGGTCAATGGGAAGCTTGTTGCCTTTCATTTTCCTCTTCTCTGTGTTTGGGGACTTACGCTGTCTTCATTTTTTGATTTTTGAAAGGGGGCCTATGGGAACTACTCCACTTGTTTAGGCGACGGCTGGACACTTTCTCCGTCCCCTATCTCTGTGACTCGCACGGCTGCTCACCTGCTGCTGGTATCGGATCTCAGCACACTCAGGTCCGGTCCAGGCACGGATGGGTGGTGGCGTTCCCAGCCCGGGCCTCCCTCTGAGAGCAGTGCAGATCGGGGATGGCCGGGGGGGCCCTAAGGGGGAAGGATGAAGAGATCTGTTAGTTTAGTCCAGGGAAGGGCAGATACGGTGGGGGCCTGGGAGAACCAGGGAGACCTCGAGAGCTTTGAAGCCTTAGCAAGAGGAAGAAGGGAGTGGCGTTCATCTGTGCTGTTTCTCATGGTCCCACAGGGAAGCAAATTTAATAAATAATGGAGCTACATCCAAAAGAAGAACAAACCTCAGAATTAGTACTACTGAAAAATGAAACGGTTCTTGTAGGGAAATCGTAAACTTGCTGTCATTGCACATTTTTTTTGTTTGTTTGTTTTTGTTTTTCTGTGAGAATCTGAATGAACACATTTCAAAACTATCATCTAACGGATTCCATCCCTGGATGGAGAGTATTATAGATGTCCTTCAAATATTGAGCTGAGACAGTGTGATACAGGATCAATATGACAACATCCTAAGCAAGCCCCGGACGCCGTCCACCTAGTCCATCCTATCGGTCCCGCTAGAATAGTCTGTTCACTGACGATCTTCATTTCACAGTCATTTTAAGTATCCACGGTGACTCCATATTGCCTGTCACGTGAAATCCACTTACCGGAGGCCCGCAGTTGACATACGCTGCCGACTGATTCTCTCTCACTTGCGGCAACCATCTATTCTCTGTCACCGCGATGCTAATTGGGTCGCCGCCCTTCACAGCTGCTCCCTCCCAGTTTTCATTGCTCCCGATCTAAACAGACAAGAGACAGAGGAAGGCAGGTGATTTGACTACCTTTTTCTGTGCCTGTTCTTTTAAAGGGTCTCAAATGATAGGTTTTTCAATTTCTCATCTTGTATGTCTTTTAGAGCAGTGGTGCCCAACCATTTTTGGGCCATGGGCCAGTTTAATGTCAGAAAATATTTTCACAGACTGGCCTTTAGGGTGGGACGGATAAATGTATCACCTGACCAAGACAAGCGTCAAGAGAGAGTCTTAGACGGATGTAACAGAGAATCTGGTCATTTTTTTAAAAATAAAACATCGTTCAGACTTAAATATAAATAAAACGGAAATTATGTAAGTTATTGATTCTTTCTCTGCAGACCAGTACCAAATGGCCCACGGACTGGTACTGGTCCGCGGTCCAGGGGTTGGGGACCACTGTTTTAGACAATGAGAATTAGAAATTTACTTTCTCCATGTTTATTTCTGAATGAAATAAGTCCTATTAAGAGTGTGAAAAAGATAGAGCTAGAGTCAGAGGTAGACACAGCAGCAGATAGAGATACGGGGGTGGGGGAGACAGTCTCTGTAACTATGGGAAGCAAGAAGCAAGAAGACGTCCTCTTGGCCCTGGCCGGTTGGCTCAGTGGTAGAGCGTCGGCCTGGCGTACAGGAGTCCCGGGTTCGATTCCCGGCCAGGGCACACAGGAGAAGCGCCCATCTGCTTCTCCACCCCTCCCCCTCTCCTTCCTCTCTGTCTCTCTCTTCCCCTCCCACAGCCGAGGCTCCATTGGAGCAAAGTTGGCCCGGGCGCTGGGGATGGCTCTGTGGCCTCTGTCTCAGGTGTTAGAGTGGCTCTGGTTGCAACAGAGCGATGCCCCAGAGGGGCAGAGCATCGCCCCCTGGTGGGCATGCCGGGTGGATCCTGGTCGGGCGCATGCGGGAGTCTGTCTGACTGCCTCCTCGTTTCCAGCTTCAGAAAAATACAAAAAAAAAAAAAAAAAAAGAAGAAGACGTCCTCTTTCTTGCTCTGACTCAACGCGGGTGGAGCCAGGTGGTCAGCAGCTCACTTTGGCCGCCAGCAGACTGGCCTGGAACGGTCCAGAGACCTGTTTATGCAATATGATTAGAGCCACAGGAGAAGCCTGGGTGATGAATTGTTCCCGGGACGTTTAACTTCTCCTAGAACAGGGGGCCATCACACACGCAGGCACACACACACACACACACACACACACACTCACGCGTGCACACATGCACACGCACACCATCTATATTCTTAGCCTGACGTGGAATATACTGAGCATAAGAACCAAAACCACATAGCTATTATTTTCCTTTTAAAGGTGAGATAAGATTGTCTAGGTTGTGTGTGTACAGGGCGAGGGGGTTAAGGGTAGAGAAATAGAACAATTTGGCAGATTTTCATAGCGAGTTATTTCCTTTCTTTCTTGCAGGTGTTTTAATTTGAGTCATTCCAATACCTGTCATCTTTAGCTGTAAAATACATGTAAATACCAGTATTCTGAACTGGATTGCCCTTAATCACGGGAACCATTTAATCAGGAGTCTATCCAGAAGGCTAATTGAAATCTAGTAAATCTCCATGAAATATTGACTACTTAGTAGGAATAATTTTACCTAGAAGGAGTAATTTTTTTAATAGATTTGCTTTTCTACAATTATTATTTATTTATGTTGCACTTTATTCCAAAGAGATTTAGGATATCTTAGTAATTTTTGTTTTTTTTAGAGTGATTTTTATTCATCCTTAAACCTTATCTTAGAGGTTTTACATAAAGCATGCTTGTAAAAGGCTAAGTACTTAATATATAGAAATCCTGAGATTATTTTACAAGAAAAATTGACATTTAATGGAGAGAGCAAATCAAATACAATAAAAAAAAATTTTAAATAGCAGGAAGTATTTGGCTTCTCACATTAAGGATTTTATAGTCTCTTTTCTTTATTCAAATTATTTTCTTCTGATTTAATATTAAAATATATGTATGCCTTATTGATCCACAATTCTGCTTTTAAAAATTTAGCATTTTTTTTCAATAAGAGGAGGGGAGATAGAGAGACTCGCACAATTGCCCTGACCGGGATCCACCCAGCACCCCCCCCCCCCCAATGCTCATATCAACAGAGCTATCCTCAGAGCCCTGACCGGGATCCACCCGGCACCCCCCCCCCCATGCTCGTATCAACAGAGCTATCCTCAGAGCCCTGACCGGGATCCACCCAGCACCCCTCCCCCAATGCTCATATCAACAGAGCTATCCTCAGAGCCCTGGGCCGGGATCCACCCGGCACCCCCCGCCCATGCTCGTATCAACAGAGCTATCCTCAGAGCCCTGACTGGGATCCACCTGGCACCCCCCGCCCATGCTCGTATCAACAGAGCTATCCTCAGAGCCCTGACCGGGATCTACCCGGCACCCCCCTCAATGCTCATATCAACAGAGCTATCCTCAGAGCCCTGACCGGGATCCACCCAGCACCCCCCCCCCCAATGCTCATATCAACAGAGCTATCCTCAGAGCCCTGACCGGGATCCACCCGGCACCCCCCCCCATGCTCGTATCAACAGAGCTATCCTCAGAGCCCTGACCGGGATCCACCCGGCACCCCCCCCCCCCCCATGCTCGTATCAACAGAGCTATCCTCAGAGCCCTGGGCCGGGATCCACCCGGCACCCCCCCCCCAATGCTCATATCAACAGAGCTATCCTCAGAGCCCTGGGCCAGGATCCACCCGGCACCCCCCCCCCCCAATGCTCATATCAACAGAGCTATCCTCAGAGCCCTGGGCCGATACTCGAACCAATCAGTCCACTGGCTGCAAGAGGGGAAGAAAGAGAGAAGGGGGAGAGGGAGGAGGAGAGAAGCAGGTGATTGCTTCTCTATGTGCTCTATCCACTGAGCCAACCAGCCAGGGCCTAAACTTTAGCAGTTGTATACTTAGCAAGGATTAGAATTCTTCACCGAGCGCTTAATTAAGTATCAGTTTCCACTTGGAGCATTTGTTCACATCTTGGCACATGACAAGGAAGGTATTCTGAGGGAACAAGACAATGTTTTGGAGGAATTAATTCTTTTCCGACAGCGGTGTATACACATTGCCGTAGTAGCAAGAGACCACCTTTTCCGAGAGTACGGCAATTACTATTTTATTTTTAAAGCACTTAATTAGCTCTTAGGATGTTGTTTTATAAATGCCACTTCATATCTGCATTAAGCTTTAGAACGGAGATGCCCAGTGGTGTTGAAACTCACCGGTCCCATTTAGCTATTCGAATGTAAACGTAAGTTAATTCATTAATGCCACACAAAACGTAAAAGTCACCATTTTCAGTGTTCAGTAGCCACACGCGGCTCGTGGCTGTTGCGCTAGACAATGCCCACGTGTGTGCACCCTTTCCTGGTTCACCAGCAGAGTGGCCAGCCAGGGGCTTGAGGACAGAGCCGGACCTCCAGGTAGAAGCCCAGCCTGCAGCACCGCCCTTGGCCTCCAGGGGGCGGCCTCACTTCTGGCCACCCCAGGACCGTATTTCCCCACGTGTAAGAAGCACCTTTTTTCGAAAATTTTGGGGTCTGAAAACTGGGTGTGTCTTATACAGTGGTTGTAGAATTTTTTTTTTACTTTGCATTTTTTGCTTTCTCGCTCTTGATTTTGCGCTCATTGTTGAAGATAGTGATTCTTCATCAGACACGGATGAGAACAAGCTAATGGATGGGGAGTTCTGACAGTGATGAGGACTTGAATAAATATGATGAATACAACTTGAGTTCAATAACTTTATGGAATACATTTTTTTCAAAATTTGGGCCCTAAAATTCCGGTGTGTCTTATACATGGGAGCGTCTAAAACATGGGGAAATATGGTACTTACAGACAGACTTGGGAAAGCTACTGCACCGGGGACTTGATTGTTTTCTCAGAATGAAATTAGTATCTGCCTCACGGAGCAGTTCTGGTGGTGGCATGAGATCATCCGCTGCTTAAAGTCTCAAACATCGGAAGAGCTCTTTATACACTAGCTGTTATGGTCATTACATTTATTTTGGGAAGTTAGTATTTGTTCAAAGAACCAGAAAATAAGTGATCTCTCGGTATGACTTCCTAAGTTCAAGAACAACCTGCCCCTCCCACACACAGAATTGTCTAATTGTATATTATTTTCCTCTTTTTTATTCTAAGAAATATTCAACAAAGCTAAGACATTGGGGCAGAAATAAATTTTTTTTTTAAATAGTATTGCTTGCAATATTTTGAATATTTAATTTGGTTTAAATTTATATACTTTTATAATAGAAAAATACTAGAGCAGAAATTATAAAACAAATGCCTCCTGTGTCTTACCTTCAAGCAGTCATTTAAATTTTTTAAAAAACTCATAAGCTTTTTAAAATATAGCTGCTGTATGCTCTATGCACGAGTTTATATTTTTTTCACTAACCATTCTATTAATAAAATTTTCTATATTGTTAAGAAGGGTCATATTTATCACTAGAAACAGACACTTTTTTATTGCAAATACTAGGCATAATTCTAGACACTTGACAAATATTATGTTACTGCATAAGGGCAGAATATTCCAAAAAAATGAAATATAGAGTATTTATTTAACCATTTTCTTATTTTTGAATATTTACATTATTGTTAGACTTTCAGAGAAGAGTGTTATTTTTAAGGGGGAAACTTCTAATCTATAAATGTGAGAGTTACTGTCCAGCAGAGTCCTCTCTGACTTATTGGCAGCTCAGATCCAGGGGGGAGAGTCCTTCCTCACATTAAAAAAAAAGAGAGAGAGAGAGAGCCAGGGATAAAGGTGTGGATTTAAAAAAGACTGGTTCATTATCACAGTGCAGAGTAATTAGATCACTGAAGTCAGGACTGTGATTTCAGAAAAGCGTGAAAACAGTATTCATTAAAATCAAAACCACCTATAAGTATATAGTCAAACATACCATGTATAAAATATCTCTATTCCACTAATGTTTCAATAATCCTCCTAAGAGCAGTGAATTCTTTTCTTCTTTTCAAGTGAAAGGAGAGGAGATAGTGAGACAGACTCCCACTTGTGCCCCAGCCAGGATCCACCCGGTGACCCCCATCTGGGGCCGATATTCTGCCCACCTGGGGCCATGCTCACAACCAAGCTATTTGTTAGCAGCTGAGGTAGGGTCTCCACAGAGCCATCCTCAGCGCCTGGGGCCAGTGCCTTCAAACCAATCAAGCCATGGCTGTAGGAGGGGAAGAGAGAGAGAGAAGGGGGAGGAGGAGAGGGAGGGGTGGAGAAGCAGATGGTCACTTCTCCTGTGTGCCCTGACCGGATATCAAACCCAAGACATCCACACACTGGGCCACCTCTCTACCACTGGTCTCAACCAGCCAGAGCCAAATGGTGAATTTTTTATGCTAATTATATTACTGCTGTTCAAAGTGTGACATTTTAAAACACCTGTTTAGTGCATTTGTTAGGTTGAAAATGTAAAAATAACGCTCTGATGGAGAGCATCTATGCGCCGTCCATATGCCGGTGTGTCCGTCCATATGGTATTATACATTCTGAAGAGCATTCCCCTCCTGTTGGAGAAAGAGATTTTTCATTAACTCCCAAGTGACCACGTCCTCAGTGGTCCTGGTCTTTCCCCTTACCACGCTGACGTAACCCTAATACACGCGTATCGTAGATGTTATTGATTGTTGCAGGAATGGCCCTCTCAGAATTCAACTCCACCTCTCTCTTATGACCATACAGATTTATTAAGCTTAACCACTTTCCATTTTACTGCTAACATTAAAATATGTGAGTGAGAAGTAACCACTCTCCCAGGGTTTGTTTGTTTCTTAAGTAGACAGTGCAGCACCCCACTGGAAATGAACCTGGGTGCTGAAGTCAGTAATTTTTAGACCTAAGCTATGTGTTTTCACTAGCGCTTTGTTGCTGCCAGACACGTGTGTGACACTAACACGTAGACATGACAAACTGAAAGGCTTCTGAGAAATATGTGAGAGTCATGGCTTGGAAAGTGAAGATTTCTGTAATTCTTCGCTATAGCTTTTCTTTTCTAAAGATACAGCTTTCTTATCTTTTCTAATTATTGCAAAATAGCATTTAAAACCTTTCCAGTTGTGTTAATAGTTCGTTAATGTATAGGAAGAGAATAGATGAGCCCCAGCACAGGCGTAGGTGAGGATGCTGCCTTTCTCTCCCGGTGTCCCTGTGTGCCGAGGTCTCTCTGTGTGCCTGTCAAGTCCCAGAGCAGGTGGGCGGGGCACCCCCGCTGCTGTCGAGAAGCAGGTGACAGCTCAACCCAGCTCCCCTGTGTGTCTGAGAAACACTCTGTGAGGAACGGACCCAGGGTGTGTGATGGGAGCACCTTGGTGGACATGTGGCCCTTTGAGGCCAGTCAGTGACAGTGACCTCGAAGAGATGACCCCTGAAAGAAGCGCTGAAACAGGAGCTGTGTCCGGCAAGGACAGGAGGCTGGTCCTGCCGCCGAGTGACCCACGGGAGAGCTCGTCCCTGCACGCACGGCAGGCGGAAGGACGGGACACCCAGAGGAGGGGCTGTGACATTTTTCCACTCGCGTCCCTTCTGTTCCTGTGACCTCCCCCTACTCAGACGGAGATCAACATGTACACTTACAAGAACAGTAGATTCGTGGATTTATTTAAGAAACCTGAGGATTTCTTTCCCAATTCTAGAAAAGGAAAGTTGTCCTGTTTTTGATAGGCTGTGTCTATACAGACAAACCAAATACGGTGCCCAGCGGTCAGCGCCTGCACGCTGACCAGACAGTGGTATTCGACTGCCGGTCCGCCAGAAACTCCGTGCTGGTTCGCCAGAGCTCAGCGCCCTCGTGTTGTGTACAGATTACAGACCCAGTGATCTCAGCTGAATGTGCTCAGGGTGGTCTCTGCCTTAGTGGTCCCCAAAACCTCCTATTTTCACTGGTCCCCAAGTGTAAAAAACTTGGAAAACTGGATGTAAGCAACCTCTGTAACGTGGAATGTAACCTTCGTTAGAATTCATTTTGAGGGTCCCATATTGGATCAGACCTCCACTACCCCTTTGCTTAGAAAGATACACTTCTACCAAGTTTTTAAAAACTATGTGATAATAGGGCTATTTAAATTTCAAATTTTTCTTATCCTAAAACAGCACAGTGAAGAATTTCTTAGGACCAAATTGTCCCCTTTTGGTACAAACACTCCATAAGAGAGCTGCTCACACCGTTTTAATTTCTTCTGTTATGCTGAAGGGCAGTAAATACATGTTTTGTTTGGAGGGAGTTGGAAACATGCCACATCCTTCCATTTCCTCCAGGCAAAGGGAGAAACCGTGGACTCCGACAGCGCACTCCGGCCCCTCCTGTGTCAGACCCTCGGTCAGACCAGGGCAGGGCAGCCTCACGCCCTGGAGGAGGACGGCCCGGCGAACAGGGAAGGTTAGTTCAGTGGGCAGATGCCAACAGGAAAAGCTGAGGGGTCATAGGTCAGGGTGACTTATGGGAAACTTTGATGTGGGGAATACTTAGACTTTCCCAAGAAAAGGACATGCACGTGAGACCTAAAGAATGTGTGGGAATTACCTCGGAGCAGACGTAGAGGACAGTTTTTCCAGGAACAGAGAACCTCTAGTAAGAAGACCCAAGACCAAGGCGGCGTACGGTGCCTTGTTGACAGAGTTAAGAGGAGTCGTACTTCTGGTCCCTGGAGTGCGGGAGACAGGAGGGTCGGGCCAGACCTCCACTCCAGTTAGAAGAGAAGATGGAAAAATTGTCTGAAGACCACAGGGCACATGGGGTCTTTGAAGATGACATCAGCAATGATTCAAGAGCTTGTAATGACATCGTGAGTGGGCAGAAATAACATCATGGGGGGAGAAAGCAGGCCATGAAAGTTCGGAAGACCCCTGAGTGCCGACTTCTCTCTTGGGCAAAGTAATATGATACTCAACAAAAGCTTCTAATGGCTTCCAGCCAATTTGAAATGTAGAGAGTGGAGGGGAGGGAAAAATGCAGAGATGATGTCACTTTGAAACAATTGTATTGAGGTCGCTGCCCATGTGGAAAGTGTCCAGTCTGGTCATTGTTGGTGTATGTGCACACCTGTGAAACCACCATCATGATCAAGATAATGAGATACACACACCCCCCAAGAGTTCCCTCATTCCTTTCTGGACCCCCCCCCCCATACTGGAACTCCCCCCTTCCCCCACCCCAGGCACACTGACATGTGTCTCTCTGTAGAAATTACTGTCTCACTCTCAATAATGTGGAATGGACTCTTTTTCTGGCTAGCTTCTTACACTCAGCATAATTATACCAACATATATGTTACTGAGATTACCCAGGTAGTAACATGTATCAATAGTTTGTTTTTTATATTCATTCTATTGTATAGTTATATCATAGTTTGTCATCCATTTACCTGTTGGTGGTGGACATTTTGGACCATTTCCCATTTGGGGCTATTAAAAATAAAACTGTTACGGGTTTAACAAATTTCTCTATGAATATATTCTTTGATTTCTATTGGGTAAACACTTAGGAATGGAATAGCCAAGTCACTTGCTAGATTTGTGCTTAACTTTTTAAGATACTGCCAGACTGTTACCCTACATGGTTGCACCATTTCAGCTTCCCTGAAGGAGGGTGCCAGTTCCTCCACATTGTTGCCAACAGGGGGTACGGTCAATGCGTTCAATTTTAGCTCTTCTAATAGGTATGTAACAGGACTGATTACGATTTTAATATACATTTTCTTTTTTTTTTTCTTTCATTTTTCTGAAGCTGGAAACAGGGAGAGACAGTCAGACAGACTCCCGCATGCGCCCGACCGGGATCCACCCGGCACGCCCACCAGGGGCAACACTCTGCCCACCAGGGGGCGATGCTCTGCCCATCCTGGGCGTCGCCATGTTGCGACCAGAGCCACTCTAGCGCCTGAGGCAGAGGCCACAGAGCCATCCCCAGCGCCCGGGCCATCTTTGCTCCAATGGAGCCTTGGCTGCGGGAGGGGAAGAGAGAGACAGAGAGGAAAGCGCGGCGGAGGGGTGGAGAAGCAAATGGGTGCTTCTCCTGTGTGCCCTGGCCGGGAATCGAACCCGGGTCCTCTGCACGCTAGGCCGATGCTCTACCGCTGAGCCAACCGGCCAGGGCCTAATATACATTTTCTTAATGACTACTGGTGATGAGCATCTTTTCACATGCCATCTTTATTTCTTCCTTGGTCAAGTGTTCATTCAAGTCTTCTGCCATTTTTAAACTGTACTGTTTTCTTCTTGAGTTTTAAGAGTTATTTCTATACTGTGGTTACAACTTCTAATTATCAGATTTATGAAAACATTTTCTCTCAGTGTGTGACGTGTCCTTTTAGTATTTTAACAGGGTCTTTTAAAGAGCAGACATTTTAATTTTGATGAAGTCTGTCCAATTTGTTCTTTTATAGATTGTGCTCTATCTAGTGTCATAGCTAAGACATCTTTACCTAACCAGAGATCATAATGGCTTTTTTTTTTCTTTTAGAAGTTTTATAGGTTAGGGTTTTACATTTAGATCTGTTACCTGTTTTGTGTTAATTAGTGTAGATCAAATTATTTTATTTCCAGATGGATATCAAGTTATTTTAGCACCATTTGTTGAAAAGATTATTCTTTCTCAACTGGATTATCTTAGCAATTTTTTCCCCTTACCTCTGATTTTAATTACAAAGTGTTTTTAAGATGCAATGCTCAAGTAAAATCCACTGATGAAAGTGTAGAATGGATTGATAAAGAAATTGGAGATGAAAGGCAAACATTTTTTCAAAGGAATTTTGATACATTGTTGAAAAAAACCATGCTTTGCAGTTGGGCAGACCTCTCCTCATTGATTTTTTTGGTCTAATTACTCATTTAATTGACATTTTTTTTCTTTGCCAGAGGCTAGTCCCTCCCCCTTTTTTTTTTACTGAGATGGGAAAATCAATTACAATTCTTGACTTCAGGGAAAGCTTAGTTACCTCCAAACTTCATCACTCTCTAGCTCCATGACATGGTCAAGTTACTCAACCTCTCTAAGCCTTTGGCACTTTTTAGTAAAACAGCTATCTATATGAACTTCATGGGTTTTATAATAATTAAGTAGAATACTTAAATAAAATGATTAACACAACACCTGTCATGATAAATGCTCAGTATAAGAAATGTACCACATTCCTATATTAGGATGCAGTATAATAAAGATGCTCTCTAACTTAGGCTCCAGCCATCTGCAATAAGCATTTGTTTCAATGGCTGAATAATTGATTTTTGTTTAATTGTATAATGTTTTTCTGTATTTCTGTTATTTAATCCATTATAAATTCTCAAATTTGTTGGTATATCAGACCCATTATATAAGATCCTTCTTTTTACACAGTCCACCAACATATTGATACTTATATTCAGTGTGATGTTTTGCATATTGCTATCTGAAATTTTATATCCATAGAGCTTTAAATACCTATTTGAAACTTGTAGCATTCTTATTTTAGTTGATACATTTAGTTAATTTAATAATGATTAGTTTAATTTGATTGATCTCATACTAGAAGCTTTGGTTGGATTTTGACCTATGCTACTATGTTTTATAATTAGACACATGCCTTGCTAGAGGGCTGGGTGTGAGATTATATACCCCATTAGTCTAAGAGACGAGGGAACACTTCATTTTTCAAGGGTAGCTTTTGGTGGGAGAATAAACCTATAACTACAGAATTGGGGTGGGGGGAAGAATTAATAAAAATGGGAAAAAAATGTAAAATACTCTACATAAACATAGACTCTTACATGGAAAGTTGTTCTACAATTAGAAAATGCCAGGGATTGATTTTCAGTAATTGTCCCTCCTTGATGTTTAATTAAAGAGCATTCTCAATTTAAAGGTCACGGCGGTTTGAGTTTTTCTAGCTGATGGTCGATGAGACTGTGTTTGGAAAAAGCTATTGAATGGCTATTTTAAGCTATGGCTTAAAAGATTAGGGAGGAGCGAAACATCCTATTCCTACTCCTCTGTCCCGTGGAGCTACGGTGTATCTTACAGACCGACAGCTAAGAGGAGCAAATGAGCCAGCCACGAGGACAGAGGGCGTTGAGACCGAGAATGAAATGGGTGGTCTTTCTGACGGGTCAGGTTTGGACCTGGAACATTTTATCGTGGGCGACCACGTTCTGCAGGGGCTGCTTGGAACACAGATTTGTGTCCGTCTGGGAGTGTTTCCTAGAAAGCCCAGAATGAAGAGCGATGTTACAGGGAGATTTCCTTCCGCACCAGAGGCAGGAGCTTGCAAACATCAGCTCTTACAACGCCGGTGCCTCGGGAAGGTCAGCCTCTTATACCCAATGCTCAGCCCACGTGTCAGACCAGTTGGAGAGCAACCCATGCTTTCCAGATTTCAAATGCTGTGTTATGATTCACTCACACGGTGATGCCCAGTAGCTAACCGTCTGTTTAATACTGAGCTGCAGAAAGACAGCGCGCAGGACCCTGTACAGTTGTGTGTGGGGTAGGTGGCCCTGAGCTGCAGCCGGGGGTCCACTCTAACAGTGGGAACAGGGTCGCTGCGTCGTGTGCCCCTGGCTATCGGCTGCGGGCGTGTCATGCGGGGCGCTCACCACCCCAGTGAAAGAAGGTACGGCTTCCGTGTTTCTTTTATCTACTGAGTCCAGTGCACAGGTCTGTCCACCACCCAGGGTGGGCTGTGGGGGTCCACAGAGGGAATAGGCAAGTTTCTCGTGCATACCTCTCAGCTGCAACTGAGTATCGGAAGGCCAGGGGCATGACGTGGCACTGGGGGCATCTTATTTAAGGAAAGGCAAAGGTACCATCCTTTTCTATAGTTAAAATCCCCCCCCCAAAAAAAAACCATAGTGGCTTTACTCAAATAGTGACGTACAACCTTGGTTCATAGTAGTAATAACTTGTATAATATGCCTAATTGTTCTTAAAATAATAAAGGGTGTTTATGCTAATTCAGTGTTATAAACTGTATAGACGAAATGAGTAGCCTGGTAAATGAAGACAACGACACATTTTCTGTTGTTGTTATTTCATTTGTTGTCGTTAGGGGCAGAGACACTGTGTCTTCAGGATGGGTCGGAGTGGGCTCTGACTCTAGGAGCTGTGTTTACAGTGTTCCAGGTGATGCCCCTGTGTTTACAGTGCTCCAGGCGACGCCCCTGCCTTCATGGTGGGGTGGTTGTGGGCTTGGGCGTTTCCTTTTTCCCTTCTGCCTCTGGAGGAGGTCCTTCCCTCCTTCCCTGAAGGGCAAGGGCCTTTACAAGGCTGTCCGTGCTTGTCTCTCAGCCGCTCAGTGCCTGTGGCTGATGTAACGGTGACACAGGGTAAATATTTTCCCTGTAGAGAAAGGGCCCAGAGACACTTCTGCCCATTGACTGAGCACATTAGGCTAATATTTATCCATTACAAACTTTGGTAATTGGCCAAACAACGTTTGATATCTGTGTAGCAATTCTAAGCAATTATATGTAAGCATTTCCCAAAATGGTGTCTGGGATAGAAAACCCATCATGATGATTAAATGTGGGGAAGCACAAGTTGTTCATTGATACGTACTAATCTTAAAAGGAGATAGGATTTTTCCGATATTATAAATAAGTGGAAGCATTTTCAAAATCCACTTCAACGTTATTTTGAACCCTCAAGCTGTAACCTTCAAAATCACTATTGTTCATCATAATTAGTGGCATCTTCTAGCAGAGACAGAGTTTTCAGTGTAGTTTTCCTAATAATTTGAATACAAAAATGGGCCCCATTATTTGCTCTGCCTGTATTAAACCATCACTTTCTATATACTGGGTGGGGCAAAATTAGGTTTACAGTTGTTGGAATGGAAAATAATGCAATAATTAATAAATAATAAGACAACAATAACCTCTTTGTTTTGTGTACTCACAACTGTAAACCTACTTTTGCCCCACCCTATATATTACAACATACACTGCTCACAAAAATTAGGGGGTAATTTATTGCTTCATAGTCATTTTGAAATATCCCCTAATTTTTGTAAGCAGTATATATGTGTGTGTGTATGTATGTGTGTGTGTGTGTGTGTGTGTGTGTGTGTGTATATATATATATATATATATTCCCCTCCCCCCCAATGAAATTTAATAAGAGAAAACAACTACTCCCCTGGAGAAAAAAACTAAGCCAAGAATTTTTTTTAAAGATAATTAAGATTAGAAGAAGAAATCTATCTTTTGGGGGGAAAAAATCTGTGTTGGTATTTCTGCAGACACAATCGAAACGACATCTACGTAATTGGTTTTCAGGAATCACTAGGATTTGTTTTCCTTCTGTGTTTTATGGGTTCTTTAAATCTTTTTTATATATTGATATGTCATTTAAGCTCTAAAGATTTAGCATCTATTTTTCTAGTCCCAGAAATAAATAAATAAATATATATATATATATATATATAAATTTTTTGTCATCAGAACTATATTTTCTTAAAATCAAAGACAAAAGCCTACCAGGAACTCTAAAGCCAGTTTCACTGTAAAATGTATCGTGATATGTACCCGCCTTTCTTGTAGCAACTTCTCCCCTTGGTCTCATCCTCTAGTGATCAGAGTGAAAGCTTTTGCTTCTAAAACTGTGCTCATACCACCCCTCTCAGAGGTCCCCATGACGACAAGCATGTCCAAGTTTGAAAAAAAAAATTTTTTTTATAAAATAAATTTTTCCAATTTATAGATATAAATTGGAAGCCCCTGCCTACTTCTTGTTTGGGGCTCTTCCTCGATCTCATTCAGTCTTGGAGCTAAAGGGAGGACCAAGCGCTGATTGTCACCACAGGGAGTAATTATCAATTATCTGCACATTGCTCATCTAAGAGGTGACTGGCGTCTGGAGGTTTGTGTTTGCTTTTCTGCATGTTCCTTTAACAACTGAGCCTGTGACAGGAAATTGTGTTTTTGCTATGTTTCCTCCTTGGTATTTGAGACTCAGGTTTGTCTAGCTATTTTTTTTCCCTTCGAGCAAATAGTTCCATCCGCAGACATGCCCCCATAAGCTGAGCGGGCAGCACCCTAGAAGCAAACCTGGCCCCACGGCTTGCTGCGCAGAGCTCACTGTGACAGTAACCATGTCTCTCCCGCGTCTGTCCTTCCTGTCCCCGTTACAGGGCACTGTCTGCGGATATGGAGAGAGGGAATAAGAATTTGGGACACATTCCAGATAACCCATTCATCGGCAAACTCCAAAGATCTTGTGCTGCAGCTGTAAGTGCAGTCAGACCTCTTTATTCACGGCTCCTGTGTGTGCAAACTCACCTGCTCCCTAAAACTGATCTGTAACCCCGAGATCTATACTTGGGGCACTTGTGTGGACATTCCCGGGCATGTGCAGAATGACGGAAGGTTGAGTCACGCCACGTGCGTTTCCCCAGGTGAGGACTACGTAGTCCTCTGCCTTCCTGTTTTAGCTCTTGTGCTATAAAAATGTGTTCTTCCGACAGTCTATGTAGCGCCCTATTCTTCACGTTTTTATTGGTGATTTTCCTGACTAAAGTGACCCCCAAGCGCCATGGTGAAGCTCTGTCTCATGTCCCCAGCCCAGAGGCTGGGATGTGCCTCCCGGAGAACATACACGTGTCAGAGAGCCTGTGGTGAGGCCTGAGTTAGAGTGTTGTTGGCCATGGGTTCACATGGAGCTACGGTGTGTTCTGAATGAGGTCTCTTCTAACAGGAGCACACACACACACACAGCAACGTCACGTTTCCATCGGCTGATGAAATTGCGGTGACCAAAGGCTCCCCGGAAACCAGAGCTGTGTCCCCCCGGGAGCCATGCTCATTTGCTCACCTGGTGTTCCGGTGGCTTTGCAGAACCGACTGTGACACACAGTACGGGAATCCACTGTACGTAACTGTGCGTCACACCTTACAGCGTCTGTGCTTCAAAATCCAGTCCCAGACTCACAATTTAAATGTTCTAGACCTCTTTTAAAACGTATCATGCTTCAAGTCTTTGCAAACTCAGCATTGACCCTGAACCCTTCATACGCGTCCGGCGTGTCCAATTTTCACTTTCCAGATCTGCCGAAAGCGTCGCGTCCATGCGTGCCTTCCCCACGGGGCCGTAGCCTGGAGCCATGGTCAGCCCAGGCTCCAGACCGCCTGTCCCTCCAGGACGCAAACGTCCGGACGCAGGAAGGCCCGTTCCCAGGTTGAGGGGCTTCTCCTCTCTGGACACTGGTGATTATTCCCTTCGGTCCCAGCCTCACTTGACCCTCAGTCACGGGAGAAGTGTCAGGAAGCCCGAACTTGGGGCAGGCACATCCCATAGTGAAAGGAGAGCCGGTCCCACCGTGCGGCCCGGCAAACCCGTGGCGGGGGTGGAGGGGGCTGCCAGCCAAGACCCCGCCTGGGAGGGAAGCGAGAGGCCCCCGAGGCTGAGCTCTGGCCACTGAGAACAAAAGGAAGGGGCGAGCGTTGACGGCTGCAGAAGGTGGGTGGATTAGACGGCGGGATTGCAAGGCCCTAGCTAAGGAGGCGAACTGTGAAGCAGATTGGGGGTGGTCCGAGTCCGGGAGCTTCCTACATCTTCCAGGGGCCTTCTCTTAGGGGATCCCAGGCTGTGCCCCCAGAGGAGCGGGGCCTCCTGATGTTACAGTTCACATTCCAGGCCAGGCCTGCTCCCGGGGGCTCCCGGCACCGTGCCCTGCACGCAGCGCTCACTGGCCAAGGGGAAGGCAGGCCCAGAGCAGTCTGTCTGAAGTCTCCAGGCCGCGTGTCTACAGGGGCAGGCCCAGAGCGTGGCGCAGGAGGTGAGGTGAGGACTGTGGTGGACGCGGACCGTGACCCCGAGCGGCATTTCTGCCGGGTGACCCCCCTGCAGGAGGCGGCTTCCAGTCTAACCATGTGCACGAGCTCCTCGCCACGTGTGTGAGAAAATGAGCCCGGGGCCCCCAGAACTTACTAGAATGTAATTCTAAGTTCAATTTATTTCCAGAATTACTTTACATTAAAAAGCAACAACAACAAACACTGGTGACTTGTTAAGTAGGGCATGAAAACTGCTCATGCTTCAAGGGGACACCTAGCAAGGTGAGCCCAGGAATGCATTAATCCAGGGTGCTCGGTGCACGCCGGGCTGGTGAGCCCGGTGGGCCCGCGAGCTCCAATATGACCCAGTGACTTCTTGGCATAGAAAATAATAGCTTTTATTAAAAAAGGTTTAGACAGTCCCTACAGGGGGCTGAACAGTCCAGAAGTACATAAACTTGACCTTTCCCTTCAGATTTATTATATAGCTTTTAATGGCTCAGCAAAGGTGAAGGGGCGTGTGTGTGTATGTGTGTGTATGTGTGTGCGTATGTGTGTGTGTGTGTGTATGTGTGTGTATGTATATGTGTGTGTATGTGTGTGTGTATGTGTGTGTGTGTGTATGTGTGTGTGTGTGTGTATTAAGGTTAATCATCAGAGCAATGGAAGTGCTCTCAGGGCAGAGCATTGCGGGACCCGTTGACGGAAACTGATATAAAGACAATAACTTAGAGGCCAGGCTCCAGGGACACAGGGGTCTGGACTCGCTCTCCCGTGGACGACTGCATCCCCTCTCCGATGCAGACGAACGTCAGGGCAGAACGTGAACACAGGCAAGTGCACAGCGAGGGCGCAGAGGGACCTCCAGGAGCCCAGAAATCACGTAGAAGAAATCAGGGAGCGCGGTATTGAATCTCCCTCTGGCTGAGAACGGATTATCCTTGCGGTCTCTGCGCTGAAGGAGATCAAGTCGAGGGCAATAGCTGTGTGGCTCCCTTGATCTCGTGTTGAGCTTTGTTGCACCAAAGAGGACCACTGTCGGTGGGTAAGCCATTGCTTCGGAACGCGGCGTGCCAGACGGCCCACAGCCCCTCGGAGCCCCTGTGGGTAGGAGCCACAAAGTGGTGGGTCCTTCATTCTCACCTCTATTGACTGCGTCACCCACAGAAAATGTAGAGCCTCTGAGTGCAGCTGTCTTCATCTGTCTCCTCCACTGTTGTATTTGGCTGCGCCTGGGGTGGGACCTGCTGTCCCCTGCAATCACACAGAGTCCCTGACGGGAGAGTGCTTGGGGCAGAAGCCAGAGCGGGCACCTTTTCAGTGGGGGCAAATTGGAAGTCCATGAATGAATACAACGTACGTTTTTAAAAGGTTGTAGTCAGAGGCCGATTTAACGGTGGGCACGCCAGGCGCGCGCCCTGGGCCCCGACTTCTGAGGGGCCCCGCCAATCCCCAACTTGACGCTTTTCTCTAATGACACCAAGTTTGGTTTCATATGTGCACTTTTAACATGAATAGTACATAATATTCTTTTATTTATTTAAAAATATGGTGAACATGTATTTTTATTTTCCCTGTCTCTCTCTCTCTCTTTTTTTTTAAGGGGCCCAATATTTTCTTCTGCGCCCAGAGGGCCTCAACAGACCTTTATCCACCTCAGGCTATAGTTTTCCTTTTAGAAGTCTTGCAGGAACGCACAGGGTTGAGTGCCCCCTGGTGAGACCCATGTCTGTGAAGGCATTACACACAGGGACGCAGGCCCTCGCCTGTGTTTTGGGACCATCTCTCTTTGACGTCCTCTCTCCGGCCATGGGGGAAGGGGAGCGTCCCAGGGCTGTCACTTCTTCCAGAGTGACCCACGGGGAATCTCCCCACGGACAAGCGAACGAGAGTCCGGGGTCGGCCCCAGGGCGGGGCTAAAGACAAGGAGAGGTTCACAAAGTGCCCACTGGTGGTGTTGGTGCAGCATCCGCGATCCTGTTACCCTCTCCTCTCTGAAGAGTCTGCGTGATTCATGGAGAAGCCGCGCAGCTCAGGGAATAAGATGAGTGGTAAGTGATGGGGACACCAGATTGGGTGCAGAAAGTTGAATTGCAGAAGTCGGAATTAGAGGAGAAGTTTTAAAAGTACGAAAAGGGAAGGAAATAACATTCTCTCTGCGTGGATTGGAGAGATGACATTAAAAGAGAAAATTGAAAGTGAAGGAGGAGAGAGGAGCCTAAGGAAAGTACTTTATGAAACAATTTCTTGTGAGTTTTACCTCCAGTATTCCTCAACGAACATTTAAAGTGGGGTAGAGGGCAACTGGATAGAGATTTCCACTGAGAGCGGCCACTGAGGGCTCTCTGATGTTCTAACTATACATCATCAGCTTCTAACGACAGGAAAATGTGTCTGATATATACTTGAGAAACCTATATCTTCGTTTTTTTTCTTTTTGTTTAATTCTTTTAAAAAGTACCGTTTGTTCCGTTTCTACTATTCAGACATTACTTCTTGGCGCCGTACCATTCACTGTGACAATGAGCCTCTGTGATGCGGGCCGTGTAGATGGAGCTTTGAGGACCCTCTTCTGTCGTCTGTAACTTTACTTTGCTCTTGAGGAAGTAGTTGAGTAACACACAGCTATACGTTCAAGATCAGACGTGGTTCGGCTCTAAGTAGTGTTGTAGGGGACCCCACAGGGGAGATTGAGAAACTTCCCAGAAGAGACGTGTGCTTTGCCTCTGATAGGGCGTCTAGATGAAGAGTGTTTTGGGTCCTGGGAACAGGACTAGCGAAGACTTGGGAGACAGAGAATAGCATTCCGATTTAACCGGAGTCCTGTGTGTTGTTGCTAGGGCGCAGTTTGAAAGATTAGAAAATCTTGGTGACAGGCGCTGGGACTGTTTCTGTTTCGTACCAATCCAGGGCGTCTGACACTTATTTTGAAGGTCATGGGAATCATCACCTGGGCAGATCACTTCAATAATAAGAAAACCCACTAACGACTTTTTTTATCCTGTGATCTCTACTTTTTCATTTGTGTTCGGTGTTAACAAGGTGTCAAAGTCTGCAGAAAGCATGATAATGTGTACGGAATTCCTACCCAACGCACTCAGAATGTGAGCCAGGGCATAGACACACTGTGGGAAGAGGGGGAGAGGAGGAATGGGGAAGTGCAGCTGTGATGCATCGTGGGGAAGCGCAGCTGTGATGCATCGTGGCACCCGCAGCGTGCGCTCTATCCGCTGACACGACCTGGAGAGCCATCAGAGATGCTGAAAGCTTGCAGCGTGCTCCAGGCATCCACGTACAAAACCGGAGAGCCACGGCTGAAGGGTGGTGTTGATAACTAGATGTTAATAACCTCTAAACTCTCAGGAACTTCCACGTTGATCACCAGGTTCCTGTGCCGTCAAACGTACTGTTTTCATACGGTGACACCCAGCTCTACGCCATCATGGACAGTTAACATTATGCCCAAGGAACTCGTTAGGATGGGACTTCTGTCATTAGGCTTTTGCTGTGCACGGAAGGAAGCAAGCAACACAGGAGCCTCGATACGGGTAAACGGAGCATGCTGACAGTGGGCTCGTGACCCGTTAGATTCTGAAAGGGCTTAACTAGCTAGTCGTCGTAAATAAGGAAACGTCCTCCACCGAGTTTTATGGCCGAGGTCGCCATCACCTCTTTCCTGACACTGAAGGAACGCATGCTGGGTCCCACCCTCCTGCAAGGTCGCCAGGCCAGCTGGCACACCTTGGCCGATGCTCCAGGCCCAGGCTTCAATGATGCGGCTTCAGTGACCCCCTGCTAGGACGTCCTTCTCTAGACAGGAACACGGGGCGCTTAGTCTCTGTGCCGGTTTGTACTTGGCAAAGGAGAAGGCAGCACACGACGACCAGGCAGGCCGGCGGGCCCGTGCCCCCTGTCCGATTGTCACGATCACCTTCTCAGACGGAGCCTTGACCGTGGGAGAAACCACGGCGCCGGCCTTCTCCTCCCAGAACCCGTGCAGCTGACGAGCGTCTGCCAGTCCCTTACGTGATGGTCACGCCCCATGGGAAAGTGGAGGCCTCAGGTGAGGGGACAACCCTCCTAGAAGAAGGACAGGCGGCAGCGCCCAGACTGCGCTTGTCTTGATGGACCAAAAACAAGAGTTTTTCCGTTTCCGGGAGGTGGTGAGATTATGGCA
Source organism: Saccopteryx leptura (assembly GCF_036850995.1). Classification (NCBI taxonomy): domain Eukaryota; kingdom Metazoa; phylum Chordata; class Mammalia; order Chiroptera; family Emballonuridae; genus Saccopteryx; species Saccopteryx leptura. The sequence continues at coordinate 1,653,231 of NC_089505.1, read as the reverse complement.
CCGCCAACCTTGAGGGCAAACTGATGTCGGTTTCCGCATGCTGCTGGTCCCTCACAAAGGGACTCCACTCAGTTGCTCATCAACTAGAGGCAGATACCGTACAAGTGATGCATGGTCCTTCTCTCCCGAAAAGCGTCCCTTTGCAGTTGTTTAATGACGCCTTGAGATCTGTAAAGTGCTGCAGAGGATTAGCTGGTATTTTTCATAGAAACAGTTTCTGTGACCTACCATATAAACCTTATTGAAATCACTGTAGTTTCTTGTCACTGAAACTCTTTTATTTGCCACATCATCTCTTTTTAAAAATGTTTTATAGATGTAGAAATCTACGTTTGTGTTTAAAATGCTAGCTATTCCCAGGTCTTTACTTTTTATACATTTTCTAAATATTGGGCTTTTCTTTTTTCTTTAATGAGGCCGATAACAGATTTCCTTAGCACGGGAATAGAGAGATATTACACAAAGCTTTGGACATAATACTGCAAATACTGTGACTTCGATCATATAACATAAATTTCTTAGCCAACTGACAAGGAAAACTGACTATTGGTCATTGATGGGGGCAATAAATAGATTTTATCCATATTAAATATTTTTTTAAATGTTTGCTCCAAGTGGACAAATTTTTTAAAGACTCTTAGGCCAATTTTAACAATTACCCTGTATCTTGGCATCCAACATCCTATTCCTTCCTAAAAAGAATGAGAATATTTTTAATTTTTTTAATGCATAGTTTTAAAAATACAGTATATTCTTGCCTGACCTGTGGTGGCGCAGTGGATAAAGCCTCGACCTGGAATGCTGAGGTTGCCGGTTCAAAACCCTGGGCTTGCCCGATCAAGGCACATATGGGAATTGAAGCTTCCTGCTCCTCCCCCCTTCTCTCTCTCTCTCTCTCTCTCTCTCTCTCCTCTAAAATGAATAAATAAATAAAAATAATTTTAAAAAATACAGTATATTCTTATGTTTAAATCTTTTTTTTTTTTTTTTTTTTGTATTTTTCTGAAGTTGGAAACAGGGAGACAGTCAGACAGACTCTCGCATGCGCCCTGACCGGGATCCACTCAGCAAGCTTACTAGGGGGCGATGCTCTGCCCATCTGGGCAGCTGCTCTGTTGCAACCAGAGCCATTTCTGAGTGCCTAAGACAGAGGCCATGGAGTCATTCTCAGCTCCTGGGCCAACTTGCTCAAGCCAATTGAGCTATGGCTGCAGGAGGGGAAGAGAGAGATAGAGAGAAAGAGAGAAGGGGGAGAGGTAGAGAAGCAGACAGTCACTTCTACTGTATGCTCTGACCGGGAATCAAACCCAGGACTTCCACATGCCAGGCCAACGCTCTACCACTGAGCCAACCAGCCAGGGCTCATGATGTATAATTGAAGTGAAGTGCCCCTCCACCACTTTCTTATTCCAAAGACCTCTACTCTTTCACGTACCTATTGCTGCTGCCTTCTGGCTGGGCCCTTGGCCACCACGCTTTCCCCGCGCCCGTCCTTCCACACGGCTGCTACAGCTGTCTTCCAATAACCCCAGCCACCCAGACTAAAATTGCAAAGTCAAAAATTGCAAAGTTGCCCTTCAATCAACAAACAACAAATCTGACTCTTAAGAGCTGCAACTGAGAAAAAGGTAAACCATTTTGGTGACTCAGACCGTATCCACTTTTATGTAGTATTCCTCAGTGATCACTAGTAGAGACTAAAAATAATTAGGCGCATGCAGCTGCTGTCGAGAATGTAACTTTTGCGTTTTGACCACAGGCACATGCTCATCTTGAAATGCCTGTCCGTGAACACCCACGACTTGTCTGCGGTCTCGGCAGAGCGCCGTCGAAACAAAACACGTTTACTCCGGCACCTTATGATCTGATAATGTTTTTAACCAGGTAGATTTCAAAAACATCACCTTTTAATATTTTCATTTTTGTGATTTTTCCACCCTAACTTAATTAACATCTCTGTTTAATGTTAAGCATTTCCACAAGGAAGTTGTTTGGTGTCTTTTTTTCTTTTTCTTTTTTTTTTTTTTTTAGCAAAATACAAAACTCATGTCAGGATGTCTCAGAGCCAGAGAAGGGCTTCCCAGCAACCTGCAGGGGTGGACGGCCGGACAGGCAGCCTGCTGCTGTCCCCTCTGGGGCGGAGACACTCTCCGGGAAGGTGACTCCCCTTCGCACCCCCGTCTAACGACAGCCGAGACTGTCAATTAGCGCATGCTGCGTCAACACGCAGGGCGGCACTCGGCGGCGTGCTCAGCGCATTCATCAAAGTGTCACCTTTTCCCCCCAGGAAAGGGCGCACCCCCCACGCAGGCAGCAGCTCAGACGGGCGCTGGAGGACAGCCGCAGCGCTTGACCGTGGGAAGGATGTCCCCGCCGCACGCTCGCTGCCCAGTGTTGCGAGGATTTACAATCGCTTTGGATAATAGCCCATGTGGCGATATTTATTTGTTTATGAAAGCGTGTTAACCTAGCCAGCAGTTGGAAAATGGCCCTGTTCAGCAGATTTATTCCCTGTAGTTTACTGAGTCGGCCTCATTCATCACCGGCTCTGGGCGCTCTAATTACGGCGCCGGGAGAGGTCCTTCCCCATCCGTCAGGAGCCGTCCTTGCGTTTGCCTCTCCCGAGCAGGAAGGTTACTGAGAACAACCCACGTACCACCGCCAGCACTTCCTCCCAACGAGGCCAGTTGACGGGGCTCGTCCCGCTCAACAGGAAGCTGGTTCTGAATCGAAAACATGGGAAAAATAGGTGACGACTGTGACCTAAAGGTACCTGTTAGTAAAACTCGTTTCCTTACTCACCTGGTCCGGGGCTCTGGGGGTCAGTGTTAAGGAAGACCGGGACTCCAGCTGGCCAAGGACCAGCCCACGTGAGGGACAGGTCAAAGATGGCTGAGAGGGGCGGCAGACGCATCTAGAACATTCTCACTGGTTGCCCACCCGAGCACAGGATTCCTTCGGAGGGCGCTGGGAGGGTCTAGCCTGCTTCCTGCTCAGCCGCGCCCCCCTGGAGAGGTGGCAGGGACACCCGCAGACTGGGCTGCCCAGGGGCTCAGCTTCACCGGAGTGGATCTGCTTTGAGAAGATAGAAACGTGGCGTCTCACCGTGTCTGTCCCATGGAGCATTTAGAAACGTCCCCTACGAGGCCCAAACCCACCTTGGGCTGACCCTCGGGAACTCTTGGTCTCCAATCCGAGCTAGAAGTAGAGGGAAGGATTCGACCGCTTGCTGGGTGTCCCTGTCGCCGCAGACTCTGACGCCTGGGGCTCTGTTTGCACGTATAATGAGCGTGCGTTGTCTTGGTGCCTGTGAGCATGTGTGCCTCCCGTCTCTGTGCGCTGTGGGGGGGGGGGGGGCTTCCTGCCCTTCAGTGCCGCCCCGATGCACGCTGTGAAATCTCCCCAGAGACACCAGGAGCAAGCGTCCTGAAGCAGGGGTGGCTTTTCTTTGTGCAAGCCTCTCCAAGCCTGAGCATAATATTTTTTAAATAAAAGCAGGCACCAAAATGCAAGTAAAACAGAAAGGTTTTCTTCTGAGGCACATGCCGTCGTTGACATGAGGTCCGCACTGAGAGCCAGGACACACGAGCGCATCCTGACGACTGCAGTGGTGCTCCTGCCAGTCTCGGGCCAAGTGCGTGACACCGATTCCCTCCTTCATGTTCACAAGCACTGTGATGACGCCGTTACTGTAACTGTCCCCGTTTCAGACGTGGGGAAGCTGAGCCTCAGAACAATTAAGTAATCTTCCAGCTCACACAGTCGGGAGGTAAAGACGGAACGGGAGCCCAGGCGTCTCTCAAACCTGTGACCTTGAGTCCTCTTCCAGCTGCGGGTTCTGCTGAGCCCTGATGGCTGACAGCTCCTGACTTTCTTGGGGCCCGTGGCTCGTGAAGGGAAATGCTTCTACATGATGCTTCGTCATCTTAGCCTTAATACGTAGCGTTTCAGACTCTAAATCAGCATGTCTGTTATTTCTTGACTTTTACTTTGAAGAGAATTTTTAAAAACAGATGCGATCCCATTAAAAATGGAGCTTTTCCACTTTTTTGCCATTTTAAGCAAATCGCTTGAATTTCATGGTAAGGGTAAGATCTCCTGAGAGTCTTGAAGCCCTTGTCGTTGACTGTTAAGCATACACAGCAAGATCCCGGGTGGCGCTTCTGAAAAGTGTCTGTTGGTGGTCGTCGTCGTTCGGGATTTTTGTTTGCGTGTTTTTGCCCAGTTTCCTTCACTACAACTAAAAATGTGGGGTCCCTGAGTAGCTGGTTTCAGCTCTCTGAAATAGTTTTATTTGGTAGCTATCAGTCTCAGTAGATGAAAACCAATCATTTTCTTATAAAAACGGTTCATGTCAATTCCACTCGAGTGCCCCAACGTGAGTCGAGTCTGAGATGCAGTCCTAACATTTCCCTTTCCCTTGGTTTCCTAAGGTTGATGTTGCCACTTAGGAAACTTTTTAAATTTCAATGTTAGAATGGTTAGCAGCACATTCAGATTTAGTAGGCGTCCTCAGTGTCCTCTCTGGGGTCACAGAAATCCCCACGGCGCAGGGCAGCGGGCACGCTGGCTGTGCCGTCTCAGCACACCGTCCCAGTGCCGCCTGGGTGCGCCCACTTGACCGCCAAGGAAACTGCGGCTCAGAGACCGTCAGCGTTCGTCTCAGACTAGTCAGCGGTGACGTGGAGAAACAAGACTCAGCTCTAACGCCACACGTGGCGCCTGCCCGCCCTCAGTGACGTCCCGCGGAGGTGACACAGACCCCCTAGGCGTTTGTGAACAACGACGTCCTCCCCAGCACCACCCTCCCCACCAAACACATCTCCAAGGCTAAGACCACGTCCTCCCCAGCACCACCCTCCCCACCAAACACATCTCCAAGGCTAAGACTTCACTGCAGAGATTCACTTCTTCTCTTCTGTATTAGTCCTAGTTTTCCAGATCGGAAGAGACACAATCCACGTGTCACCTGTTTCCTGGATGACGCACATTGAGTTGTTCTAATCCGTGTACATCTCTGTATGCAGCTGAGAACGTATCAATGAAAGGAATCTGGGGCCTTTTAGAACTTGCAGAAACACAAGATTGATGCAAGACAGAGCTCAGGAGCCAAAGCCAATATACATCCCTACAGAGATATTTGCAGCTGTGGTGAGTTGACGGTTCTGTGCGCTCTGCTTGACCAGGATGAAGGAACAGTCGAGACGGCCAGCATCGTTTCAGACAGACAAAGCTCCATCAGATCAGGGAGCGTCTCTCCCATCCCTAGAGTCTGACGAAGCCACCGTCTCTCCTGGAGTGTTCTTCCCCGGGTGCATCCCGTTTTCTCCTTCAGAACGTGGTCACAAAGTTTTATGCAGCACCCTAAGTGACACCAGGTGGCTACGTTATCAGGACAGGTCAGCCTTCGCCCAGACCCACGCAGTGAGGCAGGGATTGGCCACGCTTCCTGTAAGCAGCCAGACAGTAAATATTTTAGGCTCTGGAGGACGTCCGGTCTCTGCCAAAGTCTCCGCCACACTGGCGCGGAACTACAGCAGCCCTGGGCAGCGCTACACGGGTGAGCATGGCTGCTTCCGTTCAAACTTGGAAGGCCAATAACATATGAATTGCATATAATTTTTTTTAACATTTTTCCCAACCATTAAAAAAGTAAAAATCTTTTCTAGATCTTGGGCAGGCTTGCTGACCCTGCTCTAAGGCATTTAAACTCGTCTTGGAAATGACCAGTCTTCAAATCCAATACCCAGGGGCTTTCACTGGTCTGTTGATCCAGGGAATGCAAATCAATGAAGCAGCGGTCTCTGATTTAAAAGAAAGTTTCAAGTCCTTGTTTGAGAGATACTATTAGAAACCCTAATAATATCTCTCAATACTACAATCAATTCTAGTAGATAGTACTCTCATGGTATCTATTGATATGACTCCAGCAGATACCGGTAGATACTGCTCTAATAATGTATGCTAATGTTGCTCTAACAGATACTGTCAGACACGACTCACATAGCTCTACATCTGTTGGGTGGCCAAGTACAAAACCAAAGGGCCAGTGAGCCCGCTTTCTACCCACAGGAGTGCACCCAGACCCGGCCGTCTTAGGGGACCCCGTAGCCCAAGGGAGAAACTGAACAGTTCTGGAATCGTCGACTCTATCCAGGATTACCCGTCTAGGACTCAGAATACTTCCCAGAGATCCCAGGACTCAGGAAACCAACGGTGAGGACAGGATAACTCAAGACTTAAGCTGAGCTCTTGTTGTGCCCCGAGGCCACACCCCGGGGCCCGCTGCGGACGCCAGCCCCATTTCAGATGGATCTTCAGGCTGACTGCCCGCCACTCCCCTAGGAGTCCCCAGTGCACTGGGGAGCGTGGCTTCACGCGAGGCTTCTGTGGGAGCTGTGGAATACCTAGTGTCTTTGTTTCTGAAGGGCCTTTTGTCGCTCCTCGCGGACAGTCCTGTAAGGAATACAGAACGCGGGGTCAGGATGCAGGGGGCAGGACGAAGCGGAATCGTAGGTCGGGGCGCGCGTAGGAGTTGGAAAATCTCACGAGAAGAAAACGACGGAGGGGCTCAGGGAGCCGCCGGAGAGCGCGCAGAACAGGTTGACAGGCGGAGGAGGAAGATTAATTCCGGCGGCTCGGCCTCCCTGCCCGCGCACCCCGGACACCTCCACCACGAAGAGTAAATTACAACCTCGTGGTTGTCTCTGCCTTTTTATCAGGGTGACTTATTAAATTGCATGTTTCCTAACATAGGTTATTATCCTATCTGTAAATGCCGCATCCTTTCTGTTATCCTAAAGGATGCGTCTGTTGTTGCCGCGCAAGGATCTGAGAGCTCCGCTCTGTGTTTCCATGGAGACCACCCCGGGATCCGGTCCTGGGCGCGCAGATAAGACAGACGCTTTATGGGAGGCAGTCAGCTAGTAACCTTCGACCGTCACCGCTCAGGGAGGGGGCTCGCTCACATTTCCTCTGAGATTGGAGGCCACGAGTCTTTACACCCAAATGGGGGGGGGGGGGGGAGACAGAGGGGCTGCGTTTAAACGTTAAAAAATTACTGATGCGCCCACTGTATGCAGGCATTGTGTTAAATTCTGGGGATTAAAGGGTAGCTGAGACATGGCTTCTGCACCTCAGGAGTGTAAATCTCCGGAACAAGAAACGTCTGGGGAATGAAGCCAGACCCAGGCTCCTCATGCATTTGAGACTGTATCCGCCTCCCTCCGAGGGAACAAAGTCACAGCAGGCGGATGGCTCTGACCTTGTTACTGGGAGCCGTGGGCCCAATAAGGGGGACTGACAAGTGGCGCCCGCCGGTCACTGCCTGTCTGCCGCCTCCCTTCCCTGGGCTCTCTGCCGTCCCAGTAGACACTCGACCCCAACGGTCGCTGTAGCTGTGTGGGACCCCAACTCTCCTATTTTCACTTCAACTGGGGGCACTGAGAAGGAACCTCCAAATATTAAAATATTTCTGTGTCATTTAACCAAATCTAAGACACTACGGATTTGCACGATGCTTCTTTTTTGGTGTGTGCTTCCAAGAAAGGAAAAAAAAATGCCACCAGTTATAATGGTCAGTGTATGACACTTTGATACCAGAGGTGTAAAATGTGTGTGGGGGGAGGAATGTGCATCGCAGAATTAATGAAACATGGTAGGCATTGATTAAATCTTTGAAACGTCACCAATTGAAGTTAACCGAATAGGGACTATAGTAGCCATAATAATAATTTATGAGTATGGTAATACAAAATTTGCAAGGTAATCTATATTTATTTATTTGAGATAATCCATAAAGAAAAACAAATATGACAAAGCCACCCGTTGATGGCCAGTCCACTACGCTGGCTACTAAGTTCTTAAGATCATTCTTACCATACTTTACGATACTAGACGATACCATGGTTCTCTTCATTGCTAAGACCTCCATCTGTCTTAGCGCCCCCAGGGCTCAGTCTTAGACGCCTTTTCCTGCTATCTTCCCTCTTTTCTATCTACACTCCCTCCCTGGGTAGTCTCACCTACTCTTCATTGACTTAAATACTCGGCACAGCCCAACCTCTCCTTTGAACTCCAAAATTAAGCCTCCAGCGGCCTCCTGCTCCTCCCCTGCATGTCTAATGGGCAGCTGGACTTTGTACTTCCGGACACCAAGGCTTGGTCTTCCTTCCGCCTCGGTCCTCATCACCTGCACACAGGGACCCCCTAGGGCTCAGGCCAGAAGCATCACCTCTGAGTCACCAGGACTCTTTCTCTGCCCCCCACACACTCCCCATCAGCAAGTCCTGCAGACACTTCCTTCCCCACACTGCCCAGAGCCTGCCCACTGCCACCGTCCTGGTCACTCTGCCACTGACTCTTCCTGGACTGTGGAAACAGCCTGCCAACTGACATCCTGCCTGCGGCTTCCCCTCCTGGTCTGTGTCCAACCACGCCATAGTGATCCACTCAAAATGATCCACTCTGTCTTTCCCCTGCTCAGCTCCAGTGGCTGCTCAGCCCAGCTAGCTGAAGCGACGACATTGCCCATGGGGCCTGGCCCCCTGAGTCCCTGCCGTCCTCCCAAGCCCTCCTCCCCACAGCAGCCGCGCCGTTCCTGGACTCTTCAAGCACCCGTCTCCCTCGGGCTCTCTGTGACCCCCTCCCTCCTGTCTGGACATCTTTCCCGGCTTCTGTGGAGCCCGTGCTCTGACTTCATGCAGGGCTCCGCTCAAAGTGCCTTCGTCACCGTGGTCTTCCCCAAGGACTGTGGGTCTCCCTTCCCCCGCAGAACTTCTCCCCGGGGACTTGGCCTCACTGGACAGCTGCCTGGGGCCTTCCTCGGGTTTCCCGTCTCACCCTCTCTGGTGAAAGTGCCGTAAGTCTGTCTCGATTCCATTCACACTTTTGTCACCAGCGCCCAAAAGGCCAGGCCAAGCGGGCAGCACCCCAGAACTGCATGTGCAGTGACTGAGTCCTGGTAAAGCTCCGTGGCTGGGTCTGGCGTGGGAGTCATCAATTTCATTAATGTACAGTCACAAAGGATCTAATCACTGGTGATCTAGACCCTTCTAGGGAGGGCAGGTGCCTCTGACATCGTAACTTTGTGCCTGATGGGTGGGGAGTCCAATGGAAATGTTTTATAGTAACTTTAATATTTGGGTATTTCAGGAATAGCCCAGAAGCTCAAGAATGCTTGTGAAATAAATTGCTTATAGATTAGTACAGAACAGGCCTTAATTTCAGAATTTTAATTTTGAGAACGTGCTATGACATCTTTAAGATTAATGTTCACACCCCATAGCGTTGATGAGTAAAAAGCTTGTTAAAACCAATCACAGAGAAACAAATCTATACGTTAGTTACAGTATTGCCACTTTTTTTTTAGATATCTACGTGGGTATAAAGAGTTGTTGATCACCTGGCATTAGCATTTTAAAAATAGACACATGGCTAATTATTGGTGTTGAGGGGTTTTTTATTCCTCCTATCAGAATTATAATACAATTTTATACAGTCAGTGCATAAATCATTCTCTGCCTCTTCTCATCTTTTGTCAGAATCCAGCTATGTAGCCTAGACATTAGGGTTGTTGACTGTTACCATGTCTCCTGCAGATTGGATAGTTTGTTAGTGTGGTTGATTTGCATTTGAGAGGCTCCAAGAAAGTTGGAGTCAGCTTAGAATAGCATGTTCAAGGCAGCTAAAACAAAGGACCACAGCAAGCGAACAGAACATCTTAAGACCTTATGAGATGCCACTGGGGGAAAATAAAATCAACCAGATACATTTGAAAGATCTCATTGGCTTTATTAAGGGACTCATGAATCAGGCAGCGTCCCATCCAGCAACTACCTGGGAAGGGTTGTGCAGAATGGAAGGATTTCATAGGAAATAGAGAAAGAAAAGAAAGGATTATTTGGGGGGCTGGGATGTCTTTTAGGAGGGGGAGGAGAAGGGTGGGTTTTTATCATGTGGCTTGCTCGTCTTTCCTGTGGGCAATGGGGAGGGTCCACGTGACAGACTACCCCATTGGTGTGGCCCAAAGAGTTCTGGGCTGGTTGAGTAGGAGTTCGTCTCTGGGAGAGGCTGACACAGCAACTGGGTCCTGTAGTAATTCGAGGCATCACAGAGCCAGGGCTATGACACTGGTGACACATGTGGGCTCTGTGCTCTTCTCTTCGACACACCACAGTTTTGAAAACCATCGGTCACACTGCGGAGTAACAAATTCATATCCAAGTGTTCACATTTAATCTGACTGCAACAAAACTATCTCTAGAAGAAAACCTTTGAGGACTATCGTGTCAGAGGCCAAGACCCCTGCAGGGCCAGGAAGCACGAGTGACAGAGGGAAGCAGGACCGCCCTTTATCTGGATAGATGCTACTTTTTGCCTCTCTATTCAATGCATGATTGCATGATCATGTGCTCAGGAAAGGGAGGAACGGGAAGGGTCAACATCACAGTCCCTTGGCGCAGTCTCGGAGAGTCCCGCTAGCTTCACGGCTCTGCTCTCTCTGCCGTTCCCCACTTTCACTGGTGGGCGCCCCCCCCACCCAGGTTACTAAGTGTGTAAGTAGGGGATGGACCAAGTAGCCAGTCAGTCACGCTGTGGACTGTTGAAAAGGTCAAGTCCGTCCAGACTTGCACCCTTTGTTTATTGATATATGAAACATTCGAATACTGGGGTCACTGACCTACAGAGTCAACGGTGACAGAAGCAGCTGCTGTCACCACATGGCTGTGTGTTCTTGATCATGACCGTGTGGGCCACCTGAGCGTGAGTCTGAGCCATTCTCCTTCCAGTGTGGGGACCTGCAGCCTCAGCCACCCGTGAAAGGATGTCACTGGAAGAGGTTTATAGTGTGATTACTAGTGTCACCCTTACTACTGACACTTAAAAAAGAAACGCACTGTGGCACGTTCTCCAGGACTTATGGAAACCGGGCGTGTTGTCTGAGCCTAGTACGTTCCCGAGAGCAAACAGGAGCCCTTGCACGATTCCCTTCTAACCAGGCACAGTGTGATTAATAAGAAGAAATAAGTACTTGGTCTTTGTCCCCCTTCCTGGCCACAGTTCCTACCCCCCCCCCCTGGTTTCCCAGGTGATAGGAGCTAGGGAAGCATCTTTTGCTGTAACATTGAGTCTTTTGTCCAAGGGATAAGGGTGAGAGGAGTGTCTTGTATTTCATGACAACCTGTTTCCACCACACCTGCGTTTCTGTTAAGGTATGATTTTTTAGAACATTCTGGATAATCGTTATGGGTGCGGTGTGCAGGGGAGCGTCACCCCTGTGACAGGGCTGGAACTTTTGTCCATGGAAGGGAGAGATCCTGGAAGTAGAGTCAATCACCCGAGGCCAGTGGTTTAATCAGTCATGCCTACATAGCGAGGCCTCGATAAAAAAGAAACCCTAAAGCAGGTCTGAGAGCTTCCGGGTGCTGAGCCTGTGGAGGTGTGGGTGGGTGGGCACAGCCAGAGGGCGGGGAGGTGCTGAGCCCTAACCCAGGACTTGCCCCTCCCCCACGCCTTGCCCCCTTTCCCCAGCCTCACCCCTCCCCCGCACCTCGCCCCTTCCCACGCCTTGCCCCCTACTGCGCACCTCGCCCCCTCCCGTCATCCTCCCCCGCACCTCGCCCCTCCTCAGCGCCTCGCCCCTCCTCCACGCTTTACCTCCTGCCCTGCACCTCACTCCTCACCCCTCCCCGGAGCCTCGCCCTCCCCCCCACCTCTCCCCTCCCCCGCACCTCGCCCCTCCCCAGCGCCTCTCCCCTTCCCACGCCTTGCCCCCTACTGCGCACCTCGCCCCCTCCCGTCATCCTCCCCCGCACCTCGCCCCTCCTCCACGCTTTACCCCCTGCCCTGCACCTCACACCTCACCCCTCCCCGGAGCCTCGCCCTCCCCCACGCCTTGCCCCCTACCCTCATCCTCCCCCCCACCTCTCTCCTCCCCGCACCTCACTCCTCACCCCTCCCCGGAGCCTCGCCCTCCCCCCCACCTCTCCCCTCCCCAGCGCCTCGCCCCTCCCCCACACCTCTCCCCTCCCCCACACCTCGCCCCTCCCCAGCGCCTCGCCCCTCCCCCACACCTCTCCCCTCCCCCACACCTCTCCCCTCCCCCACACCTCGCCCCTCCCCAGCGCCTCGCCCCTCCCCCGCACCTCACTCCTCCCCCCTCCCCCACGCCTGGCCCTGTGCCTTTCTCCTGGCTGGCTGTCCCTGAGTGGTATACTCCGGTCAGGGCGCTGTTCTTCTGAGCTCTGTGAACCCTCAAGCGGACTGCTGACCCCAAGGAGGGGATCCTGGGAACCTGCATTTGTAACTGGCTGGTCAGAAGCAGAGGCGACAGCCCGGTCTCACTGCTGACACCGGAAGGGAGGCTGTGGGGTGTGCCCCAGGTCCAAGGTCGATAGTGTCAGGACTGAACTGAGCTGTAGGGTGCCCAGCTGCTGTCCACAGGGCATCGGAGAATTTCCGGTGTGGGGAGGGCACCCGCGCTCCTGGCAGTGGAGGGGAGAGGAAGGAGGGTTGCTCCGTCATACACGAGGAACCCGGAGCCCACTTTCTCCCTCCAGAATTGTGTCTCATTAGCATGGTCAGTGCAGTGTCTACAGGTCAGCTCTTCGAGCACCCGTGAGCGTGCTGGCTTCATTAGTGTTTATAGTTGTAATAAGAAGGCAACTTACATTGAATTTTAAAGCACGCAAGTGCTTTCTGTTTAACCCTCGAAATGCTATCTTTACCCAGCTTCATGCCACCTGCTTCTGATGATGAACTTCAAATTGCCACGTGCACAGATGCCTTCTTCTGTTTGCAAGGCAAACCTGATTCCTTGAAAACAAAGGATGGTATTTCTGGGCCAAAGGTCTTGACAGAAAAAATAGGGTCACGTTGAGGCATTTTAATAAATGTCAGCACATATAATAGCGAAGATGTATTCCCAACAAAATGAGCAAGATTTATAGCTACGAAATGCATGAAGAACTTAGGCTAATGAATTAGGTCAGAATAAATTAATAAAACATACATCAAAGCAAGAAAATTTGAGAACCAATTTGTAGTACGCTAACTCACACACTCACAGAGGAAATCGGGGTGCCCCTAACGTTTATTAGGAAAGGTTAACACGAGTCCTTAACATCATTACTCGCTTGCCTGCCTGGCTGTGTGAGTCAGTCCTCACGGCTTCTCCTCTGTTCGTTGGTGTGGTATGAAATTTGAGGAATGAAGGAAAGTTTAAGTAGAAGACCAAGAGTTATCCACAATCTACAACCTGGGTCGTTAGCATTTTGTTTCATCATCTATTACCATTTTCCGAATGAAAGTGAAATAAATGTAAGACATACTACTCATTCAATCAATTATTTAATTGACACCTAATTTAATGAGTGCGTGTTTTTACACGACGGAGACAAGCGCAACAGCAGCTGCGACCGTGGAGGTGAGGAGGACCGACTGTTGCTCTCAAGAGGCGTGTTGTTGACGGACCGTCTAGCGTCCAATCAAGCTTGACGTTTTAGGTCAGAACTTTGAGTGGGACTGAATTTGTTTCCTTTACATTCATGAAATATAAAAAAATTAAAACAAAAATAATTCCCAGGAAAGTCAAACTTTTTAAAGGAAGTGTGCCAATGTCACATGTAGTTTTATTTGTGGCCACAGACGGCACAGACATCCTGTTGGTACCTTAACGTCAATTGATTACAGGTTAACACGACCTGTTTTTTCCAGGGAAAAACAAGGATGCCGCCCGCGAGTGTCGTAGGAACCAGAGACCCTATGGAGGGTTTGTCCAGGGGTGTCGGTCGCAGAAAAGGTGTCATTCCGTACTCCCCATTTTAGAGATGAATAAAAAGGCTAAAGATAAAAGACATATGGGCTGCCTTAGTGTGTAGGGATAGCAGTCAGGGCCCAGCTTGGTGGCACCCAGGGGGCCCCATCTGCCCACGTGCTGTCCCCTGCAGGCTGATGTGCAATGCAGGCAGTAGACTCGGACGGCAGAGGTCCACAGCAGGCAGAGGCCAGACCACGGAGCTGAGATTGGGGACCCTCCCCACACTCAGGCAGCGGTGACGTTGGGGCTGCTGGAAGGGTGAAGTGGTGGGGGGCTGAGACAGCTCCCCTCGTTCAGGGTTTCATGTAACGGGTGTTCACATAAGACTCGTCTGATGGATGGATTCCACCACAAGTTCTGCTATGGTGGTGGTTGTTGTTAAGTTTAAGCACCACTGCTCTAGGTCAAATCACCACCTTGATCTAAAGGGTTCATGGGGCCAAATCCCAAGAGACCTTTTGATGTAGAACAGACAGGCCCGGGGGTCCCTCAAGGAAGCTGACAGCAAGAGAGAGGAGCGTGAGGCCACACGTCTTACTCGGAACCTCGCCGAACCTTAACGACAGTGTGAGGACATGTTTAGGGATAGCAGAAGAGGATCTGTTTGTGGGGTTTAGAGGACGTCAGATTTTATCTCATTTCATCCATATGGGAATAGCAGATAGTCATGCAAGCACAAGGAAATCAGTGGGACAGCCTTTGGTTTTGAGGGTCTAGGCCGGTTGACTTGTTCGGTGGACACAGTCAGGCCTTCCCTGTGTGCCAGCCTCAGTGGTCCACTCTGCCCACACCACTCAGCCAGGGAGCCAGCCGTCTTAGGCTTTTCTGCAGAGAAAAGGGCCACATCCCAGACTCAAGGCTCATGAAATAATATTGAAATATTAAAACTGCCACTTAAACGTTCTCACTGTTCAGAAACAGATTAGAATATTTTGTGTGTGTGTGTGGGGGGGGGCTGCAGTATATTTAACTCCGATGTGCAAACAGTCGTGACTACATTTGTTTTATTCAGTAACTGTTCACAATGTGATTTTCCGCTCTGCGCTTTTGTTTTCCTGTCTGGCTTTGGAATTAGGCTGTATTTTCAAGGATCTCGGCTCTGAGAAGCCGCCATAACTATAAACAACACTGAGATCACATGAGCAGGCTCACCGTACTCCGGCAGCCGGGCCGTTTGGAAAGCCTAAACGAAGCACTTCACATTCTGTCGGCAACTGGAACGTATCAAACACTCTTGACTTAAACGCCGTTTCTGCGTCTCTCTCCCCTAACTGGAAGACCCCCCCATTTCTCTCGCTCCGATCATCTCCACCCGAGCAACGGGGGCTGTGGGAAGCAGCCGTCCCACTCCTCTCTCGGGGAGTGGGGGTTCCCACAGGTGGGCACCTGGGTTGCTCTAAGCAGCCCGGTCAGTGGTGATGGGCCCAGGACAAGCCAGTGTGCCAACCTCCGACTCCCCAGGTCCTGGAGAAGCTTCCCTTGCAGGGTGACTTGTGGGGGCAGGGCTGGGACTCCAAGTGGAGGGGTTGAGAACAGCAGTGGGGTGAGGGGGGTGAGGGTGCTGTCAATGGGCTGCACTGGCACCGCTGGGCCGAGCTCCAGTCTTACTTGATGGCAAATTAATTGGGGGGGGGTATAAATTAGGACCTGGGTGGGCTTCCAGTGTAGAGCCAGCCTTCCCCGGACTGGAGGCAGCCTTCGGGCCGCAGTTGCCCCCCTAATCCAGTGGGCTTGTCTTCCCACGGCTACGTGTTCCCCACAGGGCCGGCCATCTGGAGCCCATGCTCGTAGGAAAGAAGGAGGCAGAGAAGGAACACACACACACACACACACACACACAAACACACACACACGGCTGCACTTCAGCTGAATACAATGGGAATGTTACTACCTGAAACCATAAATAATGAAAGTCATTCACATTTTCATGAAAATGGAAAGTTTTAGAATACATGAACTCAGCAGTAAGATAGATCTGTTGTTTCTGATTTATCTAGAAGCAAAGCCTGCCTGACCCAAACCCTTTCAGTGGCCAAACCTTTCATGAGCTGACGCGAAGCTGTTTGTGACCTTCCCTTTACCCGCTAACTACTATTCCTACATGTTACTACAAACGGGTTCATACATTTGATGAGACCCTGCTGGGCGTGTTACGTAATATATATAGTCTATGCATTGTACCAGCTTCCTAAAATCAGAAAAATTCTGAAACCTGCCGTTTCAGATGAAGGAGTGTGAACTTGAGCAACCCCAGTCCCCGTGTTACAGAGAAAAACAGAGGCTTGGAGCGGTGAGAGACTTCCCCAGAGTCCGTCCCTGCTGGCCGGGCTGGCTCCACACTCTGAGGGCAAACCAGAAAAGAACACCCCCCCCAGCCCCCTTCCCACAAACAACAAGCCCCAGCCTCCACTGCTGCCGCCATGGAAGCCACTAGAATGAATTAGAGTTGGCAGCGAGAGCAGGCACCAGGTACGGGATGCAGTGCCGGCGGCCGTCTGGGAGAGCGGGGCTCAGAGCCGCCGCCAGGTTCAATTTCATCACCAACAAGGTGTCACTTCCCCGAGCTCCCGCTTCTTGAAATTGTTAAGCTTTTTGTTCTCTTTCGGCTTTCTGGAGGATTTTTTTTTTTTTTTTTTTTTTTTTTTTGGCCAACACTTTTGGTTTTCCATCTGTGTAGCTCTTCTGTTCTTTCCTGCAGAGATACAATGCTTCTGTTATTTTGTAAAACTTACTTATTTGCATCACATATGTTTCTTCAGCCCTTGTCTATCTGATGCTGTCCTTGGTGCTGAAGGCACCACGGTAAACATGCAAGACCCCTGCCCTCACGGCACATACACTGTGACGGTGAAAACAGAGAATAAACTAATAAAGAAGCAAATAACCAATAAATGAGATAAACTGAACCAAGTTAAGTGGCTCGGGTGTAGTGATGGGGAGGGGTACTCCTCATTATATAGTGTGGTCACAGAAGGTCTCTACGATAGGTGGCACTTGATTACAGATCCAAGGAACTGGGATGAGCAGCCATGAAAATATCTGGGGGGGAAGGGGTACATCCAGGTGAAATGAACAGTCAGTGCAAATGTCCTGAGGTAGAAGCAAGCTCTGTGATCAGTCTGAGCAGCCAGTGAGAATTCAACATGACCAGGGCACAGAGCAGAGGGGCGAGCAGAGCTGCTGAGGACGGGCAAGGAGAGGCGCGGAGCACAGGGTAAGAGGCCCTGTGGGACTGCGAGGGTCTTGGCTGGTGCCTTATAAGGGTGAGAAGGGACTGAAGAGTTCTAAGCAAGCAAATTCCACAGGACTACAGGGGCGACTGCATTAAGATGATCACACGGACGTCTGCTGCTGTAATCCACAGCAGCCGTGGCCATAGTGGGGTCAGTGAGAAGCTGCCAGCTTCTGGAAATATGGACAGTACCTGCATGTGAGAGGGAGAAGAGAGCCAAAGATGACACAAGTGACCAGAGAGTGGGTGTCCGTTATTATTGAGATAGGGAGAGACAAGCTTGGGGTGAAAGTAAAATCAGTGGTTTGAGACTGAATATTTGACCGGAAAATCCCAGCAAATGTCTGTGAAGTCTCTGTTGTGGTTTCAGTCACCCTGAGCCCACATTCTCTGTAAGTTTATAAGTGCTGGTTCTGCTTGTGGTGGGCTGCGTGCAGTGGGCTCTAATCAAGGCCACTCCTCCTCGGACAAGGGGCTGAGCCGTGAGTCATCTGGGCACACAGCTGCATCACACCTGCCATGATGAATTATGTAATTCCATTTCCATCACGGGGTCCAACGTCCCCCTCTTTGAGGAGTCTTTTCATTTTGTTTCCTGAGCTGAGCATGCTGAAGATATATTTCGTGTGTCTGTTCAATTCAACAAATGTGTCTCAGCAGGTGCTTAGGGCTTCTGCAGGGCTGGGCACATCCTGTGGTCCCAGGACCCACCCCTGAGTCCCCTGGAGTCCTTAATCACCTCTTTTTCTGTGACCACTGAGACAAGTCTTGAGTCTTCTAGACAGAAGGAGTGAATCAATAAAGAAACAAACTGTCACACAGAACACCTGTACTGTTGAGGACCTAGACAACATATGGGATTGAAGTAGAGCCCACTTTGATAACAGCTCCTTGCTATTGACATTGCATCTTTTATGATGTTCTTAGACTATCACATTGCCTTCTTGGTAAGTTTTCCTGTAACTTCTGCTTCTTAACGATATTTGTAAAGTTTGAGGAATGGCACAGAGGACTTATTGTTACACAGGTTCCCGAATCCCACCTCTGCTAATTTTACGTACTGACAGGCAGCCTGCAATCTATGAAACTTGTGCTCGTGGTAATGAGCAACATGACCTTCACCCCAATCTGGCTGCGCAGCCCCTTCTGAACTCCTCTGCAGTGTCCTTTCCAGCTGTTGTTGGTGTTAGAGTCGTGTTCCCACTGGGTGACTTTTCAAAGATTAACTTGGTTGCTCTGTTGTAAGGCACTTGACTCAGGGGTGATAATTGCCATCGAAAGAATAGAAAAGGGGAACTATTTTCTCCTTCTTGAGAAGCGATCTCTCTTGTCTAGTAATTGACCACCTCTTCCAGTTAATGGAACGTGGCTCATGAATAATGCAGTTATACTTTTGATTAAAGTGATCTCAGAAAGAAATTGCCTTTCTGAAAAAGAAAGGAAGAAAGAAAGAGAGAGGAAGGGAAGGGAGGGAGGGAGGGGAGGGGAGAGAGAGAAAGAAAAAGAAAAGAAAAGAAAAGAAAGAAAGAAAGAAAGAAAAAGAAAGAAAGAAAGAAAGAAAGAAAGAAAGAAAGAAAGAAAGAAAGCGAGAGAGATAGGCAGTTCCATGTAAGCATTTCCTCTTGTTGATGGGGTTTATCATTCAGGGAGATGAAAACAAGAAATTTCTGTGATGTGGCCAAAATTTGAGTGACGCCCTTTTAAAACATGAGTGGTGCCAACCAGCACACACATTTTTCATTCATGCTTTCATGCCAGATGGGAACCAGTGCATTTTCAGTGATACGTCAGGTTCTTTCAAGAAGCAGGAATAACACCACACGTTCTCAGCCCTCGGACTGGAGACTCAAGAATTAGTTGTTAGAATGTCGGGAGTTTGGGAATGGAGTTCTGCCTCCTCAGAAAAAATACTTTAGGAATTTAAAAATAGTTATATTTCAAGGGCTTTAAAAATTAATAGTATAAAGCTGAAGCATTCTGGAGCAGAATGACCGGACCGTGGCCATGAGACGCTGCAGGGCCTGGTATGTGCTTCCAAAGGTGTGACGTCTTGTTCTAGGAGCACTGGGAAGCCACTGGGGGATTTTAAAGGAGGATTCCCCTGGCCCTGGCCGGGTGAATCAGTGGAGAGGATGTTGTCCTGGCATGCCGAGGTCACAGGTTCAATCCCCCAGTCAGGTCACATACGAGACACAACCAAGGAGGGCCCAACGAAATGGAACAACTCAGCGGAACAATGAGGTCATGCTTCTCTCTCCCCCCTCCCCTTCTTCTTCTTCTCTCTCTCTCTCTCTCTCTCTCAAATCAATGAACAAATTTTAAGAGAGAACTATCTTAATCATATATGCCTTTAAAAATGTAAGTATGACTACTATGTGGAGGCCAGCCAGAAAGCAGGCTGTCTCAGAAACGTTTGGGAGAGACGGTGGCCTGGGGGTTCTAGAGCTGTGAGGTCACAGAGACAAACGGACCCATCAGCGTGTGTACCGCGGGATGAACAGGAAAGAGAGGGAAGAGTTCAGATGATGTTCAGGGGGCTGGAGTTAGCCCAGTGGGTAGCTCGCATTGCCCTTGACTTGAGAATGGGCGGAATGAAAATAGGGGAACCGTCATGATCCCTACTTTGCACTGAAAGCGTTATGTCTGCAAGATGTCCAAGCGGACATGTCAAGTGAACTTGGGGTGTGTGGGCTGGGGAGCCAGTGACCAAACGTTTACTTAGGACCTGGTGGTGCCAAGTACGGTTCCAGGACCAGGAGAGCCAAACCCACAAGAGCCCCTGCCTTCAATTAACTCACACTAGCATTTGCATGGTCTCTTTGATCCTAAAAGAGTATTTTATAATTTTCTTAGAATATTACATCACCTTCCTGGTGAGTTCAAGGGGGAGATAAGTACACAATCAACACGTGAACAAATGAACAAGATGACCTGAGATGCCAATAAGTGTGCGCGGGCCATAAGCAGGGCACTTGGGCTGAGGGGGACCCGGCGTCGGGCTGAGGAGCCGCTCTCCAGGCTCCCGGGGCCTCTGTGCGCCTCCTCCGCAGGGTCTAGAATCCGACGAATGTTCCAAGCAGGAGGTAGCAGGTTTGGAGTCATCGCTGCTGAGCCGGTGATGGGAAGACTGGCCGTGGTCATTGGGTTAGGAACAGGTTGCATCCGCAATGCTGTGGCAGAGTCCCCGGGGAGCAAGTGTCACAGTGGGGTGCTAGGGGGGCGCCCCGTTCCTAGAGCACCGCCTGGGAAGCCGGAGAGCCGAGGCCCTGATGCTGTGTTCTGGGGGGGGGGGGGCCAAAGCCGAGGCAGCGTCCACGTGATCGGAGTGTCCACGTGATCGGAGTGTCCACGTGATCGGAGTGTCCACGTGATCGGAGCGTCCACAGAACCGGGTCTGAAGCAGGGAGGGAGGGGCCGCGAGAGCCGCACATGCGCGTTAGGGCCACCAGCGGGAAGCATCTAACACGAGCGACCCCAGAGGCAAGGCAGGGACCCCGGTGCCGACTCTGCCCCTCGCCCCGGTCCCTGAAGAAGTTCTTCACTGGCAGAGTATTTGAAGAACATGTCTTCTTTCAAAATGTCATCTGCTCACAACTTCATAATGTGACATTTGAGAATATCTGAAGTGGCAAAAGCAAGCTCCAGGGTTATCTGAGCGGCCACAAGCAGCTCCTGGCCACAGCGGCCCGCCCGCCTGGGCTCCCAGGCTGGGCAGCGTTGACTGTGTGTTCTGGAGGCCACCTGGCTGGAGCTCGGTGGCCGATTTGTACCACCCATGCCAACCAAAAAGTGTGACTGAAGTATGCACGCACAGGATTTAGTGAGAGAGCTCACGTGTGTGTGTGTGTGTGTGTGTGACCGTGTGTGTATGTGAGCACAAATGTGCGTGCATGTATGGACACGTGTGTATGTGCACGTGAGTGTGTGTGTGTGATCGTGTACGTATGTGAGCACAAATGTGCATGCATGTGTGGACACGCGTGAGTATGTGCACGTGAGTGTGTGTGTGTGTATGTGAGCACAAATGTGCGTGCATGTGTGGACATGTGTGTATGTGCACGTGAGTGTGTGTGTGTGATCGTGTACGTATGTGAGCAAAAATGTGCATGCATGTGTGGACACGCGTGAGTATGTGCACGTGAGTGTGTGTGTGTGTATGTGAGCACAAATGTGCGTGCATGTGTGGACACGTGTGAGTATGTGCACGTGAGTGTGTGTGTGTGTGTATGTGAGCACAAATGTGCGTGCATGTGTGGACACGTGTGAGTATGTGCACGTGAGTGTGTGTGTGTGTGTATGTGAGCACAAATGTGCGTGCATGTGTGGACACGTGTGAGTATGTGCACGTGAGTGTGTGTGTGTGTGTATGTGAGCACAAATGTGCGTGCATGTGTGGACACGTGTGAGTATGTGCACGTGAGTTGTGTGTGTGTGTATGTGAGCACAAATGTGCGTGCATGTGTGGACACGTGTGAGTATGTGCACGTGAGTTGTGTGTGTGTGTATGTGAGCACAAATGTGCGTGCATGTGTGGACACGTGTGTATGTGCATGTGAGTTGTGTGTGTGTGATCGTGTGTGTATGTAAGCACAAATGTGCGTGCATGTGTGGACACGTGTGAGTATGTGCATGTGAGTTGTGTGTGTGTGTGATCATGTGTGTATGTGAGCACGAATGTGTGTGCATGTGTGGACACGTGTGAGTATGTGCACGTGAGTTGTGTGTGTGTGTGTGTGTGTGTGTGTGTGTTAGGTAGTTTGAACTGCAAGCCAACAACCGACCTGTGAGTTTCCTTTCCTTCCTATAACTTCTCTCTGACCAGCTGACGTTCTCTCAGCAGCCGCGGAACTAAATTCAGCCCAATCCAGTCCGTTCGGTTTAATCGTTCTCTAACTACTTCCAGGGTAGACCTTTGTCTCCTTTGATAACATGCAGTCGGATCAAGTATTGTCAGGCTCAGGGCACTGCCCTCGATCGGAAGCCTTCCCCTCGCGCTTGGCGGGTGCTCCCCGTGGGGGAGGTCTGGTCCTCCCTCCTGCCGGAAGCCTGAGAGCCCAAGCTGCTGGGCAGGGCCAGGTGGCGACGGCCCATCCGGGACTGGGCGGGCATGGGTGAGGTGGTGCCAGGAGGGCGGCAGCTCTGTGCTGTCCTCACCTCGTTGGCTCCTGGACAGCAGAGAGCCCACGCTTGGTCATACGGAGCGGCACACGTGGTGGTCTTTGTGTGCGGACTCACACCCACCCCCCCCCCCGGTCATCCGGGTTCCAGACAGCACTGTGCCCCTGGAGTGGGCAGCCCCTGCTCTGTGCTGAGGAGGACCCCCTCCTTCTCTGTGCCTGTGGGAAACCCTGCTCTGTGCTGAGGAGGACCCCCTCCCTCTCTGTGCCTGTGGGAAACCCTGCTCTGTGCTGAGGAGGACCCCCTCCCTCTCTGTACCTGTGGGAAGCTGACATGCCCCCAGCAGGACCTGCTTTCTCCGTGTGCCCTCCGGACGCGCTGTGTCCCTCTGTCTTCCCACATTCCACAGGGATGGAATGTCTTTCCCTGTCTGCATCAGAACAATAACAGTCCCATTGCTCGGGGACTACAGAACAATGAGCTATAGAAAGGTTCTGACCACCACCTTGCAGAGTGTCAGGCCAGAGGGAGACCAGCTGGAGACTCTGGTGGCTAAGTTGGGGCCCTCCCTGCCGGCTCTGCCCTCTCCCACCCAGCACGGAAGGGCACCTCTTCCTCCCCGCTGTGTCCCCCTCACCTCCTCCAGAGAGTGGCCTCTGCCTCCTCTGCCCAGAGCCATGGCACCTGAAGGGCTTCAGGGGCACACGCTCCGATACCGGTCAGGATAGCCACCCCTGAACGGCTCCGGCAGGGGGCCTGCCCAGAAGCAGAGGGATACCAGTGTCGTTAGTTTAACAAAAATGAGTCTTTGGCTTTTAGAAAGCTGCTAACTTTTTATGACTTTATTTTTTATTTTTGTCTTCTTTTTTCTCCTAGTTTTCACTGCATCTTATTCTATTACCCAAATAGTGTTTGAAATAATCAGATAACACATATCAGTGGGGGCCTGTGTGGCAGGCATCATGGCCCCAGGGTCCCCATACAATTTCCATCCACAGATTATAGGCTTGCCAATCAGGTTACAAGAAGAAGGTTCCTCTTAGGATTCTTCCTGGTTACACTGAAGTGTGCATGGGGAAGCTATTCTCCGATACTCTGAAATATTCTGAATCTTACCTTAAATATGCACTGTCAGCCCACAAGAGGAAATCTTTAAGGACACATCCTCTAAAACAAATACATCAGAGGGAAATCAATAATATAGAAGGACTTGCTTTTCTGGCTTATGGGTTGGGGGGGGGGGGAGATGCGCAGTGAACTAGTGAGTCCTGTGTGGCCAGAAACAATGTTGCCATTTGCCGTTTTTAGAGAGAAGCTGCTTAAGGACATGCATGAAGTTCACTGCAGGACCCCGACTGATGACTTTCCCTGGGAATGTTCTGATACACAGGGCAGGGCTTGATACCTATGGTCGTGGCTTCACTGCTGGGGCACCCCAGCGCAGACTCGGGGTTCAGTGCGCGTTACCCCACGCGACACTCCGTCTGCAGCTTACAGGGGAAGCACTTCCGAAGCAGCCGGGCTTTCCCTCATGGAACGTCAGCCCTGATCTCTGATAAAGGCGTGCAGCGTTCCAGTTGGGGATCCGTGTCTAATCACAGGCAGGCTTAACGCACGAGCATAGTATCATCTCGTTATTTTCGGGGCGTTTGTGAAACTGTGTTGAGTGGGTCACAGAGCGCCTCTTTGGGAGTTTCAGTTCAAGTGTTTTCTAGTGTGCCACCTCCTCTTACCTTTAGTAGCTGGTTGGGTAAAACCCCAGCATGCAACGAGTAATTTACAACATCACATAAAACGTTCAAGAAAATGTTACTTCCTATTCTCATACGACGTTTTACTTCTGCACACCCACCTGTATAAGGTGCTTCTTCCTCTCTGGTTTGATATTATTTATTTTTAAAGTACGCATAACAAATAACTGATTCTAAATGTTATTTAGAATCGTGACGGAGACTTTAATATAATGAAGACATTGTGTAGTAAGTTCAGGACGTTCAACACGATTAGTGTGATCACTGCACACTAATCTATGTCAGAAATCTGAACTGTACTTAGTTTAAGAGCATGGTACTAAAAACTAGAAAAAATACTTCAAGAGCAGAAAGCCTTAGGTCTGAACCCAAGGCGGAAAGGTTTTCTCATCTCAAAGCGAGAGTCTCTTCTGCCGGATAGACCTTCATTTATGATTGACAAATCAGTGATTCTGTCCCACTGCCTCCACTCACGAGGGCATTGAATTACAGCGTGCAGGTACCCGCGGAGCCTGAGTTTTGTTCCCATCCCTGGACTTGCATTTTCTCCTGACGTTGATGCATGAAGCCCGTCTGTCACTAGCCTGGCTTTCTTGGATATAAACGACCCTGTCCTCAGATATATATGTAGAACAAAAACAGCATTCCCGATGAATCTCATGCCGCCCCTGTTTTGTGCTGTGAGCGATGGTGATGCCTTTGGGTAGATGTCTGCATAAATTAAAGTGCTGCAGCGGGAAAGGCGACCAGTCAGTCAGATTGATTGTGCCACACGATCAAGTTGACTCGGGTAGGATAATAAAATGAGGGATGAAAACAATTTGTAAATTGGTTGGGAAAAAAAAAGGGGCAGAGCGTCGTGAGTTCTGCACTTAAGAAACATCAAAATGTGCAAACATGCCTGGCCAGGTGCTGCTGCAAGGGGACAGAGCGTCAACCTGGGATGCTGAGGACCCAGGTTCTGCAACCCCGAGGTTGTTGGTTTGAGCGCAGGCTCATCCGGCTTGAGTGCAGGGTCGCTGGCTTGAGCGTGGGGTTATAGATATGACCCTATGGTTGCTGGCTTGAGTCCAAAGGTCACTGGCTTGAGCCCAAGGTCATTGGCTGAATCCACGGTTGCTGGCTTGAGCAAGGGGTCACTCGCTCTGTTGGAGCCCCCCGGTCAAGGCACATACGAGAAAGCAATCAATGAGCAACTAAGGTGCCACAACAAAGAATTGATGCTTCTCACCTTTCTCCCTTCCTGTCTGCCTGTCCCTGTCTCTCTCTCTCCCTCTCTCTCTCACTTACAAAATGAAAAATAAAAATGTGCAAACACGTGTGACACGTGTGTTTTCTATACTAACCAGGTGACTATTATACAGATGTCATAAGATCCTATTATATGATGGAGAGGCAGATTACCTTTAGTTTCCTCCTGTGGCTTGCAGCTCAGGGCTCTTGGTGAATGTGTGTGATTAATACAAAACAATTTAAAAACTCATTGCATGGAGAGAGCTGAGGTTTCTTTGGACAAGAAACTCCTTGTGGTATTTAAATTCAGAAATGAACTTTAAAAAGCATCCCACCCTAGGAAGTACTGAAGATTTCTTTTAATATTAGGTGGAAAGAACCCTGGATGTGGCTGTCCCGTGAGCAAGGCCCGCTCAGCTGTCCCCTCCGCCAAGGCAGGTGGTGGGTAAGCCTCCTCACAACCACTGGAAGGAAAATGCCACTGGATAAACACATATCAGATGAACCTTAAAGACATCAGATACTAAGTGGCTGAAGCATGGTAACTTCTCAAAATAAATTTTGCATAAGAATTACTTGACCTTCTTGGCAAGAACAGATCTTGGGACCCGCCCTCGGGGACTTAGTAGGAACTTGCAGGCTACCAGCTCATGATCTGGTCACTCTGTTATCTGATGTCCCTGCTGAACCTGGAGAAAGCGTCTCAGAGAGTTCAAGGCAGGCTGCCTCCTGGCACCCGATGGGGCCGGCTGGAGTGTCGGTAATTAGCTGGGAGAGATGCAGACATCCCCCAGGATAAAATACCTTTGATTTCCTTGTGTTGACCCCGCTAATTAGAACCTAATTAGTGCATTCCAAACCCAGACATTAAGTATCTAATTACAGCGACAAATCTTAGATGTATATGTCTTAATTAAACCTAAACCTCTCCTCTTAAAGCTAAGCATTCGATTTCTCTGGGATAAAGCAGTCTTAATCACCCTGCTTGCCTGACATTGAAGAAAGCACGGGTACATATGAAAATTAGATGCAAGTGCATCGGACAGGCGTCGTGACGGAGATTTTAATATAATGAAGACACTGTGTAGTAAGTTCAGGACGTTCAACACGAAATGTAGCAGCACAGCCCCGCAGTCGGCAAGAGTCCACCTGAGGCTGTCTTGAGAACTAAGGTGGCCGGAGAGATGGGATGCAGATGTCCCTTTTGAAGGCAGACTGTCTGCATTCAAGGCCAGACACCGTGATGGGGCCAGTCCATGCACAGCCACTGGCAGGCAAAGCACATCACGAGTTACTTGGTCCACTGAATATAAGAGGTATACCAGAACGCCACATTGGCCATATTGCAAAATTGACAGGCTGAGCACCAAAAGAGGCAATAAGATGGTGTGAGTATTCTTAGAATCTCTCCCTCTCTCTCTCTCTCTTACTCTCTCTCTCTCTCTCTCTCTCTCTCTGCCTTTCTCTCTCTTATCTCTGTCTCTGTGTCTCTCCCTCTGTTTCTGTTTCTCTTTCTCTTTGCAGATGTCACTTAGCGTTTCTGGCTATGAATGTGTTCGTTCCACATATTGGTTGTAGCGCTGGGGGGTGGGTGATGGACAGACTTAGTATAAGGCAGAGAGAAACAGGGTGCAGGGTCAGTCACGTGCCGAGTAAACAAACATACCTTAAATTATAAATGTCTGGAAGGGTATTCCTTGTCATAAGTTGAGAACTGTGTCTTCACTCTGTCACATGAGCTATTTAATTCCCTCTCTTTGAACACAACCCTGCAGAATAATTAGTGGACAATTAACCATCCCACAGGTTAGTGACATAAACAGTTGATGCATTGTGCTCAAGGGCTCCGGCATCAGGGGTCCAAGCAGGACTCAGGGAACGGCATTTCCGAAGCCACAACAGCTGGGTCCTCATCTGGAAGAACTTGAAGGTGGGGCCCACTTGACCTCTGGGAGCTGGTGTGGTCTGGAGGCAACTTCAAGGCAGATGCTGGCTGTGGGCCAGCACCCCTGTGGCAGCCCCTCCGTGTGGCCTGGGCTTCGTCCCCGCGGGGTGGCTGAGTGCCAAGGTGGGGGCCTTTCAAAGGAGCAGGTGGAAGGGCGGGGCCTGTTTATTACCTTAACCTCAGGAGTTACATAGCATCACCTCTCTGCACCCCGGTGACTGAGGTAGTCACAGCCGTCGCCCCGGGGTCACAGAGAGAGGACACGTGTCCCACCGCTTGGGGGAGGAGGGTCCACATGACGTTGTGAGACAAGCATTTGAGATGAGAAGTGTTGCGACCATCACTGTTGGAAAACTGCTTTTCATTTGATTAGCTCTCTGAGCTCTATTTCTCGGCCGCCGGAGCCTGGTTTGTGTATGGAGGTTAGAGGCATGCCTACCGAGTTTCTACTTGCCACGGGCCAAGTGCTTCCTTTATTTATTTTATGTGTACTTGTGCCGCCAGCAGAGAGGCAGAGTTACTCCACATGTTCTTTAGGCCAGAGAACTGTCCTTTTTCCCCCACATGCTATTTAACCATTGCTTCGTGACAGTTAACTTGAGTGTCACTGGTTCGGACAGGGCTGACCAGTTAGCACCGGTGCACAGGCCAAGCAAGGGGACAGCAGAGCACATGGTGAACGCCTCCTCCGTCATGAGCCCAGGAAGGGAGCTGGGGACATTCTGCACAAATTTGCTCACACGAATCAGCTGGGTCTCAAAACTTCCCCTCCACTTTTGAGAAGGATGATCTTAATATTTTCCCACCGTTTCATCGCGTTAGAACTGGTCTCTGGACATTTGATAAGTCTTGCAATGCTCTGTGATATTAAAGCAATTAGCTCAGCGTTATAGGTAGTGAAGCTAGCTCCTTGCAACGTTTAATTTTTGAACTGATGGCTTCCCTCCTGGGAGGCAGCGTCCTTGATACCCATGCATACTTTGGGTGACTCTCCAAGTTCTTAGCTTGTTCTGTGGCTACGTCTGTGGCTCCAGAACATTCTGACGGACACCTGGACCCAAGCTTGAAATGCAAATGCTAGGTTTCACTCAGTGAATTAAAGAGGAAAATAAGCCGTCTCTATCCGGAGAATGCACCGCTCTTCACAGTTAAAACAGAAAGCCGGGGGCTGACGGGGTGATCTGCTCCGGCCAGCTCGTCCCAACAGTCAGCGCAGGACAACGCGTTCGTGATGTGGTGATCCACATCGACAATGAGGGCCCCCAGGGGCTGACCCCCTGCACAATCGCAGGGAAGCCTGCGGCCTTTTCCTTGTCGGCAGGCCCCACAGGCGTGAGCATAAACATGAGCGTGAGTCCCCTTCCCTGGGGCTTCCTGAAACTCTGAGGGACACAGACCCTTGCCCCACATACTCCTGCTGAGATCATGGGCAGAGGTGATGTATATTCACCAGCCGCTCCCCCCACCCCCAGCAGATCAAAGCTCTGCCCACGTTCTGCTGAGCTGCCCAGCTGGACTTGGAGGCTTCGGTTCTATTCCCATGATATAAAAATGCGTTCGGGTCCCACCGGCAATCCGTGTGAGTTTAAAATAGCAATAATGATAATCATAAGGCACAAATACAATTACCGTTGGCCCTTTGACCACAGTCCTTTGAAGCCAGACCGTGTGGGGGCCTCAGGGTCCGAGACCTTGTACCGGAGGAGGAAACTCGCCTCCACTCCACGCGGAAGCCCCTTCCGTGGCGAAGGCGCAGGACACTTCGGCATTCAGCGTTCTGACCCGTCCTGAGCAGCGTGTGGGTAATAAAAGCCCGAGTAAACAAAAAGGGGAACGCTTATTGAATCAATGTTATTTCGGAAAACTACATAACGGATTCAATTTCTCAGAAGCGCTGAGATACCCAGATCTTTATTGCTCAGTTTAATTATGCTTTTCTGCATGCTCATTCTTACTTCTAAAAAAAAAAAAAAATTATCCAAAAGGATTAAAATTAAAACGAATTTTTTTTTTCCTAGTGCTAAAAGCATTTTTGTGGCACAATGTGCTTCACACTGAGGAAAATAAATAAAACAGAATTCTACTCCAAGGCTGAAAGATTTTAGGACCCCGGCAACCTTCCTCACCGAGAGGCTGATGTGTTCTTCCAAATGGTAGTTCGGGAATGCTGACCTCAGCACCGCCCCTCCCCCCTCCATCGGAGAACGCTTGCCGTTTGTATTGACGGAGGATGTTGACAAGGAATACACTCTTTCTCTCTCTGGGCCCATCCTGGTGGAAGCTTTCAACACAGGCGGTTTGTGCTGGCATGAGGGTTTCATTGACTAGATTGTCATGTTGCCTCTTTTTTGTCATCTCTGGTCACTTTGCTCTGAGTTTAAATACTCGTCGATTTCACACACACGCCCTGCCACCAGTGGCTGACGAGAGACCTGAGCCCTGACCGCCGGCCCCGTGGGGTGACCAGGAGCAGGGGACCACGCGTGTTGGTGCGATGCTGTTAACCGACATCCGCTCTGTGGTGGTAGGGATGCCCTAACACGCCTTTCTCTTTCTTCTTATCTCACGTTTCGAATATACAGTTGGAAACAGTATTTGCAGAGAAGGGCATGTGTCCTGGAGATAGTGAGTCCCCCCGACTTCCGCACTAGTCGGCAGTGGGCGCAGGACACCAGCCACGCCCTGACTCTCGCCCCAGTTCCTGCTGCTCCACACGGACCAGGTCAGAGCTCCCCTCTCACAGTCAGTGATGCGGAAACACGTTGGGGCTCAGTGTCTCATATTCACACCTGGCTGCCACTGGTCCTACCATTCTTCAGAGCAGGTATGAGTGTCTGTTTTATCAGAAATAACTTTAAAATGGATAAATGCACTTACTTTCCTACGGCACAAACAAATTCAGAAAAAGACCCAGGATTTCAGAACCTTCAATACAAAGTCTAGAGGATGAGAATTTCAGACGTCTGAAGATGTGGTGGAATTCAAATAATTTAACAACCAGTTCTCTGCCCTAATGACCATTTTACATATAAAAAAAAAAAAAAAAAAAAAAAAAGATACACCAAAAGGTCGTTTGTTATTCCGTGCATTTAATACGTATATCCACGGCTTCCAAAATAAGCAATAAGATAACCCTGGAAATCTACGTTTCCATTGGTTCATCGTGCCCTAGCTTTCTATTGGTTTCATCTTTCGGGGAACGACACTAGAGCACTTCATAATAACTTGGGGGAATTTGAGGCATAAGGCAAAACTGAAACAAATGACAGCTTGTCACCCCCTGGTTGGTGCCTTTTCTCTTTATGTTTTTTGTTTACTGAAGTCGCAAATGCAAGGGAATTAAAATGTAGTATTTCACCAAAGATATAACGAGTTTTATGAAGTGAATAAGTGAATATTATAAGCATAGTTCCGTCAAGTTTTTTTCACCTATGGACAGAATGAATATGACTCCCGGCGTTTAGAATACAGTGTTGCGCAGATGAACGTTAAAAAAGAGTAAGGAATGCAAATCGGTGATTTCCACATTGGGCAGCTGCCCAGGTGCCCACCTTAGAGAGAACCCTGATGACAAGTGCCATCTTAACAACCGGTTCGCCAAACTCAACAGAAAACCGGGTATCGGTTCTGCCAAACTGGTGTGAACCAGCTGCATCCCACCACAGGTCTGAAGGCCCCAGACTTAAGGTCCCATTGTGTTTGAGGCCAGGACATTCACTCCCCAGGTCTGATGGCGCTTGCCCCAAAAGAGGAACGGGAAGCGTCTCGGTGGCTAAGGAGGCTCCGTAAGCGCCAACCTCTGCACTGTGACCGTGGGAACCACCTGTCACACTCTGTTGTCACTTAGTTTCCTTCTCTGGCTGTTCTTCGTGGACACATTGGAGTGACTTCATCTACATAGTGATTTTTAAGGGGTCACAGTGTTGTTTTTCTGACCTTAAACACCAAGTCCGTTGTAATACAAAGTGATAGACACTTCGTTGTGATTTTGTTCATGAATTTAGAGAAGTTTTATGCACGGAGAGCTGGGAAAAATAACAAGCTGTGAAATAAATTGAATGAGAACTTCAAATAATTGAATGAGAATCAAGTAAAGTTCATCAAACCACTTGATGGGGTTATGCATTACACAGACTTGAATGAGAATTTCCGTTCTACGAAGTTCTGAGTTGAATGTGTCGAAATGATTGCCATAACGACTCCGGTGATTTTCAGGAACTCATACATCAGTCACGTTACCACCCACCCTAGTGAGTACGGGAAACCAGTACTGCCAACTGGCGTTGCGGGCTGGCCTGAACACGCCTCGGTCAGGTCCGGTTCAGTCCGCGGTTGATCAGTTGAGAGGCAGGAGGCGAAATTAAGCGTCTGCATCCAAAAATATTGCTTAGCATGTTTCTTTTTTTTTTTTTTTTTCTTCATTTTTCTGAAGCTGGAAACAGGGAGAGACAGTCAGACAGACTCCCGCATGCGCCCGACCGGGATCCACCCGGCACGCCCACCAGGGGCGATGCTCTGCCCACCAGGGGGCGATGCTCTGCCCACCAGGGGGCGATGCTCTGCCCGTCCTGGGCATCACCATGTTGCGACCAGAGCCACTCTAGCGCCTGAGGCAGAGGCCACAGAGCCATGCCCAGCGCCCAGGCCATCTTTTGCTCCAATGGAGCCTTGGCTGCGGGAGGGGATGAGAGAGACAGAGAGGAAAGCACGGCGGAGGGGTGGAGAAGCAAATGGGCGCTTCTCCTGTGTGCCCTGGCCGGGAATCGAACCCGGGTCCTCTGCACGCTAGGCCGATGCTCTACCGCTGAGCCAACCGGCCAGGGCATTAGCATGTTTCTTAACTAATTTTTGGCCTTTCATTGAGTAAACTAGTGCTGAGATGACGATTCCCTAAGCTTCACTGGTTACACATTCTACACGATCACTGTGGAAAATAGGCAGAATGTGGAATCAGAAAGCCTGGGAGTTAGTCACACTCTGTCCAGCATTGGCCATCTAATATTGGATAGTTTGCCGGGGGGTTAGTCACACTCTGTCCAGCGTGGACTATCTAATATTGGATAGTTTGCCGGGGGGTTAGTCACACTCTGTCCAGCGTGGACCATCTAATATTGGATAGCTTGCCTCACTGCTTTGAAGTTTGCTTTTTCTCATCAGCGAAAGGACATGGTAAGGAAATCTAGCCCGTCTCCTTCTTGTGACGGTCATCTGTGGGTTTGGGAGGACAGAGCCAGGTTGACCCATCCTTCTGCTTCCCGGAAGGCCGTATCAGCAGAATTCACAGTTGTAAGTACAGAGTTCAACCAAGTTCACGTTAACAGAAAGAAAAGCCGAGGGAATTGTGTGTGTACCTGAGCAGGCTCGGACAGCCCTGGCTGTCGGCATGCCTGAATCTGGGTCCTCACATGAAGTCCTCTTTTGATCTTTCTTTTCACTGAAAGACGGTGTTGTATTCTTGTCCACACCAGAAATCCTCTATTGTATTCTACAAGCGTCACAATAATTCTAGAAAGAGCCCAAAATTTTTATTAAAACACACAAGCCCTGTAATCATTTTTCTTCACTTACCAAAGAGATGAGCCAAGCAAGGCACTGGAATCGCTGTATCTAATTTACATCTATATTGCTTCAAGTTTAAGGTACACTTTGTCATGAGATCTCTAAATCTAGTTTTTTTTTTAATTTGGTGACTTTAGATTCCTAGATTCCATATTGATTATATTTATAGACAAAACTAATTCCCTGATGGACGGAAATACTAAGACAAAGGGAACAAACAGATAAATGACTTCAAAGATGATTTTCAAATCAGCTTGCAAAGATTTTTTTTTCCTTTTTCCTTTAAGACAGACTTTTCCATTTCTATTCCACTGCGATATAAGCTAACCCAGAGTAGCTGGGCAGGGGGAGGTGTCATTATTTTAAGCCAGGCAGAAGTTTACAAGCTAAACTTTTTGCCTAAAGGATTGATTTCAGCATGACCACCAGTTGGTGACAATCCATCCCTCTTTGTCTCCCCTGTCACACTCCTGGGTCTCTGTGGTCCGCCCGTGTTTCTCTGTGGCCTGGGGAATCCCAGCTGTGGCCCTCCGGAGCCCAGCACACAGGGATGCTCTGCATAGCCACCTGCACGCGCTCGACGCCGCCTACAGCAGCAGCGCCTCCTACAGTTTGGGAATTTTCTGCTTGTCTGTGCTGTCTCAGAAGCTAATGAAAAACCAGGTTTCTGAATTGTGTAATAGCTTCTTTCACTCTGTGAAACAAGTGTCACGGATTTGAGGACTAAAACTACAGACCACCAGGGGAAAAATAACGGTGGTAGAAGAGAAGGAAATGTGTTTCCATACGAATGAAGGGAGTTAGGCTTTTGCACAATTTGAATGGGAAAGGATTAAATGGTAGGAACTAAATGAAAAGTATCAAAAAAGGAATAAATGCATAAAGAAATGGTTAGCCCGGGCAGGAGGCCTGTGGCCCCAGCAGTCGGGAAGTGCTCTGGTTCTGTATGGAATTAGGGTCTGAGGGCCCTGACAGATCCCAGGGACATGGCACTGTGGCCCCCAGAGTCACCCCTATACACACTGCCCCTCACCCCACCTCCCTTCCCCAGCACCTGGGAAAGAGCTGGGCCGGAATCACCCCGGGAGCTGTAGGGTCACGGCATCTGCAGCCCCCTGCACGGTGTCATTTGGAGGGGTGGCAGGGACTGTGCCTCATGCACTAATGTCAGCCCAGCACCCCACCTCTCTGTCTGAGTTCTGCACCCCCGAGACAGAGGACGGACTTACTCCTGAAACGCCACCCGCGATGGGGGTGTGGCGAGGCCACGCCAGGGGTCAGGGGTGGTCCGATACTGAAGCTCCCTCAGGCCCACGTGGGGGCCCTGTCTGCCCAGGGCTCCCGTCCCTGTCATATCCTTCCTAGAGCTCCAGACCAGGCTGCCTCCAGTACAGGCAGAGCCAGGAAGGAAGAAGCGACAGGCTGGGCACAGCCAGGCAGTCCCTGCTCCCAGGTGTCTCAGCCAAACACCTTCCTCCTCCCCCGAGGAAGAGAGTGAGGGGAGGGGAGGGGAGGGAGAGACGCCCAGAGAGCTTCCTGGTGACCCTCCCCGGAGCCAGGTGGAGCCAGGAAAGAGGACGTCCCTGTCTCCTGCACACGCACACACAGACAGCCACAAAGAGACACACACAGACTTTCAAGATATCATTACACCTGACCCTCTAATATTGAAAGGTCACAGGACCACGCCTCGGACATCTCCACATTTGGAAACTATGGATTTCAGGACCCAGCTCTCGGACTTCCTGGCCTGTGACTTCTAACAGGCCACTCTCCCTGGGGGATTGTAGTGCCTGCCCAGAAGTGATGGTAGTGGGAGGAAATCAGAGGCGAACGTGAGTGAAGACAGCAAGGCATCATGGGAAGGTTGCTTACAGCCAGTACTCCCAGTCACTGCCCAGGCAGTAGGCATTGTCTGCCCTCAGACGGACAGAAAACGCCCTGGCCAGCCAGGAGACAAAAGCCACCAGCAGTCAGGAAACAAAACGGCTTGCGAGTGCAGACAGAAACCGACTCTGCCTCTTTTGCAATTCCGATGGGAGGTCTCAGGACCAGGAGCCTGCCCGGAGGGTGGGGTCAGTCATCCTGGGTTGGGCCACCCCACCACTGGACCACACACGCAGCGTGCCTCTAGGTCAACAGAGATTTACTGGAAACTAAGAGCAGTTAAAAAAGAAACTGCTACACAGATAGAGGCTAATTCTCAGGCCAAGTCTTTTCACACACCCGTGAGTGTCGCTTTGTGTTTTTTTTAAATTTGGCAAAGGAAAATGAGGATTGTTTTTCATTTCAAAGAAGCTCTTGCACCTACAGGGATACATTTAAGCTGTTCTTTAGACCTGGTGAGGGTGTCAGGCGTGGAGAGGGGAGAGATGCCATGTTATCCCAAACACACGTGCGAGACAGCGTGTGAGGCAGCTCAGGGCGTGCCTTGTGCCCACCTGTGCCCGCCTATGCCCACCTGTGCCTGCCTGTGCCCACCTGTGCCTGCCTGTGCCCGCCTGTGCCTGTCTGTGCCGCCTGTGCCCGCCTATGCCCACCTGTGCCCGCCTATGCCCGCCTGTGCCTGCCTGTGCCCGCCTATGCCCGCCTGTGCCCACCTGTGCCCGCCTGTGCCCACCTGTGCCCGCCTGTGCCTGCCTGTGCCCGTCTGTGCCGCCTGTGCCCGCCTATGCCCATCTGTGCCTGCCTGTGCCCACCTGTGCCCGTCTGTGCCCGCCTATGCCCACCTGTGCCGCCTGTGCCCGTCTGTGCCCGCCTGTGCCCGCCTATGCCCATCTGTGCCTGCCTGTGCCCACCTGTGCCCGTCTGTGCCCGCCTATGCCCACCTGTGCCGCCTGTGCCCGTCTGTGCCCGCCTGTGCGTCACCACGTTTTTCAGTTTTCCTGAGCTAGAAGTAGGGGACCCGCAGACATAATATCGTGTTGATTATTTTAATTACTTTTCCTTCTGTTCCTTTTTTGCCACAGGAATTAAAAAAAAAATTTATTGTTCCTTCACGATTTTGTCCTTGACAGTTTAATCAGAGAAAATGCATTGTAGCCATTTGACATTTATTTATGGAAATGAAATTGGCGCAGACGAGGCAGCCTCCCCGGGCGGTGGTGTTCATGTGCCTTCCCGCGGCGGCTCGGTGGTGGCTCCGAGGCCTGGTCCCGCCTGGCCAAGGGGCCCTTGGAAGCCCTGTGTGTGCGAACAAATGACGTTTATCAGCAGACCTGCATCCCCTGGTAGCCTGACGTAGTGGCCTGTGAGCCCCCGGCCCGTCCCCCCAGCAGAGGTGTGCTCACAGCCCCAGCCATTCCGGAGGCCGTGCCCACGAGGTGAGTCCCACGGTGGCCCAGTGGCCAGTCCTGAGGAGGCATTTTAAGTGATGGCATGGCGCTTCTGGGAACGGACGTTGTTTTTCTGCCAACCTTCACCTAAAATGAACGTTTGCAGACAAAATGCTCAGGTAGTTCATCTCAAATGTCCGGGCTGTTTTGACCTTGGCCCTGACCCTTCCTGGCCTTTCCCGGTGTGGAGTAGATGCTTTAAGGACGGACTGAGGGCACCTCCAGTGTGTTTGTGACAACATCCTTCTGTGTCCTGTCCGACTCTGTTGTCTTTTGGCACGCCATTATTCACCAGGACTTCCGGAGGGGGGGGAGGATAGTGGCTTAATCGTGGCAGAAATCTGTTAGGGGGAGTACTGTGTTGCAGGGATATGCCTGTCTGTCTGTCTGTCTGTCCATCCACGGAGCGGGGGATGCACTCCATGCTCTCCCAGCCGCATCGGCCCCGCAGAAGCAGGTGTCGGCTGCAGCATCTCCAAGGACAAGGCTGTTCCTTCCAGAGAGGGCGGGCTCAGTACGTCTCAGAGGTGACAGCCAGAGGCTGTGTGAAGAGCCTCACCTGTCCCCCGTGGGCCCAGCCTCGGTCCCCAGCTTCCTGGACTACTAGGATGCCCATCATCCGTGACGCTGTGGTTAGACAGCAGCAGAGGGAGGGGCCCCGTGTGACACTGGGGACGGCCTGTGGGCAGCCCAGCATGGACGGCCCTGACGGTAAGCCGCAGGGAGGCTCTCGGGCCACTGCGGCCACTGAGCGAACCCTGAACCCTTCCTTTCTCTTACTCACGAGAAAGTCTTTTAGGAGGGAGAGTACTGACCTCTGTAGTGTCCGTCGTCCGAGTCCTCGGTCCCTGCCTGAGGCCCAGTGCTGTGGAGGGAAAGCCAAGGTGAGACCCTCCAGGTAAACCGCCAAGCCCTTCTCGCCCCGGAAGCCCAGACCGCACAGGCAGCGAGCGTGCCTCAGGCCCCTCCGCCCTCTGTCCCCGCGGCCGGGTCCGCCCAGGCCCCTCCGCCCTCTGTCCCCGCGGCCGGGTCCGCCCAGGCCCCTCCGCCCTCTGTCCCCGCGGCCGGGTCCGCCCAGGCCCCTCCGCCCTCCACCCCCGTGGCTGGGTCTGCCGAGGCCCCTCTGTCCCCGTGGCCGGGTCCGCCCAGGCCCCTCCGCCCTCCGTCCCCGTGGCTGGGTCTGCCGAGGCCCCTCTGCCCTCTCCACCCTCCGCCCCCGCGGCCGGGTCCGCCGAGGCCCCTCCGCCCTCTGTCCCCGTGGCTGGGTCTGCCGAGGCCCCTCCGCCCTCTGTCCCCGTGGCCGGGTCCGCCGAGGCCCCTCCACCCTCTCCACCCTCTGCCCCCGTGGCCGGGTCTGCCGAGGCCCCTCCGCCCCCTGTCCCCGCGGCCGGGTCCGCCGAGGCCCCTCCGCCCTCTGTCCCCGTGGCTGGGTCTGCCGAGGCCCCTCCGCCCTCCGCCCCCGTGGCCGGGTCTGCCGAGGCCCCTGCCCCTCCTGGGGGGGTAGGACAGGCTGGGAGGCAGGAGGCTGTCTGACCGCTTCGTCTGCAGAAGCAGACACCCTGACTGCCAGCCGCCTCCTAGCATGCACGAGCTGTGTGGCCCGCAGCACATGACACGTGGCCAGGAATGCCCGACCCGTCCGTGGGATGGGGTGGCCCTGTCCCCTCACAGAGTTAAACGGGCTATTTGAGGCCGAGTGCATAGCACAGTTCAGGACAGAAACAGCTGCTTGCCTCAGGGTCTCACGTGAGATGGACCGCGGGAGCCAGTCCTGTGGAGTGGAGTCACTCACGCTGGCCCAGCGGGGGCGTGTTCACCGAATGACCACAGTCCCAGGAAGCAGCAGCCCCCCACGTGCTGGGTAAGCGCTTCTCCTCCGTCGGAAGACTCACCTCTCGAGAGAGGGGCGTGGGGCTCCCGGCCTCCAAAGCCTCTACACCATTCATCCCCCGGGACCACGACACGTGGCCCTTCCTCCTGCTCGGCCGTCCGATGTGGCTTCTGCAGAACCCCCATAATAGCCTTTGCACCCCTCTACTGTGTCGGTTTCAAAGTCAACAGTGTTCATTTGTTTGATAAACACCCGCAGATTCCCAGCCCTATTATGCTGTCAGCTTCGTGCGTCCGATGTCTGACAGATGTCACCAAGGGACCACAGCCTGCGTTGAAGTGGGCTCTTTGGAGCACGGCACCGTGTAGGTCCCACACGGAAAATGAAGTGAAAGGAAGAGAAACAGACACAGTGATAAACCAGAGCCGTGAGGCTAGACGGACAGTGTGCTCTGCCCGGCAGGCATCCTGCTTGGTCGTCCGAAAGCAAAGAAACCCCCTGAATCACCTCCTCTTCCAGACGCGCGTGTGCACGCGTGATTCCGCCCCAATGTGTTTCTCAGAGCTTTACGCGTTCCCAAGTAAATATTCGAGTTTCCATTCCGGTTATTCCTGATACATGCACTGCTGTTTGGACAGCGAAGCCTGGAATAGGAATTTAATCGCAATTGCAGGTTTTGCAGATGAAGACACGGAACAGTCTGCAAAGCTTTAAGGGGCTTATTAAATATTTAAAAACAGACACATTTTTCCAGACAACTGGATTTATTTTGACTTTGTTATTTCAAGGTGACTCGATGAAAGTGGAGCTTTTTTTTTTTTCTTCCTAATTTCATATGAGCTAAAACAGTGAGATCAGTTGAATTGAGGTACAGTTTCACCGAAGGCCATAAGGATTAATGGGTTAAGTTTTGGCAATTTCTAAATACTTGTACCGTTGTTACTATGTCAAGGAGAATGCCATTGCTGGAAAAATTCACAGGCCCTGGGTTTGGTTTGGTTTTGGTTTTTATGTTCACCATTTTTATAATGCGCATTATCATTGGTCTTATTAAGAAAGTCTGGCAGGACCCTCAAGGAAAACTTGGTCTGGTGGAGCCCCCTTGAGGACACTTCAAGACAAAGCCTGGAGCACCCTCTGGGAGCCCCGGGCTCCGGGGGTGTCCTCGGGCTTCTCGATCACCCAGAAAGCCGGTGAGCAGGAGGGCTGTCCACGGGCTTCAGAGGATCTCACCCAGCCACCCGAGCGTTGGCACAGGTCACTCCCTGAAGGTGACACATGGCATCGACAGCCTCCACCATGTATTAGAACGTCAGGGGAACAAATGGACAGAAGACAGATGCATACAATGTATGTCACCCCTCACTCTGACGGGGTCCTCATCCGGGTCTTCCTTCCCCCCAGTCCATTGTGGTGTCTGAGCTGTAGATGACCCACGGGCAGGGCAGCGGGGCCGTCCGCAGACACGGGCCACGCCTCTGCTGGGCCCTGACCGTGGGCCACGTGGGGCTCTCTGCTGGGGGCTGGTCCTGACCACAGCACAGGGTGCCTTCTCTCCCAGCTTGAGGACGAGGGGCTGAGACTGGGGAAAGTGACACTGTCAAAGGACACACAACCAATGAAAAACAGAGCCAGGTTTCAGACCCAGTCCGGCTGCGACCAAAATCCATCTTTCTCCCAGATGGGGTGACGGGGCCTCAGAAGGACAGCCAGAAACATCATGTCACCAGATGGGGGCTCTGGCTGTCCCCCAACAGTTAAATCCTTCAAGTGGATGTTCCTCCCAGGGGCCCCTTACATCACCTGCTAAGGGTTCCCTGAGGACCTCAGCGGATGCCCAGGAGAGAGGCGTTGGGACAGGCCCTGCTCACCCCTCCTGCCTTGTCTCCTCCTTCTCTGCCAGCCCACGACACAGGCATGGTCTTCGACACAGATGGACATCCCTCCCACCAGACAGGTGACATGCAAAACTAGCTGACCCACTGACTTTCTCCTGAGACCCCACGATTCCGGGAAGGACTTGGTGGCCTCTGGAGACGTGACCCTCAGTTCTGGAAATCACATCCCAGATTTCAGAGAGCAGAGTTTTTATTCTGTTCTCTCCAGAAGAAATAAAACCGAAAGTCATAGAATTCAGAAGCCAGTGACCAGAGTCGGCCTTTTAAGGAAGAGCTGCATTGTGTCTATCAGGAGGGAGAGGTCTACCCTACAGACCACCAGCAATCGGCGGGCACCGTGCGCGGCCCAAGGGCCACTTACACACCTTCCCTCGAACACATCGCAGAAGAAGTAGCCACACAGTGAGGGACAGCTCTCTCCACAGCTTCTGTAACCTTAGGTCTCTGGACACTAGTGAACGAAATGTGATGCTCAGCCTGTCGTTAAAACTAAAATAAAACTTAAATACATAAGGCTCCTCTGCGGAGCTCACGTGTCACTGGTTTTGCTGGGATATACTTTTATCTGGCAGTCGGAGCCGCCTGGACAGGTGTGTGCGGGCGGGGCTGGTGTGTCTAGCTGGTCGTGAACGTGTAAGCTCTCCCCTGGGACAGACTGTTTCCATGCCCTGCCAGGGGAGAATGGAATTCTAACGGGAGATGGTTAATTATTTATACTCACTCCTCTTTTTTTCTTTAATCAGTTTTTCTTCCCAGGTATGTTCTGCCGTCTGAAACTGGACAGACTGGATAGGAACGTTCTGTCAGGACTTGTTTCCATTTCAGCGCTGTTCACAGCCCTGGACTCGAAGCCGTATTTAGCTCTTGCAGATTTCCACCGGATGGAAGGCCCTGAGGAATTACCGTGTGCCGTGTGCGTGTGTGGTGTGTGCGTGCCCACGAGCCTGTGTGCCTGCCTAGCAGCTGTCCTAGAGGAGACAGGATGGAATACAAGGAGCGGGGAATAGGCCTCTAGCTAGACACAGCAAAGCATTTAAAAAAAATAAATCTTCACGTCCCCAGGAACGGAAACTGTCCAGCAGAAACCTGGTGAGCAGGGTCCTGCTCACGTTCACAGGGGCGCATCTGCTGTTTCGATGAAGGTGCTTCCGTGTGGGAGAGACTCCTCTTCTAGATGACATGTGCTCCTGGGAGAGACTCCTCTTCTAGATGACGTGTGCTCCTGGGAGAGACTCCTCTTCTAGCTGACATGTGCTCCTGGGAGAGACTCCTCTTCTAGCTGACGTGTGCTCCTGGGAGAGACTCCTCTTCTAGATGATGTGTGCTCCTGGGAGAGACTCCTCTTCTAGATGACATGTGCTCCTGGGAGAGACTCCTCTTCTAGCTGACGTGTGCTCCTGGGAGAGACTCCTCTTCTAGATGACATGTGCTCCTGGGAGAGACTCCTCTTCTAGCTGACGTGTGCTCCTGGGAGAGACTCCTCTTCTAGATGACATGTGCTCCTGGGAGAGACTCCT
The DNA here is from genome assembly GCF_036850995.1 of Saccopteryx leptura. NCBI lineage: Eukaryota > Metazoa > Chordata > Mammalia > Chiroptera > Emballonuridae > Saccopteryx > Saccopteryx leptura. Next base: position 1,611,993 of record NC_089505.1, on the reverse strand, counting down.
CTTCTAGATGACGTGTGCTCCTGGGAGAGACTCCTCTTCTAGCTGACGTGTGCTCCTGGGAGAGACTCCTCTTCTAGATGACGTGTGCTCCTGGGAGAGACTCCTCTTCTAGATGACGTGTGCTCCTGAGAGAGACTCCTCTTCTAGATGACGTGTGCTCCTGGGAGAGACTCCTCTTCTAGCTGACGTGTGCTCCTGGGAGAGACTCCTCTTCTAGATGACGTGTGCTCCTGGGAGAGACTCCTCTTCTAGATGACATGTGCTCCTGGGAGAGACTCCTCTTCTAGATGACGTGTGCTCCTGGGAGAGACTCCTCTTCTAGCTGACGTGTGCTCCTGGGAGAGACTCCTCTTCTAGATGACGTGTGCTCCTGGGAGAGACTCCTCTTCTAGATGACATGTGCTCCTGGGAGAGACTCCTCTTCTAGATGACATGTGCTCCTGGGAGAGACTCCTCTTCTAGCTGACGTGTGCTCCTGGGAGAGACTCCTCTTCTAGATGACGTGTGCTCCTGGGAGAGACTCCTCTTCTAGCTGACGTGTGCTCCTGGGAGAGACTCCTCTTCTAGATGACATGTGCTCCTGGGAGAGACTCCTCTTCTAGCTGACGTGTGCTCCTGGGAGAGACTCCTCTTCTAGATGACGTGTGCTCCTGGGAGAGACTCCTCTTCTAGCTGACGTGTGCTCCTGGGAGAGACTCCTCTTCTAGATGACGTGTGCTCCTGGGAGAGGCTTCTCTTCTAGATGACATGTGCTCCTGGGAGAGACTCCTCTTCTAGATGACATGTGCTCCTGGGAGAGACTCCTCTTCTAGCTGACATGTGCTCCTGGGAGAGACTCCTCTTCTAGCTGACGTGTGCTCCTGGGAGAGACTCCTCTTCTAGATGACGTGTGCTCCTGGGAGAGACTCCTCTTCTAGATGACGTGTGCTCCTGGGAGAGACTCCTCTTCTAGATGACGTGTGCTCCTGGGAGAGACTCCTCTTCTAGATGACGTGTGCTCCTGGGAGAGACTCCTCTTCTAGCTGACGTGTGCTCCTGGGAGAGACTCCTCTTCTAGATGACGTGTGCTCCTGGGAGAGACTCCTCTTCTAGCTGACGTGTGCTCCTGGGAGAGACTCCTCTTCTAGATGACGTGTGCTCCTGGGAGAGGCTTCTCTTCTAGATGACGTGTGCTCCTGGGAGAGACTCCTCTTCTAGATGACGTGTGCTCCTGGGAGAGACTCCTCTTCTAGATGACGTGTGCTCCTGGGAGAGACTCCTCTTCTAGCTGACGTGTGCTCCTGGGAGAGACTCCTCTTCTAGATGACGTGTGCTCCTGGGAGAGACTCCTCTTCTAGCTGACGTGTGCTCCTGGGAGAGACTCCTCTTCTAGATGACGTGTGCTCCTGGGAGAGACTCCTCTTCTAGCTGACGTGTGCTCCTGGGAGAGACTCCTCTTCTAGATGACGTGTGCTCCTGGGAGAGACTCCTCTTCTAGATGACGTGTGCTCCTGGGAGAGACTCCTCTTCTAGCTGACGTGTGCTCCTGGGAGAGACTCCTCTTCTAGATGACATGTGCTCCTGGGAGAGACTCCTCTTCTAGATGACGTGTGCTCCTGGGAGAGACTCCTCTTCTAGATGACGTGTGCTCCTGGGAGAGACTCCTCTTCTAGATGACGTGTGCTCCTGGGAGAGACTCCTCTTCTAGCTGACGTGTGCTCCTGGGAGAGACTCCTCTTCTAGCTGACGTGTGCTCCTGGGAGAGACTCCTCTTCTAGATGACGTGTGCTCCTGGGAGAGACTCCTCTTCTAGATGACGTGTGCTCCTGGGAGAGACTCCTCTTCTAGCTGACGTGTGCTCCTGGGAGAGACTCCTCTTCTAGATGACGTGTGCTCCTGGGAGAGACTCCTCTTCTAGATGACGTGTGCTCCTGGGAGAGACTCCTCTTCTAGATGACGTGTGCTCCTGGGAGAGACTCCTCTTCTAGCTGACGTGTGCTCCTGGGAGAGACTCCTCTTCTAGCTGACGTGTGCTCCTGGGAGAGACTCCTCTTCTAGCTGACGTGTGCTCCTGGGAGAGACTCCTCTTCTAGATGACGTGTGCTCCTGGGAGAGACTCCTCTTCTAGCTGACGTGTGCTCCTGGGAGAGACTCCTCTTCTAGATGACGTGTGCTCCTGGGAGAGACTCCTCTTCTAGATGACGTGTGCTCCTGGGAGAGACTCCTCTTCTAGCTGACGTGTGCTCCTGGGAGAGACTCCTCTTCTAGATGACGTGTGCTCCTGGGAGAGACTCCTCTTCTAGATGACGTGTGCTCCTGGGAGAGACTCCTCTTCTAGCTGACGTGTGCTCCTGGGAGAGACTCCTCTTCTAGATGACGTGTGCTCCTGGGAGAGACTCCTCTTCTAGATGACGTGTGCTCCTGGGAGAGACTCCTCTTCTAGATGACGTGTGCTCCTGGGAGAGACTCCTCTTCTAGCTGACGTGTGCTCCTGGGAGAGACTCCTCTTCTAGATGACGTGTGCTCCTGGGAGAGACTCCTCTTCTAGCTGACGTGTGCTCCTGGGAGAGACTCCTCTTCTAGATGACGTGTGCTCCTGGGAGAGACTCCTCTTCTAGCTGACGTGTGCTCCTGGGAGAGACTCCTCTTCTAGATGACGTGTGCTCCTGGGAGAGACTCCTCTTCTAGCTGACGTGTGCTCCTGGGAGAGACTCCTCTTCTAGATGACGTGTGCTCCTGGGAGAGACTCCTCTTCTAGCTGACGTGTGCTCCTGGGAGAGACTCCTCTTCTAGATGACGTGTGCTCCTGGGAGAGACTCCTCTTCTAGATGACGTGTGCTCCTGGGAGAGACTCCTCTTCTAGCTGACGTGTGCTCCTGGGAGAGACTCCTCTTCTAGATGACATGTGCTCCTGGGAGAGACTCCTCTTCTAGATGACGTGTGCTCCTGGGAGAGACTCCTCTTCTAGATGACGTGTGCTCCTGGGAGAGACTCCTCTTCTAGATGACGTGTGCTCCTGGGAGAGACTCCTCTTCTAGCTGACGTGTGCTCCTGGGAGAGACTCCTCTTCTAGCTGACGTGTGCTCCTGGGAGAGACTCCTCTTCTAGATGACGTGTGCTCCTGGGAGAGACTCCTCTTCTAGATGACGTGTGCTCCTGGGAGAGACTCCTCTTCTAGCTGACGTGTGCTCCTGGGAGAGACTCCTCTTCTAGATGACGTGTGCTCCTGGGAGAGACTCCTCTTCTAGATGACGTGTGCTCCTGGGAGAGACTCCTCTTCTAGATGACGTGTGCTCCTGGGAGAGACTCCTCTTCTAGCTGACGTGTGCTCCTGGGAGAGACTCCTCTTCTAGATGACGTGTGCTCCTGGGAGAGGCTCCTCTTCTAGATGACATGTGCTCCTGGGAGAGACTCCTCTTCTAGATGACGTGTGCTCCTGGGAGAGGCTCCTCTTCTAGATGACGTGTGCTCCTGGGAGAGACTCCTCTTCTAGATGACGTGTGCTCCTGGGAGAGACTCCTCTTCTAGATGACATGTGCTCCTGGGAGAGACTCCTCTTCTAGATGACGTGTGCTCCTGGGAGAGACTCCTCTTCTAGATGACGTGTGCTCCTGGGAGAAACTCCTCTTCTAGATGACATGGGCTCCTGGGAGAGACTCCTCTTCTAGATGACATGGGCTCCTGGGAGAGACTCCTCTTCTAGATGACGTGTGCTCCGTCTCCATCTATTGTTCTCTCTGAACGTCGTGGTCGTTACCGTCGCGGAAGCGCTGCACGCGGCGTTCTTCACGCGGCACGTTGCAAAGCTGTTCCTACTGCGTCTTCCCTCTTCCCAGCCCGACTGCGAGCTACTGGAGGGTCTTCCGTGACATGCCGGCACGCCAGGGCTCTGCAGATGCTGACTGCTACACAGTCTCCTTTGTAAGAGCAAAAACTATTGTTTTTAGAAAGTTTTCCACTCACGGACGCCCGCCATTTGGAAGGCTTGCTTGGCACATGGTGGGCACCTCCCCGTGGTTACCTGAAGCCTCCTTGCTTTCCCACACCTGCCGAGCAGGTGCTTGGCTTCTCCCTCTCCTCTTCTGGGCTGTGGCTGTGAGCACAGACCCCCCCCCCCCAGGGGCCTGGCAGTTGCGAAGCCGCGGCCGGCCAGGGCCTCCCTCTGCAGGACAGCGGGCCCTCGGGGATGCAGGCAGTCCCTGCAGGGCAGTGGTCTGTCCCATCTTACTCGCCACTGGCATTTGGGAGGAAAACAATCAGGTTTCGACCCTCAGGCTGGCTGTGTCTCTCACTCCTCTTCCGAGTGGGTCACCGTCACCGTGTTGTCTGTGTGTGATGATGAACCCTTTGCTGGCAGGGAACAAGGTGTCTTCTTTGATTGATCACAGCTTTTTCTTGCCTGGTGCGGGGCCATTGGCACAGTGGGTGGCAAACGTCTTCCCTGACGGTGATGACCATGACAGGAGCGTGGGGCACCTGCTGAGAGATAGCGTCCGTTGAGCTCCATGCTTTTAAAATGATGGCTTGGGTGGCATCAAAGTCCGTGTGCGTGTGAGTCTTATTCTAGGGACACGGCAACTGACGGGGACTTTTGAAATTGCTTTCAAAGATATTTCAAAACAATGCAATTCTTGGAAATAAAGGAAAAAAATTTAAGATACTCTCTGCCTTTGGAAACCCATATAAAATCAAATAGCTTTGGTTTATCGAATGGCGGTGGTATTAATTATAATGTCCTTTTCATTTCTCAAGCATGTACCTCCCACATGTCATCCGAAGTCACCAGTTCAGAGCCTCTCATGGAATCCTCACTGCCCCTCTGCAAGGGGGCGGCCCCGTACAGAGGGGGCTGACTGACCCGGTCTGCAGGAAGAAGAGTTACTGGTGGGGGTAGAGCAGGGCCTGGGGGGGAGGGGACCGTATCTCCTATTGACACACCCCAAAGGCTCTGCTTTCCTTATTACGCCACAGGCTGCCCCAGAAATAGTGAGTCTCAAGCAAGCAGTAAATATATACATATATTTAAATATAAGCATATATATATATGCTTCTCAGGATAAAAACTCAGTCAAAGTGGAAATGGCAGAGACTTTTGTTATTATGGTATCTCGGTGACTAAACAAAGCAACGTTGGGTGAGCTCGTGGACACAGCTCTAGTCTGAACGCACCGTGCTCTGGGAAGTCTCTGGGCTGATGGCCCGAAAGCATCTCACGGGTTTTGGAGCTGGGGAACGGGGCGTGGCCCCCCTGTGGCCACGGGGAGCGGAGCGCCTTCGAAAGGGTCCGCCTGCGACCCTGCTGTCCTCCTCAGCAAAGCTCAGGAACGAGGGTCGCTGGGTGCGCGCTGTCGCCCCAAGGTTTTACGTCTGCTCACCCCCTCAGTGAACTGACCCTTTGGCACACAAAGCTGTTGTGACATCTTTGAGGGTTCAGTAGGCATGGCTGGTGGGTGGGGGGAGGTGGGGAGGTCAGGGGGACTGGAGCCTCTTCCACCCGGACTCGGGACAAGGAACGTGAAGAGGAAGCCAGGCGAGCCCAGGGCCCTGCTGGGGGGCGGCACGGTGGCAGGCTGGGAAAGCGGTGGGACCGGCAGCAACGGGCATGTGTCCCCGGCCGGGTCACTTGGCCTTCATGGGTCAGGGGATGGGGACTGTAAGCAGAGCTCACTCGTGTGGCTGTGTCGTGAAGAGGACCGGGAGAAGCATGCAGCAAGAGCAGGAGGCCCAGGAGCCGGAGAGGGGGGTGTGCGAGGCCCCCGCGGCGGGGCCAGGCGGAGGGGTGACGCCTGCCAGGGGGCCTTCTGCAGCTGCTCGTGACCGCGCCCCCCTCGGTGTCCGTTCCGGTGGGTTCTCACCTGGAATCCGCTAACAGGTAGTTTGTCCTGCACCCTTCCCGGACCCCAGCCGTCACAGTCGCGTCTGTGGGAATGTCTGTGGGAATCACTTCCTAAGATGCTGCTCCAGTCAGGTCACGTGTGTGATCAATCCTGGAGAACACCAGAACTCCCTCCGCCTGCCCCCCCGGCCTCTTCCCACGGACCCCCCCCCCCCACACACACACGGAGGTTCAGCCCGGGCCGCAGGGAGACAGTGACTCGGGACCGGGGGCCAGCTTGCGCCCAGCGGGTTTCCCACCTCTCTCCTCTTCCTTCTCGTTTTTACCTCCCCCCCCCCCCCCCGTAGCATTTTAATTTTAGGCTTATCAGATACCACTTTCTAAAGACTTCCCCCGACTAAAAATGATCCATTCTTTCCGTTCTTGCTAAACTGCACGCATTACAGATGGATCTGTCCGTGACTCCAGCATGCTAGTCATCTGCGCCCACGTCCCTGCTGTTCCCACCACGGGGACACATGCACGGCCCCTGCGCACCCCCGCGGGTCCCTGCGCAGCCCTGCGTGAGAAGTCTGCCCAGCCAATGAGCGTGCGCGCTCCTCCATCAATGAAGGGCTCCACGGTGAGAACCGGGCGGCAGTCACGGCCAGGTCTGAAGGTGCCAAGCTCCCTCCTAGCGGCCGTTTACCTCATTCCCCTGACAGCCTGGCTCCCGGCTCACGGCTCACAGCACTCGGCTAATTTGAATTTCACCCTCTAACTAGCAGATATTCGAGCACTAAATGTTTACACCCATCTCCACAAACTAAATTAGATGGACCGCCAAATTGTCACCAGCTTTTTATTAGACTGATATCATACAAATGACATTGATCCTTAACCTAGTTTTTCTATAGACAGAAGAAATGGAAGCGGTAACTCAATCTTAGGGAGCCATGCGAGTTTCCACCCTCCGACGTTGCTCTGACGGCCACGGTCCCTGGCACAGCCCTGTCGTCGTGGTGATCTGTTCACTGTCCATTGTGTTTGGGGCTCAGACTGATGGTGTGGCTGCCCCAAACACACACACCTACGACCCGGACAGAGGAAGGGTAGGTTCCTGGAGGCCTGTGAGGACATGATCAACCTATGAAACAAAACGTATCCCTAAATGAAAGTTTTAATTGAAAACCTCCGGTTTTGTGCCATCACTGTGAGCAAGTTAAGGTAGCAGAAATGCAGTGAGTCTCAGAGCCGCCCTGGGGTTGGCAGCAGCTGTCACGCTGCCGGGGTCAGCATTCATGGCTCAGGGAGTCCGTCCCGAGCAGCGGCCGATTGTGCCCTAGATCGGGGGTCACGGGCACTAGCAGCGAAGGCCATGAAACATTTTTCTACTTTCCTGCAGAGAGCGGCACAGTCTGCGGAGTGGGCTCTCCCCGTCTCTCTAGAACTCTCCACCAAAAAGAAAAGGTCTTCAAAGGTCCTCCCCTGCGATGGTTTTATGGGTACATTGGATGACACCAGCGACACTCACCTTGTCATTGCAGGAGGAAAGCGCTGTCTAGAATAGAAAATGTCTCGCATCAGTTTTAAGTGGCACGGGAGTACCCAGGCCTCCTGTCTGAGAGTGTGGGCAGAGCCTGTGCTGCGGCCGGGCAGGGCCGGGGCTGGCGGAGCGGATGGCGCAGGGAGGGCGCCGCCCGCGACCCATGCGGCCTGTTCGGTGCTGCCAACCGCGACCCATGCGGCCTGTTCGGTGCCGCCAACCGCGGCCCATGCGGCCTGCTCGGTGCCGTCAGTGCCTCCAGAGGCGCTCTTCTCGGTGGTGGGTGAGCACACACGCCCTGAGACTGCTGCACCCCAACCCGGCATGGCACGCACGTCACCTCAGGGACAGCCTCACACGGGGGGTTCACTCCGCCCTGTCAGGAGGGGGTCCTGCCTGGCACGTGCATGGCCCCTCTGGGGGGACCCCTCGCGCGGAGGTTCACCCCGCCCTGTCAGGAGGGGGTCCTGCCTGGCACGTGCATGGCCCCTCTGGGGGGACCCCTCAGGGACAGCCTCGCGCGGGGGGGATTTTCCCCGCCCTGTCAGGAGGGGGTCCTGCCTGGCACGCTCCCGGCCCCTCTGGGCGGAACCCTCAGGCATTCTGTCTTGAAGAATCCATGAGGCATCTTCTACTTAAAAAAGAGCCTTTTCTGGGGAAGAGTTTCAAGTAAGAAATGCAGCATGAATTAATGTATTTGAAGTAACACACGTGCGGGACAACTTGTGTTTTTACATTTATTTCTAATTTATTTATTTTTTCTAAATATTTGATGTCCATTATTTAGAAAGGATAATTCCTCTCTGTGAATCCAGCTCATTATGCCTCCACCACTTTCTCCCAAGCACTCTTCAGATGGAACGTAATTCACAAAAAGGTGTTTTTTTGTTTTGTTTTGTTTCTTGTTTTTTGGAAATGCTCTTTAATTAAATTATCAGGCCAAGTTTTTTTTTTCAAAAATGACATTAGGCCCTGACCTGTTGGCTCAGTGGTAGAACATCAGCCTGGCGTGTGGATGTCCTGGGTTCAGTTCCCAGTCAGGAAACGCAGCAGAAGCAACTGTCTGCTTCTCCTCCCTGACCCCCCCCCCCCTGCAGCCATGACTCAGTTGGTTCAAGCGCATAGCCCAGGCGCTGAGGATGGCTCCCTGGAGCCTCCACCTCAGGTGCTAAAAATAGCTCAGTTGCAAGCATGGCCCCAGATGGGCAGAGCATCAGCCCCGGACGGCGGTCACCAGGTGGATCCCAATCAGGGTGCATGTGGGAATCTGTCTCTCTATCTCCCCTCCTCTCCCTTAGAAAAAAAAAGGGGACAAAAACAAACAAACAAAAATAACATAGAAAGTAAAATGTTTATGTCCATCTGAAATCTTTGGGTCTGCTATAGGAGGAAAGTACCTTCCCTAAATCTCAAAATCAAAGGCATGCAATTCTTGTGGGAACCAGAAATTATTTTCTCCCAGTGCTAACAGTGCATGATGGATCACAAGAGCTGTAGATTTATTATCATTTCCCTTGTAATGTTTGATGCTGTTGCCTTCTCCTGAAGCATGAAACAGTGCCCAAGGCAGGGACCCAGGCTTAATGGACCAGGCAGTGAGCTGAGGGAGCATCCCCCCCAACTAAGATTCACCTGGATGTGGAAGTATTGTGATGTGGACACATTGTGCTACAAGCATTCTGCAGACACACACCTTGGCGTACGTACAGTGGGAATTTGTTGCTTGAGTCACCAGAAGATCATCTGTTTTCTGTTTTCAGATCAATTTTAAGACATGCTTTATAAATTGCATTTAGCCTTTCTTATCAGAATTGGATATAGCTCTTGGCCCCACGAATGGCTCTTGTGTGTTTCTGCCGGTATCCACAAACTAAATTGCTGTAGCTGATGTAGCACTGTCTCCCCTTCTAGCTCTTAGCTGCTGAGAGCAAAAGAGAAATTTGTCTCAAGTCAAAATATTAACAGTTTTGTTTATTACAAGGTGTCAAAAGGCGACAGTATAATTTTTAACAGAATTCAAAAACCATAATGAGACCTTCAAACGTGTTTTTCATAATAGGACTTTCTTCCTGTAATTCACAGGAAAATGAAGATTCTAAGCATTGGTTTACTATCAAGTATTAAAGGACCCTTTGGTAGCGAGTCAAGGCAAACGTGAAGTAAAACATACAGATTCCTGATTTCTTCCCGAACTGGCCGTAAGGGCGCTGGGTGTTAAAATCCACGAACGCCTTCTCAGCCAGATGTCCCTCCTGGTCTGCTCCTCTCACCGTCCTTTCTCTTTACCCAGTTCTGCCTCCTCTGCGAAAACAGTGCAGCGTGTGAAGTCATCAGCGCACGGCAGCGGCCCTGGGACAGACCTAGAGAGAAGCGCGCGTGCGCTGGAGTGATTGATCGGGAGGCAGCCCAGCTCTCGGGTTAAAACACAGTGATGAAACCTAGCGTTTTACACAGCGGCGGGGTTGGAATCGCAGGGGGAGACAGAAAATATTTTATTTGGATTTGTCCTTAGAAAATGCAGTTTTTATGAAGCTTTCCACCACTCTCTGACTGTTGTTTGTTCACTTGTAGTTAGCAGTGATATTTATGATATTTCAAAGATCCTCTTAGAAGAAAGGATGACACTGGACGTGTGTTTTTGCATTTGCTGCAGAATGTTGCTTTGGAATTCTTTTCGAATTTGCTATTTAAACATTTTCTCTCTCTCTCTCTCTCTCTCTCTCTCTCTCTCTCCTTTTTTAGATTACTTTTTTAAAACTTCTATTGACTTGGTTGGGTTGACACTGGTTAATAAAACATATAGGCTTCGAGTGTACTATTCTGTGTACGTCGCCTGTGTCTGGTATCGTGCGTTCACAATCCCAAGTCAAGTCTCCTCGGGTCACCATTTATCCCCCGTCTAGCTCTTCTACCTCCCCACCCCCTCTCCATCTAGTAGTCGGCAGGCTGCTGTCTGTCCTAGAGGTGTTCTTGTTGGCTAATCCCCGCGCCTTTGTCACCCAGCCCCCCAGCCCCCGCCCCTCTGACAGCTGTCAGTCTGTAGCCATGAGTCTGTTTCTATTTGTTTATTTTGTTCATTAGATTCCACATATGAGTGAGATCATGTGGTGCTTGTCTTCCTCTGACGAGCTTATTTCACTTAGCGTAATGCTCTCCAGGTCCGTCCATGCGGTTACAAAAGGTAAGAGTCCCTTCCTTTTCAAACTGAGTAGTGTTCCAGTGTGTAAACGTACCACAGCTTTTTAACTGCTCATCCACTGATGGGTCCTTGGGCCGCTTCTAAATCTTGGGTATTCTGGACAACGCTGCAATGAACACAGGGGTGCATATATTCTCTTGAATTAGTGCCCCAGGTTCCTTCGTATAAATTCCCAGAAGTGGAATTGCTGGATCATAAGACAGCTCCATTTTTAATTTTTTTGAGATAACTCCATACTACTTCCCACAGTGGCTGCACCAGTCTGCATTCCCACCAGCAGTGCAGGAGGGTCCCCTTTTCTCCACATCCTGGCCAGCACTTCTTGTTTGTTGATCTATTGATGATAGCCATTCTGACAGGTGTGAGGTGATAGATCATTGGGGTTTTAATTTACATTTTTTGATGGTTGTGACATTAAGAATATTTTCATATGTCTATTGGCCATCTGTATGTCCTCTTTAAAGAAGTGTCTATTCGAGTCCTTTGCCCATTTTTTAATTGGATTGTTTATTTTTTTGATGTTGAGTTTTATAAGTTCCTTATAAATTTTGGATATTAACCTCCTTTCAGATATATTCAGTAGGCTGTCTTAACATTTTATTGATGGTTTCCTTTGCTGTGAAAAAAATCTTTCTAGTTTGATGTAGTCACATTTATTTTTTCTTGTGTTTTCCTTGCTCAGGGAGATATATCAGAAAAAATATTGCTATAAGAAATGTCTGAAATTTTACTGCCAAAGTTTTCTTCTTGGATTTTTCTGGCTTTAAGTCTTACATTTAACACTTTAATCTATTTTGATTTTATTTATGTGTTTGATGTAAGTTGGTGGTCTAGTTTCATTTTTTTGCACGTATCTGTTTAATTTCCCAGCACTATCTATTGAATAGACTGTTGTTGCCTCCTTTGTCAAATATTAATTGACCATAGAGGCATGGGTATATTTTTTGGGCCCTCTATTCTATTGATCTATATGTCTGTTTTTATGTCAGTACCATGCTGTTTTGATTGTTATAGCCTTGTAATATAGTTTGATAACAGGTAATATAATACCCCCAACATTGTTCTTCTTTCTCAAGATTTCTGTTGCTACTTAGAATCTTTTGTAATTTCACATAAACTTTTGGAATACTTGTTCTAGTTCTGTGATTGGTATCTTGATAATAATTACATTGAATCTGTAGATTGCTTTGGGTAATATGTACTTTTTAACGATGTTAATTCTTTCTATTCGTGAATATGGTATATACTTCTACTGGTTTGTATCTTCTTCAATTTCTATCTTCAGTGCCTTATAATTTTCCAGGTAAAAATTTTTTTACATCCTTGGTTAAATTGATTCCTAGGTATTTTACTCTTTTTGATGCAGTTGTGAATGGGATTGTTTTCTTAGTTTCCTTTGCTGATAGAGCATTTTTGGGTGTATAAAAATGCAACCGACTTCTGGACGTTTATTTTGTATCTTCTACTTTACTGAATTCATTTATCAATTCTAGTATTTTTTGGTGGAACCTTTAGATTTCTCTATATATAGTATCATGCCATCTGCAAATACTTCTTCCTTTTCAATTTGGATGTCTTTTACTTCTTCTTGTCTGATTGCCGTGGCTAAGACTCTCAGAACGATGTTGAAGAAGAGCAGTGACAGTGGACACCCATGTCTTATTACTGATCCTCAGGGAAATGCTTTTTAGTTCTTCCTGGTTGAGTCTGGTGTTGGCTGTGGGTTTTTCCTACATGGCCTTTATGACGTTGGCATCTGTTCCTTCTCTTCCCACTTTGCTGAGAGTGTTTGTCATAAATGGTGCTGAATTTTCATCAAGTATGGTTGAAAAGGTGGGAAAACTGGTACGTCACTGCATGGAGCACACAAGGAGCTAAAGAGGGAAGAAATGGAAGTCCCGCTCTCTGAGGGACCTCTCGGTCGTCGTGAGGATGTCAGGCAGGTGTCCTGTGGAACACCAGCCAAGCCTTTGCCTTTATTGTATTTCCACGTTGTTATAAACATTGTTATGTCGTATTCTTTTTTTTTTTTTTTTTTCATTTTTTTTTTCTGAAGCTGGAAACAGGGAGAGACAGTCAGACAGACTCCCGCATGCGCCCGACCGGGATCCACCCGGCACGCCCACCAGGGGCGACGCTCTGCCCACCAGGGGGCGATGCTCTGCCCATCCTGGGCGTCGCCATGTTGCGACCAGAGCCACTCTAGCGCCTGAGGCAGAGGCCACAGAGCCATCCCCAGCGCCTGGGCCATCTTTGCTCCAATGGAGCCTTGGCTGCGGGAGGGGAAGAGAGAGACAGAGAGGAAAGCGCAGCGGAGGGGTGGAGAAGCAAATGGGCGCTTCTCCTGTGTGCCCTGGCCGGGAATCGAACCCGGGTCCTCCGCACGCTAGGCCGACGCTCTACCGCTGAGCCAACCGGCCAGGGCTGTTATGTCGTATTCTTTAGAAACGGGATGAAGCTCATGATATCTCCTGTAAATAGCTATAGCATATGGAATAAACCGCTAAAGAAAGACAAAGTATAAACAACAAGAGACACTGCCAACTGCGATTCGCCTGCCAGAGGAGGTGAGGAGCACAGACGAGTCACAGTGGTGGGTGATTTCTAAATCGCTTAAGTTTGATTTGGGTTTGAGGTGTTTTGTGGGTTTTTTTTTTTTAACTTTGCTAGCAGAAAGTCACGCATAGTCTTCTGAGAATTCAGTGCTTTACACAAAACAATAAGTCACATAGAAAATTCATTTCAAAAGGAACAGGGGAACTATCTTAGTTTGCCAATTTCTTTTGCTTTATTCAGTTCTTTCTTGCTCTTCACTTCGTTTCTCTTCCTCGTAAATCAATGTTCCTGGAAGCTGTAATGCTGACATACCCCAGAGGAGGGTGCGATGGAAGGCGGAGGGGCGGGGGGGGGGGGGGGTCTTGTCAGAGAACATGTGGAAGTGGGCCCTGGCCGGTTGGCTCAGTGGTAGAGCGTCGGCCCGGTGTGTGAAAGTCCCAGGTTTGAGTGTTTGATTCCCGGCCAGGGCACACAGGAGAGGCACCCATCTGCTTCTCCACCCTTCCCCCTCTCCTTCCTCTCTCTCTCTCTCTCTCTTCCCCTCCCGCAGCCAAAGCTCAACTTGAGCAAAGTTGGCCTGGGCACTGAGGATGGCTCCATGGCCACCCCCTCAGGCGCTAGAATGACTCTGGTTGCAGCAGAGCAATGGCCCAGATGGACAGAGCATCGCCCCCTGGTGGGCATACCGGGTGGATCCCAGTCAGGTGCATGCAGGAGTCTGTCTGCTGCCCTGCTTCTCACTTCAGAAAAATATAAAAACAAAAGATGTGGAAGAGGAGCATAGCATCCCTTTCAAGCCCCAAATGGACTGTGGGACAGTTTCCTGATTTGTTCTCAATTGCCAAAGCCCATGGCAGGAGCTAGGGGTGAATTAGAGCGAGGAAGGAGACGAGAGAAAGAGGCTTGTTGTTCCCCCCCCCCTTCATTAGCACCTGCGGCAGGGGGAAATGGGGAGCACAGAGGGTGCAGTCAGGTGGACACGGCCTGGGGTGAGCTCCCCAGGCCCTTTCTGGGTCCCCACGGACTAGACAGTGTGTGTCCAGACACGCCCAGATGCCCTGGGGAGTGACAGGGACACTATCTCATGGGGCTGGATATGGAACAAGCCAACCAGAGCCAGAGGCTGCGGGCGGACCCGGCAGCCCAGCCCAGGACAGACATGGGACCCGCAGCCCGACCTCCGGGAGCCGCACAGCTCTGAGCAGAGAGAATGCGCACTGTTCACAGATCCTAGCAGCCACAGCCGGCAGAGCACACGGTGACCGCTGGGGGCAAGGGACACCATCACTGCAGAGCTGGTGCAGACCCAGGGAATGGCCCAACATCTGCATGCTGCTCCAAGATGGCGTCTTCCCCTTCCCCATGAGGACACAGACCCAGACGCCCCCAAGATGGCGTCTTCCCTTCCCCATGAGGACACAGACCCAGACGCCCCCAAGATGGCGTCTTCCCCTTCCCCATGAGGACACAGACCCAGACGCCCCCAAGATGGCGTCTTCCCTTCCCCATGAGGACACAGACCCAGACGCCCCCAAGATGGCGTCTTCCCCTTCCCCATGAGGACACAGACCCAGACGCCCCCAAGATGGCGTCTTCCCCTTCCCCATGAGGACACAGACCCAGACGCCCCCGCCCTTCCCCATGAGGACACAGACCCAGACGCCCCCCGCCCTTCCCCATGAGGACACAGACCCAGACGCCCCCAAGATGGCGTCTTCCCCTTCCCCATGAGGACACAGACCCAGACGCCCCCGCCCTTCCCCATGAGGACACAGACCCAGACGCCCCCGCCCTTCCCCATGAGGACACAGACCCAGACGCCCCCAAGATGGCGTCTTCCCCTTCCCCATGAGGACACAGACCCAGACGCCCCCGCCCTCCCCCATGAGGACACAGACCCAGACGCCCCCGCCCTTCCCCATGAGGACACAGACCCAGACGCCCCCGCCCTTCCCCATGAGGACACAGACCCAGACGCCCCCGCCCTTCCCCATGAGGACACAGACCCAGACGCCCCGCCCTCCCCCATGAGGACACAGACCCAGACGCCCCCGCCCTTCCCCATGAGGACACACACCCAGACGCCCCCGCCCTTCCCCATGAGGACACAGACCCAGACGCCCCCGCCCTTCCCCATGAGGACACAGACCCAGACGCCCCGCCCTCCCCCATGAGGACACAGACCCAGACGCCCCCGCCCTTCCCCATGAGGACACAGACCCAGACGCCCCGCCCTCCCCCATGAGGACACAGACCCAGACGCCCCCGCCCTTCCCCATGAGGACACAGACCCAGACGCCCCGCCCTCCCCCATGAGGACACAGACCCAGACGCCCCCGCCCTTCCCCATGAGGACACAGACCCAGACGCCCCGCCCTCCCCCATGAGGACACAGACCCAGACGCCCCCGCCCTTCCCCATGAGGACACAGACCCAGACGCCCCCCGCCCCCGCTGTCGAGGAGAGAGGGCACTTGGACCTGTAGGGCTGATACAGACCTAAAGGGCTGTTTCAAACAGAAAGAGACAGCTAAGCCGGAAGAGGCTGAGACAGCCAGAGCGGACATGGGGAGACGCCCCTCGGGGTAGGGGGTACAAGGTAAGGGGTACGGGGTAGGGGGTAGGAGGTAGGGGGTAGGGGGTAGGGGGTAGGAGGTAGGAGGTAGAGGGTAGGAGGTAGGAGGTAAGGGGTAGGAGGTAGGAGGTAGGAGGTAAGGGGTAAGGGGTAGGGGGTAGGGGGTAGGAGGTAGAGGGTAGGGGGTAGGAGGTAGGGGGTAGGGGGTAGGAGGTAGGAGGTAGGAGGTAGGAGGTAGGAGGTAAGGGGTAGGAGGTAGGAGGTAGGAGGTAGGAGGTAGGGGGTAGGGGGTAGGAGGTAGAGGGTAGGAGGTAGGAGGTAAGGGGTAGGAGGTAGGAGGTAGGAGGTAGGGGGTAGGAAAGGAGTGGCCCCAGAGGAAGATGGGCTCGGATATCGACATTGAGGGGCTGCATTTGTTTCTGCATCAGAGTGTCACATGAATTTGCCCACCACGACCTGCCGGGGATGAGTGGCACCAACGTCTCAGACCATGTTTCCTCTCCCTCCCCGGCTCACACCCTTTCTCACTGGTAGACAGTCCGCGACCTCCCTGGCTCACGCCCTTTCTCACTGGTAGACAGTCCGCGACCTCCCTGGCTCACACTCCTTCTCACTGGTAGACGGTCCGCGACCTCCCTGGCTCACACCCTTTCTCACTGGTAGACAGTCCGCGACCTCCCTGGCTCACACCCATTCTCACCGGTAGACAGTCCGCGACCTCCCTGGCTCACGCCCTTTCTCACTGGTAGACAGGTCACCGGGTTTAAAGCTCTTTCCTGAGGGACCCAACTGGAGTGGCACCTGCCAGGCAGCGAACGCCCGGCTCCTTCGAGTCCCTGCCCTCCACCCTCACCCCGGTGCCAGGGACAATTACGGCAAGTCCTCTCAACAGAAGCCAGTGCCTCCGATGGAGACTGGAAACCCGAGTATAAAGATGAAGAGGAGGCCGCGTAGCAGAACCACCTGGACGGTGATGCAGGTTACGCCGCCCGCCCACTCCCACTGCCCCTGCCTGCGGTGACCGTTCCCGGCTGGGAATCCTCTCCGGGAGCCCCGGAGGAGGCGCGCTGAGGAGGAGCAGCAGGACCTGTGCTGTTTATCAAGGACACGTGTCCAGCCCGGCACTGACCAGGACAACCTTGAAGATTTTTTTGATGCTCTTCAGGATAGACTGTGTTATCATCAGAATAATCTACTTTAATTTATTATTATTATATTTATTATTATTATTTGGTATTTTTCTGAAGTTGGAAATGGTGAGGCAGTCAGACAGACTCCCGCATGCGTCCGACCGGGATCCACCCAGCATGCCCACCAGGGGGCGATGCTCTGCCCCTCCGGGGCATCGCCCTGTTGTGACCATAGCCACTCTAGCGCCTGAGGCAGAGGCCACAGAGCCATCCTCAGCGCCCAGGCCAACTTTGCTCCAGTGGAGCCTCGCTACAGGAGGGGAAGAGAGAGACAGAGAGGAAGGAGAGGGGGAGGGGTGGAGAAGCAGATGGGAGCTTCTCCTGTGTGCCCTGGCTGGGAATCGAACCCAGGACTTCCACACGCCAGGCCATTCTAGCACCTGAGGCAGAGGCCACAGAGCCATCCCCAGCGCCCGGGCCAACTTTGCTCCAATGGAGCCTTGGCTGCAGGAGGGGAAGAGAGAGACTCTAATTTTTTAATACAACACAGGTGAATTGTAACAACAACAACAAAAAAAAGGTCATTCTGTGGCTTTAGGTTGTCCAGATGTCCATGCGTTGGCTCTGTTAGCTTCTGAGTTCATCCATGTGAACTTCGAAATCAGAGCTGTAAAGCTGAGAGGTGACCTTGTCCCGGAAACGCCGACAGAAAGTGGACATCCAGCCTCCTTGTGGTCCCATCTGCACGGTGATAAACAGTGGTGGCTTTTAAAAGGCTGTCCCTGAATTCCATCCTTACTGCAGTCCACATGACCCCACATAGGCATAATCCCTGCCAAACGAGTCAGGTCAGGGAGAGGAACTACCAAGTTTCATAGACAGGAGGTTTAAGAATTTCCTGTACTCGTTCATTGTCCCGGGAACGGTGATGCCGTCGAAGGACAGTGGGCAGGACAATGTGGGAGCTAAGAGTCTAAAGCGAGTGGGACCAGCAGCAGTATAATATGAGTCAATTATGTAAGTTTAAATTCTCTGGTAGCCACAGTAAAGGTGAAAAGGTCATTTTAATGATATATTTTATGTAATTCAATGTATCCAAAGTATTTTAATGTCAACATGTAATCAATATAAGAATTATTGGTGAACCTGACCAGGTGGTGGCACAGTGGATAGAGTGTCGAACTGGGACACAGAGGACCCAGGTTCAAAACCCCGAGGTCACCGGCTTGAGCACAGGCTCACCAGCTTGAGAGCACCGTAGATGGCTTGAGCATGGGATCATAGACATGACCCCATGGTTGCTGGCTTGAGCCCAGGGTCACTGGCTTGAGCAAGGGGTCACTCACTCTACTGTAGCCCCCTGGTCAAGGCACATATGAGAAAGCAATCAATGAACAACTAAAGTGCCACAACAAAAAATTGATACTTCTCATCTCTCTTCTTTCCTGCCTGTCTGTCCCTCGCTGTCCCATTCTCTTTCTCTGTCTGTCTCTGTCACACACAAAAAAAAATATTATTGGTGCAATACTTTATAGTCTGCTTTGCACATGATCTACAAAATCCATCGTGCATTTTGCACCCTGAGGGCACCCCGGTTCAGCCCTGCATACTGGACTAGCCCCTGGGGCCATGGGACAATGTGGCCCTCACTGTTGCTATGAAGACACCCAAATTCAGTCAGGGGCACTCCTGCCACACGGGAAGTGTGACTTCGGACAGATCACCCCCTCCGCCTTGGTTTCCGTAGGTAGAAGACAGTAATAATCCTTTGCAGGGTTGCTGAGAGTTCTGTACAAAGACCTCACCAAACTGACTGGTCCATGGGAAGAAGCTATTGTGTTAGCTACCGTCCTATGACTGGGCACGAGTATAGATTTGAGAATATGAGCCTACCATCTAACAGAATTCTAAAGATCTATTGAAAAAGAGTGAGAAAAGAAAAAAGACAACTCTTGTGTTAACTACCATCACCCTGAAAATAGGACAGAAAAAGAGAGGAAAGTTGGGAAAGAAAATTAGTAAGTTACAATGTCCCTCTCCTCTCTTAGCTATTCTGAGCATCCAGAAGTTGTTAAATTTTTTTTTTTAATGAAGACAGTTTTTGTGAATTTTTGCATTACAAGCTTGCCAAAAATTCCCATGTGAGTGACCATATGGCTGCGCCCCAGCACCAGGCAATCTGTGTCCTTGTTATTTTTCTAGATCTTTATAGTGCCCCCGTGATGAACAAACCAACCTCTCAGACGCAGGGGGCTTGGAACCGCTCCCGCTCCGCTGGGCCTCCCCCCACCCCCACCCCCACCCCCACCCCCACCCCGGGCACCGAGGAAAGCTCATCTGCTGCCCTCTGCTGAAAACAGCTCTCTCCTTCGGGCCGCTCTCCTGTCACATCCCCTTAACCAGAACGGCTCAGAGCGAGGGTCCTATGGAGTCAGCAGAGCAGGTGGTCCGGGGTGCCCGCTGGGGTCCCCGACCTGCAGGCAGACAACGATGCAGGGTGCTCCCTGGCAGCTGACGCCTTCTCAAATGAAAGAAAAAAAAAGTGTTTAATTTCTCTAATTACACTCAGTGAAAGTGAGACAGGACTGAAGCTTTAATCTTCTAGATGGTCTGGCGGATTAAAATTAGATTTATATATCTGCGTAATAAAAGGAACGTCGTGCAGGAAGGCAGCGGGCGTTGAGGGGTGCGCCACGCACGCCACGGGCGCTCTTGGCATTTCTATGCGGCAGCGCAAGAGAATTTAAATTTTCTTATGCGGTTAGCCTGGTATCGATGTAGAGTTTGTAGATAGCTTTGGCCAGAGAGCTGAGTAAAGCCTTCAGTATAATTTCTTTTAGTGTTTTTGAGGGGAGGTGACGTGTTACAGAAAAGGAAAGGCTACAAAAAATTTAGGGAAGCCAAAACAGCTGGACTCGTGTTTTTACCCTGAAGGAGGGTTGGTAGTAGCATTCAAGGTGTCTGTGGTGTTCCAGGTGTCTCCTGACACACTTCTCATGGACGTGGTGCCCACCCTGGGGCCGGCAGGGAGGGCAGGACAGGGCATGGAGAGGGTTCGCCAGCACCAACAAGACTTTCTCTTTCCAAAGCAGAGGTTGAAAAACAGCAGCAAGGCTTGCAGAATTAATGAGCGAGGGACATGACATAGTGTTCCACAGCGAATGCTTCGAACACTAATAGGAAGAAATATATGTTGCAATTTGCTAGAACATATGTAGTAAAACCGAAGTCGCATTAATACCAGAAATGATCATGAATACAGATTAGCTCGTGTGCCCGCCCGCGATTCCCTGCCGAAATGTGGCAGGGGAACGGTGGTCAAGCACCCCACACACCTCGGCGAGCTTCGGGGGGAGTCTTGAGGATTTTACCTTCTCGTGGTCTCTGTCCTGTGACTCAGTTCATTTCCGAATAAATGGAGGCATTTATTACTGAACATAGAGCCCACAAATTTAACAAAAAGACTGAGTTACACCTTCCTATGGACAGCTCTTCCCTTGGCCTCCCGGGGTTTTAACTTGGTCATCACTTCCCATGTGGTCCCTCATGTTCATGCCTCAAAGCCACAGTGTGACCCGCGGACTTGTTCAAACTCCTCTGTGATAAACATATAGCTAAAAGAAGAAGAATAAATATATATATATATATATATATATATATATATATATATATATATATATATATATATATCATGGGGTCACCATTGTCAAGTTTACAACTACCTTCCTCCTTGAAGGCTCTGCAGTAACTCTATAATGTGCACCTTCCTGTCCCCTGGCACAGAAATGCTGGTTCTCAGTAACTTATTAGAAAACAGTCATGCACCTATTTAAGAATTTCAGGAAGAGGAAGTATAGGTTCTTTTTTTTTCTGTATTTTTCTGAAGCTGGAAATGGGGAGGCAGTCAGACAGACTCCCGCATGTGCCCGAACGGGACCCACCCGGCACGCCCACCAGGGGACGATGCTCTGCCCCTCCGGGGCATCGCTCTGTTGCGACCAGAGCCACTCTAGCGCCTGGGGCAGAGGCCACAGAGCCATCCTCAGCGCCCGGGCCATCTTTGCTCCAATGGAGCCTCGGCTGCGGGAGGGGAAGAGAGAGACAGAGAGGAAGGAGAGGGGAAAGTATAGGTTCTTAATAATGGCACAACTCAACTTCAGTCTCATCAGCATTTTCCTGATTTGCTGATGGGCTGCTGAACGCGTTTTTGAGTACAGAAAGAATGTCTTGGGACGAGGGGTGGGCACATCACGTGGGGATATTGCTTCACGCGCTGTCTTTCCCTTCAGGAGCTCAGCGCCTATTTAACGTTGAAAAGGGACGGGGTCAGTCCTGTCCCTTCCCCCTCCAGGGAGTCTGGGACAAGCCTAGGCGCTGTGTCACGTCTCCTCCGCGAGGAGAACCGTTGGCTCCAGGCTGTGAGACGGCCGGACCACAGATGCACGCGGAGTCCCGTGTCAGGGGAAGCGGGAGGCCCTCGAGCGGGAAAGGGAGTCTCGGCTAGTGGACAAGCCACGAGAGAGACCAGCAGTGTGCCAAGTTGGTACATGAAACAAGGGATAAACAGGTGGGCTGGGAAGATAGGGGGAAAGGGAGGAGGAAGAGAAAGAGAAGAAATAGGTTATTAACATGTATGTTTCCTATTTAGTTAACATTTAACAATTATATAGTTTATGCATTATATATATAATATGACGTAATGTTAATACAGTATTACGTATGTGTCCCCTGGTTATTCTCCCAGGCCAGTTATTTAGAACTCACTAAAATGAAAAGTTTTCAGCTCTCCAGACTTTCACCGAGTTCTCATTGGTCTTTGGGAATGGGCGCTGAGGTTAGAGTGTGAGGACAGCAGGGTCCCAGCCGCCAACAGGGCACAGCGCCAAAAATAACACAGGATTCAACCGGTTGGTCAAAGACTTGCTTCTGCCTGCACTCTTATTATTTCATTACAAGAAACATTGATTTTTCCGTCTTTGTCTTTCTGAAGACCTAATCAGACTTCAGCCTGATTTAGAAATGCACAGTTCCGCCCAGTAATTATTCCTTAGGGCTGCGAGGGTGATGTAATGAACTAACAACTGTGCTCAAGTCCTTAGCGCCGGGCTTGGCAGGAAGTAAAACCCACTATTAGATATCCCCATGAATAGCGGGGATGAGAATAATTTAATATAACCCTGCATTATGCGTCATTGCCTCATTTTTTAGAAAATCTTTTTTTTTTTTTTTTTGCTTATTTTCATGTCGAAGCCAAAGGATGCGACCTTATGAAATATACCAACGACTCTCCCCCCTAAACAGCCCCTATTTATCATTATTCAAGACAACGTGGCTATTTCTGAAGCTGTTTTAAAAGACTTGTGATCAGCATTTTGGGGGCCTCGGTAGCCACGGTGGCTTCCAGGGCAGAACTCTGTCCTGGGGTCCCTCCACTCAGAGCGCCACACCCACCAAGCCTGCTTTCATAGGTCTCCCTTTTCAGTGGATTTTTCTCTTCACATGCGGTGTTTTCTCGGTTTTGTTTTTATTTATTTATTTGGTGAAGCAGGGCAAAGCGTACATTAAAGGATCCTTCAGTATGTCTGAAACCTCGGGACCAGCTCAGCGTTGCCAACCCATCTTCTCTAAAGCCCCTTCTCCTGCATGCTTTTTTTTTTTTTGGTGTGTTATTAAATTATAATCTTTTATGAAAGAAATACTTGTTTGTCCTTTGAAGTTGGAAATCTCTCCACACATCCCTTATGCCTCCCTCTCTGCTCTGCTGAAAGCTCCACAAGCATTGACTAAGACGTCCTGGACTCAAAACCCAACACCAGCTCATTTACCACCAAGAGACATTCAGAACGCTGTCCATTCAGCATGATAGGTGGTTTCAATCGCTTGCAATTTCTCCCATTCCGACTGTGTACTTGTCAGAGTCCTGGAGACCTCGGAGCCGCACTCCGTTAGTATCTCCTTGAACACGCAGGGAAAATTAGAAGCAAAAAAAGGCCGAGGTACATCTCACACTACTTCGCATTCAGAACCTGGGTCTCAGAGGTCACTCTGGCCCCTGAATTACGGTTCTCCGGTGCGTTTCCAAACAACGGCGTCCTGTGAAAACCAAGAGCCTTGAAGACCCAGCACCGCCTTTCAGAACCGTGGGCGGCCGCCCTCGTGTTCCCCTCTGAACTGCTGTCCCCGGTCGGTAAGCTCCAGTGAGCGGGTGCGAGCGCTGACCGCTGTCACGGGGCTGGCGCCTGGGTCACAGTCCCCGTGCACCTAACCTCAGCAGGGGAAACGTCAGTGAAGGACCCTAAAATGACTTTTAAGAGTAAAGATTGCACATGGCATGATGACACGGCTACTTCCTCCTTCTTTAAAAATTGCTACCTACTAAATTGTCACTATAAAAAAATGAAGGCTTAATGCTTTTATACTCCACACACACACATACACACACACACACATATACACACACATACACACACACATACACACACACATACACATACACACACATACACACATACACACACATACACACACACATACACACATACACACACGTACACACACATACACACATACACGTACACACACATACACACACGTACACACACATACACACACATACACACACATACACACATACACACATACACACACATATACACGCATACACACACACACACATACACACACACACATACACACACACACACACCCATCTCTCCCTCCAGCTGTCCCTCCATCTCCCTCATATAGGAGCATTGTTCAGGGCACAGAGTTATAATTGTGTTTCCTGTTAACTATTTTGTTTGGGATGCGGGGTGGGGGATTTAGTGATTGACTTGGTTTTCGTTTGCTGACCTGTTTGGTTTTCCATGTACTCATTCAGTCAGCCCCAAACTTTCTAACAGAATTGTAACTCATTCCATGTGGTCAGTCTGTCCCCCATTTTTCTCGGGGAGATGCACACTCCGGAGCCCTCTGACCCTCCGAGGGGGTCTGGATGCTCCGCCCCGTTGAGCTCACTCTTCTCGTCCCCTCCTGGGAATCTTCCTTCCCCCCACCCTGTGAACCACTCCCTTCTCCCTGAACCCTAGGTACCCCCTTTATTGACGAGCCCACAACGCTTCTGCACGTGGTCAGCAGTCCGTCTGAGAACCTGGCAACCTGGCTAAGGACGTCTTTTCCTTCAGAACAATGCGGGCCCTCCTGTAAGCTTCCGGAGTGCTGTTGAAGTCTGATTGCTGGTCCTTTCTGCACAAACTGTCCCCTCCACTGTGCGCACACCCAGTGGCCTTCTATGATTTGACCTTGCTTGTGTTTTGTACTGGCCCCGTCCGTTTAAACAGCGGGCTCTTTGAAGCTGGAATCGCATGCCCCTCAAGCCTGAGAAAAGTTCCGTTTTATTCTTTAATAATTTTCCTTTTCTGGATTTTGAGAAGTTTCTTTTTCTGAAATTGCATTTGTTGGGTATTAAACCTCTTGGATCAATCCTTTGGGGGTTTTTATTATTATTTCTTCTTTAAATCTTGCATCTCCTAATTCCCGTTTCCTCACCTCTTTGCTCCACATTCTGAGATTTCCCCCAAACTTGTTTTCCACATTGAATGAATTTGTCATTTCTCTCCTGCTACCATTTTAATGTTTAAGACTTTAGTAAATGTGGGGCCGTCCTGTGGCGTGGAGCTGTGAGCACCTGGGCACCCCCAGATGGCATGCTTTAGCGGGGAGAGGATCCGTGTGTTTGCCCAGAGATAAACTCTACACTCATTTCCTGCCAGGAGGGGGTTGTGGGAGGGGGGAGGGTTGTATTATCTCCAGATCCATCTGTCTGAGAGCCAGGCAGGGGGCAGGGCTGAGAAATCACCAAGCCACATAGTCATTCAGGTCATTTTCCTGATTTCAGTACAGCCCCGCGGGTCCTTCTGAGCTGAGCCCAGTGGACCAAGGCCAGATCCCTTCTGCGTCACCTTTGTTAGAGAAACAGGTCTTCCGCCAAGTGGGGGTGGGGGGCAGGTGCCTGGCTTCCCAGGCTGGGGGTGGGGATCCTACAATCTCACACTCGCGCCGCTTATTGTATTCAGTTTTCAAGCCCTTGACTCTTTTCCAGCCCCTTCCTTCGCTTTAAGTTCCCCCCGGTGCCTGGCGCTCCCAGTTCCCGGCCTTCCTGAGGTGCTGCTGCGCGTGGAAAGGCCCGCTTCTCCCCGCCTCTCCTTGGCGTGCGCGTCCCGCTCTGGTTTTCTTGGGTCCGCGGAGGAGGGTTCCGCTCTCCCGCCTGCGCTCGGCTGCTCCATCGACGGCGCCTGTCAGGTTGCCCCTTTTCGCTCCCGGGCTCCGTGCCGGCGGATTTATCCCTTCTCTGTCCCTGCCCGGTCGTTTCCGTGGGACTGGATGGAGCAGGAGACGTAGACACGGTTGTTCGGCCTGCCACGTGGACCCGGAAGACCGTGTTTTATTTTTCAGTGAGTGTCACCAGCACCCACTACTGGTCAAAGATGGGAACTTTGAAGCCATCCCAGACTCCGTGTCCCAGGATATCTGGTTAGTCGCCGCGTCCTGTCCATGCTACCTACTCATCAGCCCTTCCCTGGGGACCCGGCACCCCCCCCTGTGCCCCCTGCAGCGTCTGCCCCTGGCATCAGCCTCACCTTCCCCGGAGTGGGAGGCGGCTTCCCAGCCAACCTCCCAGGAACAGCCTGTTCTGCACGCGGACCCTGCAGTCGTGACTCTACAATGGGAACTTATATCACTGGCTGTTAAAGGGATGTCATGGCTCCCCAGGCCTTTCGGATACGTTTCAAGGTCTTTATCGTGAATAGAAAACACTTCACTACAAGACCTTTCCTCATTTTTGTCCCCCTCCAACATCATGACAGACCCCTTAAGCCTAAGGTTCATCAAAGTGCGGGAGGGTGCTCAGGGCGGCTCTTGGCTGGGGGGCCTTTGTCCAGGCGTCCAATTCGGCCTGAAACCCCCAACCCTTGTCTTCTCTGCCTGACTCCGTGGGACCCTTCCATTCAGTCATACCACTTGTCCAAAGGCTGCATTTTGCCTGGCACTCTTCCCTGGAGAGGGTAGTTCCTTGTCACCCCCCCCCCCCCCATTCACTGCTGCCTTGGAAAATCTGTCTGACACAGTCACCAGTACTATACAATCTGTGTGTACATGTGTGTACACATACATGCATAATATGTTTTTCACAGAAGAAAATTAACTGTTGGGCTTAAACTATTTTTCTACAGATTTTTAACCATCCATTGTGAAATTCTCACATTTATTTACTTATTTATTTTTAAATGAGAGTTAGGGAGGCAGGGAGACAGACACCCCATATGCACCCAGACCAAGATCCACCCAACAACCCCTGTCTGGGGCTGATGCTCTGCCCATCTGGAGCCACTGCTTCGTTGCTTGGCAACTGAGCTCTTCTAGTGCCTGAGGCCAAGGCCACAGAGCCATCCTCAGTGCCCGGGGCCAACTTACTCAAACCACTCAAGCCATGACAGCAGGAGAGGGAGAGAGAGAGAGAAAGTACGAGAGAGAAAGACCCACACACCAACCAGGCTGACACTCTACTGCTGAGCCAACCAGCCACAGTCAAAATTCTCACCTTTAAGGGGGCTAATTGGTACACTAATCTACCTCTCACAGATACAGCTGAACATTCACTTACCAGAAAGAGTAAGAAAATGCAGAAATAGTTGAATTTGAGGAACTCAAATATGTTACTCTAGAGCACAAAATGAGGGGGCATGTAAATTTAAGTCTGAGGTTCCTATTCTAATTTAAATCACGATGTTTGTGTCAGACAAAGAGGAAAGAAAAGCTAGACTGGAGCACTGGTTTCAGCATGAGGAGCCCCATCCCCTGTCTCGTCTTGTGTGCAGGCTCTCTGCTCGCAGAAGCACACTCTCATCCCTGTGAAGTGGGACCCGGTCCACGGAGGGCGGGCAGGGCACCGCACCTCCTGCCCCCACCAGGTTAACTCCACGTGACTCCAGTTCTCTCCTCCCATTCTGCCCCTAACGATAGCTGTGGGCCTGGGCACTGTCCGCGGAGTCCCCTGGTTACTGAGCGGAGCCCAGCTCTCCACCTGGATCACTTTGGGGCATCCTTTCCACAGGGCTATGCAAACAGTGCCTCCCCCTGGACGCAGCTTTATAAACCCTACTCTACAAACCTGCCCCGGCTGAAAGCTCAGAGTGTGTCTAACAATGTGGTCCTGGTGGTCTCTGTGTTGTGAAATATTTGTTGTTAATTTACAAGTTTCAAAAATTGGGCCTCTTGCTATGTTTCCACACTGTGAAGAAAATATATATATATATATATATATATATATATATATATATATATATATATAATGTTGATGTCACTTGTCACACAGTGTTAACACCTCCCATGTTTCCTCCCTGTTTTTTGGTGTCCCTGTCACCTCAGTGCCCCCCCCCACACACACACACACTCTTTTAAAAACCCAGGTCAAATTTGATTTCTTCTTCAAGGCTGTCCCAGAGCTTAAAATTAAGTTCATTTGAAACACTGGCTCTTAAAGAACTCCTATGGGTTTATGTCAGCTCTCTCCCCAAAACCCAGCAAAATGACAGCGGAGAAATAAAAAAAATATAAATCAGCCTTGGCCAGTTGGCTCAGTGGTAGAGTGTCGGCCCAACATGTGGAAGTCCTGGGTTTGATTCTCGGTCAGGGCACCAGGAGAAGCACCCATCTGCTTCTCCACCATTACCCCTCTCCTTTCTCTCTATTTCTCTCTTCCCCTCCCGCAGCCAAGGCTCCATTGGAGCAAAGTTGGCCCGGGCTCTGAGGACGGCTCCATGGCCTCCACCTCAGGCACTAGAAATGGCTCCAGTTGCAACGGAGCAACGCCCCAGATGGGCAGAGCATCACCCCCTGGTGGGCATGCCTGGTGGATCCCGGTCGGGCACATGTGGGAGTCTGTCTCTCTGCCTCCCCACTTCTAACTTCAAAAAAGTACAAAAAACATGTATATATATACATGTGTGTGTGTGTATGTGTGTATAAATCTACAGAGACAAAGTCCTTGAGGAGGAGAAAAGTCAAATTAGAGAATGAATGAGCTAGAAGTTAGTGAGGAGGGTGCACGGAGGGAAGGCTCCGGCGTTCCACACCGCCGGCTCCGCCCCCTTTGTGAATATGGACACACCCCTGGGGGCTCCGAGTCCCACTTTCCTCACTTCTAACACGAAGATGTTTCGATCTTCCTGGCGTGTCTTGTGCAGATCAAGGAAAATAATGCACGTAAAGGGATTTGTAAACTGCGTCGACTTATAAACAAAGGTCTTCATTAGAGTCATTACCATGCACACATTTGTTTGCTTACACACCTCACCAGCTAAGCCACGGGCTCCTTGAGGGCAAGGATTATGTCTGATTCGAGTTCTCAGAGTCCCTAGCCTGCTCATTATCGGCGTTCATTTGTTGAACTTCCTCCATATAGGCATAATAAGTTAGCAGTATATTCCTAAAATGCTCCAAAAAAATAAAACAAAATGTAGCTCTAAGTGTTAAATGAAAGAAATAAAAGTTGTGCTAAATTTGTAAGCATGGAGAAAGAAATCTTATCTTCTGAGAAATAACTTGACGCTACAGATGGTTGATTATTTATGGTCCAGAAACCCACAGAGAGCAAATCTCTTAACAATTCTAACCTTGACATTTCTCTCTTGCGCTAAATATTCCATAAGGGACATTCTTCTAAGGAAATATATATATATGGCATGCCTAACAGGGCCTGAGCAAAAAACAAAAGTTAAGTCCAAATCACATTGAAGATGTTAAGGCTACAGGAAGGCAAGCTGATACTGTATTTCACTTGGACCAGTTTTATTCTAGTAAATTATTTCTATGGGCATTTTTAATATCATGAGCAATTGATGTAAAAATCCACCATTTTGATATTCAGGAAGTAGTATAAATTCTAATTGTGTCTGGACAATTACTTTGGAAGATAGATAGATAGATAGATAGACACTTAGTTCAAAATATAGTGATTGGCTAATAGATTTAGTCAGCCACGTAGAGGTGGCAAGTCATGTGAACTATTTTATTTCTTCATATTGTATTAGCTTCTTTTGATACTTAAAAATAGCATTATAAGTGTTTTATTAGAAAAATCAAAGCTTTTAGTTTTGCCAAACATATTGTGTCTTAAAAAACGGTACTTTAAAATACATTATACTGCCCTGGCCAGGTGGTTCAGTGGATAGAGCAGCGTCTTGGCATGCCGAGGTTATAGGCTCGAGCCCCAGTCAGGCGGAGCCCCGGTCAGGTCATGCATGAGAAGCAATCAATGAGTGAACAATTAAATGTATCCGCTAAATGGAACAACAGGCTGATGCTTCCTTTCTCAGCCTTCCCCCTTTGTCTCTTTCTCAAACCAATGAGGAAAAAATGTCTTAGTCTATTATACTTTGTTCTTTGAACGTTTTATCATATTTTTTGTTTGTCTGTAACTTCGTGATTTTTTTTTTTTTTTTTTTTGTATATTGAATTTTTACGGAGGTAGCTCCTTCACTTCTCTCTCCTAGTTAACTGAGGTTTCAAATAATTTTCTTGGGCTTTTAGCAATAATTTGTAAATCATAAAATTTGTCTCATTTCCTAAACTGTCATAAAGGAAGTCAAACCTCTGGCATATTACAGACAGCCACAAATTCACTGACATCCCTCCCGTTCACAGGGGGCCCTGTAGGGGGTGCTGTTCCCTGGCCCCCTGAGTCTGGGCTGGCGTGAGTCTTCTCCCACCAGCCGAGCACCGTGGACAGGGCAGGATGCCAGGCCTAGCCCTTAGGAGGCCTGGCACTTCCTTCTTGACCTCTGGGAGAGGTCCCGGGCTGCCATGTTAGAGATCCAGAAGGCCTGTGGCCACCGTGCTGTGACTAAGTCCATGAAACCACAGAGAGGGGCTACTCAGAAAGACAGACAGGGAAAGAGAAAGAGACAGAGGGGTGGAGAGAGAGCTGGTTACATGGCCATAGAAAACCAGGTCACACCCCACCAGATATCATTAGTCTTTCCTTTTGTGGGTTTTTTTTTTTTTTTTTCATGTTTCTCACTGCCTTTGATGGGTTTTTATTCAAAATTAGCCATCCAAGTAAGCTGACCTCCACCCAGACATCATGTTGAAGACCAACCTTTCGTAGTGTCTGTGAGCTTACACAGCACCACTTCTCCCTCCTCTGAGTGTCCCTTCCACTCCCAGGACAGGGACGAGCCTCTAGGAGAGATGACCGTGAACTTCTCTGTAAAGTTAAGACTGACAACGAGTTCTTCGGTGCTCATGTAGTATGTGGGTGCAAGAATTTGTACTATTTAACTAACACAGAATAGAAACACACGCACACACGTACGTAATGTTTTGTCACTGCCTTACAACTAACATCCCAACCTACGTTCAACAGTTAGAAGGTAGATTAAGAGTCCTCACAGCATCCTTTGACCAGTTGAGCCGCACGAAGACTGTCCTCGTGCAGTCTGCTTCCCGTGTAATTCTATGCTGTCTGGGCTCTTTTGTTTCCATTTGCTCTTATAGATGAATCACAGTTACCGATCCATGTTCATTTAGGTGTCTCCCAGCTTCCAACGTTGTGCCTCTCTTGAATTTATCATTTTTAACCCATTTATTTATTACCTTTATTTTCATGTCTCCTATCTTTATTTTTTTTTGTCTCTTCCTCACTAACTATAGTTTTATCATCTTTAATTTTCTTCTACCTCTCTTTCTACTTTCCAAAATACTCTTGAACCATATTAATTGTTCCAGTTACTCAGGGAATCTCAAATCTCGTTCCTTCCATGCAGAGACATTAACTTTATAAAGGTTATGCTAGAAATAATTAGTCGTATGACGAATCAGCGATGGGGCCACGCAATAGGAGCTCTGTGCAGATAATAAATTCTAACGCGGGTGAGCCCTAATAAAAATCTGAGAGAAAATAGGTCGTGGTCTTTTATGGACGTCTTGATACTGGGAAGGGCTGAGGTGGACCTTCTGTTAGAAGGGGTGAAATGAGAGCAGTGGCCCTGGATGAGCTGTAGTTCCCTCCGCCCTGAGTGTCACCTCTCACGCTGGCCCACCCCCTTCCTCTCTTTCTTCCTCTCTTTCTCCCTCTTTCTCCCTCTCCTCTCTTTTTCCTTGTTCCTCTCCCTGTAAGACCAGCCCAGAACAGGAGTCTGGAAGGAAGGGACAGGTTGAGGACATAAGACTGGTGAGCCGGCTCCTGTCACGTTTTGGAAGGTTTTGCATCGATTCATAAGTAAATTGGGGGCGAGATCCAATGGTCAGTTCCAACCCTTCCACTTCCCGGACCTCTGAGCAGGTGTCTGCTGCGCCGCGCCCCTCTCTCCAAACCCTCTCTCCCCCCTGCGAAGGCATGCTCCCTTCTCCAACTTGGGACCCCGTCTGCCCTCCCACCCGCGCTCCCCCCAGCCCCCGCCCTATTCCCCGGGGCTCAGGGGAAGAAGGTGGGAGCCGCCTGACCCCCCTGAGCCGTCCCTTTCCTTGGGAGCACCCACGGTCAGCAGCAGCAGGCCCTGTTATCCTCCCTCCCACCTCCCTCTGCGCCAGCGTCTCGCACTGTCTGCGGAACCGCTTCCTACCTGGTGTCGCTGCTTCTGGCACGGCTCCTCCAGTCTCCCTCGGAGCTGAGGCTCCGGACTCAGGCGGGGGTTTGGAACGCAGCCGCGTGGCAGCGGTCAGCCGGAGCACGCAGACTCACCTCGCGGGGCCTCAGACCCTCCTCTGTGCGGGGTGACAGCACCAGCGCCCCCTCGGGAGGGGTCGGCGACCTGGGAGGACTAACGAGCCCATACTTGTACCGGGGCTGCCGTCTGGGGCGCAGAGCACGGACGATGGAATGAGTGCGTAATTATTTTCTGCGCAGGAGGACGCAGGGCGCCTAGACGGTGAGCGATGTGCGGGTCCTGGGGAACGTTAGCGGCCCGGGAAGGCGGGTGAGAGTATGTGAGAATCCTGTGTTCCGTCTTCGCAGCTCTTTCTGTAAACCTGGAGTTATTTCAGAGAGAAACGCTCAGCATAAAGAACCTCACACCAGAAGCAGGCATGACATCGTCCAGTGGCGCCTCCTCGCTCTCGGACTTAAACCTGAGCCCTTCTCCTGGCCCCTGAGGTCCACCATGGTCTGGCTGCCGGCCGGCGCCCGGCCTCACCTCCCTCCACTGGCCCTCCCAGCCCCCTCCTCGCTGAGGGCCGGACGGGGCGCCTGCTCTGCCCGCCGGCTCCCTGCCCATCCTCACAGCGTCCCTTCCCTGGTTCTGCGCAGGGGGCTCCCCGCCGAGGCTGGAGGGCGGCGTTCCTGCTCCTCCGCTCTCCCAGCATCCCCTCTGCTTATCTTTCTCCTGAACACTGAGCGTGATCAGGAAGGTGTTTTGTTTTGTTTTTTCAATTTGCTTGCTATGGGTTACCTTACTACCTATGAGACCATAAATGTTGTAAGGGCAGACACTATATCTTTTTTTTTTCTTCATTTTTTTTGTATTTTTCTGAAGCTGGAAACGGGGAGAGACAATCAGACAGACTCCCGCATGCGCCCGACCGGGATCCACCCGGCACGCCCACCAGGGTCAACGCTCTGCCCACCAGGGGGCGATGCTCTGCCCCTCCGGGGCGTCGCCATGTTGTGACCAGAGCCACTCTAGCGCCTGGGGCAGAGGCCAAGGAGCTATCCCTAGCACCCGGGCCATCTTTGCTCCAATGGAGCCTTGGCTGCGGGAGGGGAAGAGAGAGACAGAGAGGAAGGAGAGGGGGAGGGGTGGAGAAGCAAATGGGCGCTTCTCCTGTGTGCCCTGGCTGGGAATTGAACAGGGGTCCTCTGCACACTAGGCCGACGCTCTAGCGCTGACAGACACTATATCTTTAGCATCTCTAGTCTTTATATCTAGACCAGTTCCTGGCATTTGGTGATGGTTCAATATATGTTTGTTGAAGGACTACATGAACAATCAATATTAAAGGATATTAATATTCTCTCTATATCATTTTTCTTGAATTACTGGTTCCCCATTACATGGGCATACAAGAATGTTAAAACCAATCAGATTAACAAATGGGCTAGTCGATGAAAATTAATGTGTTGTTTCTGTTTTGTTCGTTTTTTTTTTTTTCTGAAGTGAGAAGCAGGGAGGCAGAGAGACAGACTCCCACATGTGCCCAACCAGGATCCACCTGGCATGCCCACCAGGGGAAATGCTCTGCCCATCTGGGGTATTGCTCCATTAAAACCGGAGCCATTCTAACGCCTGAGGCAGAGGCCACAGAGCCATCCTTAGCGCCTGGGCCAACTTTGCTCCAATGGAGCCTTGGCTGTGGGAGGGGAAGAGAAGGATAGAGAGAGAGGAGAGGGGGAGGGTGGAGAAGCAGATGGTCACTTCTCCTATGTGCCTTGGCCAGGAATCAAACCTGGGACTTCCACACACCAGGCCAACGCTCTACCACTGAGTCAACCGACCAGGGCCTAATGTATTGTTTCTTTATATTTTAGTTCTCCAACTTTAAGATAGAAATGAGTTTCTGCATGTTAAATGTCCTGTATACAACAACCTAAGGCATTACCTCAATGTAAAGGCAAGACTTTGATCCTTTTTTAAAAAAAGTTTTTAAGTGTATATTCAATATTTTTTTGGAAAAGATGGGATTACCTTATCTTCTAGTCAGGTAGAAATTACATTATTCTTTTCTTTGTTCTCAGTTAGAATATTTTATAGGTAGAGAAAAAATAATATGGGGTAGAGGATACAGAATTATTGGTAATTCAGTTGATTTAACACGCCTTTTGAATCCATTCATAACACTATTCAATTAGACTCAGTAGCTATCAAAAGAGAAAGATCTGGTCCCTACCTAGAGATATTTGAAACATCACTTTACACTGTGCTGACTTGATTAGATACAGTGCAAATTATCTGTGGATGTTATAGAAACTCAAACTTTCTCCGCTGTAAAAGGCACAAATAAATAAATGAAACCAAACTCTGAAACAACCAGTAAGCATTCCAAGATCAGCGGGCCCCAGGGACCCATCTTGCCCCCCCCCCCCGGGGAGACAGTGGGGGGGTGGCGTAATGCAGATTAGCCAGCTCTTCCATCCCACGGCCTCTTCTTCCCAGGACACTTCAAAGCAAAACAGACTTCTTACTAGAAATATTGGGTTGCTTTTTACCAAAGGAAGTGTGTTGTCCTTTAAGCTTTTATTGTAACATAATTTCAGACTTAGGAAAACGTTGCAAGAGTAGGAAAAAGAATTTCTTCCACTAGATCCCCAAATGTGAACAGTCGCCACGTGGGTTTCTGTCTTCGTGTATGTACACGCGTGTCTTTTCCCTGAACTGTTGGAGAGTGAGTTGCCCGCATGGTGTTCCTTTACCTCCAGGGACTTTAGAATGTGTCACATAACGGTAGTACAATGATCAAAACCAGGAAGTCAGTCATGACCCCATACTCAGCTCAGCTCCAATGTACAGACCTTATTCGATTTCACAGCTTCGTCCTAAGTGTACCTTCCGGCTCAGGGGTCACATTGAACACCGTGTCTCTCTATCCCCTCGAATCTCATCCCGTTTTTGCCTTTATGACAGTCACATTTTCAACAGTACAAGCCACTCGTTTTGTAGAATGTCCCTCAGGTTGGGCTTGTCTGGTGTTTCCTCACGTTCAGATACAAGCTTTCCATTTTGGGCAAGAGTGTGTGGACGGCGTGTCCTTCCCATACCACGTGAGAAGCTGGGCACTTACCAGTTGGCACACAGCCAGGCTGTCCTGTTGCCGGTGACGTTCACTCTGACCACCTGGTCAAGGGGCTGGCTGCCAGGTGTCCCCCCTGCAAAGCTAACATGAGGATGTTTGACCAGTTAGATACAAAGCTGAGCCTGAATAAATCACAGT
This sequence comes from Saccopteryx leptura, assembly GCF_036850995.1. NCBI lineage: Eukaryota > Metazoa > Chordata > Mammalia > Chiroptera > Emballonuridae > Saccopteryx > Saccopteryx leptura. Next base: position 1,577,269 of record NC_089505.1, on the reverse strand, counting down.
TGCTTCTCAGAAATCAATCCTCTGCCCCAGAGGTGTATTTTAAAGAAAATTCAACAGAAGCACATGCACAGGTGAAGAAGACAATGGCTTCTCAGTGTCTGGAAGTCAGACAGGAATGCCTGCAGCCTCCCGAAGAGACATCCTCACTTCCTTGTCACTGCAGCTCTGTCCACGAGAGCCCAGGCATGGGGACAGCCCGGGTGTCTGCTGAGGGGCGAGTGGATAAAGGAGGCATGGTACACAGATGCGATGAAGTAGTATTTAGCCGTGAGAAAGGAGGGATTCTGCCCTTTATGACAACACAGAGGAATGTGGTGGACGCCATGTTAAGTGAAATAAGTCAGGCAGAGAAAGACAAATACTGTATGATCTCACTTCTATGTGGCATAGTAAAAAAAATAAATGTTGAACTCAAAGAATCAGTAGAACTGTGGTTACCAGGGCTGGGGTTGGGGGAGGGGAGACAGGAAGTATCCGAAGTCACGGTAGGATGCATAGGTGTAAGGATTTGACACTCAGTGTGTGGCTATAGTTAATCATTCTGTTCAATACTGGAAATGTGCTAAGAGAGTAGATAGATTCCAGGTGTTCTCATCACAAAGAAAAAAATGATTACTGTAAGATGATATGGTAATTAGCTTAACTATAGTAACCATTTCGTTATGTACATCAAATCATGATGTTGTAGACTTTAAATGTATACAATTTTTATTTTAAGATGTGTAAATAAAAATAATAAAATACATTTTAAACTTGCAAACTATAAAATAAAAAATAATAAAGCAGATTTTAAAAATCTGCAAGCAGTTATAGCTAAGAAGCAAAAACTTTAGCTATCATACAATTAGATAACTTCGTATGTGTTATAATATAAACTGTGTATTTATTTTCTTTTTCTCTACTTCCAAACCATTTGAACACTGATACCATAAATTACCTACCCAAAGTAGAAGTTAAAACAATTAATAAGGTTTTGGAATGAACAATGGTCGTATTTCTTTTGAAACATCTACTGAAATACAGATAGTCCTCACTGCCTAGAACGGGTTGATTTTTATCACTTTACTTGTACATGGGGTTTATCTGGAGTGAATTCTGACCTTCCGCTGACCAGGTTCGTAGAGTGAGGTGAACTGCTGTGGAGGGAGGGGTGAATATCGGGGCGGGTCAGGTGTGACCGCTCTCAGAGGGCACACCAGGTGTTCTCCCAGCGAGGGGTGCCTCCTCCTCACCCCCTCAATCGCTTTTTATTTCTCTTCACTTCTGCTAAACTCTGTCGCTGTGTTTCAGAAGCAGGATCTTTGATGGCTCCAGTGTCTAGGACATACACTACTTGTCATTCTATCCATACCAGTCCTGTTCCGTACAAAATGAAGATCTGAAAGCATATGGTACAGATGACCTTCTGTTATAAATATTGTATCAAAATTATGGCTCCCCGGGATTGCTGGATAAAGTCCAGGATGCTCCGTGCAATCTGAATTTCAGATAAGCAAACAAACAAAAAATATCTGGGACAGACACTACAAAAAATTATTCGTTGTTTATCTGAAATTCAAATTTACCTAGATATCCTGTATTTATGATTTGCTAAATCTGGGAACTTCAGGCTTGTGACAAAGAAAAGTCCTGCGCTTCAGAACCGAGTCTGCAGCCCGCAGAGAGCTGCCATGTGCCCTCGGGGGTGCGCTGAGCGGTCCTGTCCACTTCCCAGGCACGCCTGTCTGTATTCCTCCCCCCCCCTTCACTGCCCTTCCCTTCGTCAAAGCAACAAGAACATCAGAGGACTGTCCTGGCTGCTGCCATATCCCTAAGCTCTCTGATATCCTCTATTGAATGAGTCATAGGATGCGTTGAAATAACTGAGTACCTTCTTGTTATTGGTATCCATGGAATAAAGTAAGTTTGGGTTCCAGTAACCATTAATTTTTGATTGATGCAATCTTATTAATGCATATATAACATTTCCATACAAGTGCCAAGAACTAAACTTTTGCTTTGCGTTTTAAATCAGAAATCCCAAGTTCAGGCTACAATGTTACATCCTTAAAGAAACATCAAGAGTAATTTTTTACCAAGGACTGAAATAAAAAAGATTTTAAGAGCTTAAAGTCAAACTATAGTATAAAGCTATAGTAATTCAAACAGTATGGTACTGGCACAAAAACAGACACAGAGATTAATGGAATAGCATAGAGAGCCCAGGAATAAACCCACACTTCTATGACCAATTAATCTAAGAGGCGATAATGTACAAAAGGATAAAGACACTCTCTTCAATAATTGATGTTGGGAAAACTGGATGGGTATGTGCAAAAAAATGATACAGGACCACTTTCTAACACCACGTACAAGAATAAACTCAAAGTGGGTTAAAGACTTAAACATAGGACTCAAAACCGTAAAACTCCTAGAAGAACACATAGGCAGTCAAGTCTGTGATATCGATCTTAGCGATATCTTTTGCCTATGTCTCCTTGGGCAAGCGAAACAAAAGCAAAAATAAGCAAATGGGACTCTGTCAAAGTAAAAAGCTTCTGCCCAGTGGAGGAAACTATCAACAAAACAGAGCAAACAGACAGTAATCAACCTGCTGAATGGGAGAAGCTGCTTGCAAATGATATACCCAATTAGGGGCTAGTATCCAAAATACCTAAAGAACTCCTACAACTCAACATTAAAAAAAAAAAAAAGCAATCCAGTTAAAACGTGGAAGAGGATCTGAATAGACACACTTCACAAAAAACCTACATACAGATGGCTCACAGACATGTGAAAAGGTGTTCAAAATCACTGATCATTAGGGAAATGCAAATCAAAACCACAATGAGATACCACCTCACACCTGTCAGAAAGGCAATCATCAATAAATAAACAAACACCAAGTGTTGGGAGGATACAGAAAAAAGGGAACCCTCCTTCACTGCTGGCGGGAATGCAGGCTGGTGCAGCCACTGTGGAAAAAACAGTATGGAAGTTCCTCAAAAAATTAAAAATAGAGCTACCCTATGATCTAGCAATTCCAATTCTGGATATTTGTCTGATAAAAATGTAAACTCAATTTGAAAGGATATATATATATATCCTTCCAACCGAACTCATATATATATATATATAGATATATATATATCTATATATATATATATCTCAAACTAATTTGAAAGGATATATATACCCCTATGGCCACTGCGGCATTATTTACACTAGCCAAGATATGTAAACATCTAAGTGTCCATCAATAGATAATGGATATATTTACACAAACACTAGCATGTTAGCCACAAAAAAAAATTTATGTCTTGCCACTTGTGACATGGATGGATCTAGAAGGTACTACTATATAATAAGTGAAATAAGTCTAACAGTGAAAGACAAATACCATATGGTTTCACTTAAATGTGGAATCTAAAACAAAACAAAACAAAAAAAACCCAGCACAAAACAGAAGCAGACTTATAGACTCAGAGAAAAAACTGATGGTCACCGAAGGAGAGGTAGGTAGGGACATAGTTATGAAAGGTAAAGGGAATTGAGAGGTACAAAGTTTCAGTTATAAAATAAATGTCACAGGGATGTAATGTGCAGCATAGGGAATATAGTCAAAATGTCATAATAACTTTGTGTGGTGAAACGTGGTTACTAGACTTACGGTGATCACTTCATACGATATATAAATATCAGGTCGTCGTATTGTACACCTGAAACTAATATAATATTGTATATGAGCTGTACTTTAATAATAAAAAAGGGACTTAATGGATTCTGCTGCTAGAATCCACTCAGAATATGTTATACAGAATGGGTTCATGTATTCAAACCACCTCTAAAAACACATGAATGAATTTGACCTTTGAATAGCGTGGATTTTCCATAAGAGTGAACAAATTTGTGCTATCGTTCTTAATCTCAAGTTAGCATTAAAGTACTCCGGAGAGGAACTTTGGTTTGAAACCAGTAATATTTGCTTTATTTAGAGCTTTAAAAGTCAAACAAATCTTGATTCTAGTGTCCGAAATGACCTCCCATTACCTAGACATATGATGACACGTTAGGTTTTACGTAAGTTACCCACACCTTATAATGCCCCCTTCAAGCTTCCCAAGCTGTGTTTTAGTGGAAATTTAGGGATCGGTCGATTTCATCCTCCTTGTAGCCTGTACTCCTGCCGCCGTCCATCAGTAGGGCAGAGGCCTCTCCCTTCCGGTCCGCACTCTGCCAGCAGACGGCAGGGTACCCCTTCCTTGCCTCCCATCTAACAAGTTACATGCGAATGGGATTTATGCAGGCTGTAAATCTTGTCAGAATCAAGCCCTTAAGTGGTAACAATTTTGCGGTGTATAAGTATCATTGATTTGTTAATCTGAGTGTTTCTATAAACTAATTGGGATTAGTGACTTCTGATAGCAGAGCTATCCTAAGGCCCCTGAACAGTGGTAAGTGTAGTGAAGAAGGCGGGGAAAATTAACCCATTGGTCCCACCTATATATTTAAATCACAGCCTTTGAAAAGAGATAGCCATCATTTTACAGGTAGTTTGCTAATGTGTATTCTCTGCTCTACCAGCCATAGAGACCACGTGTTCATGACCAGTCACGGTTGCCATGGGGTCAGGAGACTCCAGCGTCAGAAGAGACGCAGGTTCTGCAGGCTTTGCGAGATTAAGTCCTCTGGGACATGTGAACCACTTTGCAGAGAGGACAACCGAACTCATTCTCCAGAGACGTTTTGTATAAGGCACTATTAAGAAGAATTTAGATTTAATTTAGGGAGCTATATTTCTCTGTTATAAAGCATAATAGGGAGGTCTCTCATTTTCTCTAAAACTTCATATCTAGAGAATACTGGACTCAAGCTATTTCAATAGAAAGGATATAAGGATATTCTACACAGAAATGCACAAAAGAGGATTCTTTTTCCCCAATGGAAAAAGAAGCATGAGAAGGGAAAATGAAAGGAATATATGTCAGTCTTTAGATTTTCTTTTTAACAAAATCTCTTTCAGAACCGGAGCTTAAGGTCTTAGCACAATGTAAGCACCGTAAGGACTTGGCTAATTACATTTCTCCGTGCGACCAGATCACCCAGGTAACTGGAGCAAAGATGGACAGGAGCGGCACACAGAGAGGAAGCCCATACCCAGTTCCCCTCAAACCCCAGTGACCCACGCTTGACGATGGCGGTCTTGTGGCCACAACCAAAGATGCAAACTAGGCTTGACACCCTGTGTGAGCAGACAGCGGGAGGGTCCCCTTCCTCCAGAGCTGCCCTTGCGGAAAATAAGAACACGGTTTATTTATTTTTTAATAAATGGCAGAGTTGTGGTCAATCAGGACTCCCTGAAATTTTAGATGTGTGTTGCAGGTGTTGCCTGGTTGGGGGACTTCCACTATGTTGAGATGTCAGAGCCGTGGTCAGAGCCCCCTTAGGAGGGGGAGAAAAAAGACAGCCTCCCCCCTCGACTGGCTTCCGGCCTGCTAGGAAAGAGCCAGAGGTCTGTCCCGCCTCCTGCAACAAATCCTAAATGTCACCATCCCTCCGCATCTGGAGATGTTGTCAGCATACCTATTGTCCGTAACCAGGGACAAGAAAATCTTAGCTGATCGGAACTAGAGCTTTACAGCTCTTTGACAACCAGCAGAGAGAATGTTTCCATCCCAGGCTAGACGCCGGGGCTTCAGAGGACTTAGCTGAGGTTTGGATGAGTTGAAACCTCACTGACAGAGTCACAAACCTCAGGAGGCAAGTGGAGCAGCAGCTCTTTCCCCTTCGCAGTGCATCTTTCTCTCTTTGGGAGACTGTCTCTATCCGCAGAAGAGGGCCGGCTTCCGTTTCCTAGGGGCTCCTCTGCTGAGGCCGATGAGTCTTTTTGAAGTTATTCTGATATAACAGTGGGTAATTTCAAAGCAAGACTCAATCATCCATCCCAAAAGCTGTGACACACTAAGCCAGCAGAATGCCATTTTTTTCACAAATATAAGAAAACCAAAGCTCACATACGTGAATCGAACAGATCAACGACACCTTCCTCTGCAATGTGCATCTTCCGGATGGTGTTTGCTCTGGGTGTCCGTACGCATCTGACTGTGCGTCGGAGAGCATACCGTTGTTGAACACACGCTTTGAGGCTTCTTCCCAAATGCCAACCCAGAAAGACACGCAGACCGCAGATAAATGGGAACGCGTAAAATAACCAAGCTTTTGTTGACTTATTATTTCCCAATTCAGACGTTGGGAAGGAAACAGCCTGGACTCTGAAGCGTTCCCTCTGACTCTCGTCCCACGACGAGGTGGGCTGTGTGCGAATGGAGCAGCCACGCTGGGGTCACCGGCGGGCGGGAAGCAACCCGTCCTCCGTGAAGCAACAGCGCACCGCTGATAAAGCCATCGGCACCGAGCCCAGCCCTGTTTCCTTCGGTTCCCTGGTGTCATCCTGCGGTTCTGACGTGCTGAAGACTCACTGTGCACAGACTCGCTGCCACAGGTGCTGAGCACGTTCCAAAAAAAACCAGTGTCAGAGGGGCCCTCGGGGTGTGTCCTGAGGCGCTCTGCCCTCCGCTGGGCGGAGCATTCCCGTGATGAAGACTGGAATTGCGTAGTCAGCCTCAAGGTGTCCCTCACATCTGTTTGAATAGACATCCGTGGCACGTTTTCTGCTGGGTGGGAGAGCGCTCACGGTCACAGCAGGGGCCCTCCACGTGGTTGCCTGTTACCCTCAGACGGGCTGTGTTCAAAGACTTTCCTGTAACGACACGCCAGCCATCCGCTTTCGGTTCCTTTGTTGTTCTTCTTCTTTTCCTCCTTCTCCTGGCATGGAAAAATTTTCATAGAAGAGCTATTATCATGTGAAATCAGCTGATCTTACAAAATAGGCTTTCGTGCTTTTTTAGGCTAGATTCGGTCCCGGACTGGGCAGCTCCCGGACTCCAGAGCCTGTGGGTGACTGCCCTGTGAGTCACTAGCGGAAAGGGGACAGGTTGGGCTCTGGCGTCCTCTTTGATTGGGGAGCCAGAAGGACAGCCCGTACTGAGCGCACAGTTTTCATAATTATGTTGCCTGCAGGGCTGCCACCTGTCCTAATTTGATCTGATTAAGGTGAACCGCAAAAGCCGTCCTCATTTCTCTCCACGTGGAGCGGTGCCAAGCTTCAACGCAGGAAGGGGCCAGAGGCGAGGTGGGACGTGGGTGGACCAGCGGGCTCGCTGCCACCGGGGGTGCGAGCTCAGAGGCACATTCTGCAGAGGGTTTCCGCAGCTGCTGCCGGAATGTTAAATGCAATAATGCCTGAACCCGGCAGTCGCTGGGCTTTGGGGAATGCGTCCCATTTCGATTGTCTGAAGGACTTGCAATTATACGTGTCGAGGTGACTCGCTGACAGGAATGTCATCATTCAGTGTTGGGTTACAGGACAGTGCCCACAGTGGGAAAGTGAGCAGCCGTGACAGATGGTGTATGTGTGCGTGTCATTTGACGTGAAAAGATGTCCACTCAGATTATTAGATAAAAAGAACAAGATAGGGAGCATCACACACAGTGTGATGCCACATGTTTGAAAGTGTGTGTGTGTGTGTGTGTGTGTGTGTGTGTGTGTGCATGCGCGCACGTGCACAGTTACCTAGAGGAATAAGTCACAAAAAATATTTATTGAGACTTTCTGGGTAGTGGGATTTCTAGTTTTTATTTACTATGTATTTTAATATTTTATAAGGACCACGGAGAAAAAAAAACACCAGCTCTATTTTTGGGAAAACACATTTGTTTAAAGAAAGACAGAGAGTTGTAAATATTAAACATTTTCTTAACACCTCCTAAATAGGGAAAAAACCCCTCTGGAAATGATACTCCGACAGCAGAACTTTCAAGGAATAAGGAATACTTGTACCTCTTTCCCCCTCCCCCCAATCGCACTGAGCCACTATGTAACCCAATTTTATTCTTAATTTCTTGTCGCAAGATGGGCTTTTTGTCTTAAACTCTCTCTTTTTCAAAGAGCCTAATACCATCTGTCCTAACAGCTACCTGCTCACATATCCGTATTTTTGTCACTTGTCCTGAAGATTTTAAAGAGGACAGAGCAGTACTGCAGATAGTCGAGGAACTAGATACCCCCCTCCCCCACGTACGCAGAATGCCATCGGTCACCAAACCCGGGTGAGAGGAGAGAATCCGACAGAAAGCTCAGGGTTTCTGGAACACTCTTTGGTTTATCATCACAAAATTAACCATGGATCTATTTTGGTTTAGAAGTTTGTCAAGATTTCGCAGAATTATTCTGGGGTTTTGGAAGAAGGCGTCTAAGTAGAAAGAGCTTGGCCGGGATTCGGTCGTCGGATTCCGAGCTGTTTCGGTGGCTGTGATCCAGCACCGACCTGGGTGGGGGTGACTCCCCAGATGTGGCTGCCCGGTTCCCCCAGGCTGGGCTGAGTGAGGGTGGATCAGAGTCGGAGACCCGGCAATGAACTTGCCTCCTGTGTTCACGGCACTTGCGTCTGGTTTACTGTATCCATATTATAAAGTGAGTAATAGTATACAAAGTAGTCCTCTTCAGTGCAGGTCATGTCAGGTAGACGCAACATTGTGATGTATAGATCGTCAAAGGGATGCTCTCAGCTTCCAAGATTCACATCACAAGTAGTTTCCTGATGTTCTCGATAATTTAACAGAGAGCTGGTTTTCTTGCAGCGGAATATTTCTGCTGTTATAAAATAAGATGACTATCAAAAGAATTGGGTTGTCCCTGGAACGTCTGTCCTTTGAATCAGCTCTTTTAAGATTCCTCTCTCTAAAAAGCCAGGGTGTCTTTAGAAGAAGGACTTTGCACTTGAGCAACACCCAGTAGATAAAAGTGAAGATGGGAAGGGGGAGCGAGCTCCCTCTCACCGGGGTGGGGGGCACCACACGAGGCCCATTGGGAAGCTACTTGCTAAGTCAAAGGCTCCTTTCCGGTCTTGAGAAGCACATAATAGAAAAGAAACAAAAAAGCCCTGGCTGGTTGGCTCAGTGTTGGAGCGTCGGCCTGGCATGTGGAAGTCCCGGGTTCGATTCCCGGCCAGGGCACACAGGAGAAGTGCCCATCTGCTTCTCCACCCCTCCCCCTCTCCTTCCTCTCTGTCTCTCTCTTCCCCTCCCACAGCCGAGGCTCCATTGGAGCAAAGTTGGCCTGGGCGGTGAGGATGGCTCCATGGCCTCTGCCTCAGGTGCTAGAATTGCTCTGGTTGCAACAGAGCAATGCCCCAGATGGGCAGAGCACCGCCCCCTGGTGGGCATGCCAGGTGGATCCCGGTCAGGCGCATGTGGGAGTCTGTCTGACTGCCTCCCCGTTTCCAGCTTCAGAAAAATACCAAAAAAGAAAAAGAAAATAGACAAAATCTAGATGCATTCAGATGGGAGTGTGTGGACGGCCGAGACCACCATGAGCCTGAGACTGTTTCATGAGATGTGTCTCCTTCCTTGGTTCCCTCAGGAGCAACTGCTGACGATTGAACAAATGAATGCACAGGACAGTTGGCCACTCCCCTGTCCCAGCCGCAGACATGCAAGAGAGGCAAGGCTGGGGGGGGGGGGGGGCAAGGCATGAGGAAGACATCAAAACTTCCAAGGAACTTTTTAATCTGCACTGCCCTCCCCTCCCAGATAAGACCTCCCCTAACAGCCACACCCACAAGGGCCATGTCAAATCACCCCAGGTGGGAGACGCACAGCCCTGGGAGGGTTCCGCTGGGGCCCCTTACCCGACTTTACCATTATTCAGCCCCCCAACTGTGCCCTCGCCGCAGGGTTCTTTAGGGTCACTAAATAATACAGTGGGGAGAGTTTGCAGCAGAGACATGGCTGTGAAAATGGAAATAAAACAAAATAGGTAGACAGGGCTCAATGCACCAAAACATGAGCTCCAGCTGCAGAGATTCTGAATGTAATTGTGGTCAGTGTGAAGGAAGTCCCTCCGGAGGTGTGCGGGAGGCCCGGGCCCGGGGCCTGGTGTGGGGTGTGACGCACAGGCCCAGCCCAGCCCCCTCGTGCAGAGGACGACACTACATTCGGATTTGTGTCTGCAGATGTTTTTCCTTCTGTCTGTGTTTTTTTTTTTGTTTTGTTTTTTGTTTTTTTTCATTTTCTGAAGCTGGAAACAGGGAGAGACAGTCAGACAGACTCCCGCATGTGCCTGACCGGGATCCACCCGGCATGCCCACCAGGGGTGACACTCTGCCCACCAGGGGGCGATGCTCTGCCCCTCCGGGGTGTCGCTCTGCCCCTCCGGGGCATCACTCTGCTGCGACCAGAGCCACTCTAGCGCCTGGGGCAGAGGCCAAGGAGCCATCCCCAGCGCCCGGGCCATCTTTGCTCCAATGGAGCCCTGGCTGCGGAAGGGGAAGAGAGAGACAGAGAGGAAGGAGAGGGCGGGGGTGGAGAAGCTAATGGGCACTTCTCCTATGTGCCCTGGCCGGGAATCAAACCCGGGTCCCCCGCACGCCAGGCCGACGCTCTACCGCTGAGCCAACTGGCCAGGGCCAGTCTGTGTTTTTTTTTAAAAACCTTTACATCGTGGAAGTTTACCCACATACAAAGTAAAAAGAATAATACATAGTACAGTGAGCCTTCACACACACACCCCTCAGCTAAATGGTCATCGGTCTACCTCCAGTCACCAAGTAACCAAAACACAAAGATTGCAGATACGGTGGGGACCAACAGTCTGTGAGCTGCGACCGGGAGGGACAACACAGAGGCCTGAGCAGCCCCTCTTGGGCGTGGCCGAGGGGCCGAGCATTCTCCCTGGGGACACCGCCGCCTCCACATCGGTGAGAGTTCTTCACGTAAAAGGTGGTGCGTGTACGAACTTCCTAAAGGACCAGTGGTCATCTTCAGCTTTGAAACACCGACTGCATCACAGTCAGATCATTTTTGTGTCCTCGTGGACAAGAGCTTCAAGCCAGCAGTCTGTAAACAGTTTTCCCTGGGAGGTGCAGGGGGGAGGGTGGCCGGAGTTAACCGTCCATCCGGGGCTCTACATCCTCGGGCCCTGGCGCAGCCCTGGGCTGGGCACGTAGGAGGCTGGAGCCCAGCCTTTGCCAGCTGTTGGTGGGCCCCCCGGAAACCCGCCCCATTGGCGAGAAGGGCCCCATTCTCCCTGTGTTTTAAGGGAGGGAATGCTTGTCAAAGCAGAACTTCCAAATATGAATAGCAAATCTGGACTCGGTAGAACTCTGCTGACAGAGGAGAACTACTCGTGTTTAGTCATCTGGGCTCATTAAAATAAAGAATGATTACTAATTTTCATATGGGGAAATGTAAGGCTCTGGGCAACAACCCATGGGATAATTAACAATATCGCTGAGACTGTGCGCTTTTCCCCGCCATAGAATCTGTTATTTGTTTGTTAGTTTGACTTTTCTGTTTTAGTTTTTAGTTGTCTCCTCTCTTTCAAGTGTCACTCACATCAGCATCCAGACTTTAAGTATCTGAACTATAGAAAAGCAATGCTGAATCAAAGGAGCAGCACTAAGAGCGCTTAAATTTTATTTATTTTTTTAGAATTTGAAATATGCCTTTCAGTAATGAAAGCAAGTGCCCGCACTCAGATGAATAAAAGAAACAGAATGCATAGCACTAAAGTAATAAGGAAAATTACTGACATAAATTTAAAATATAAAAAAACTAGAAACAGAATATTATGAAGTTCTTGTAAAAAAATGTATTTAAAAAATTATGAAGACAGATTTTAAGCCTCCTTTAAATTGTATCAACTCTTAAAGTCCAATAACATTTCTTTCATATTATTTTAGATGTTATTTGTTTTCTCAAATTTAGTGATGCCTAAATATCATACATACCGGGGAAGTCCATCTTAACACATTCTTTAAGATGTGGCAAAGAGTACGATTCAAAAATAAATACCGAGAGTTTCCCGTTTATAAACAGGGAAAGACTGGCCGGATAGCTTGGTTGGTTGGAGCATCATTATGGAGCGTGCGTGAAGGTTGCCGGTTCGATTCCCAGGTCAGGGCACATACAGGAACACAGGTCAGGGCACATACAGGAACACAGGTCAGGGCGCACACAGGAACACAGGTCAGGGCGCATACAGGAACACAGGTCAGGGCGCATACAGGGACACAGGTCATGGCACATACAGGGACACAGGTCAGGGCACATACAGGAACACAGGTCAGGGCACATACAGGAACAGCTCGATGTACCTGTCTCTTTCTCCCTGCATCTCTCTCTCTCTCTCTCTCTCAAAAAAATCAAAACAAAAACATAAACAGGGTGTATTCTTTAAACGTGCACGTACACAAGTCGTCTGGGATCTTGGGGTACTTTCACTCTAAAGAAACCTCATTAATTTAACCATGATAATTAGTCGCCCAGTTGACCTACTAACCTTATTTAACAGAACTTTTACTGATACGTTGTACATGGTCTGAGTCTTCTTTTTGATTGGGTCCAATCCCTGAGTTCTGCTTTCCCCATAATGTTAACTAGACACTGACACGCTCATCTGAGTAAGCTAACCGCCCCACCGTCAATGGGAGAGAGGTTAAATGCACTTAACGTGTGTTAAGATCATTCATCCATTCCTTCCCCCTTTCCCTTCTCTTATGTCCATAAGGTGAGCTTTCCAGAGTGGCAGGAGGAGAGAGCCATGTTCTGGGGTCACTTTATACTATGAGACCCTGGCACCCCGCATGGTCACTCCTGTGTCCAGCACCCAAATTCAGTCTGTCACCTGAGGCACACCGCGTGCTGAAAACACCACCTCCTAGAAATGGAAAGCAAAAATTATTCAAAACATAGGTGTGGGCAACATGTCAAGAATATATACACTGTGAATAATTTTCTAATTTTTAAAACTGTTTCGACCTCATAACAATACAAAAATGAGAAAAAAATTTAAGTGTCTTCAGTTTTTTTGTCACTGTCTTTTCTGTCCTGCCTTTCATGTATTCTGTGTCCATTCTCCCAACGACCACCAAGGAGCCTTCTGATCCCACAGGTCTACGGCCGTGAGAGGCCCCGCCACGGGGACAGTCATGGGCAGTTACAGGAAGGGGGTCCAAGTTCACACAGTTTGTGGAGCTGGGCCGCAGTGGTTAAAGCGGATCGTTCAGGTGGGGAAGCAATTGGACCCGAGCGAGATTCATTACAATCCATGCGGGGCTGGGTGTTTGGGGACAGTGGACCCAATGTTTTTTGAAAGGATCCTTGATAAGAAAACAGTTATCTTATCGGTGAGCAGTCCATTGTCCTATTCAAGGAGATGGCTACTCTGAGAAGCAAGCTGGTTAAATTATTTGCAGGAACTTCCTGAAGCCAACAGCGACGTTATTTATAGCGTTACACGCTTCTCTTTCGAGGCAGGATTTTTCTGGAACAAGCAGTGGGGTCTCGGTTCCCAGCCCCCGCAGTTGAGCTGTGTGTGCGGCTGGTGGTTTCCATTCTCGTCTCTGCCCACGTGCCCAGTGCCCACGTGCACAGTGCCCACGGGCTTGGCTTCCCTGTACACACTTGGTCTTCCAGCCTCTGGGCTTTTTGATCCCAATTCTCCTCCTCTTTTTTTTTTTCTAACAGCTCCTCGTTGATTGTTCTCTGCACACTTGGCTGTCTCTCCTTTTATGGTTTGTTGACGATGTGCCTGTCACTTCTTCAGTGAGCTCCCTGAGGCGGAGTCGCTGCCTGGCTCACTTGGCTTTCTCTGCCGCACCTGGCTTCACACACCTTAGACACACACAGAAACATTGTTCCATGAAGAAGAAGTCAATGTTTGGTTAGAATTCACCCCCCCCCCATAATGATAACAGGAATACTTACTATCAGAAAAATAAAAACAGCTGACCACTTTCTGATGGTGTCTCCTTATGAATGAGACTTCCTCTTCGGCATTACCCCATGGGAAGACAGGTCATCTCATAGTCAGTAGGAGTTGACTTCTGAAGGGACATTTGGATGAATACAGTGGCTACAATGAACTGGATAATATGAATGTTTGTCTAAATCAGTGGTAGTCAACCTGGTCCCTATCGCCCACTAGTGGGTGTTCCAGCTTTCATGGTGGGCGGTAGTAGAGCAACCAAAGTATAAATAAAAAGATAGATTTGGCCCTGGCCAGTTGACTCAGTGGTAGAGCATTGGCCTGGCGTGCAGAAGTCCTGGGTTCGATTCCCGGCCAGGGCACACAGGAGAAGCGCCCATTTGCTTCTCCACCCCTCCCCCTCTCCTTCCTCTCTGTCTCTCTCTTCCCCTCCCGCAGCCGAAGCTCCATTGGAGCAAAGATGGCCTGGGCGTTGGGGATGGCTCCTTGGCCTCTGCCCCAGGTGCTAGAGTGGCTCTGGTCACAACAGAGCAACGCCCCGGAGGGGCAGAGCATCGCCCCCTGGTGGGCAGAGCGTCGCCCCCTGGTGGGCAGAGCATCGCCCCCTGGTGGGTGGGCAGAGCATCGCCCCCTGGTGGGCAGAGCGTCGCCCCCTGGTGGGCGTGCCAGGTGGATCCCGGTCGGGTGCATGCAGGAGTCTGTCTGACTGTCTCTCCCCGTTTCCAGCTTCAGAAAAATACAAAAAAAAAAAAAAAAAAAAAGATAGATTTAACTATAGTAAGTTGTTTTATAAAGATTTATTCTGCCAAACTTAGCAAAAAGCTGACATAAACTACTTGGTAAGTAATTATTATTATATGCTTTAACTTGCTGTAACTCTGCTTTAAAAATTTTATAAAGTAAAATTATTTCCCTACGTTATAAATGACCATTACTGTGGAACCGGTGGGCGGTTAGAAAATTTTACTACTAACAGAGATACAAAAGTGGGAGGTAGATATAAAAAGGTTGACTAATCCTGGTCTAAATCATGACAACGCAAACATCTTAACAGATGCTGCATTTTCAGCTCTGAGATGAGGCTACATTAATATTTACGGCTTCTTTCAGCTTATTGTTAAAGCTACAAAATAGACACAGTTCTATGCTGCCCAACTCCAAAAAGCATACTTTCTTACATAGTGGTTATGCTAAAAGGTGTTTCCCCCTCAAACTGTATGCATGCTCACATATGTTAATGATAAATACAAACCAGGTGTGTGATTTCTTAAATTTTTATTCAGTTTTCCCTCAAGGTGTCTGTATGTACCTTACCTTAAGTCTTCATGTGGGTTAGTTATTACAAAAAGTTATAAACGTACGATTTGATATAGGAAATTACATGGTGTTCACCCATGACCCACTACCCAGCTTTGTTAGTGTCTGACTTTTTACTCTGCTTCAGGTAACTCTGTCAGGTTAAGTAATGGTTTTATGTCTCTGTTTTATCATCTGTAAAGTGGGTATAATGATAGTACCTACTGTATAGGATAGCTGTGAGATTCAATGAACTACTATTTGGGAAGCACTAAAAAGAGTGCTTTGTGCATAGTAAGTGTCACAGAAATGTTAGCTTTCATTTTTGACCATGATAATGAAGTTTGAACGGCAGGTTTAAAGCATCCTCTCCTCTTTCCTGTGATCCCATTCCACCCTCTGCTTTCCCTAAACTTGGCGTTTATCATTTGTATGCATTATAGTTGTGCCCAGCCAGGCAGTGCTGCAGTGGATAGAGCATTGGACTGGGATGCTGAGGACCCAGGTTTGAAACCCCAAAGTCACTGGCTTCAGTGTGGGATCATAGACATGACCCCACGGTCACTGGCTTCAACAAGGGGTCACTGGATCTGCTGTAGCTCCCAGGTCAAGGCACATATGAGAAAGCAGTCAATGAACAACTAAGGTACCACAACGAAGATTGATGCTTCTCATCTCTCTCCCTCCCTCCCTGTCTGTCCCTATCTGTCTCTCTTGCTAGATGATAGATATATAGATATAGATATAGATATAGACAGATATAGCTATGGTTGTATGTATCCATGTTGTTTAGTAGGTTTTGTAAACTTCAATAAATGACATTATAATATACATGAACTATCACAACATTCTTTTCTTAACTTGATGATATTTAGATTTGTCTATTTGATATAGTTTACCCTAGTTAATTCTCAATTCACTTCCTAAAAGTCTTTGCTTAAATGCCATTTTCTCCGTAAGAAATACCGAACACCTTATGTAAGATTATCCCTCCCTCTGCTCTGCCCCCTTACACTATTCTATTGTTGCTTTTTTCTTCTTTGACATGGTGCTCATCGCCCTCTAAAACATTCCATCATTTACCTACTCACTGTTGATCTGTGCTGTCCCTCTGCCCCTGGGAACACAGGCTCCAAGGAGGGGTTTTTGTCTGTTTTCAGTTTCTCGCTAATGTGACTCAAGTCCCGAGCGCTGCCCGGCCAGAAGTGGGTGCCCGATGTAGACTTGCTGAATGAGATCATCTGTTACTGATGGCCATCGCAGATGTTTCCTTTCACTGTTACCATTGCTACAAAAACTGTTGCAGTAAATGCTCCTACATACCTCCCTGTGTAACTGTGTGCATTTTTCTCTGCCACATATTTACAAGTGAAATTGCTGAGTACTAGGTGACTAGCTGGGTGCAAGGAGACTAGCTTCCAGGTTCTTTTTACTGGTCTGGGATGTCTCCCATCCATTCTGTGCTCGCTGTTAAAAACAATGCACAGAACAATCGTTTATAGACATAAATAGAAACCTATCCGCAGAGAGAAATTAGCTGATGAGCTTGATTTTATTCATCAAAGTGATCATGCTTTGAATTCGATTATGTCAAGTCCCACCGCCAACTTGGAAGGCAACTGCTCAGTCAAGAGGCCTGAGTGAATTTTCCATGGACACTCCTCGCGCCTGACTCTCAGATGAACTCAGAAATGGCTGCTTCAGCCAAGGGCGTGGAGACCCCAATCAGCCTGGCTTAGCTGGAGTGGCAGGCGCCCATCGAACCCGTTCCCGGTGCCCAGCTCTGGCTGACGGCGTCTGGCTGCATTGCCTCTGATCACACCGCGTCGTCATTGATTTCCTATGCTTTCTGCTTCCCCAGCCAGTTTCCCTTTCAAAGCTGCCCTTAAAGAGAACATAGACGGTAACTGGAATTGTCAAGGCTCCACGAGGGATTCTAAGCTAGAGCCAACGGAGAAATGAATCCTCCGGGCATTTTACACCGAACAGCAGCCATCTGCAAATTGCGATGACTCATGTCGGGCGCCTGGTTCCAACTACACACCGGAGAGCTGAAATCCAGTCCAGCTTGTACCCCAAGCCTGGGTGCCCACGGTTTGCCACTGAACCCAGAGGACATCACGAAGCCCCGGTGATGGATGACAAGGGAAACGAAAAGGAAAAATAGTGCTTGAAGACTCATGTGGTTTTCTAATGCTTTTTACTGGGATATGTTTTCCAAATGAGTTTCCCCTACTTTTCACCGTGTGGCTATGGAGGAAATTCAGCTTCCAGAGTTCAGTTAGTCCCCCAAAGTGTTTATTTTGTGTGTTGTTGTTGGTGGTGGTTTTAATAGCTATTAGTGACTTCATGGAAACAAGTCACAATTTTGCAATGCATTTTCCTGAAGAGAATCCCAGTTAGACTGAAATCGTCTTTATGGTATGGGAATAGAATAAAAGTAAATGTTGATTAAAGAGACTAACCGAAATAAAAATCTCAGTTTCCAAGTTACCCTTTAAAATGATAGGATTCACTTCTGTCTTCATATGGGTTTTTTTTTTAAATAAAAATTTTAAGTTTATTTTTAAGCCCTGGACAGTTGGCTCAATGGTAGAGCATCGACCCGGCATGCGGATATCCCGGGTTCAATTCCTGATCAGGGCACGCAGGAGAATTGATCATCTGCTTCTTCCCCCCATTCCTCCCCCTTCTCTCTCTATCTCTGTCTTCTCCTCCTGGGGCCATGGCTCAATTGCTTCCAGCGAGTTGGCTCCTGACACTGAGGATGGCTCTGTGGAGCCTCCTCCTCAGATGCTAAAAATAGCTCAGTTGCTGAGCAATGGCCCAAGACGGGCAGAGCATCACAGCTCCATGTGGGTTTGCCAGGTGGATCCTGGTTGGGCGCATGCAAGAGTCTGTCCCTTTGTTTTCCCTTAAAAAAAAATCATTTTAATGCCAAGTAGACAACTTATTTCTATTTCCAGGAAGCTCAGATTTTAGGAAGTAGTTGCAAGAGATAAATACAGTGTTTCATAGTTGGGAAATTAAAAAAATAACAGTAGACAAGCATAACCCACAAGCAAATCTCCAGGATACGCCTCGTATGAGATGGAATTCTAATTTAAGTGACCACAGCCAACTAGACAGGCTTTTAAAACTGGGTCAAGAACAAGAAACATAAGGAAATGCCAGAAGAAGAACGGGCCCTCTCTGAGAAGACAGGACCACGTTAGCAGGTGCAGAGGCTCCCGGCTCCTGTTTTCTGGGCGAGGAGAGTGTTTCTTGTGTCAGGAAGACAGACCAGGAGATATCAGGAGGAACTTGCACTTTAAACTAAGAACAGCACAAGGACCACTTTCTGTTCTTGTTTGGACCAAACACTTGCTCTAAATCACTCTCTGAGCCGCCGCCAGGAATCTTTGGGGCACCGTAAAGAAAGAAAAGCCAGAATTAAGAGCTTGGAGGTGGATTTTTCTTTTATTTCTTTTTTTAACTTTTCAAAATGAGGAAAGATCGAATCTCAAAGATTGAAAAACAATGAGTTTATAATCAGTTTCAGTCATCAGTGCCAAAAAAAAAAAAAAAAAGTGTGAGCACTTGTCAAGCCACGTGACATCATCGGCGCCAGCTCTGAGTCTCCGGAACCGAGGATGGAAGACGTCACCTGTGAGGGGCGGGATGTGCTCCTTGTGAGACTTCTTGCCTTGAAGGTGACGGCTGGAGCCTGGGTGGGGACCTGGCCTTGGGGACAGATGGGTGGTGCCCACGGGGTTCTGTTAAATCCGTCATGGAATGCAGAGGAGAGAATGATAGACAGAAGGACCCTGGGCTGGAGACAGGGCCCGTGTTTGGAGGAAGTGAAGAAGGAGGACGGGGTAACAAAGAACTTGGAGAGGCAAAGGATTAGGGGCGAGGACAGGGACGTGACTCTCGCAAGTTCAGGGAGAGTTGTGTGGAGGACGGTGGGCTGACCTTCGGGGAGATGAGAGCGGGCAAGGGCCAGCAAGGGTCACGGGCAGTAAGTGCTTGGCGAGGCAAGAGGGGTCCTGGTCCCCCACCAACACCTCACCCGAGGAGCCCGCAGGAACCAAGCTCCTCCCGGTTCCCGACCTGGAACTGCAGAATTCCTCCCTGAGACTCTTAACTGGTTCCGTGAGCGCAGTGGCCCCGGGGTAACTCCGGCGGGGGGGCGGGGCTGTGCGGCCCGAACAGGTGGTCCGCGCCGTCCAGGTGTGCGAGGGGCCCTCCAAGGAGGCGGGCGTCCGGGAGGAAGGGAGTGGGGGCGCCAGGGACCTGGCTGCTCCTGGACAGCCACACCGGGAGCAGACCTGGCTGGGCCGCGGGGTGTGAACCTTCACCTTCCAGAGCCCCGGGTGGGGGCACTTGTCAGTGTGCAGGGTGGAGCATCTTCTTTTAACCGTTTTTTAGTTTGAGTTCTGTATTCAGACAAATGAAACGTTGTTACACTTTCCCTGTGCCGGCGGGTCAGGGGGCTGGGCTGTTGGGTCCTGAATTGGAGTGGGCATGACAGAACCTGTACCAGGAGCGTGGAAGGATACCTGCCGCTCTGATGTGGAAGGCGAAACGGGGAAGTGACCAGAACAGGTGTGGGAACACTCGTCCAGAATGCCCGACCTTCAGACAAGGAGGCGTGGCCTCCGAAAGTCTTGCTGGAATGAAGCCCCGTGGAATCGCAGCTGCGCTCCGCCCCGTGCTCCGCAGCTCCCGCAGCCCCCGCAGCCCCGCAGCCCCCGCAGCATCCGCAGCCCCCGCAGCATCCGCAGCCCCCACAGCCCCGCAGCCCCCGCAGCATCCGCAGCCCCCGCAGCCCCGCAGCCCCCGCAGCATCCGCAGCCCCCACAGCCCCGCAGCCCCCGCAGCATCCGCAGCCCCCGCAGCATCCGCAGCCCCCACAGCCCCGCAGCCCCCGCAGCATCCGCAGCCCCTGCAACCCCGCAGCCTCCGCAGCCCCCGCAGCCCCCGCAGCCCCCGCAGCACCGGCCCGGCCTCGGACGCAGAATGCGGGCGTGGACGCGGCCACAGCACATAAACAGGAGGCCTCCCGAGCGCCGTGGCAGAACGGGACCGCTGCCAACGGCAGGGTCACCTCTGAGGGAGGAGGGAAGGGAGAGGAGCACGTGCCTGCTCCCTCTGAATCACCACTCAGAGTATTTTAGTTGTTGTCATTGACGTGAGCTTCCTACGAGCACACGGGTGTCCCCGGGAAGAGGTGGTTAATAAAGGTTGAAAAGGATGAGATGTGACCTCCATCACCCCACGTCTCGAACCAGTGTCTGGAAAGAGCCTTCTAACAGCAACGCTTTCACATTAGAACGAGGTTTCCAGCAGGTCCCCTGGCTCTGAGCCTCTGACCCTGTCACGGGAAGTCTGAGACAGTCTAGAATGCTAGAACGCAACTGTAGAGGATGGGGCAGAGGTGGGTCTGGGGGGAGGCCTGGCTAATAATTCTTTAAAACCCGAGATAGTTTCATTCTTTAATCCATGATCACGTGCAACATCAATCTGTCTTTAATCTTCGAAGAAATTAAATGCTGGCAAAGTCATAAAAGCTCCAAATTAGATCTGATTGTCATTGATAGAAACAGAACCATCCGCTTGCAGTTGGCCGGTGTGTAGCTGCGTCCAGGAAAATACTTGGCCTTTCCACAAAGGCCCGAGGGAGGGCCTGTCAGGGTGGCCCCACCCTGCCCCCTCTGAGCGCGCTCCACAGGCCAGGCCGCCACCATCCGCCAATGACCAAGCTCTGCTCTTTCTGAAAATTAGCGTTCTTCTGCCAAAGCCGGTAGGAAATGAAACTTTTAAAGAACTCTTTCTTGCTTGAATAGGGCTTTACTAATATTTTGTGTTTAAAAAGTAAACCTGGCACTTAAAATCTAAAAATAGTTTATTTCTGAGGTTTTATGAAACTGACTTTAGGACCAATAGACTTTCACTCATAGGATCTTAAGTCACTGCACAGATTGGTGAGGTCACCTGCTGTCCAGTGCTCTTGTTTGTGATAGCACGAAGGCAATGATGTTTCCCCTTCATCTGTTAGCAGCTGTGCTAGGTCCCAGGACCTCGTTCATGCAGTGAGCAACCCGCTGGCCCTGGGCAAAAAGCCTGTCCTCATGGAACCTGCATTCGGGGTAGAAAAAGCAGATATTAATAAATAATTAGTGGTGGCTGGTGGCGCAGTGGATAAAGCATCAACTTGGAATGCCGAGGTCACTGGTTCAAAACCCTGGGCTTGCCCAGTCAAGGCACATATGGAAGCAATTGCTACAAGTTGATGCTTCCTGTTTCTCCCCTCTTCTCTCTCTCTCTCCCTTCTTCTGCCCTGTCTCTAAAATCAGTAAGTACAATACTTTAAAAAAACACAGAGCCTGACCTGTGGTGGTGCAGTGGATAAAGCGTCGACCTGGAAATGCTGAGGTCGCCGGTTCGAAACCCTGGGCTTGCCTGGTCAGGGCACATATGGGAGTTGATGCTTCCAGCTCCTCCCCCCTTCTCTCTCTCTGTCTCTCCCTCTCCTCTGAAAAAAAAAATGTTTAAGGCCTGACCTGTGGTGGCGCAGTGGATAAAGCATCGACCTGGAAATGCTGAGGTTGCCGGTTCGAAACCCTGGGCTTGCCTGGTCAAGGCACATATGGGAGTTGATGCTTCCAGCTCCTCCCCTCTTCTGTCTCTCCTCTCTCTCTGTCTCTCCCTCTCCTGTCTAAAATGAATAAATAAAAAATAAATAAATAAATAAAAATAAAAAAAACACAAGGTCCTGGCCAGTTGGCTCGGCAGTAGAGTGTCAGTCCAGTGTGTGGAAGTCCCGGGTTTGATTCCCAACCAGGGCACACAGGAGAAGTGCCCATCTGCTTCTCTCCCCTTTCTCTCCTCCGCCCCCTCTCTCTCTTCACCTCCTGCAGCCAAGGCTTCATGGAGCAAAGTTGGCCTGGGTGCTGAGGACGGCTCCATGGCCTCTGCCTCAGGAGCTAGAATGGCTCTGGTTGCAACAGAGCAGCATCCCAGATGGGCAGAGCATCGCCCCCTGGTGGGCATGCCGGGTGGATCCCCGTCGAGCGCATGCGGGAGTCTGTCTCTCTGCCTCCCCGCTTCTCACTTCAGAAAAATACCAAAAATAATTTTAAATAAAATAAATTTTAAAGAAACACAAATAATGAGACGCACAGAGAAAACTGTGTATGTGCTATAAGCACACGGTTCCTCTAAATGCTTTTTAAGCCAGTCTAGTTAGATGTCACTGGAGTGAGTTTCACGTGTGCACCAGGTTGGATGTGTCATCTTCTTGCTGAGCACAGTGTAGAAGCTGTGCTCACAGTCCCCTCTTGCCGGTGTTTTATTAGTCACTCCATGATGAACACATTTCACCTCTGAAATTTTGTTTTTAGCCTTTGTTTTTTGTTGTTGTCGTGCACAGATTTTTTAAGATCTCTACAATAGTATATTTTCTCCCCCAAATACAAAAAGTGTGCCCCGTTTAATTAAACCAATCTTACTGGTTTTAAAGTAATGTAGTTTGTTGAATTTTAAACTGTGGCATTTTTTAAACGTAAAACCTAACCTCCATTTTTGCTACACTAGCGTCACGGGGCAGCGAGAGCCTGCAGGGCACAGGGACCGGGAGTCCCAGGGGGAACTTCAAGGGAGGGTTGTCCACTGCTCAGCCCTGTCCTTGGGGCCATTTACAACCTGGGTGGCCCAAGGTAAGCCGCCCTGCACATATGGAGCAGCAGCAGCAAGTGGAAAACAGCCCTGTCCCCACCAACAGAACCGAGATCAGTTCTGGTGAAACAGAATCACGTGTCCTCAGTTCTCTTCTCTGACCTCCTTGTGAAGTGTTTGCCTTTCAGCCCGACGTGTTTGCTGTAATCGCCCATCTGTTGACTGTGTACTCCAGCGACGCCCTTCCTGTGTGTTTTGGCTGATCAGCCGGTGAAGCAGAAGGGAGGGAAGGCCGTTGCTAACTGGCCCTTTTTGTCGGAAACTGCAGTTAGTTTTCCTTCTGCATGTTTGGATAAGCGGGTGCGTTTGGGGATCTGGGGCTTAAGTTGGTTTCATTATTGCCTCCAAGGATGCTACTTGAAATGGCCAGAGAGATTAAACACAACAACAAAAACACATCCAGCTAGTTTGAAGGTAAAAATATGTCCTAAAGCTTTAGGATAACCAAACGAAAATATCAAATTGCTTAATAATCATCACAGATGATTGTAGTGAGCAAAGAATAAATAAAACAATGAAAAGACAATAAGCTTAAAGCCTTAAATGTACACACTATCCCTATTTTTCTAAGCATATACAATGTGGTCATATGTATAAATACATATAATATACAAGGGTGGGCAAAATAGATTTGCATAAGACAAGTAAATAATATGATAATTAATAAATAAAAACACAAGAATAAACTTTGTGTTTTGGATACTTATAACTGTAAACTTGCTATTCCCTACCCCCTGTATACACATATGCACGTGCGCGCGCACGCGCACACACACACACACACACACACACACACACATATATATATTGTATATATACTTGATAATCTGTTGTCTTTCAGCATACTCTCACAATACATCTCAATATTTAATTGGCTGCTGGCCTTTAACAATTGGCTCTAAAATCTTGGGGGTTTGGGATAAACGGTGTCTCTGGAACAACAGCAGAACAGTCATTTCAGTACAGTCTTATACGTACTCCTGCAACCCAGAGACTCAGAGTAGCAGCCACCAGGCACTAAGAGCCTCCTGTGCTCGGTGTAGACAAAGGTACCGATACCATGGCTACAGCCTCGCAGGTTGCTCCCTTCTTCACAGGTAGACCATGACACAGCTAGCTAGTGGCAGAGAGGAACATCCCCACCCTCTCCTTCTCCTCCTCTTGCTCCGTCATTGTTCTCACCGCCTCCTCGGCCGGGTACCTGGGAGTGGGGACACCGGGCAGTCTGGGGCTGAGAGCAACCCCCCTGCTTGCATGTGGGGCAAAGAGATGTGGGATAACAGGGCAGTGATGACCAGGAAAACACACCCCTCTCGTCTGGGTGCTGGTGACCCTCCCAGTCGTGTTTGGAAGGACCCTCTGTGCTGACATGCATGTCTGCGCCTCCATTCCTGATTTTATACCCATTGTTTGTCAACAGACTTGTTACCTTTTAATGCATTCTTCAGTCCAGCTGGATGTGTGAAGTCTGTGTGGCAGTGTTATGCTCCTTTCCCCCTATATCAAACCGAAAACAGTGCCAGCCACAGCACTGTGCTTAGTTCATTCCCTCGGCAATTTTATACCAAGGAAAAACATCAGTACAGATTGAAAAACTTTGTATGGTGTGTGTTATACTACTCAGTGGTTCTCACTCTACAACCACTGTTTAATATGCTTTCCAAATTAGAGCTTCTCTTTTGCCCTCCCAAGATGAGTAATGGTGTTCACCTTCTAATCCAGATGAGACTAGAGAGAATTAGTCATTGTCCCTATTATGTCAACTTGGAAACCCACCATCTGAGAGATGCTCAGGGCTTTTACTTGGTAAATAACCTGCTAAGGTAAACAAATTCTTGAATCTCTTCTGACACTAGAAATGACTTAGTATCTAACTTTTATGTCTTGTTTGGTGTTTTGTTTTATTTATTTTTTTAACCACTCTGACAATCTCTTGTCTTTTAATCAGTTATTTAGATAAGGAAAATTTTGAGTAGTTGCCCTGAAGTTTGTGATACATATTTTAACTAACCTAAGTCTGCGTTCACAGATCACTAGAAAGAAGGAAAACGTGTGTGGTGCGGATGACGTAGCGCAGAGCACTCCCAATTCCTCCTTCAGAGTCTTTGTGATGTTGCTGGCTTTTATTTCACCAAAACATGAACTATAATCACCCAGTGCATCATCATAATTATTAAAGCTTTCAAGCCAATTAAGGATAATACAAATAAAAGCTCTTTTACCTTCATTTATTCCTCTTCAGCACCCTTCCTTTCTCTATGTAGATCAGGGGTCCCCAAACTACAGCCCATGGGCTGCATGCGGCCCCCTGAGGCCATTTATCCAGCCCCCCGCCGCACTTCCGGAAGGGGCACCTCTTTCATTGGTGGTCAGTGAGAGGAGCACGTTGACCATCTCATTAGCCAAAAGCAGGCCCATAGTTCCCATTGAAATACTGGTCAGTGTGTTGATTTAAATTTACTTGTTCTTTATTTTAAATATTGTATTTGTTCCTGTTTTGTTTTGTTTTTACTTTAAAATAAGATATGCGCAGTGGGCATAAGGATTTGTTCATAGTTTTGTTTTTTTTATATTCTGGCCCTCCAATGGTCTGAGGGACAGTGAACTGGCCCCCTGTGTAAAAAGTTTGGGGACCCCTGATGTAGATTATGGAGATTATGTAGACCCAAATTTAGGACCTATACCATTTTCCTTCTGCCTGGAAATCTCCCTTTAACGCCTGCTTGCAGAGCCAGTGTAATGACAGCGAATTCCCTCAGTTCTTGTCAAAGAAAAGCCTTTCCTTTTGAAGGATGATTTTGCTGGGTATAGAAGTCTAGGTTAATGCCATTTTTGTTTCGATGTTCTAAATATGTCACTCCAGTGTTAACGTACTTGGTCTAAGTTTTCAGCCATTGTTACTTCAGATATTTCTTCTTCTCTGCTCTCCCTTTTCCTTCTTTCTGGCACTCAGTTTATGCATGTTACTTTTTTTGAAACTGTCCCACATTCTTGGATGTTCTGGGGGTTTTTTTGTTTTTTTTTTTTTCATTCCTTGATAATTTTTGTTTACCTTTCAGTTTGGAGATTTTTTTTTTATCTTCCTTTAAGCTTGCTGATTCTTTCTTCAGCCGTGTTAAGTCAAGTCTGTGCACCACAGTAGCTTTACCTGTTTGGACTTGTGTCAGGTGAGAGCACACTTTGAGAATAAAGTGTTAAGTGTTAGACGTTAATGGAGAAGAACAGTGATGATTTTTAGGAGTCTCCGAGGGATATGGGGAGGGTTCTGGCCAAAGACAAGTGACGGGGCAAGCTGCCACCAAGGCCCCCCGGGGAGTAGACCCTGAATCTGCAGTGGCACCACCATCACCAAGGACACAGCTTCACGCAGATGGCGTAATGTCTGCCAGAAGACCTCGCCACCCGTTTGGCCACACCAGCTGTGAGTGGCTGAACTGGGAAGACGAAGGGAAGAGAGGTGGCAGTGTTTGCCCAGAGCTGGGCATGAGAGACTGGCAGAGCACATACAGTGGAAGGACAGAGGATTCATGGGTTCAAGCATCGTTGACATCTTCCCCTGTGGGGTCCAGGCTGGGAGAGAGGTGAGAGGTCAGGAGAAGCCCACCTGTGGGGTCCAGGCTGGGAGAGAGGTGAGAGGTCAGGAGAAGCCCACCCTGTGGGGTCCAGGCTGGGAGAGAGGTGAGAGGTCAGAAGAAGCCCACCTGTGGGGTCCAGGCTGGGAGAGAGGTGAGAGGTCAGAAGAAGCCCCCCTGTGGGGTCCAGGCTGGGAGAGAGGTGAGAGGTCAGGAGAAGCCCCCCTGTGGGGTCCAGGCTGGGAGAGAGGTGAGAGGTCATAAGAAGCCCACCCTGTGGGGTCCAGGCTGGGGGAGAGGTGAGAGGTGAGAAGAAGCCCACCCTGTGGGGTCCAGGCTGGGAGAGAGGTGAGAGGTCAGAAGAAGCCCACCCTGTGGGGTCCAGGCTGGGAGAGAGGTGAGAGGTCAGGAGAAGCCCACCCTGTGGGGTCCAGGCTGGGAGAGAGGTGAGAGGTCAGACGAAGCCCACCCTGTGGGGTCCAGGCTGGGAGAGAGGTGAGAGGTCAGAAGAAGCCCACCTAACCAATCAGCAGGGTTGGGGGTGGGAGCTGGGGCCTTGGGAATAAGAAAGAGGGAGGGGAGGTGGAGTAGCTGCCTCTCACAGGTGCCATAACCTCTGGTCTGGGGGGAGCGACCACAGGGCGGATAACACATTCATGGAGCACCCACTCATGAACAAGCTGTACAGCGGGCACAGCAGTGACAATACCACCAGTCCCCGTTCCTGTCACCTTCCCATTTCAGCAGCAGGAGGCAGGAAAAGTCCCTGCGGTGCGCAGTCTGTTAGAAGATGGTGGACGTTATGGAGAAGACACGGCAGCCGGGGGGGGGGGGGGGGGGGGGGGGGGCCGGGGTGGTCAGGGGCCTGGGGACAGCGGCCTGCGGGGCGGTCAGGGGGCCTGGGGACAGCGGCCTGCGAGGTGGTCAGGGGGCCTGGGGACAGCGGCCTGTGGGGCGGTCAGGGG
The DNA here is from genome assembly GCF_036850995.1 of Saccopteryx leptura. Taxonomy (NCBI): domain Eukaryota; kingdom Metazoa; phylum Chordata; class Mammalia; order Chiroptera; family Emballonuridae; genus Saccopteryx; species Saccopteryx leptura. The sequence goes on along the minus strand of NC_089505.1, from coordinate 1,549,910 downwards.
GCCTGGGGACAGCGGCCTGCCGGGTGGTCAGGGGGCGGGTGGTCAGGGGGCGAGCGCAGGCCGGCCGGGCCAAAGCGTGATAAGCCAGGCAGGAAGGGTGCTCGGGACGCTGCCAGGGCCCAGGCGGCGGAGGACGTGGTCAGCCACTGCGTCCACCTTGGCAGTTACTCCTAGTGAGATGGGAAACCCCGGGGGTGACACGGGATTCAGTGTAACTATTTGAACAGGATTCTGTTGACTGTTATCTGGAGAGCAGACCACCTGACTGGGGCTGAAGGCAGGTGACACTGGGCACCGTGGGGCTGTGACACGGTCCAAGGAGGCAGCTGTGGCCACAAACAGTGATCCATTGCCATGTGTGTGGACCTGTGTGAGCGGCCGGCGCGCGTCTCTGTGTGTGGACCCGTGTGAGCGGCCGGCGCACGTCTCTGTGTGTGGACCTGTGTGAGCGGCCGGCACGTGTCTCTGCATGTGGACCTGTGTGAGCGGCCGGCGCGCGTCTCTGTGTGTGGACCTGTGTGAGCGGCCAGCGCGTGTCTCCGTGTGTGGACCCGTGTGAGCAGCCGGCGCGTGTCTCTGCGTGTGGACCCGTGTGAGCGGCCGGCGCGTGTCTCCACGTGTGTACCCGTGTGAGCGGCCGGCGCGTGTCTGTGCGTGTGGACCCGTGTGAGCGGCCGGCACGTGTCTCTGTGTGTGGACTTGTGTGAGCGTCTCTGTGTGTGGACCCGTGTGAGCGGCCGGCACGTGTCTCTGTGTGTGGACTTGTGTGAGCGTCTCTGTGTGTGGACCCGTGTGAGCGGCCGGCGCGCGTCTCCGCGTGTGGACCCGTGTGAGCGGCCGGCGCGTGTCTGTGCGTGTGGACCCGTGTGAGCGGCCGGCGCGCGTCTCTGTGTGTGGACCCGTGTGAGCGGCCGGCGCGCGTCTCTGTGTGTGGACCCGTGTGAGCGGCCGGCGCGCGTCTCTGTGTGTGGACCCGTGTGAGCGGCCGGCGCGTGTCTCTGCGTGTGGACCCGTGTGAGCGGCTAGCACGTGTCTCTGCGTGTGGACCCGTGTGAGCGGCCGGCGCGTGTCTCTGCGTGTGGACCCGTGTGAGCGGCTAGCACGTGTCTCTGTGTCGTCCTTCTTTGCCAGGACCCTCTTCCCTCCTTGTCCCCCCCACCCCAGCCTCCCCTTCCCCTTCCTCCCGACACCTGCAGTCGCATGCGTGCCTGGCATCGCTCGTTTTGTTATCTTTAACCTCCGTCTTCACTTCAGCCCGTACCTGCCCGTGCCCCACCTTGACGTTCCTGTGATGCGCAGAGTGGCAGACACCCCTCCGGGGTCTTCCTAGATATCTCGCCCCTGGCAGCCCCCCCGTCCGACTCTGGGGTACGTCCGACCTGTTTATTCTGTTGTTTGTACCGACCAGGTGTTCCAGGTAATTATCTAGTCTCCTGTTAGAGATGTTGACGTTTGAGCCATCATGGGCGTCAGTCCTCAGTTATGTCTTAGGAGCGCGGTAGAATACAAATTCTGCAGATAGGCTCATTTTACATTCTGTTTCTTATTTTATCTGGCATTCAAATACGTCAAATCGGTGTTCGTCGAATTGGAGGGATGGAGCAGATCACTTGTAAAGGAGGGGGATCCTCAAACATGTCTAAGGTTGAATACAATTATTTTTAAAATAATATATTTTAAAATCGCTTCTAGGACTTTTCACTAAGCTCAAGTGTCTTATTTCTTAAATAAGTCTTGATATAAATGTAGATAGAGACATTTTATGCTTATACAACCGGAAGGCCCAAGTGAAAACTGATAAATATAAATAAAAACACAAAACCAAAAGCAGTCCAGTTAACCCTGAGTTTAAGATGGCAGACGGTCATCTTACTGGCACAAAATTGTTGCTTGGGGCACACACAGGGCCTGACAGGTGAGCCCAGGCTCTCCCGACCTCAGCACTGGTCCGACCCTGGGCTGTGGGGCCCCGGTTCTCCCACCACCTCTTCCATCACGGACCCACCGGGTCCCTCCTGGACACTGGGACCGTCCATGCTGAGAGTGTGTCCCCGGGATCCGGTCCGACCCTGGACTGTGGGGCCTCGGTTCTCCCACCACCTCTCCCCTCACGGACCCACCGGGTCCCTCCTGGACACTGGGACCGTCCCGTGCCGAGAGTGTGTCCCTGGGATCCTGTCCGACCCTGGGTTGTGGGTCCTCAGTTCTCCCACCACCTCTCCCCTCACAGACCCACCAGGTCCCCCCTGGACGCTGGGACCCTCCCGTGCCGGGAGTGTGTCCCCGGGATCCTCTCTGCCTTCTCCCTCCCTCATTCGTTTCACAAAACTAAAATAAGACTGCGCGCTCCCAAAGGGAGCCAGAACTCACGCGCTGACATGAGGCTGACTTTCCACAGCAGTTTTTGCTGAATTGGAGCCAAGCAAGTGGCCCAGAGTGTCTTTTTTCTAATTGATTAGCCGGTCATCAGAACAGCAACTCTGAAATGAGTGCCGCCCCTGAAGGTCCTGCAGGCTGCGCGAGGCGGGTGGCCCCAGCTGGAGACACAGCTCTGGCATGCCCAGGGTCGAGCCTCTCATTTGTATGGTCTTGGATATGTCTGTTGCAATTAATTCACGAAGTTTTTCACCAGAGCATTCCCCTCAGGATTTTCGTTTATTTACTTGGACTCTGGTCAGGTGATAGCATCACCTGGTTATATCTATGAGCTACTTCCTCAGAGTATAAAATACGATAGTAGCAAGGACTATATACTAAACACAGTATCGAAGAGTAAAACTATGTCCCAGCCTTTTACGTGACCACAAAATTTCAGACTGGAACCGACCCTCACGTCAAACCCATCTCTAAAATTTCCTGCATCGGCGGTCACTTAGGCCGCGTTTGAAAACCTCCGCGTTACTACCGTCTGAGGCGATGCATTCCGTTTCTAAATCAGACGTTTCTTTATCCCGAACCAAAGCCTACCGCGGGGACTGTTAGCCTGTTTCTAATCCCCGTTTCTGCAATAAAGCACAGCTCTCATCCCTCTTGCAAAGGGTTACTCCTTTGCCCCTGTGACGATCATGGCTGCCCCACCCCGGCCGGCCCTCCCCCGACGCGTGCCCCCCCGCACAGCTCGCCACTGTTACATGTGACTCTCAGCCACAGGGGACAGGGCGCTGGGGACGGCTCTGGTGCAGCGCGCGCTCCAACCCGATTCCTCCATAGAAAACTTCAGCAGATAATAGAATCCATCGACTGTAACCTCAGAGAACCAGATTCTCACATCAATTCTGTTTCCAGAGTTAATGTTATAAATGATTGCACATAACACTGTGGAGCAATTCCATTATAAAGACGGGAGGGGACATGTCTTCGGTGATGACCAAGCATGCCCTGGCGTGTGCATGTCTGCGTGTGTGCTGTCTGCTCACGTATCTCTTTTCACCACTGAAGAGAGAGCGTGGGGAGGTTTGAAGAGGCGGCCCCCAGCAGGGTGAGGCCGGCAGGTGACGGGCACCAAGCCTATGTGGCCCTCGGCCCAGATCTCTTCCACAGGAGACCCTTTTCAAACCGAAACGCAGGGTCCCGGTGGTCTTGACTCAAGCCTCCTGGGAGGACCGGGCGTGGCTCTGACCTAGAGCCACACCCCAACAAAGACCGGGTGTCCTGCTGCCCAATCTTCATTCTTTCTTATTTTTGTCACGATGTGCATATGTTTAAATTAATTTTTTAAATTTTATTCTTCAACTACTGTTGACGTAAAACATTACATTCATTTCAGGCATACAACATAGTGGTTAGACAAACCTATAGTTTACAAAGCGGTCACCCAGATAATTCAAGTGCCCACTTGGCACCATACAGAGTCCCCCTGCCATGTACATGCTTCACCCAGCCTGGGGGACAGGAAACAGGATGAGGCGGAGAAGGGGAATGGGCCCCGTACCCACCCACTCCAAAGTCCAGGCTGCTTACTGGGGTCAAGCACCACGCTGGGCAGAAATGACGGGGTACCTGAGGCCCCACAAAGACCAGACCACAGTGGGAAGGGGAGAGAGTCCTGGCCCTCAACTCACATGCAGCTAGCTTGCCAAGGAGTCACCGCGGGGGAGGGGGTGTCAGGGAAGCCCCCAGAGCCTCCCTCAGCGGCTCGGCTTCTTGGTGGCTGGTCATAAGGTGGCTTGCGGGGAGGCATTTGTGTCCATACAACAACAGCCACCCTGGGCGTCGGCAGCCGCGCCTGTATGTGACAGCGCGTTACCGCAGACAGTGGCAGAACATGTTTGTAATCACTGTCTTTCTTCCAACAGCTGGCTGCCCCAACTCGCTGATTAGAGAGCTCCATCACTTCAGGATTCTCGGAGAAGAGCAGGTGAGTCGCCTTCCCAAAGGCTGGCCCGGAGCGCGGTGAGCGGCGACCCTGACGGGACAGCTGGGGGCCCTCCCGGGAGGCAGAGCATCTCCTGGCCCTCGGCACACCCCCAAACGGGGAGGAAAGCCGCTGTGGAGATCCGTGTGAGGACAACTCGTCCCCTCTCCTATCCATCAGACTTGACAGGCTGTTAATTGGTACATCTGCTATCTGCCGAGTGTCTCGTCCGGTGCCCGCGGGTGGGCAGGTAGCCTGGCAGAACGGCAAACAAACAGAGCCGAGATGAGTTTGCTCCCGGGACGGGTCCGCCACAGATGGGCCTCGGGTCAGCGTCTGTGAGGGACGGCCAGGTTCTCTCCTTCACGGGCTCTCGTACCTTGTGTGTGCTGTCTCTCTCTCTCTGCCACCTCTTTCTCTACAGGACGTGAACATGTGACGTATATACAGTGTGCCCCCTTTAAGGTGCATCTTTTAAACTCTGTGTGTGCTCATGAGACGTGTCAGATTTTAAAGAGATGTGCTAAGTAAATGACTCAGGATGCTAAATTTAGATAGATAGATGATAAATAGAAAATATAGCCTGACCAGATGGTGGCGCAGTGGATAGACCATCGGACTGGGATGTGGAAGACCCAGGTTCGAGACCCTAAGGTCGCCAGCTTGAGCGCGGGGACATCTGGTTTGAACAAGGCTCACCAGTTTGGACCCAAGGTCGCTGGCTCGGGCAAGGGGTTACTCGGTCTGCTGTAGCCCCCCCCCCGGTCAAGGCACATATGAGAAAGCAATCAATGAATAACTAAAGTGCCACAACAAAAAACTGATGATTGATGCTTCTCATCTCTCTCCATTCCTGTCTGTCCCTATTTATCCCTCTCTCTGACTCTCTCTCTGTCTCTGTAAAAAGAAAAAAAGAGAAAATATAGAATATGATACTTGTAAAATAATACATACACACACACACATCCTTGTGACAGTAAAAGTAAATCTCTTCATTCTTATGTGCCTTAAGGGCTCCATATTATCATGTTAAAAATTTACGTCAGGTTTTCCTTCAAAGACACCAAGTAGCTGACAAGATGGTGGGTGACCTACCTTGCGTCCTCCTGCTGATATTCACTCCCAAAGGGCGCCTCCCCAGCTCTGACCCGAAAACGTGGTGGCTCAGCTCTGTCGATGGGTTTTTCGTGTGCGTGGTTTTGTTCGACACGTATACAGTATGTGGCAAAGCCAGGTGGCCGATTTCCAAAAATGAGATTAAAAACACAA